>NC_089254.1:45132520-46332520 GCF_963930625.1 Muntiacus reevesi | reverse complement strand
CTCTCTTTCCCCTGTAAGTGTAGTATATCCAATATTGCTTTATTAGATTGTGCATATATTGTAGTAAGTAAAGTCTGCTTGGTCTAGGCCACAACTGAACAGATTACAATTACAAACCAGTAAAGAAAAATAAATGCACTTCAGTTAGAATAGAGTATGATTGTGTCAAGCCTCAATTAACATCAATATACCAATTTGATGGTTGATCTAATAATCAGAAAAATGTATTTTTGTTTCAGGTACTTGAGATTTTTCCACATACTTTTTTTTTTCCATTAACGCTTTTTAAAAAATAAGTTTACATGGTTTTTCCAAAAAGATGTATGAAAGATACTCTTCCAGTACATCAGAACAAAGCCAAAAGCAGCTCTGTATACTTCATATCATAAAATGACCTATTTCAAGTTTAAAAATATGGTCAAATTATCTTTTCCATTTGTATTTTAGTGTTAGTCTCTTATACAATAACTTGAGCAAGTGGTTTTTTACAGGGCAAAATGAATATTAAGTAGTTTCTTACAATCTTTGCAACTGATAATTTTCCCCTATACATTATACTCTGAACAAGCATGTCACTTTAGAAATATTAACGTTCACCTTGCTGGTTTTAATCTCCAAAAATGTGAAATTTTGCTGTAGAAGTTGTATCAATGTGAAAAATTCTGCATTCTCCCAAATGTGTCATCATTAGGTAAAAATTCATCTAGGCAAAATAGTATTTATGCTTTCATTTTATTGTTTTTAAGAATTAAACTGCCACCTCAGTAGTCTTTTAAGAGCAATATAATGAAACATACATACATTTAATTTAGACTTATGTCCATCATAGCTTCAAAGGCTTCCCTGAAATAAGGCTGGGATTCACATCTTTTTCCTTAAGGAAAGAAACACTAACAATAATTTTGTTATCCTTCTACCCACCCACCCTCATTCAAACAATAACTGGATGAATTCAAGTCTAACACCATTTAAAAAAAAACTGTCTGCTACAACACATTCATTTGAACTGCCTCCCTGTGTAACACATATTTCTTAAACCTAACCAAAAAATTTTAAAGCCTACGAGACTTAACATGTGGAATTTTACCGTGATAACATTTTTTTGTTCAATACATTCAATTCTAGTGAATTTCAATTAAATCAGGTGAGCTCTTCATAAATAGCTGAGAAGCTTTAAAGTGAGTTTTGTTATTTCCTATTACATGAAACCAAAATATTGGTACTGAATTTTCAATAATATTTTAACAGCTCCTAAAGAGGGCCATTAAAGGTAATCAAGTTTGCACCAGTCCAAGTACCTACAGTAATATGATAGACACACTCACCACCATTTCACACTATTTCACTCCTATGCTTCTAATAACCATTTCTCATTAGAAACACCAAATTAACACTGAACTCTCAAATTGCTAGGTGTGAAAAATCACGTACTTTCACTTAAAAAAAAAGTGTATTATTTTCAGCTGGTCATGGTTGAAAGGGCCATTTATATTATTTCAGCTCTAAATTTATAGATGACTTTGCATCAGATTATCCAAAGTGAGAAACTGCTTTGCCTGTTCCTGACAGAATTAAATGGTAAATTAGCCATCAGTTCACCTCTTGTCAAAAAGAAATGTTCTAAATTTATACACTACAAACTATTTAATAATAAATGGTATCTGTATACTACACATTTCATGTTTATGTTATGCACCATTTTAGGGGGGAGGAAGTACTTCACAGGGGTGTATTCAAAGGATATATAGTAATATCCTAAGAATGTTGATTTATACATATGAATTCTGTATAAACTGTAAGTGGTCATCTTAGCTGGACTGTAACAAGCCCCTATAATGCAAAAGCTGACTCTGAAGGCACCTTATAATGCACTGAAATTCACAATTTAGACATTACTTTTCTCTTCAATACAAAATCATCTGGTAGTCTTCACTGTTGACTCTATGCTAAAAAAACGTTCCAAGTTTTAGACTGCTTAACCAATAAAAGAAACAGGAAGTCAGTAATAGTTTTTAAATGTCAAGTTAGAGAAAAACACCTTATCATACAGTAATGAAACCTGAGCAACGCAAGTATGTGATTACAAGAACATCCTTCATTAATACAGTATTCAAATTCCTCCATGGCATTCAAATTATACTTTAAAACCCAATAAACAAGAAACCACTTAAGCACAGGATCAAATTCTACCATGAAATGAGGAATTACATAAAGCCTATTCAACCCTAAATATTTAGTTTCAGACAATGAGCGGAGAGGAACACACTTCATCTAAAGAATACCACTGATACAGTTCTATAAAATGTTACTTAAGGTTAATAAGTGTGATGCATCATGTGACTCCAACCATTCAGTAAAAAGCATTAATGAGTAACAGTATCCCCAACAGCTTGGAGCCTATAGAGTTGATTACTTTGGCCCTATCTTTCCAAAAATACAAGCAATGCCTCTTAACATTACAGACATAAATATTTTTAGACTGGAATTTCAATGTATTCTGGTGCTCCTGAGGCTGCCTATAAAGGAAAAGGCATCCAAGTGAAGTGCATTATATACCTAATATACCTCAAAATTTCAGTGCCTAAAATGTGAAATAATTTTCTACCATTTAACAGTCTGCCTTACAGTAAATTCTATTAGATTTTTACTTTTAGGATTTTATTGTAACTTTGGGAAATTAGTGGTAAAACATATGGTTTAAAAAACAGTATGTGGCTGCACTTAAGTTCACATAAAAATAGCATTTTACAACCATATTGAAATTTAATCCTTTTACACAGGTTAACAAAATGTATCACAAGAAAAACTTAAACATTGGGTTTAACAAAAGACATACTTTTGAAAGTGGAACGATGGAAAAATGTTTTGAATTTTTTCTTTTTTTTTTTTTTTTTACAAATGGTCACCTCTGGGTCAATTTACCACACTAGGGGAACAAAGTTCTTAAAATATAGCCGTGCTCAACGGAGCCACTTCACTGCGCTACAGTATAGTACTTGAAATCAATCCTAAGGTCAAGGCTTAAAACCATTTTAGGAGACAAGACCCTAAGTGTTGTACAGCCACCTCAGCAAGAGGTGCTTTTTCCTTCCCCGAACAGTCAAAGCTTAAAGAAAAGATTGACTATACGTATAAGTTTTGTTTCCTCATCATATCATCAGTTCAGAATACTATTATCATTGGTAATACGGTCTATATCTTGTCTGATCTGGATGATGTGGTCCAGGTAGTGGGGTCTGAGAAGGCGGACCCTGCATTCGTGGAGGAGGAGGTGGCCCTCTCGGTGCAGGCCATATACCAGGACTCATTCCCCCTGGTTGTGTAAATGGAGGGCTCAGAGTTCCTTGATCTTCAGTGAACTGGGGTAAAGAGGTGGGGTTGTAATGGTGAGGAGGGGGTGCAGTTACAGGTGGACCACCATGTTGAGGTGGGGGAGGTCCTGGAGGAGGATGATTCATATAAGGTGGCATCTGGGCAATAATATGTCCAGGGGGAGGGGTAATTGGTGGTGGAGCAGAGGTCATTGGTGGAGGTGGAGCTTGGCTGTACACCAAGTGAGGAGTACCTGCGGCCTGGGGAGGATGTGGCATTGGATGGCTTATTGGTGGTGGAGGAGGTGGGGGTGGTGCATAATGTTGCTGTGGAGGCATAATATGATGAGGGTGCGAGACCACTGGTTGACCCTGATATTCAGGATGATGGTGAGCAGGTGCGGGGGCAGGAGGTGGTGGTTCTCTAGCACCTGGATTTGAGTCATCCTGAATAGGGACAGTTATTAAATTGCTGTGTTTTCTTGTTGAAATGCGAAAGGTTTCCTGACTGACTGAGCGAGGTGGAGGTGGAGCCATGGACAACTCAGCTGGAGGAGCACGAATATCCTCATGTGGCTGATTATAGTGCTCGTGGGGCACATGTTGCAAAGGAGGAGGTGGCATCATGATGTGCTGCTTTGGCGGAATATGGCTCATATGGTGCTTGTCTGGCGGCATAATAAAACGGTCGGGGATTTCAGCTGGTGGTGGGGCAATAGGAGGAGGATGAACATTTTCAAGTGAAGCCCGGGTAACAGGTTTTCCAGCTCTCATATGGCGGTGGTTGATATGAGCCTGTAAGTCTCTCTGAGACAAGTATGTTCTCTTGCACCCTTGAACAATGCTACACATGAAGAGAGAACCTCGTGTACACTGCTCAATTCGCTGCACAGGATCACTACAGCTAAATTAGAAGGGGAAAAAAGTTTGATTTACTAAAAACAGACTATAAAAATAATGCACTAAATTTCAAAGATATGACTAGTTTTAAATTTTATTATGGAAAACACTGTAAAAAGTTCTCAATTAAAAGTTATAGTTAATGTAAGTCAACCTTTAATCTTTTCCACTTTGTGGTCTGTTTGCTATTAAGCATCAGCATTTCTGTCAACATCAAAACTCTTAAGAAAAAAATTTAAACTGTTTATCAAACAGAGTATGTTTGAAGCAAAGACCTTTTCTTACCAAGATTTAGAATTTATCTGATTTCACAAACAATTCTATGTTTTGCATCCCCCAAAATTCTATGTTTTGCATCTGTGTGCAAAAAACCCCAAAAATCCAGTAAGAGCAAACCAAAGGATCTGTCAGAATCAGAGAATGCAAGCTTGTAGAGTATTTATTGACCAGTAAGCAATTTTCTGAGCAAATAATACTAAGTAGAAGATACCAAGTGAAAGGTATTGTAAGAACTACAAAAATAAACAGCATCATCCTAATCATTAAGGTTCTTAATATTAAACAATATTTTAAATTCAAACCATGAATGCCAAGAGTCCTTTCAAGGAGGGGGTCTTCCTGAATTGTCAGACAAATTTACGACTACAAAGTATTACACACCCCTATTTTTCTAAATTAAAAACACTAAATTTAACTCAATTATTTTCTGAATGAGTCATGATCAAATTGTAACTATTCTTCATTCACTGTTTTTTAATCCACTTTTGCCTTTAGAAGGCTTCTTGAAACAGTAGAAAGACTGAACTAGGAACTGGGACTGGGATGGACCTAGTATTGGCTCTGAGATCTTGAAGAAGTCATTTAAACTTTGTTTCTTTATCTGTAAAATGGGTTATAACAGCTAACCTAACTCATAATGTTTTTATACACACTTCACCCTACTTAAAAGAACATTTGAAACATCAATGAAACAGTGAAAATAATAGGACTTAATGAGTAGTTAAGCACTAAACATGTATAAGCTATCATCATTGAATATGTGGGTCAGGTCATATGCCCTGTATCAAATGGCTCCATATTCTTGATTTTGAGTGATGGCTGGTGTTCCTTCCTCACTGTAGGCTGGTACTACTTCTTCATACTTAGGAGGCTTCCCTTTAGTGGCCATTTGGCACACTTCTCATTTTTTGCTTCTAATTTGCTGTAAACTCTGAAATAGTTCCACAGTAACAGGATGGCGGCGGGGGGGGGGGACGGACATTTCTTTGGGTGATGCTTAAGCATTAGTATATAATATTTACATTAATTTGGACTGTCATCTCTTCACTTCCTGACCCAGCTCTATTAATCCAGATAAGCTTATGTTTTAATATACCTAACAGCCAACCAGTGATATGCTTACTGAAGTTACACTGAAAAACTTGAAAACTAAAGTCCCTTTTATATGCTAAGAGAAGAATTAGTTCTTACTGGTTTGTTAATTCATTCTCTACCACAGATGCCAATCTTCCTACACCATAAAAGAAAATTATCCCTTACAACTGTCCACAATTTTGTTATCAACTAATACTACAACCCTTGGGATAGGTTCTAACTTAGGTTATAAGTAACGCAGAAAGCGTACAGTTGTTCCAAAGAAGTTTCTCTCAAAGTTTTTCTTAAATCTTCTATCAGGGGTTCTGAACTGATATAAAAATTCAAAGTTTATTCTGGATCCTTTAAGACCATCCCCAAATAGATCACTATCAATCAACACCTCCCGATGGTCTTAACTTGTCTGAGCCTGTCTTAGACCATGAAGGTGTTCTAAGATGTACTCAAGACATAATCAGATTTGAAGGCAATAAATAGTTTATACTTACATAGTACTTGCTATCTGCTACTCATTTACTTCTAATAACAAGCCAGGGAGGTAAGTACTATTATTAGCTCCATTTTACAGATAAAGAAATCGCCTATGTGACATAGCTAATAAATCACAAAATAGAGATTTGAATCCAGGAATTCTAATTCCAGAGTCTTTGCTCTAAATCACTACATGATACTACCTCTCTAGCATCCCATTAAAATAAGAAAATATCTTTGGATTATAATGCTAACTTTGTGATGTATTTTTTATTGTTATTTTGGCCAATGTGAATTAACTGATAATAGCTAATTAGCCCCATCCTAAGGAGAAGGTCACAGTCAACTCTAGGCTCACAGATAAACATTAGTCAGGTCTACACACTTGCCATCTTGCCCTTGGTCTATATCATATCGTCACCTTTAACCTAAATTACAAATCATTGTATCACAATCCTTAAAAATTTAAGGATGATCTTACCCCGGACACATCTTATCTCCCTTTTTTTCATGTAAAATAGCACAGTCATAGCAAAAAACATGCTTGCATGGAATCTGTGAACAGAAACATGTTACAGTTAAGTATTCTAGAACAAATTAAAATACTTCTATAAAAAGCAACAGTAAGCACAGTGACCTAGACATAGAAGGCACTTGAGAACTGTTTATTAAAATGAACATTTATTAAGTATTGATTACATAAAAGCAACAGTTAACCTTTTTCAGTCACAAAGCTCTTTGTGAGAATGCAATGAAAACTTTGGCCCTTTCCCCCAAAAAACACACACATGCACATTCATGGTCCCTACAGGTTAAAAGCTCCTGAAGAATACTGTACAATGTTTCACCTAGTCCTGTTATCTTCAGAAAGTATTTCATGGCAGTGAAAGAACAAGTATCTTCTACATTTAATACAAGTAGCTTTCTTCCCTGGTAGTCTTACCTTAATGAACTTACAAATATTTAAAAATAAATCAGAGGGACACAGTAAAGTAATGCTACACTATTTTAAAAACTCACAATTCATTACTGTTTAGTTATGCCACACAGCAAAGCGACAGTGCAGATTCCACGGCTTCTACCACAGATTAAACAGTGAATTCAATTTTTTTCCAACCAAAATGTAAAACTACCTATTTATATATCAAAATTACTATAAAATTACAGTTAGTGCTGTATTTTAAGTGCTTAGAATTTAATTCTCAGAAATCATAAATAATATTTAATTCAGTTTTATATTAAAAATTTTAGCCTTTAGAAATAACTGATTTTATTCTGTTAAAGAAAAATAATTTTTTTCCTTAAGGATCGAACCATCCAAAGAAATTAGTTTTCACAATTAGTTTCCTTAATTAATATTTTACAAGAAATCCAAGAATCTGTCAAGATAATTTTATTAAATGCATATTATCCCCAAACTTTCCTTAGCTATTTTATACTTATTATAAACTTTATTGTTAAACAATAATAAATCTATCTACTTAAATTTCAGAGTCCTCATCTCTACACAAATATATAAATTTATAAAAACAGAATTTAACTTAGTTATACTTACCATTCGCCCATAAATTTTAATAGGTAATCCACATTTGTCACAGAAATGAACTGGAGTATCATCCTTTTCACCTAAGATGTTTATCTGTTGAAATGATATAATTAAAATTTCCTTAAGCATTTCTAAAAATTAAGTCTATAAATTACACAATGAATTAGTTAGTATAAAAGTTACCAAAACAATTAGAAATGAAGGTCTCTTGATATAATTCCCACATATGCCACATTATTTGAGCCACCATCAGTTTTGGGTTTTTTCCCCCTTTGACAGTGTTATTACTTATTGATTTTACTTGACGTCACTGAAAATTACTTCAGATTATTTTTGGAAACAGTGAAATAGGGTATTAACAAATGATTTATGGGTACTGAAAGATATAATTATAATAAAAATTCACACTATTCTTTATGCAATCTAAATTGTCCTAATAAAGTATTTAAAATATCTTATTGTTCTAATATTTTTTTTTATTTTTAGTTATACCTGAAAGTCCCAAAACAGGTGTCCAGGAAATCTTCGTTGATTTCCAAACAGTTCACCCCCTTTACAGTCATACCGTTCCTCTTCATTATAATCAAATCCTTCTGAGAAAACAAAATGTTACCTATTAACTTTTCACATCTCAAATTTCATTTTGGAAATACAGGTACATAGACCTGTATTTCTATTTTGTACATGGACAGAATAGACCGGTTCACTGACACCTTTCAAAGCTCCTCTAAGAACAGTATAATCAAGTCTTAATAAACAGCTGCTGGAAATGATCCTGGGACCCATGCAGTCCAATTCTCATGCCTGAGAATACTGCAGTACTGGAGACCATAACAACACACAGAGGCGGAGCTAGGAAGGGATCTCTGATCTCTTCACTCCTATTCAACAGCTCATATTAACCCACCAGACTATTTCTGGTATAAAACTACTAATAATTATCATCATGATTATTACACAAAAGATACTGATTGTCATTTATTCTGATCATGGTATAAAAGTGGTATTACGTTGTAATTGGTATTAGTGCCAAAGGATTAACAAAGAATTCTGCAGGCTTTCTTATGACTTAGAAAATTAGGTAACCTCTTCTTCAGCTTTAAACTGAACCTGACTTTAGAAACAACATACTTATACCTCATCATTTCAATTAAAATCTTTCCCTGGTTATTCACCCAAACGGCAAAATTTATATCATATCTACAAGTCTCCTCCCCTACACTGTATGTATCAATATCAATAAACTTCAAGATGAAGATCAAATGGGCTCAATTTCTCTGACCTGATTAAAAAGTTGATGGCAATCCTCTCATCTTAGACAAAAGAAAATAAAATCAGTGAACAGTTTGATAGGGATTCTAAGTAGAATCCAATTACCTAAGGTAAAGCTGAGAAGACAAATCTATCCCTCCAATATGTCAGGCTTCTCAGGACTTTTGGCCCTAGAACTGGTTAACATCTGCAGACAGACACACAGGCACAGATACAATAATCTCTTGAAGCTGATACTGATACACTGGTGTACTGCTTATCTAATTACCTGCAACACAAACATAGAGTTCTTCTAAGTTATATCTGAGTGACCCTAGGCTCTTAGTCGGCCCATTTATGCCTTATAAAAGCTGCTGTCACTGAAAACTCAAAATGAGGAAAGTTAATTTTTCTACTTACCTAAAACTCAGAAAATTATTGAGCAGAACAAGAGCCAAGAAAATCATGAGCACATTATCATTATCCAGAGTGGTTCAACCTATACTCCCATCATTAAACTATACATATATCTGTATAGATAACAAAGCAGCAGCTACTGCTCCATCAATAACCTAGGGTACTCTGCCTTTGGCCTTTCTAGTTTTAAAATAATTTTTTAAAACTATACAATAATGTATAAATAAATTATTGTTTAACAGTAAAACAATGCAAAAAAGCTAAAATCCCCTTTCTAGCCCTTTCCTCTCAGATATCTCTTCATCCCCTCCCACTTCAGGTCACACCCCATTTTTAACAACCAAATATACATCCATAAAAGTTCCAAAGCAGTGATCAGCAAACTTTATCTGCCTAAAGACCAATTAAGTAAATACTGCCATACCTGCAATTACTCAACTATACCAATACAGTGTGAAAGCAGCCATGTGTTGTGTGCCCTAAGCTCAGTCATGTCCAACTCCCTGTGACCCTATGGACTATATACAGCCCACCTGGCTGCTCTGTTCATGGGATTTTCCAAGCAAGAACACTGGAACGGGTTGCCATATTCTATTCCTGGGGATCTTCCCAACCTAGGGATCGAACCTGAGTCTCCTGCACTGGCAGGTGGATTCTTTACCAATGACCCACCTGGGAAGCCCGCAAACAGCCAGACAATACTTAAAAGAATGGGCATGCATGTGTTCCAATACAACTTTATTGATAAAAAACAGCACTGGATTTGGCCCATAGGCCATAAAATACTCACGAAATGGCGAAAGGCCTTTCTAAGGATGACATAAAACTCAGAAGTTCAGTAGATAACACTGAACGTCTGACTACAAAGAATTGTCAAGCTTCTCTACAATAAAAATTTTATACATAAAATTCAAAAGACAAATAGGGAATATACACAACATATAACAAAAGCCAATTTTGTTAATCAACAAAGAACTCATAAAAATCAAGAGAAAGACAATCAAACAGGAAAAAAATGGGAAAAGGATATGAACAGATAGAGCCTAGAAAAAAGAAATGACCAATACTATGGAAACATATAGCACTGCTCATAAATTAAAGAAATGTATATCAGTACAAAAATTTGTAAAGGATAATAGTACCAATATTGGTGTGGGAGTATAAAATGATGTACCATTTTTTAAGAACCATTTGACAACATCTATTAAATTCTAAAATGCATAAATTCTAAATCCACTAAGTTCTAAAATGCCCAAATTCATGCAAAATTTAAATTTCAAAATATACATACTAAGGTGTGTATTCTACAAAATATACATACTAAATAAATAAGGACATTTACTGCAAAATTGTCTTTAACAGCAAAATGTTTTTTTAAAAATTGTTAAAATAAATTATGGTATATCCATAAGTGAAATACCTAAACCCATTTTCTTAAATGATACATCTGAATCTACTGAGAAAGCAGAATCTCACATGCATCTTACAAAATAAAAGGAGGCAGTTATAAAGCAACTATGAAAGTCATACCAGGATTTGAGGGGAGAATAAAAATGGGAGGAGGGCAATTTTACTTTAGCATTGTTTTCTGTGATACTGTTTAGATTTTTCTAAACAATAGTGTTACTTTCAACAACAAAAGAAAATAAATCAAAAATATTTATAAAGGGAAAGTAAAATATGCCAAAATGAGAAGTCAAAAGACTGAAGAAGAGAGTATTTAAGATAAAAAAAAAAGGTGGCTAAAAGTAAATAAAATCACACTGCTTATTTGGTGGAATCAGATGTAAAAGAAAGACTTTTGGACCTGTTAAACACATTACCTTCATCACCAGCTGGAGCCTTTGCAGGCATCCTGTTTATAGTCCTTGGAGTTCGAGGTGAAGCTTTGGCTTTGTTCCCTTGTTTGGAGATGAGCTTTATAGGAATTCGTCTTCGAACATCAAGACCACCCAATGATCCAGAACTATTAGTGCCTTGTAACTCATTGTCTGTGTTAGGAAAAAAAGTTGTAATTTCTTTTAGGTTTTCTTTTTGAAGGTTATTCTGCCACAGGTATTAAAGCAATATACTCAACATTATGAAGGGCTGAGTATCTGATTTTAAATACTATGCTATGTAAGTTCAAGTACTAATTTTCTCTATTTTGGATAAACTCTTAAAGCAATGCGTTTAAAGACATGGAGCCCTTTAAAAAGTTGACAAATGTTATAGAACTTCTCCCTAAGAGGATGGACAATAAAATTTTCCATGTAATTCCAGAGCAGTTTATAGAAACATAAGATCCTTCTGTGTAACAACTGTAAGATTTTTTTTTAAAGAAGGAAAAAAAGGTAAAGAAAGAACAGCAAAAAGAAAGAAAACCATCATTTCCATCAAGCATGCAAAATAGGCACTCAATGAATTTAGTAATCTGCATCTACATCAGGGCAATCAATAATATTGGAAACACAAAACTAACACTGACAATGGTAGAATTAAATAAATAATGCCCTGAAAATGAAGTTAGTTTTAGGGATGTGATTATCCTCTTCGGTGTAAAACAGTTTTTCTAAAAAGCATTCAGGAATATAGTAAAAATTACCACACTATTTAGCAGTAAACACACACACTAACATACTAGAACATTTCTTAGATGTACAGGTGACTGCATTATTCTTAGTCAGCACTGTAATGGTAAATTATAGGTGAGGAGGATACAAGATTTCTGTACTTCCAACTAGGCCTAAATAACTGACACTTTCTATGTCTCTGTTATTAGCTTATGAAATAAATTTACTCATATACTATGAGTAATACAAGCATTATTTCATAGAACTGACTCTATTTTAAGATTAAAAGCCACCTTTTTTCAAGTCCATGACGACACAGTACAATCTAGAAAATATTTACCTTTATCTGCTAAAAACAGAAAAGGAAATGCCCTAAAGTAGGAAATGCAAATAATTTAAAATAGCAACATTTTCAAGATGATAATTAGTGAGCAACACTGTGTAATTGCCCCTGCAGGAGACAGCACAATCAGAGACACAACCAAACTATCCACATTAAATTCACTAAAGTCAAATTTGGAAGTAGTATCCTACCCAGCAGTAATGATCTCCAAGGATACTAGAATTACACATTGATTTGCACTCTTTCTCAATAATACACAGAACAAAATTCAAAATCGGTCCTTAGCTATTAATTTAAATATCTTTCAGTCTGCTTTCTATTATTATTTTCATAACAGCTAATCTGCAAAAAAAAAAAAAAAAAAACCATGAGAATGGGAATACATAGACAGTTAAGACTTAAACTAGGATAAATCCATCTTGATTTAACTCTCAATGCTTCACAAAATGTATCAACAATCAGATAATGCTTTCATCTGCTTTCACTCTAGTTGCTTATTTAGTTGCTAAATATCTACAAGCAATGAAGCAGCAAAAAGATAATGTATTTCATCTGCTTTGACTCTAGCTGTTTAAAATACCTACAAACAATGTAATAGCAAAAAGGTATGACAGAATGATTTTTGTTTTGCTTAGAAGGTATTCCTGACTTTTCAATAAATTAAAAAATGAATTAAAAAAATAGCAAGTTATCAGAGACAGTTCAATGACATCTTTCCGACAGTAAAAGGACTCTGAACAGTTTTACCTTGGTGAACAACATTTCATTACTACAAGTCCTTTTCACACTACCTAGACACCTGAGGTCATGATTATGACTTTCAAGAGCCTGCTGCCCTCTAACTCCTGCCTCAGATTCCAAGTACAAAGTACAGCTTTAATAGTGACATCACTCTGGGTTTATCTTGGGGCTTGGGGGATTTTATTAAGAGTCAAAATATACAGCACTATTTCCTTTTGAATATCACAACTAAAAACCCTAAAGGCCTAACAACGTAAGTCCTTGGATATTATAGAAAGTGAGAATTAAGGATGTAACCGCCCATATGAAGTGAAATCCACTGCAAAAGGCCTAAAACGGAATACTGTATTATAAAGGTTTTAAAAAGATTTGTGTAGAATTTTATCTTGAATTAAAGGAATAAAGAAATATTTTTACAAAATTTAGGTTACAGTTACAACTAAGTGCTAATTTTTAGAATGGCCAAAGACTCAATCAAGTATTAGGAGTTTCTTGGAGTAATTTTCTATTACAATACGACAGGATAGCCTTCATTTTATGACTGACAATTTCAGCACGTTCACAAAACCAATCATTTTTGCATAACATTCAAGCGTTCCATCAATTTCCCCACAGGCCTCTTTTAATCCTTTGAGATTAGAATTTTCCTTTTGAGATGCCTATCCTGACATAATGTCTTCAATTTGTTGGCTATCTGGCACGTCCTCATTTCCCAATGATTTTATTTGTGATTCAAACAATCACCAAATTCACATTTATGAATATGATGAAAACTTGAATATTGTGTAAGATTTGTAATCACAATCAGTGTACAACATTTGATACCATTTTCTGACATGAAACTGGTAAGGACACTGCCTTATAAGGAAATTTTTAAAAAAAGAAAAAGAAAAGAGGCTCATGTTAAGTATCTGGGATATCTGAGTAGGAACTATTTTTTCAAGTGGTCAGTTCATTAGTGAATATTTCCATGTTAGGATGACTTTTACTTTCTTAGGCAAACTTTTAACTTAGAAAAGTAGGATAATAAATACTCAAGATACACACCAACCCACATTTCAATTTCCTAACGTAACATCCTTAAACTGTGAAAAGTGCTTGACTCCCAATTCCAGTAACTGGCTCAAATGAGAAATATTTCACTAATGTGGCACGTTTGCTTCTCTAACACCAAGATTTCATGGTTTCAATTCTATAAACTTCCAAACACTAGAGTTCCCTACTGCTAGGCCCTCTTCTCTACTGTTTTCCCTTTCTTTAAGTGATCTCATCCATCCTCATGCCTTAAAATCATTATATGGTACCAAGTCCCAAACAAGTTGCCCTATGATTTCCACTTGACAACTCCCCTTCTATGTCCCAACAAACACCTCATACTTAGCAGTCCAAAGTCTTGTTGCCAAATTTCCATTTGTCACCTCTACTCCATTTAAAAAAAAAAAAGGTATTTTTCTCCCAAGTCTTCCAATAAAGGACACCACTCAAACTAGAACCCTACACACCTTTCCCTTCTCTCACATGCCTCCAAACCAATCCACCAGGGCCTGAGTTCTACCACCAAAAGATTCACTGAATCTGCCCATTCCTGTTTTTACTAAACCAAGCCACCGTCACTAAACCAAGCTTCTTTTCTGGTCTATTGCAATCACTTCCTAAATTTTCTATTTATCTTGCCTCCCTCTCTTACACCATTCTTCATACAACTACCTATTATACTTTAAAAAGAGACTATGTTCCTCCTCCACTTCTGTTCAATGGCTTCATATTGCACTTAAAATAATACTCAAATCTTTACCATGGACTTCAAAGTCTTGCACCGCCCGACTCCTGCCTTCCTTACCAATTTATCCTAGGGCTCTTTCCCTCTACCTAAGTGCAGCTGATTGGTTTTCTCTATATTTTCCTCCCTCAGAGTCTTAGTACGTGCTATAAATGCTTTCCACGTGATTTATGCCAAGCTGGATTCTTCTCATCCATCAGATCACAGTTTACAAATGTTACTTTCCTAAAAAGACTCTTCCTGACCATCCTCTCTGAAGCTTCCACCTTCCACAGCTCCATATGTCTTCTTCAAAGCCCTCATAATAATCTGTATTTCTAAAAACTTGTTCATTGTGGTTTTCCCAATAGAACGTAACTTCCATGAGGACAGGGACTCAGTTCATCTTGTTTACCACTCCACCTCCAAGCCTAGGAGAGTATGTGTATATACATACGTGTGTGTGTGTGTGTGTGTGTGTATGAAGAGTATGTGTATATACATACGTGTGTGTGTGTGTGTGTGTGTGTGTGTGTATGAAGTTAAGTAAACAGTTGATGACTGAGGAATCTAACTAATACTTGATACTGGAAAAAGCCTTTTATCACTCTACTAGTAACACGGCTGATATAACTGAACGGATCTGTATCCAACTCCAAATGCACTCATTCAACAGCCAAAAACTGCAAGGAAGCAAAAGACAAAAAACACTTAAGAAAGAGTGGAGCCATTCTTACTTGGAGAAAGTAATGAGAATATCTTGATTTTAACCTCAATACTGATGGTTAAGGACCACAGCTGAAGCGCGCGCGGGGCATGCTATAGGCTTAAGCAGAAAAGTTGCTCCCGGTATCATTCCAAAACCCATATCCGGCTCCCTTCTCCCACCTCTAGTCCAAGAAAGATTGGAGAGACAACAACGACAGGCAGTGACCACCGCAGCACCCGCCCAAAGCGGACTGAAACAGCAGGAAGTCTCTAACCCACTCTAGCACATCGACTCCCAGTGTAATGAGACTTCCCAGACTTTCTACCCGCCAGTCCCCATAACGCAGGGCAGAGAGCCCAAAATGAGGGGAAAAACTGCCGGCGCTCTCTCCTCTCCGCGAAGCCCGCGCTTCCCGCGGTGCCGGCTCCGGGCTCAGGAGCTGCCGTTGCCGGCACCGAGGCTGTAGGTACCACATCGGAGGGTAGGCCAGGAAGTAGCAGGCCCTGGCCGGACACGGGAAGGGGGTCTGTGAGATTCCTTCCTCGCCGCCACACCCCAGGGCTGTAAGGCGAATGTAACCCCTCTATGTTCGCTGGGCGACTAGTCCCAGGCCGGCCAAGGGGGCATGGAACCTGGACCCCCACTGCCTCCGCCTCCTTACCAGTGTGATCCATGATTCGACTCGCAGGGCACAGTGGGAGCGGAAGTCAACCGCGCCGGAGTCGCAGGGAGCGCGTGCGCGGTACCTTCCGTAGCCCGGGAGGCGGAAGTGTGATCAGGTGGCCCAGGTTGGTGCCTCCAAAAGTTCCCTTCTCTTGCGTTCGCTAGCCGACTCCAGTGAGGGAGTCAGGCTCAGTTCGGGGCAGAGAGAGAAAAAGCGAGTATGCGGGGAGCGTCAGTGTAGAGGCTACTAAGGGTTCCTCTCATCTGCTTCCAGAGGAAGTAGCCTTTTAATACGGAGAGGACACTGACGGGAACGGGGGAGGGGAAGAGCCGGTAGAAACCGGAGGACTAAGCTCGCGGCAGGTAAGGCGGCCGCCGCGCCCCCCCGCACACCCCCGACTCCGCGCGGAGCTTTGCCTTCTGGGACTTGTAGTGCGCCGGGACCCTGGTGCCGACCTAGCCCAACTGCGCAGGCTCAGCCGTTGGGCTGTCCCCACCCCGGCGGGCGGAGTAACGGTTTGGAATCCCCCAGAGTCCGCGAGCGACGTTCTCCGGCACCCCCGGTCCAGGAAGAGTGTAAACAGGCGCTCTCCGGAAAGCGTCCTCCAGCGGGAGGTTGCCTAGGGGACGGTTGAGCTGTATAAGGCTCCCAGCTAGAGAGAAAAGCTCTGTGCCTACATGTCTACATTTTGCTTTGTCGTGATGAGCTGCACAGACCCACGCAGAGCTGACTTGGGTATCTACCCCGGTTCCCACTTCTCAAGTTGCTAACAGTTGAAACCCACTTCTAACGCTTGATTAGCACTCATTTTCTAGGGAAACCTCCCCCTTCCCCTAGAACACCTGTCCTAAGGACTGTACGCCGGGCCAGGTGGAGGACGGATGCAGCGCAGCCGCCTCTTACAAAGGTCAGCGGGGACTCCAGTGCGGAGTAGAGCTGAGGATGGGGAGAGAACGTTAGGGCTGGCCGCCAGGGAGCCGTGAAAAAGCGGAAAGGCCTAAAATGAAGAGACAAGTTACCGCCACGGGCAGTACCTAGTTCCAGTTCTTGGTCCCAAGGGTTGGTGGTTGCTGTAGCTTTCATCGTCCTCAGCCGAAACAAAAGACAAGTGCCAAGGAGTGATTCCTGAGGACCTTCTGGGCCGTCTCCACCTCGCGACCCTGGCGCATGTGTCCACTCCCTTCTCCAGCCCTTCACACTTGATGCTCTCGAATGAGTAGAAAGGAGCACAATTAGTGGAAAACACAAGCTGGGGAGTCAAGGGATTTGGGTTCTATTCTTGTCGTCCCTCGGTGACGACATCATTACCTTGTGTTATGCACGCTTTCAGTGCCAGAGTTCCTAGATCAAATGAAGATTATTGTGTCAACCTCTTAGAGAAGCGGTTTCATGGTGCTGAATTCGGAGTCAAGTTTGTGTAGCGATGTGCTCTATCTGTATAGTTAACCAGTGAGAGCTTGGAATAATATGATGAGTAATACTGTAAGTGTTCTGTGTTATTTGGTGAATGTTTTGGTGGGATCTTTTAAGACTTACCTTTTGTGCAGCTTTATAAACAAGTTTTTAGGTGCATTCACAACTAAGGACAATTGTGATTCAGAGTTAGTCCTGCTTTTGTTAAAATGTAAGTTTCTGTATCCCTAAGTGGTTTTCAAGATGCTTTCAATTGCTGGGCATTTTTTGTGTTTTGCAAATTGGGGGAAACAACCTTTCTTCCATACCTCCCTGTTCCTGTAAATATAATACTTTATATGAAAATCAAGCATTTTCCACCAATTTTGTGTATAAAAGTAGTTGTCACCTAGAAAGTGGTTTTGTGTTTTTTTTTTTTTAATTTTTTCGATCCTCATATTTAGCCTATCAATCATCCTTCAGACAAGGTCAGTTGCATTCAGGGTATGGCTGTAGAGTCAGCCATACTTCAGATTGATTCAGAATAATAATATTAGTGTCTGCTGGTGCTAATATTTAGAGAATTAGAATTTTTAAAGAAGTCTTCAAACTGTGTTTTATGTAATTTAATATGTAAGTCAGAAGTTATGTCAGCATTTTATGGTGCATCAAGTTATGAAAATTTACTAAAAGGAAACTCACGTTTAGATTTCTTATTGCTAAAATATTAAATAAACATTTAAATTATTTGATTTGACCTCGTGCTTTTATGCATTGCTATAGCATCTGTGCTCTATATTCACTTTCCCCTTAACTATAGCCTCACTTTACTAGTACAGTGGCAATATGACAAATTAATTTCTTCCTCTAAATGATAAGAGAAACTGTATATAACATTTTATTATTGCCCTCTGGTATCCATTGTTGCCAACCTTTGTGCTGTAAGCAGTCATAGTTTTACTGAAAGTCAACATTTATAATTTATAGCTTGGTACTGTCCTAAAGTTTATAAAAATGAAACATCATGGTAATGGACAATCAGAAGCACCAAGGTGTATATCATATTTTCATCTTATTGACAGACATCTGCTAGTCAGTGCTCTTCAAGGTGTTTTGTTGACCTTGCATTTAAATACATAGCACTGTTTACTTACAAAAAAAATAGGATGGGTATCAGAAAGCTTGAGACTCCTCAATACCAGATCAAGGGCAATAACTTTCATTTCTTTAATACTTTTTTTTTTTTTGCCCTCACCACAGGTCTTATGGAATCTTAGTTCTGGAACCACATATCAAATCCTGCCCCCTGCAGTGGAAATGCCGTCTTAACCACTGAACTACCAGTGAGGTCCCCTCCTTAATGCTCTTTTAATTCTAACACTGTAGTGCCTAAGACCGCAGAAGGAAAAAAGCGTATAAGTAACAGTTCCTATATGGAGAACCATATAGCCTAGCATTTATAGAAATAATTAAAAACATGGAATTACATTCTGTGTCTTTGAGGAAAATGCAGTGCTACCTACATTCAGAGAAAATTATGAGCAGCAGAGCTGAGGGCAGTCAGGTAGACTGACTTTATTTTGATGAATAGGATAGCATTTGAAGGTGAGGAGAGAAATGAAAGAGGCACCTCAAACCAGAAAGAGCAAGGTCACAGATGTCATAGCTTCTATAGAGAATAGTGATCAGCTTCACTTTGGTCCATGTTTGGGAATACTGAAAAATAAGGTTTGATTATAGAGAACCTTGAAAAGAAGATTTCAGAGTAGCAGTTCAGAAAGAGCATATAAACAAAACCTAGCATGATATGTCTATGAAAACAACACAATTCAGCAAGGTAGATTCAGAAACAATGAGCAGATCTTAAGTGTGGGAAGGAGGAAGTCAATACTATTAACCTGTAAGAACAATTGACCAGGAAACCTGAGACTCCCCGTGATGGCCAAAATGCCAGCAAATGTGAGTGATCTGTTAATAAGAGAACCGATCAGGACAGTGTCCACTGAACGTGAACAAGTTTGATAAGTAGATATGAATAGGAAAGGTAGTGGACTATAGTGATAGATACATGGACTTGGACGTGAAAAACTGGGTTCCAAGCCCAACACAGCTATGAGACTTTAGGCAGATTACCTAATCTTGTGGCTGGCTGACTTCATTTATAAAGTGGGGATGGTAATAGTATCTACCTCTAGGGCTACTTTGAGAATTAAATATTTTCTATCTAAAAGCATTTAGTACCTACTGACATCCAGTAAGCCCTCATAAAATGATAGTTTTTATTACCAGAGTAGTTACTATGTTCATTGCTTCATGAGGTGATTAAGTGAGATAACAATATAGAACCTGGCTCATTATTAAAATGAGTGTTAAATGTTAGCTGCAGTTTCATTATTGCCTATAAACAGGGATTGGAGATAGGTTTTGAAGATAGGGTCAGTAGGGCAGTTTTAGACCTCTTAGCATACTAATGCACACACCAAGCAAGCCTGATGTTTAGCCAAGGCTCTTTGACTTTTGTTTATTGGAGTAAATTGAGTGATCGGCTTTCAAGCATCATTAGCAGACTTAACTAACTCCAGCCTCTCACAGTCCCAGCTTCCTTCTCTCCCTGCTGCTGCTGCTGCTAAGTCGCTTCAGTCGTGTCCGACTCTGTGCGACCCCATAGACGGCAGCCCACTAGGCCCCTCTGTCCCTGGGATTCTCCTGGCAAGAATACTGGAGTGGGTTGCCATTTCCTTCTCCAGTGAATGAAAGTGAAAAGTGAAAGTGAAGTCGCTCAGTTGTGCCCAACTCTTAGCGACCCCATGGACTGCAGCCCACCAAGCTCCTCTGTCCATGGGACTTTCCAGGCAAGAGTGGGGTGCCATTGCCTTCTCTGCGTCCTCTCCCTACCAGCTGCTGGAATGGCCCAAACATGTTACCACAGCTGAGCCTTATTAAGTGTGGCCCCCAGCTTTCCAAAAACTCAAAAATTGGGCAAGAGACAGATTTGGGGAATAAGAAGGAAGCAAGACCACAAAGACTGAACATTACTGATTGAAGGCACTTCCCCACTCTGTTCTTTGAAGCCTAGCTATGTATTTACCCATCTGAATGGAAACGTTTGTTCTAGAGAACCCTGCCGCCTTCCTGCTCTTCTGAGGACAGTTTTGCAGTGGATATCCTTTCAGCTTATAGGCCTGCTCCTCCCAACTCCTCCTCTACTTAAAGATTTTTGTCTTGTGTTTTTCTCCCCACATCTCTGTTCAGCTCACACCTAAGAGAATGTTTAGTGGTTTTACACTACTCTGAGCAAACAGTGTGTCATACTAGGGCATAAAAACAGTTTTTTGACAGTAGATTTAACACCTGTTCCCTCAGTTGAGAAAAATACTAGGCATGAATTTGTAGTTCTTACTCCCACCTTAAAACCTACCTACCCATCAAGGTTTCTGTTCATATGCCATTTTTCCCATCAAGGCTTCTCTGACTCATGCTTCCAATACGTAATATATATAGTAGAGAAAGAGCATGAGCTTTGGAATCAGGCAAAATGGGGTTCAAATCTCAACTCTTGGTGTGTGATATTGGAAGATTACTCAAGTTTAGTTTCTGTGTCAGTAAAATGGGGACAATAACATTCCTTGGAGAATTGGTCTGAAGATCATAGGAGATGCATCTGTGAAGCCTTCTTCAGTTCAGTTCAGTTCAGTTCAGTTGCTCAGCCGTGTCCAACTCTGCAACCCCATGAACCACAGCACGCCAGGCCTTCCTGACTATCAACACTTCCCGGAGTCCACCCAAACCCATGTCCATCGAGTTGGTGATGCCATCCAGCCATCTCATCCTCTGTCGTTCCCTTCTCCTCCCACCCTCAATCTTTCCCAGCATCATGGTCTTTTCAACTGAGTCATCTCTTTGCATCAGGTGGCCAAAGTATTGGAGTTTCAGCTTCAACATTAGTCCTTCCAATGAACGCCCAGGACTGATCTCCTTTAGGATGGACTGGTTGGATCTCCTTGAAGTCCAAGGGACTCTCAAGAGTCTTCTCCAACACCACAGTTCAAACGCATCAGTTCTTCAGCGCTCAGCTTTCTTTATAGTCCAACTATCACATCCATACATGACTACTGGAAAAACCATAGCCTTGACTAGACAGAACTTCATTGACAAAGTAATGTCTCTGATTTTTAATATGCTCTCTAGGCTGGTCATAACTTTTCTTCCAAGGAGTAAGTGTCTTTAATTTCATGGCTGCAGTCACCATCTGCAGCAATCTTGGAGCCCAGAAAAATAAAGTCAGCCACTATTTCCATTGTTTCACCATCTATTTGCCATTAAGTGATGGGACTGGATACTGTGATCTTTGTTTTCTGAATGTTGAGCTTTAAGACAACTTTTTCACTCTCCTCTTTCACTTTCGTCAAGAGGCTCTTTAGTTCTTCACTTTCTGCCATAAGGGTGGTGTCATCTGCATATCTGAGGTTATTGATATTTCTCCCGGCAATCTTGATTTCAGCTTCTGCTTCCTCCAGCCCAGGGTTTCTCATGATGTACTCTGCATATAAGTTAAATAAGCAGAGTGACAATATAAAGCCTTGATGTACTCCTTTTCTTATTTGGAACCAGTCTGTTGTTCCATGTCCTGTTCTAACTGTTCCTTCCTGACCTGCATACAGGTTTCTCAAGAGACAGTTCAGATGGTCTGGTGTTCCCATCTCTTTAAGAGTTTTCCACAGTTTATTGTGATCCACACAGTCAAAGGCTTTGGCATAGTCAATAAAAGCAGAAATAGTTGTTTTTTGGAACTCTCTTGCTTTTTTGATGATCCAGCGGATGTTGGCAATTTGATCTCTGGTTCCTCTGCCTTTTCTAAAAGCAGCTTGAACATCTGGAAGTTCACGGTTCATGTATTGCTGAAGCCTGGCTTGGAGAATTTTGAGCATTACTTTACTAGCATGTGAGATGAGTGCAATTGTGCGGTAGTTTGAGCATTCTTTGGGATTGCCTTTCTTTGCGATTGGAATGAAAACTGACCATTTCCAGTCCTGTGGCCACTGCTGAGTTTTCCAAATTTGCTGGCATATTGAGTGCAGCACTTTCACAGCATCATCTTTCAGGATTTGAAACAGCTCAACTGGAATTCCATCACCTCCACTAGCTTTGTTCATAGTGATGCTTATTAAGGCGCACTTGACTTCACATTGCAGTTTGTCTGGCTCTAGTTGGGTGATCACACCATTGTGATTATCTGGGTCATGAAGATCTTTTTTGTATAGTTCTTTGTATTCTTGCCACTTCTTTATAGCTTCTTCTGTTAGGTCCATACCATTTCTGTCCTTTATTGAGCCCATCTTTGCATAAAATATTCCCTTGGTATGTCTAATTTTCTTGAAGAGATCTCTAGTCTTTTGCATTCTATTGTTTTTCTCTATTTCTTTGCACTGATCCCTGAGGAAGGCTTTCTTAGCTGTCCTTGCTGTTCTTTGGAATTCTGCATCAAATGGATATATCTTTCCTTTTCTCCTTTGCTTCTTATTGCTTGCTAAATAGCAGGCCCTCAATAAGGGTTCCTTTCCTTCATTCCTCTTGGTAATTATTGCTCTTTCAGATCTACGTTTAAGACATCACTGTCTTAATTCCTATTTTAGAAACATATTTTATCCAAGTATGCCCCTAGAGGATAGCATCCATTAGTAGTTCATATTTGTATAATATAGAGTATTTAGCAGAAGGCGCTCACAAAAATATTTGTTGACTTACTGAAGAATGCCATCAAACATAATATGACCCTGTGAAAAAAAATTTAAACTTTTGACCACAAATGGATGTTGCAAACAACTGGATAAAACCTTGCAATAAAAAAATAACTGCAATAGGATGGAAATGACCACTAGAATTGTAAAGAATTAGTGACAATTTATTACACCAATTTTCACAGTTCATTCAATAAAATGAGCAAAGAACATTTAATGCCAGAAGACAGCAACCCATATCTGCCAACATGAAGAAACTCAAGCAGTACAGCGAGCCTGAGGTTTCCTTGAGTGAGAAAAAAATATATTAAATAGTAATGCATATATAATCTAGAAAAATGGTACAGTTAAACCTATTTGCAAAGCAAAAATAGAGATGTAGATATAGAGTACAAACATATAAACACCGGGTTGGGGGCGGGGAATGAACTGTGAGATTGGGATTGACATATATATGCTGTTGATACTGTGTATAAAATAGATAACACATGAGAAACCGGCGTATGGCACAGGGAACTCTACTGTGTGCTCTGTGGTGACCTGAGTGAGAAGGAAATCCAAAAAAGAGGGGCTATGTGCATTCATACAGCCGCGTCACTTTGCTGTAGAGCAGAAACTAACAACATCGTGAGGCAGCTGCTGCTGCTGCTGAGTCGCTTCAGTCGTGTCCGACCCTGTGCGACCCCGTGGACGGCAGCCCGCCACTATACTCCAATAAAAATGAAAAAAACAAAACTGTAGGTGTGTGCTTGTTTAAACATATACACATTTTGTTGCTGTTCAGTCGCTCAGTCACGTCTGACTCTCTGCAACCCTGTGGACTGCAGCACGCCAGGCTTCCTGTCCTTCACTATCTCCCAGAGTTAGCTCAAACTCATGTCCATTGAGTCGGTGATGCCATCCAGCGATCTCATCCTCTGTCGTCCCCTTCTCCTGCCCTCAGTCTTTCCCAGCATCTGGGTCTTTTTCCAGTAAGTCAGCTCTTCACATCAGGTGGCCAAAGTATTGGAGCTTCAGCTTCAGTATCAATCCTTCCAATGAACATTCAGGGTTAGTTTCCTTTAGGATGAACTGGTTTGATCTCCTTGCTGTTCAAGGGACTCTAAAGAGTCCACTCCAGCACCACAGTTCAAAAGCATCAATTCTTTGGCACTCTGCCTTTTTTATGGTCCAGCTCTCACATCTGTACATGACTACTGGAAAAATCATAGCTTTGATTATACGGACCTTTGTCAGCAAAGTGATGTCTCTGCTTTTTCATATGCTTGTCTGTGTTTGTCATAGTTTTCTTCCAAGGAGCAAGTGTCAAGTGTCTTTTAATTTCATGGCTGCTGTCATCATCTGCATTGATTTTGGAGCCCCAAAAAATAAAATCTGTCACTGTTTCCATTTTCCCCCATCTATTTGCCATAAAATGATGGGAATGGATGCCATGTTCTTAGTTTTTTGAATGTTGATTTTTAAGCCAGCTTTCCCACCTTTAATTGGTCCTTGCTGTATGTCAGTTGTTGCAGGAACCAGGGGAAATGCAGTACTGATGGAGCAAAGGCAGGGCAAGAAATGGATACACAGGCCTTGCATTGAATATAGGCTACTGTATTGTCTTTATGAAAGTATTGCTACTGATCTACTAGGTGTAGAGAGAGATAGCTGAGCAAGCTGTTCAGCTGTATTAATAATAATTATTTCTGTATAAACGGATATTGATTGATTCCCAAAATTTTGTCCTTGTATTTTTTTTTGTATTGTTGGAAAAGTTTTAGTTGGAATTTAAAAAAATTTGTCATCCGTATAGTTTGGTGAGCTGAATCATTAATGAACATAAGTTGAAAACTATGGTAAATTTAGGCAGAGTTCTAGAATTATGAACATACCGTGTTCTTTAGTATTGTCACCATATCACAGTATGTTAACTACTGCAGTTGATAAACCTTCTGATTCCACTCAGGTAAGAAGTTTAAATCTGAGGTCTATTAATTATCCACTGTATATTTGTAACAGCGTTTCCCCTATTGGTCAATATTTCTGTACAGATCTCTAAGAGATAAAGTCACAATGCCATTATCATGCCTTAGTCTCTTGAGAAAGTCAGTGTCATGGGGAAAAAGGGGATAGGACTTTTCTAGATTTATAAGACTAAGGAACTATAATAACTAAATGGAATTCTTGCAGCTTCATTGGATCCAAACTCTGGAAAACAGCTATAAAAGATATTAGGGAAGTTTTAATATGGATTGACTGGAAGATGACATAAGGGAATTATTTTCTTTTTGGGGGGAGGGGTAATTATTTTCTTCAGAGTACTAATGGTATTCTGATTTGGAGATGCATGCTGTCATAGTTGGAGATTGACTGTCATGTCAGCAAGGTACTTTAAACAAAATATATAGCTAATAGGCATAAAGTCATGTAGATAAAAATATAAGTTGGATAAATGCTCTGGAAAGACTCATTTGCAATAAAAATAAATGTACACAAAAGAAATTAAATATCTGATACTATGGACTGAATGTTTGCATCTTCTCAGAATTCATATATTGAAGCCCTAAACCCCAATGTGATGGGGCCTTTGGAAAGTAATTAGATTAGATGAGGTCATGAGGTTGGGACCCTGATAATGGGATTAGTGCCCTTGTCAGAAAGAATCCGCTAGCCAATGCAAGAGATGTCAGTCCCTGGGTTGGGAAGATCCTCTGGAACAGGAGATGGCACTTCACTCCAGTATTCTTGCCTCGAAAATTCCATGGGAAGAGAAGCCTAGCGGGCTACCATGGGGCCGCAAAGAGTCAGACGTGACTTGAGTGACTGAGCAAAGAGACAGCTGAGAATTTGTTCTCTCTCTATTCGTATGCACACTCCAAGGAAAGACCGTGTAAGCAGACTGCAAGAAGGCAATGAGGTAGAGATCTCTCAGCAGAATCCACCCATGCTGGCACTGTCAGAGACCTCAGAGGTCCAGGCTCCAGAACTGTGAAGAAATAACTTTCTCTTGTTTAAGCCACCCCATCTATGGTATCCCGCTGTGGTGGCCCAAGCTGTCTGAGATTGAGTTTGGTACCAGTGAGTGGGCTGCTGCTGCCACAAATACCTAAAGTTGTGAAAATGGGTGATTGGAAGAGGCTGGAAGAGTTTTGAGATGTGTACTAGGCATACAGACATTAAGAGGAAATGTAGAATGTTATTGCAGAAACATGCTTACAGGAAAAGGCAGTCCTCATTATAAAATGGTAAAGAACCCGGCTGCACTGTAGTGCTTCGTGGAAGGTAGAACTGACGTTTAGCTAAGGAGATTTCTAAGCAAACCATTGAAGGGGCAGCTTGGTTCTTCCTGACTGCATATAGTAAAATGCAAAAGGAAAGAACTGAATTGAAGAAGGAATTGTTAAGCAAATAAAGGAGCCAGAACTTGAAGATTTGTAAAATCTTCAGCCTGTTCATATTGCAAAAAATGAAAAAGCTTGTTTCTGAAGAGAACACGAAGTCTATGGCTGAACAACAATCTGGTAGAGTCATGGACTCAGTCGGCCATCTCAGCAGGAACCAGGCAGAAAGATGGGATTATACAGCAGAAACTGCCAGTTTGAAGTAAAATGAATAGAGAAGATGGGATGGAATGAAGGAAGATTGTTGGACTTGGATTTCAGAGGCTGGGATCATGAAACTATCCTTCAAGAAGCAAGAAGGACCCCTTAGGTGACCACACAGATTCTCAAGGCTGCCACGCCCATCACAGATCCAGTGCACCCAAGGCAAGGCTGAACAAGTCAGCAAGGCCACCTCCATCTTGGTTTCAAAGGGCAGGACTGCTGCTCAGCAGAGCTGCGTAGACAGGTCCCTCCCAGAGAGGCATGAGGGCAGGGCTCTCCCCCTGAGCTGTGGGGCTGGAGGGCAAGAGCATCAAACCAAACAGTCATAAGATCTAATGCAGGGAATTCCCCGGTGGTGCAGTGGCTAAGACTAGGGGCTCTCAATGCACGGAGCCCAGGTTCGATCCCTGGTGGGGGAACTAGATCCCACACGCTGCAACTAAGAATTCTGCATGTCACAACAAAGACCTGGGACAAATGAAATTTGCCTTGTGGAGTTTTGGACCTGCTTGGTCCTTCCTTCTTAATTATTTCTCCCTCTTGGAATGGAAGTGTCTCTCCTATGCCTGTCCCACAACTATATTTTGGGAGCACTTATTTGGTTTTACTGCTGGAGAGGAATTCTGCCTCAGGATGAATCCTATCTACAGTTTCACTTAGGTTTAGATGATATTTTA
Source organism: Muntiacus reevesi (assembly GCF_963930625.1). Lineage (NCBI taxonomy): Eukaryota > Metazoa > Chordata > Mammalia > Artiodactyla > Cervidae > Muntiacus > Muntiacus reevesi. The sequence continues at coordinate 46,305,088 of NC_089254.1, read as the reverse complement.
TTTAGATGATACTTAGGTGAGACTCTGGACTTTAGACTTCAGAGTTGAGAAGTGTACTGAACTTCTCACTAAGAGGCTAGAGAGATATATACTCTTCCTTCATCAGGAAAAAAAGAGTCCAGATGGTCAGGGTAGAATCTGAGCTTTCTAATTGGATATGGTGGGAGGGAAAGTGCCAGACTTTGCCCTACTTCAGCTATCCCATTTATTGTGTTTGTTTATCTCTTGCAATGAAAGGCAATAAAAGTGATGGCCTGGCCCACCTGTGTTCTTGCTTAGAGCACCAGAGGAATTCAGAATGAACCCTGTCTGCCCAGTGTCCAGTGCAGGACATATCTGTAGTCTCTTTGTATTGCCCCAGGGGATAGCTGAGCTGCTTTCTTGGAACCTATCAGTCATCTCCCATGTGCTAAATCACACCACCACCATCCACTCACCTCCCAGTGTATTAACACATGGACCCTGAAATTTATTTCCTGAGCAGCCTCAATCTCCATAGTCTGCACAATGGTGTTGGCTGTTTCCAACTAATAAATGATAAGCATGTGGTGAACGTTCTCGAGATCTTCATCGCCACCTTAGCCAGGGAGATAAAAATCCTGAACTCAAAGCTGTTTCAGAGATGATGTCCACTAGATGGCACTAGTCACAGGTAAATAAAGACATACTGTCTTCATCACAAGTTTGGAAGTCCTACGGAAAGAGAAGTAAAAGTATGGTAATAAGGCAATGTACATATATTGTGCCCCCCAAACTAAGCATTTGATCCATAATAATTTATTAAAGCAGCTGTCCAAAATAGTTACAGGTCAAAATGTGTTCTGGTTTTTGATTCCCAGACTCCAGGAGATTCTGATGCAGTGTATCAAATCTCGACCATTTGAAAGATAATTCACTCTTCATTTAGCATCTTGTAATTGCTATCCTCTCCTTTCTTCCGTTTGCAGCCACAGTTCTAGAAAGAGCAATCTCCCTGGCTCCCCTTCCTCTCCTCTCTTTCTATGCCCTCCGTGCAATCAGGCCATTTTGCCAACACCCAATTGCAAATGCCCCAACGCAGGTTACCAGTGAAATTCCTCATGTCAAGATCTTTGGGTGGTTTTCAGTGCTGATCTAAGGAAGCCAGATGCAATGTTTGCAGCTGTTAGCACTTATCCAATAATTATCTAGCACCTGCTATGCATTTGACACTGTTCTGAGCACTATGATGTATAGCTCGATAGGTCTCTGTCTTGAGGGTGCAGCCAGGTTAGTACATTCATCAGATATCTGGCCCTGGGCTTGGGCAGGGGAGCCCCACTATTTGGATGAATAGGACAGCAAGCTCTGATAAAGGTGCCCACTTTTAACTCACTTCTCTGCATTGAAATCTGCCTTTCAGACCACTTGCTCAAATATTATTTTCATCACATTCTTTTTAATATTCCTTTTATTTATTTATTTGGCTGTGTCTGGTATTAGTTGTGGCACACAGGATGTTCGTTGCAGCCTGTGAACTCTTAATTGCAGGATCTAGTTTCCTGACCAGGAACTGAAGCCTCCTTTTCCCCCACCCCTACATCAGGACCATGGAGTCTTAAGCCACTGAACCACCAGTGACATCCCTCATCCTATTCTTAACAACTCTCCTATCAACGTAGTATCTTAAAATTGCTGAAAACATGATATTTTAGGATGCAATGATCACTCCTTAAAGAGATCCCTTTGCCCCTTTCCCCCATGTAAAAACAGTGAAAAGGCACCTTCTCTGAGCCGGGAAGTGAGCCCTCACCAGACACTGACCCGCCAGAGCCATGATCTATGACTTTCCGGTCTCCAGAACAGTGAGAAATGAATGTGTGTTGTTTCCATGTTACTGAGTTTTGGGCGTTTTTGTGACAGCAGCCCAAACAGACTAAGACAAGCACCTATGGCATAGGGAGAGCTGCTTTACATAGTATGGACAAAGAAGGCCTCTTTGAGAAGATGCCATTTAAGCTGAAATGTAAAAGTTGCAAAAGAGTTAATCTTCAGAAGACCCTGGGAGGAAGCCTCTAGGCAGAGGGAACGGTAAGTGCGAAGGCACCACAGAACTTGGAATGTTGGGAGACTGAAAGGAGAGCCATTTGCCTAGAGGTTAGTGATGACAGTGGCTATCTCACTGGAGGATGTTTAAGAGCTAACAGAATCGATTCAGTAAACAGGAATCGAGGTACAGAAGGGGTGGGGTTCCATCATGAAAGTGGAAGTATTTGCTTTGATAAGAGCAGAAATGTGCATACTTTTTAAAGCTTTTAGTCTCCTTTCCAGACCCTCCTTTAATTTTCAGGGTCAGCAGGATTCCACCAATGACTGTCTCCCAGTCATCCTCTCTGAATCTTCCTTATGTAGACACTCTCATGCCTATACCACTCTCGTGGGCTTCTCGTATCCAACTGCAGGTAGATATATTTTAATCTCTCAAGTTATAGCTCCAGCCCAGACCTGTCCTCTGACCTGATTTAGCTGCTGATTTGACATTTCCACTTGGATAGAGGTATCTTTAATGTATGCAAAATACATTGGGGTTCCTGAGTGGGCGGGATTCTTCTCCATACACAGCACACTACAGAGTCGTAGGTGCTCATTGATGACCCAAGTTCCACCTCTCCTCTGACCTCTACCCCCATTCTTCGATACAGATCTTTGAAGTGTTTTTATTCTTATGTAACATACAATAGTAAGCATTACTAGAGTCACCAGCACTTCTGGCTCTCCTTCCTTTCCTAGACATCATATTTATTCATATAAAAGGATTATGTTTATCTACCTCCTTGAAGGTAGACTTAGCTCCGGCTCTTATGTTAGCCACTAAAATCTGGTTGAAAATTACATGTGCTGCTTCCGGGTGGAAAATATTTAAGATTAGGTGTTCAATTGTCCTTGCTGTCTTTTTTTCCCCCTTCTTTGTTTTAAGTTTATCATTTGTTGAGATAAAGATACCTAAGATTAAAGCAACCTGGAATGCTGAGCCATCACGTGGAAGAAAATTGCCCAGAGAGTCATTTGGACATGCAGCAAACTTTGATCAAGAAGGAAAACAAAACAAAACAAAACAAAACAACCCTTTGTTATATAAGTCACTGACGTTTTGCTTTTCTTTTTTTTTTTTTTTAGTTCTCATGTGTGTGTACCTGTCTGTATCTTGGGGTTACTACGTATAATATGACATATGCTGACTGATTAAAAAAAAATGCTATTAAAATTCATTGTTTAAGGCAAATCTCTTCTAGCCACTACTTCAACCAGCTGGGCACTCCTAAGCCTCTTTTAACTAGAAATTCTGTAGCTGCCAGTGCTCCCAAACTGTCCGTCTTCAAATCTCCCCAATTTGTTATCATCACCATCTACTTTGTCATTCAGTCCTAAATCCAAAAACACAGATCAGCTTAATTCCTCCCTGTTCCTCACTCCCAGAGTCTGATTATTAGATTTTTTTTACATCTGTCTCAGATTTGTCCCAGACATCTGCAATAGCTTTCTTCCTATTCCTGTGTCTAGTCTTAGAATATACAATACCTTCAAAATCAGAAGTGAACAAAGGGTCTACAAAACTTCTTCCTTCTGCCCTTGCCCTCAGTCACTCCTAGTCCCTCTTCCTGAAGGGAACCAGGATGAGGTTGAGAGGTCGTGTATTCCTTTAGAGATACTCTGCACATGGAAACAAACAATTTACCCAGAGTAATCTGAAAACAAAGCTGGCCATCCCTTTCCCAGTTGAAAGCCTTCCATTTACAAACTCTTGAGTATCTAGGACCTTCCTCCATCCTGCCGATCTTTCAGTCCCAAATGACCGCTTCTCAACTGAGATTAATCCTGCCCCGGGGCTTTTCTTGACCTGTTCCCTCCGCTTGGGCAGTTTTCCCCCAGGTCTGTGCTTGCTAGTTCCTTCCTGAAGCATTACCTCCTTGGAGAGCACACACAGCCTTCCCCAGCCAGTCATCCCCCATGACAGAAGGCCTTTTGTGTGTGGCCTTCAAGCCTCTACCACAAGTAAAGTGGTCAGCCTCTATTTACAATGCTCTTGGCCTGTTTATCGACCATCTCCCACATTAGACTTTAGCCCAGGATGATAGAGATGGGCTCGATTTTGTTGCCCACTGAATGTCTACCCAGCTTCTAGTTCCGTACATGTCACAGAAAAGGCACTTGATGAATAAGGAGCTGATGGAAAAGCTAGTACCCTGAACAAAATAAAGGAAGATGAAACTAAAAAGAAAGTAGCCTCAGATCTTTTAGCAGGCAGATCAGGCCTGCATGCTGTTTCTCCGATCTTCATCCTGAGCATCTTCTCACAGAGTGGCTGGCTGTATCTCTGGTTGGGCCACCACTCAGTGTAGAGGAGAGGTGGTGAGGGAATAAGAAAGCAGACTTCATCCCCGCAGCTTGGAAGCCTTCACTTCTTCCGGAACAGCCAGCACAGAGTACTTGTTTGCCACCCTTGTATTTTGTCACAGACATTTAACAACTGCTTTAAACATAAATATTAAGCAATCACTTCCTCTTTTGTTTTAGGGATCAAAAGTTCTTAAAAAAAAAAAAAAGCAGGTAAAACCAGAAAAGACAGGGACTCCTGCAACATGTTTATGAAGAAACATTGACTCCTCAATCTCAAATCAGTATGTACTTCTGCCTTAAATGTTTTAATATAGCACATACCTTCCTAATCATAAAAGTAATGCCTCATATCATTGTAGATGATAGAATTCTGAAATTGTCTTTAAAAATCCCTAAGGTTAATCCTTCATCTGTTACTCTGTCCTTGGAAACCAACAACAAAAGCTTCATTCATCTCTACTTTAATTTCACCTTCTGAATTTATTTCTAGGTATCCAGGTCAGCTGATTGGATTAGCTAGGTAATTTAACCCAGCCATTTTGCTTTTATCTCTTACCAGAGTTGAGGATAGATAAAACCCAAGCTTCTTAATGTGGCACACGAGGTCCCTCGTAATCCGGCCCCAGCCCACCTTTCAGCCTTAGTTCTCACCACTTCCTTCCTTCCCGCTTAACTGGGAGCTTACTGGAAAAGGGCATGGGCACAGCAATTGTCCTACTGGTCCAGACCGCTCCTAGTCACCCGAATACTTCTGTGCCAGGGAATCGAAGGAGATCCAGGCTTCCTTTTGTATATAGTGTAAGCTTGGGGGAGTGGGTTAAAGGATCCTGAAGTGCTATACTCACCATGAATTGATGAGCTCAGAAGTGAATTCACCTGGAAGGGGTCGGGCTGACTACTCTGATCAGCATACAGAGATCAGGACCCATCCTCAGATGTGTAGCAATGCCATCGAGTTCACAGGTCTCTTGAAGAGAGCTGCAATGAACTGAATGTGTCCCTCTCCCAAATTCAGATGTTGAAAGTGTACCAGAATGATGGTTTTTGGAGGTGGCACCCTTGGCGGGTAGTTAGGTCAGGAGAGTGGAGCCCTCGTGATGGAATTAGTGTCTTCCAAGTAGGGAGCTAGCTATGCGAGGACACAGCAAGAAGACAACCCCCTGAGTGTCCTCTGTAAACCGGGAAGAGGGCATTCACTGACCATGCTGGCACAAGATCTCAGACTTCTAGCTTCCAGAACTGTGAGAAATAGAAAAAACATTTGTTGTTTAAGCCACTCCATCTATGGTAATTTGTTATAGTAGCCTGAACTGACTAGGACAAGAACCATACCTGTTGTCCATCCTGAAGAGTCTCTGCCAACTTGTAGTACTGGTTGGTCAAGGACTTGTATCCTTCTTTTACATCCAAAGGGTGATTTTTACATGCCCCTCCTGTATGGCCCAGAGCTCCTTCATGCTGGGATAGTCATGAGTAAAAATGGAGAAAACTTCAAGCACATTCTAAAGTGGAGTATCTGGTGGTCAATGTATCCTGGTCACAGAAAGTGTAATATCAGAGGCACTTCTCCAACTCGGTCCTTGCTCGGTCTGGAGTGGTGGGATGTGGAGAGGTGTATCTGCACTTTTTTTAAAGGCCCTTCAGAAGGAATTGTGTGTCTGTGATACAGCTGGGCATCTTGATTGCAATGGTGTGTACGCAGAGCTATGTGTGTCCACGCGTGCTCAGTCACTTCAGTCGTGTCCCCCTCTGCAACCCCATGGACTTTAGCCCATGAGACTCCTCTGTCCATGGGGTTCTCCAGGCAACAGTACTAGAGTGGGTTGCCATACCCTCCTCCAGAGGATCTTCCCGACATAGGGATCAAACCCACATCTCCTGCAGGTCCTGCATTGACAGGCAGGTTCTCTACCGCTAGTGCCACCTGGGAAGCCCCACATGAAATTATACTTGGGATAAAATTGCATAGAGCTACGCACACACACACAGTGACATGATAAGCTCTATGGTTTGTACCAATGTCAATTTCCTGGGTTCTGTATTATACTGTAATTGTGCAAGATGTTAACATTGGGAGAGGCTGGGTGAAGGGTGCAAAGGAACCTTGCTGTACATGTCTTTGCAAATTCCTACAAATCTTAATCATTTCAAAATAAAAGGGTCTATTTTTTTTTTTAATGTAATGGGGAGGGATTCAGAATACTGGAGCACTTGGTCTAAAGCAGTGAAGTGGGTTGGATCTTGTGCAAAAATATTTCCTCTGTGTCTAGGCCTAAAGATGTTCCTGAAGAAAGGGATGAAGTGGGCTACCTTAGCAGATTTAAAATTAGTATAAAGTCTAGATAGGTCCTCAGCTTCTTGGAGCTCTGTAAGAATACTAGTGAATCCCCAGCTGCTTCTCTGAAGACCTGTAGGGAGAGCAGGCAGACAGGCAGGTGAGTTGTGTAGATCACAGGAACAGGCCAGAAAGCCCAGGACTTCCCTGGTGGTTCAGTGGTTACGACTCTGCTTTCAATGCAGGGGACACAAGCGGATCCCTAGTCGAGCAACCAAGATCCCAAGTGCCATGTAGTGCAGCCAAAAAAAAAGAAAAGAAAAAAAGGAAGTTAGTCCAAAAAGAAAAATACACAAATGAGTTGGGTCAATGACTCCCTCAAGTATTAAATGATAATAAACATCATCAGGTGTTCAATTTCTTTAGTCATCAGACAAATGCAAATTAAAAACACGGTATGATCCTAATACACAGCCACAAGAATAGCTCAGATGAAAAAGACACACAAACCAAGTGTAGACAAAAACATGTAGCAACTGAAACTCTCCTAGCTGATAAAGGTGTGAGTCAGTGCAATCACTTTGGAAAATAGTCTGCCGTAGATACCTACTGCAGTGTCTACTGAAGTAGAACATATGTGTTGTTGTTGTTGTAGTTTAGTCACTGAGTCGTGTCCAACACTTTTGCAACCCCATGGACTGCAGCCCTTCTAGCTCCTCTGTCCCTGGGGTTTCCCAGGCAAGAATATTGGAGTGGGTTGCCCTTTCTCTAGGAGACCTTCCCAACCCAGGGATCGAACCTGCATCTCCTGCACTGGCAGGCGGGTTCTTTATCACTGAGCCACCAGGGAAGCCCTGAACGTAACAATATGACACAGCAACTCTGCTCCCAGGTATAAACTTCATAGAATAGTCTGCATATGTTTACAAAACAAATTTAACGATGTTCTCAGCAGCATAATTCATGAAAGCTAAAAACTGGAAACAACCCAACTATTCACAAACAGTAGAACAGATAAATAAGTGGTGGTAAATTTATACAGTGGAAAGTACTGTACTGTGTGCTTGATCTCTCAGTCGTGTCCAACTCTTTGCGACCCCATGGACTGTAGCCCTCCAGGCTCCTCTCCACGGGGATTCTCCAGGCAAGAATACTGGAGAGGGTTGCCATGCCCTCCTCCAGGTGATCTTCCCAACCCAGGGATCAAACCCAGGTCCCTTGCACTGCCGGCAGATTCTTTTTTTTTTTTTTTCAGTGGGTTTTGTCATACATTGATATGAATCAGCCATAGAGTTACACGTATTCCCCATCCCGGTCCCCCATCCCACCTCCCTCTCCACCCGATTCCTCTGGGTCTTCCCAGCCCACCAGGCCCGAGCACTTGACTCATGCATCCCACCTGGGCTGGTGGTCTGTTTCACCACAGATAATATACATGCTGTTCTTTCGAAACATCCCACCCTCACCTTCTCCCACAGAGTTCAAAAGTCTGTTCTGTACTTCTGCGTCTCTTCTTCTGCCCTGCATATAGGGCCATCGTTACCATCTTTCTAAATTCCGTATATATGTGTTAGTATACTGTAATGTTCTTTATCTTTCTGGCTTACTTCACTCTGTATAATGGGCTCCAGTTTCATCCATCTCATTAGAACTGATTCAAATGAATTCTTTTTAACAGCTGAGTAATATTCCATGGTGTATATGTACCACAGCTTCCTTATCCATTCATCTGCTGATGGGCATCTAGGTTGCTTCCATGTCCTGGCTATTATAAACAGTGCTGCGATGAACATTGGGGTGCACGTGTCTCTTTCAGATCTGGATTCCTCAGTGTGTATGCCCAAAAGTGGTATTGCTGGGTCATATGGTAGTTCTATTTCCAGTTTTTTCAGAAATCTCCACACTGTTTTCCATAGTGGCTGTACTAGTTTGCATTCCCACCAACAGTGTAAGAGGGTTCCCTTTTCTCCACACCCTCTCCAGCATTTATTGCTTGTAGACTTTTGGATAGCAGCCATCCTGACTGGCGTGTAATGGTACCTCATTGTGGTTTTGATTTGCATTTCTCTGATAATGAGTGATGTGGAGCATCTTTTCATGTGTTTGTTAGCCATCTGTATGTCTTCTTTGGAGAAATGTCTGTTTAGTTCTTTGGCCCATTTTTTGATTGGGTCATTTATTTTTCTGGAATTGAGCTTCAGGAGTTGCTTGTATATTTTTGAGATTAATCCTTTGTCTGTTTCCTCATTTGCTATTATTTTCTCCCAATCTGAGGTCTGTCTTTTCACCTTACTTATAGTTTCCTTTGTTGTGCAAAAGCTTTTAATTTTCATTAGGTCCCATTTGTTTATTTTTGCTTTTATTTCCAATATTCTGGGAGGTGGGTCATAGAGGATCTTGCTGTGATTTATGTTGGAGAGTGTTTTGCCTACGTTCTCCTCTAGGAGTTTTATAGTTTCTGGTCTTACATTTAGATCTTTAATCCATTTTGAGTTTATTTTTGTGTATGGTGTTAGAAAGTGTTCTAGTTTCATTCTTTTACAAGTGGTTGACCAGTTTTCCCAGCACCACTTGTTAAAGAGGTTGTCTTTTTTCCATTGTATATCCTTGCCTCCTTTGTCAAAGATAAGGTGTCCATAGGTTCGTGGATTTATCTCTGGGCTTTCTATTCTGTTCCATTGATCTATATTTCTGTCTTTGTGCCAGTACCATACTGTCTTGATGACTGTGGCTTTGTAGTAGAGTCTGAAGTCAGGCAGGTTGATTCCTCCAGTTCCATTCTTCTTTCTCAAGATTACTTTGGCTATTCGAGATTTTTTTGTATTTCCATACAAATTGTGAAATTATTTGTTCTAGTTCTGTGAAAAATACCGTTGGTAGCTTGATAGGGATTGCATTGAATCTATAGATTGCTTTGGGTAGAATAGCCATTTTGACAATATTGATTCTTCCAATCCATGAACACGGTATGTTTCTCCATCTGTTTGTGTCCTCTTTGATTTCTTTCATCAATGTTTTATAGTTTTCTGTGTATAGGTTTTTTGTTTCTTTAGGTAGATAGCCCTCCAGGCTCCTCTCCACGGGGATTCTCCAGGCAAGAATACTGGAGAGGGTTGCCATGCCCTCCTCCAGGTGATCTTCCCAACCCAGGGATCAAACCCAGGTCCCTTGCATTGCCGGCAGATTCTTTACCATCTGAGCCACCAGGGAATCCCAGACAAAAGAATACCGTTTAACAATGAGAATGAACAAAGATTGTTATAAACAATAACATGGATGAGTCTTATATTTGTAATACTGAGTGCAAGAAGACAGCCACAAGAGAAAGGGAAACAATTTTATGATTTTGATAGAAATCTGTCCTTTTTGATTCCATTTATATGAAATTCAAAGAACAAGTGTTAGAAGTCAGGACAGCAATTATCCATTGAGGCAACTACTGGGAGAGAGCATGAGAGGGCATCTGGGGAGCTGGCTATTTCCTGATCCTTGATCTGGGTGCTGGCTGCACTGGTGTGCTTATTTTGTGAAAATTCATGCAGTACACTAGGCTTTCCATCATTTTGATGTGTATTTGTACCGGAAAGAAACGTTTGCTTAAAATAATGAAAATCATTGCACAGAACAAGTTGGAAATATTTGGGTAAGAATTATAAGATTGAACCGAGATATTTATGTGACATTGTTTATTGCATCAGTAAGTCTTTTACAAAAAGAAATTACACCCAAAACAAATGGAAGTAGAGCTATGAAGAATACATCAAAATGATGACTGATAAGAATACTGAACCACTACACAGCACAAGAAACCATTGACAAAATATACTTGCAAATTATATGATCCAGTGGAGTTATTATTAAAAATATATAAACAGTTCATACAGCTCAATATCAAAAAGACAAAAAACCCAATCAAAACAAATGGGCAGAAGGGCTTCTCTGGTGGTCCAGAGGTTATGAATCTGTCTGCAGTTACAGGGTACATGGGTTTGATCCCTGGTCCAGGAAGATCCCACATGCCATAGGGCAATTAAGCCCATGGGCCACAGCTACCGAACCCACGTATCACAATGACTGAAGCCCGCACACCTTAGAGCCTGTGCTCTGCATCAAGAGAAGCCACCACAGTGAGAAGTCTGTGCACCACAGCTGAAGAGTAGCCCCACTCGTCGCAACTAGAGAAAGCCCATGCACAGCAATAAAGACCCACTGCAGCCAAAAATAAAGGAGGGAAGGAAGGAAGAAAGAGAAAGGAAAGAAACTGGGGCATGAAAGGTACATATTTTTAAAAATGTGTAGAAGACCCAAATAGACATTTTGTCTAATGAAAATATATAGATGATCAGTAGGTACATGGAAAGATGCTCAGCATCATTAATCATCAGAGAAACACAAATCAAAACTACAGTGAGCTATCACCTCATACTTGTCAGAATGACTATCGTGAAAAAGACCATAAATAACAAATGTTGGTGAGGTTGTGGAAAAAAGAGAACATTTTTACACTGCTGGTTGGAATGTAGATAAGTGCAGCCACTGTAGAAAGCATTATGGAGGCTCCTCAAAAAATTAAAATTAGAACTACTATATGACCCAGAAATTCCACTGCTGGGTATTTATCTGAAGAAAATGAAAATACTAACTTGAACATGCACCTCAGTGTTCACAGGAGCATTATTTGTAATAACCAACATGTAGGAGCAACCTAAATGTCCAAGAAGAGATAAAGAAGACATGAGAGATATAAATATATATATATATATAAAGTTATATATATATAATGGAATATTACTCAGCTGTAAAAAAAAGAATGCAAAAATGCCCCTGGAGCAACATGGATAGACCTGTTAGGTATTGTTCTTAGTGAAATAAAGTCAAAGACAAAAACTGCGTGTTATCACTTATATGTGGAATCTAAAAAATAAAGCAAACTAATGAATATAATGAAATAGAAGCAGACTCAGATAAAGACAAAAAATTAGGGGTTACCAGTGGGGAGAGTAGAAAGGTAGGCAAGATAGTGGTGGGGACTTCTGAGGTAAAAACTACTATGTATAAAATATATAAGCTGCAAGGATATATTGCACAGCACAGGAAATATAGCCAATATTTTATAATAACTTTAAATGGAGTGTATTCTATAAAAATTTTGAACCAGCATATGGTATACCTGAAACTAATATAATATTGTAAGTCAACTATATCCCAATTTAAAAAAAAGTACTGGCACACTTAAAATTTAACATTTTTATTATATTTAATAGTTTTGTTCAGAAGGGACAGATCAGAGTAGTTTAAAAGGTAACATTATTTTTCATAAAAAATATGTGCAAATATTTCCATATGTACATGATCTGACTTTTTCACTTGTTGAAATTCATATACAATAGTAGAATTTTATCCTATAGATTAAAAACATAACAAAAGCTTTAATTTCAAGTAAAATTTCTACTGAAAATATAGAATTAAAATTATGTTTACTATTCACAAGATGCATAAAGAGACGAAATTACTAGAGTGTGCTTGGGAAACAAGTCAAATAGACTGTGGTCTTATATAGCCACAAATGGACCCAAGATCTTACAAAACTCTAGCCTTTAAAATGTAACTTTGGTATTTCCTTTGACTTAAAAAAAAAAAGAGAGAGAGCAGTGCATATTTCCTCTATTGAACAGAGGTATTCATCCATTTTCTGCAAGACTATTACATTCAGTCTTTAGAGCTATGACTTGTTGCCATTATAGAAAAGTATTACTATAAAAATGAGATAACATTACAATCCTGGTTATGTTGTATCCAACTAAGTGAGAAATCTGTTCCCTATCAATTAAAGACAGTATAACTCATGAGCATCAAAGACTATTGTAACATCACAGGCCACTATAACTCACTGAAATTCTAATATGTAGTGGGGGTAGAAGGAAGAGAAGGATGATTTTTAGTCAACCAATTTGATCTGATCACTAATGACATTTCTTCAGAAGTAGATAGAGACCTTATTTCTGATTATATTTAAGAAAACCAAAGATAAGATATGCTGCCTTTGGATAGCCAAACACCTTTAGGAACTTCACACATCTGTGCCAGAAATACAATACCATTCTCAGTCAAGTTAAGACATTATCTCAGTTGAAAACCTGAGTATTTTTCTCTAGAAATGAAGTACAACTTCATTCAGTTCAGTGTAAAATACATGCAACCTGTCCACAGGACCAAAGCCAGTATATTATACACAATGCCTAGAAAATTGTTAGCCCTCAGAAAAGGTTAAGTAAAAAATATTTTTTGGCTTAACATATGGATTTTTAAAAACATATATTTTCAATGTGTATATTCCAAACCAACTTTTTTCCTTTGATACTAAGCTCATTTAGAATGCTTTGTCTTAATCAATATGCACATATATATACACATAAGCAGTTCACTTTTTAGATTTTTTGAAAGGTGTTTAGAATTTAGTTACAGATTGCTTCACATACTTGCTAACATTTTAACAAAAAATATAAACTTGTTTTAGTCATCATGGTCTTATGAACATATTAAAATTGATTTTTGTTCAAAATAACACTTTTTCTGTTAGATTTTAAATAGACCATACTTAAATATACTTTACACAATGCTCATTTCTATAAACTAAGGTAAATTAAAACTGCATTTTTCAACTAAAGATAGTGTATCATGTATTTTTACTGGATCTTATTTGGGAGCTTTGCTTATTATATTGAAAAATGATATCAATAAACCACAATAATCTTATCACTTCACTTCTCTGAGTCAATTCTATAGCATTTAAATAAACATTTCCTTTATTCTAGCTACATATCTGGTCATATATAGTAATACTTCATTAACCAAGTTTGTATTTTTAAAACTTTTTGGATGCATTTACCAAAAGGGATTTCTAAAGACCTTTACTGATAAGTACACTAATAATTCAGCCTTTACTCACTGTGACCTTACACTGTGATCAGAGCAGCTCATAGGTATCAAGGTCAATCAGAAATAGATTTACAGGATAACCGTTCCTGACTCACCTGCCCACAGAGACTGTTGGGTGACCCTTTCCCCAGCTGCACCGAAGTACACATGTACCCACATGAACACTCCTAGCAAATCTGTTGTAGGAGCAGCAGCATGGTTCCCTCAGATCCTGCAAACTGCTAAACTCTCTTGACCATGTTGGACATTTTAGAAGTAAACTACTCATTTTATAAGTAAAGCCTAGAAACAATCTTTGTGCTTCTCTTTCAGTGGTTAAGAGGTTAAAAAAGAAGATTTTAAAAGTCTACTGGAAAAAGAATGAGTGTTTCAAGTTCAAAGAAAATAGTCAATGCAGAAAATATTTGCATAGAATTACACGGTGGGGAAATTCTGCCACGCAGTCAGTCTTTGCTTAGAGTGACCTCCTGAGCTCAATTTCAGGAAGCAAGTCTTCGAATAGCCTGTGAAAGCAAGGGGGAAACAGTGTTGATGCAACAGAATTCTCCTTAAGTCTACCTTATCTTTTTTTGCAAATATGTCTTTGTAGTGTTGGTTGCTTACATTTACTCAGGTGTTTAGTACCACAATAAAAGTAGGGTAAAAACTTAATTTTGTACCTCATCATACACTAATTGGATGTAGTTTAAAAGCAATCATTACTATTTCCTGAGCACTTACTATGTACAAGACTGTTTTATTCCTTTACATGTACGCATTAACGGTCACAACTCTGTAACGTATTATTTCTGTTTTACATGAAGAAACTAAAATGAAGTCAGGATAAGTAAATTGTCCCAGGCTACTCAGATGATAAGTTGCAGAATCAGGGCCAGCACTCAAGTCTGTTGGTCTAAAGTTCAGCCCCTTAAAACCACTCTGCTTTACAGTTTCCTTAGCTACAGGAGCCCTATCTGAATGATGCTTTTATGTGGCATCAAAAATACTTCTATAGCATGGCAACTTCTTAAGTTCCAATTGTGATATATGAGTTTTCATTCCACTAAGTTGTCCCCATAGCCTTAATCATAAACTAGTAAGCTGGAAGGACTTCACAGCTTCGTAATGACGTTCCTGGGCTCATTAAGCTGATGGGCTAAAATGCAGAACCCCTGATTTTCACTCTACTTAGTGATTTCTTCCCTAAAAATCTTCTCTGCCTGTAATCTAGCAGAAAATACGTAGTTCTGCATTAAGGTCTAAACCAATTCTATAACTGTAAATGGGGCGCCCACCTAGACCACAGTTCATGTGAAAATGCTCAAGTCTTTAGTGGACCCCTGCTCAATAGAAGCAAAAAATTTGATGTAGCTGTTATGAAAATAAACCCATTCTTAAGTCACAGTAATGTAAATATCTTGATGAGACCAAGGGACATCATAGTTGACCCTGTCTGGGATTTTGTATCCCCTTCTTGTTCAGGGAAGAACTAACAAATCTCTGATCTGTGAGGAACAGTAAAGAGAACAGAAGGAGTCTCACCCAGGGTAGAGTCTCTTATAAACATGAAAGCTGCTCTCAAATATTTAAGGACTATTCAGAGAAGGCAACCAGAATGATCTCAGTCCACTGGATGATTCTTAGAGAAAGGGTGAATCTAGTTTGTAAGCATGGCTGAGACCTGAAGACTTCCAGCTATGTAGCAAACCCCCTTGAAAAGCTACTAGTTGCCAATGTCTAGAAACGTTCACACAAAAGCTGAGAGAACATCTTTAGAGATGGGGTAGGAAGGATGTCTGCAGAGCTGAGGATGTGGGGTTACTTGATTTTGAAACATCTGTCAACTTGAATCAGTCTCTAAAGCCATCATCAGAGGAAGAGGTTCCTACTCTTCATATACAATTAAGTTGGCCAAAAAGTTCTTTTGGTTTTATCAATAAGAGCTGGCAAACTCAAATGAACTTTTTGGCCAACTCAATATTTCTGAGGCTTATGAAACTCCTGGGTTAAAAATTCCCTCCATTCACCTTTCTCCTATCCCACTGGTCGTAGGTCTCTGAAAGAGAAAGTGTGCAGAAGTTTAGGTATAAAATCAAGACAAATATGTTGGCTGCTTCCAGTTGCTGATCATATCTGTAGGTTTGGGGCAAAAGGCACCTCCCCATCCCCCAGTTCTTAATGTCTTCAATGGAGAATCCTTGTTTTCCATTTTACCCTCTTGGTATTTTCTTAAAATTATTTTCCCTGGATAGTTTTTATCAAATATTTTTAATACTACAAGTATTATTCTGTTTAACTCAAATTCTTTTCTTTGAACAAAAATAATGATCATACCTCATCTTGGACATCAAGTTCTTCTTCAATCATTTCTGCTTCCATTAATTCAAGAGGATCTTTACAGTCTTGGATGAGGGCGATCTTGACAAAGAGAACACAGAGACTATTTATTAGAGGCCTAATAGCATTAACCTACCTGGTTCTTCACTGAAAATGATTTGCAGCTTTGCTGGTGCCTCTCATCTAAAATCTATATACTTCAAAATCCTTATCAACTTTCTTATTCTTTCATATTTCCCACTTAGAATTCCCCCTCCACCATTTTTTTCACATTCAAGATGAACTGGTATAGTTCATTGTCTAACCTCCTTCGTAGCTTACTTCCCCAACCACTGAAGTGTACACTTGGCAAGTCATCCAGTCGGCCTAAATGATTCTGCAGTCAATGGTCATTTTCTTTCAATAACCAAGCTAAGGGCACTTAGTAAAGCATTGAGCATTCAGGGAACTCAAAGTGAAGGGCTCCTGACTGATGACAATAAACAATCTCAAGTTGAATTGAATGGGAATTAATTTTATTGGAGATAGAAACCAACATCTATGGACCAAGTAGGTTATTCAGGAAAATTATGCTTTTTAGCCATAATGTGTAATTTAATCTACACACAGAGGAAACCAGTAACAATCTGGACTTTGTCTTACCCATAAAGCATGTTCCCAAAGCAACTCTAAATGTATATCAAGGTAAGAGTAACATTTCATTTTAGCTACTTTTAATCTCACAAATAAATAACTCAATTCTCTTTACACTATCCTGCTTTGTTGTTGTTACCTACAGGGAAAACAATAAGTCAATTTTCAGTTATATTAAAAAATTTTTTTTCATTAATTTATTTATTTGGCTACATTGGGTCTTAATTGTGGCTCGCCTGTTTCTCTCTAGTTGCGGCACAAGGGCTCAGATGCCTTGCGGCATGCAGGAGCTTAGTTCCCCGACCAGGGATCAAACCCATATCCCCTGCATTAGAAGGTGGATAGCAACCCACTCCAGTATTCTCGCCTGGAAAATCCCATGGACAGAGGAGCCTGGGAGGCTGCAGTCCATGGGGCCGCAAAGAGTCGGACACGACTGAGTGATCTCACTTCACTTTCCCAAACTCTAGACACCTGGGAAGTCCTTAGACTTTTAAAAAAATGTTTACAGGTTTTCAAAGCTGAGCATCTTGAGTGTAGCACCTTTTTTTTTTTTTTTTGGATTTAAGATCCACATCTTGGTGTTTAGAAGTAGTATTTTCTCCAACAGCATTAAGTAGAACAATCTTTCTACTAATAATAGGTGAATTGAATAATGTACTATTGTTTTCTAAATTAGTTTCACTTCAAATAGTAACTTTCAATCTACACTAAGAATCTACTTATCCTACTTTTAGAAAAAAGAGAAGCAATTTAAAATATCGTGGACTGTATTATCAGAATAATTATTATTGTTGTCATCTTTATAGACATTTGTTTTAGTTTCCCAAATTCATGATGAGACGGCCCATGAGAGATGACATTCTTGTATTAAGCAGTAGGCCCAGCCCAATGACACCCATCAGAATCCTCAACTGTCCTGGGTATTTTATAGGAAAAATGATAAAATAAGGAGGCCTGTGGGAAGTCAGGGTCTATCCTGTTTTTTGGAGAATAAACTCTAGGATGATTTGTGGTTTTCAATTTTTTTTTCTTTTTTCAAAGATCATTTATGACCTAATGAATCCTATTTAAAAACATTGATGGGAAAGTTCCTGGCAGTCCAGTAGTTAGGACTCCACACTTCCAATGCAGGGGGCACAGGTTCAATCCCTGGTCAGGGACTAAGATCTCACAGTCCCACAGTGCGGCCAAAGGCAAAAAAAAACTGATAAGAGTTTACAGACTGCTGAGAATTTAAATTATATTTACATACAAATCACAGAAGATCCAAGACTTAGTACCTTTTTTCTTAAAAGTCATTACAGCTACTGCCTGCTTATATTAGTAAACCCCCACATTATGGAACTAATAATGTACTAGTTGCTACCAGGTGCTTTCCTGTAAACCATCCCATTTAGTCTTCATATCTACCCAGCAAGGGGAATGTTTTACTCCCATTTTACTGATGAGAAAACTGAGGCTCTGAAAAGTTAAGCAGGTGGCTTAAAAATGTCACTGGGCTGGGATTCAAATTTAGGTTTGTGGAATTTTTCTGCCATTTACAGAAATCATGGTAGTTTAGGAAAGCTATGTATGTAGAAAGTTTCAATGTTTACCGTTTCTAAAATGGAATCTTGAACCTTTTGCGATTTCACCTGGTTCTGGAGATGGAGGACAGCATCATGGACAGTCATAAAAAATATGTCCTTCCTGATGTTATCATTAAAGAAACCACATTTCTCCAGCATTTCTATCAAATGATCTTCAAAAGAAAAAGATAAAGTTTAGTTAGTCTCTAGGAAAAGATATTCTTATAACATCAACCAATGCTAAGTTTTGGAACCTCCTCCTTTTAAATCTTTTTTTTCCCTCATTTCCAGAATGTGATCCTGCTCTGTCAGTTTCTTTTCCAGTAGCACATGGAATGGTGACACCATAACTGGTTGTGGTATTAATAGATGGTCTTTTTCCCAACCATATCTCTTTTTCCAGGGAACCCATTCTCCTGCTGCTGTGAGTCTGGCTGCTAACGGTTCACAGCTATACCCGTCCCTGGAGAACATTCTTTGGCCAATGGGAACTGTCTCACCTGAAGAAGGCCTAGGAGGTTTCACCCCCTCCCTTGGGTGGCCCGCAGCCACAGCTGGACGGATCTGGAGGTAAAAAGGCCAGCCCCCTTGCCTCAAGAAAACATCTGGTACTCTTTTTGAGGTAGTCTCCCTGTGAAACCAAGCTAAGTAGATTCTGAAGCCATCTCTTTGTCTTCTCCTCCTGCCCTATCCTGCTCCCCTCAGTTCTTGATGAATTTTCCAGTGTACTGCCTTAATAAATCACTTGCGCTAGAATCCTTATCTCAGGCTCTGCTCCTAGAGAACTCAGTCTAACCAATACTGTATTCCTATACACCACTTGTACATCGACAGTTCCTCTAGTTCTCAGGGCTTTGAGTCATTTCCAGCTCTGCTCTCCCCAGGACAGTTTTTTCCCCATTGATACTCCACTGCTAAGAGGACATAGGTTTCCAGGTGTTACCAGCTCTATGACACAAATTGGAAACAATCTTTCTAGATTCAAAAAGACCTTCAGAGTAATTGTTTAAGGGGTAGAGTTTGTGTTTGTGGCAATGGTATTTTTGAAAATAGATAGTTGTGGTGATCTTTGGGACACACAAATCTTTTTGAATTAGTGTTTTTGTTTTTTTCCAGATATATACCGAGGAGTGGAATTGTTGGATCCAGTGGTTCTTCTATTTTCAGTTTTTTGAGAAACCTCCAAATTGTTTACCACAATGGTGGTACCAATTTACATTCCCACCAACAATGTACCAGGTGCCCTTTTCCTCTACATCCATATCAACATTTTTAACTGTATACTTCATAATGACAGAAATTCTGACAGGTATGAAATGATATCTGATTGTTGTTTTGATTTGCATTTCTCTAACAATTAGCATTGTTGAGCATTTTTTCATGTGCCTGTTAGCCATCTGTATGTTTCTTTAGAAAAATGCCTGTTCAGGTCTTCTACTCATTTTTTGATTGGATTATTTGGTTTTTTGATATTGAGTTGTATGAGCTGTCTATATTTTTCCAAGTATTTTTTTATTGAAGTATAGTTGATTTACAATGTTGTGTTAATTTCTGCTGTACAACAAAGTGATTCAGTTTATATACATATATATATATATATCACAGAATACTGAATATAGTTCCCTGTGCTATACAGTAAGACCTTATTGTTTATCCATTCTATACACAGTAGTTTGCATCTGCTACCCCCAACTCTCAACCCATTTCTTCTCCACCCCCTCATTCCCTTGGCAACCACAAATCTGTTCTCTAGTCTGTAAATCTGTTCTGTTTTGTAGATAGTTTCATTTGTGTCATATTTTAGATTCTGCACAAGTGATATCATTCGGTACTTCTCTTTCTATGACTTACTTCAATTAGTAGGATAATCTCTAAGTCCATCCATGTTGCTGCAAGTAGCATTTTTCATTCTTTTTATGGCTGCATAGTATTCCATTATAGTTATGTATTAATACCACATCTTCTTTACCCATGCATCTGTTCATGGACATTTAGTTTGCGTCCATGTCTCAACTACTGTGAACAGTGCTGCTATGAACATACAGCTGCATGTATGTTTTTGAATTATAGTTTTGCCCAGGAGTGGGATTACTGGATCATATGGCAACTCTGTTTTTAGTTTTTTGAGGAACCTCCATTCTGTTTTCCATAGTGGTTGCACCAACTTACATTCCCACCAACAGTCTAGGAACATTCCCTTTTCTCCACAGCTTTTCCAGCATTTGTTCTTTGTAGCTGTCTATATGCTTTGGATATTAACTCCTTGTTAATCACATAATATGCAAGTATTTGCAAGTATTTTCTCCCACTTAGAAGGTTGTCTTTTCATTTTGTTGATGGTTTCCTTTGTTACGCAAAAACTTTTAGGTTTAATTAGGTCTTGTTTTATTTACAGTAGCATGGAAACAATCTAAGTGCCTGTCAACAGATGATTAGATTAAAAGATGTGGCATAAATGAAATGGAATATTATTCAGCTATAAAAAAGAATGAAATTCTGCCACTTGCAATAATGTGGACGGACCTAAGGAATACTATGTTTAGTGAAATAAGTCAGACAGAGAATGACAAATGCTTTATGATATCACTTATATGTGAAATCTTAAAAAAAATACAAATTAATGTGTGTGCAAAACAGAAACAGATCCACAGATATAAAAAACAAACTTATGGGACTTCCCTGGTAGTCCGGTGGTTAGGACTTCACCTTCCAATGCAGGGGGTTCAGGTTCAATTCCTGATCAGAGAGCTAAGATCCGAAATGCCTCATGGCCAAAAACCCAGAACATGAAACAACCGAAGCAATATTGTAACAAATTAATGAAGACTGTTTTAAAATGGTCCACATGAAAAAAAAAAAAAAAAAACAAAAGCAAGAAAACAAACTCCTGGTCACCAAAAGGGAAGTAGAAGGACAAATTAGGTGTAGGAGACTAATTGATACAAACTACTAAGTATAAAATGGATAATCAACGAGGAAATCCTGTATAGCACAGGGGATTATAGCCATTATCTTATAATAACCTATAATGAATTATAATCTGAAAAAATACTAAATCACTATGCTATGTACCTGGAACTAATATAATATTATAAACCAACTAAACTTCAATAAAAGAAAAAGTTAACAACAGCAACAACAAAAAATGTGCAGTAAATGTAAAATACACACTGGATCTCAAAGATGTAAACAGAAGCAAATAGCGCAAAATATCTCAGTAATAAATGTCGTACTGACCAAAAGAAGAAAAAAGGAAAGAAGGCAAGAAAGGATAGTTGTGATTAATTGTACAACACGGTGAATGTATTTAATGCCACTGAATTAGTTGTTTTCTCGACTAAAAGCACGAGTCTTATATCTCTTTTACCACAATAAAAATAGTTTTCGGAAAAAAAGGCCTTTGGACATTATGTACTCACATTCCAAAGTAGGAGAAAAGGCTTAAGGAAAAGTCTTATAGATAGATATGTATATATGCAATTACCTTGAAGTGATGCAAAGTACACATTTACATCAATTCTTTGGAATTCTTTGACAATCTAAAAATTTAAAAAGGAGAATTTGTAACAATGAGTAACTTTACCTGCCTATAACGCAGTAGCATTCAACTACTTGCTCAGGAGAAACTTTGAACAATTTCATGGTGAATCAGGAGTTTGAAGAAAGTTCATTGTTGGAAATTGGAAAACCGCAGAAGTTTCAACATACAGTGATGACGCTTAGGGATGAAAAGACCGTGTCTCAAGAGGTGGCAACATCCAGTGCTCAATAGCCCAGCACTGGATAGGACACAAGTGCTTTGTAAATATTTGTGGAAGGAAGGAAAGAAGGGAGTACAGGAGGCTTCCTAATGCAGCCTCTGCTGGTTGGAAAGAAGAGTATGAGTTTATGTCTCTGAGTGGAAGAGATGTGGCTGTGGATATGCGGCCACCAGACACCAAGTGTAAACACTGACCTAA
Organism: Muntiacus reevesi; assembly: GCF_963930625.1. NCBI lineage: Eukaryota > Metazoa > Chordata > Mammalia > Artiodactyla > Cervidae > Muntiacus > Muntiacus reevesi. Next base: position 46,283,039 of record NC_089254.1, on the reverse strand, counting down.
AAACCAGGGCCTCTGTATTTTGACTGACAGTGTCAGTATAGTGATTGTGCTCTTACACTCTAGTTTTGCAAGATGTTACCACTGAAAGAAACTGGGTAAGTGGTGCTGAGGATCTCTCTGTATTATTTCTTATAGTTTTATGGGGATCTACAGTTATCTCAAAATAAAAAGTTTAATTAAAAGAATTAAGACGGAAGACTTACGGACAAAACAAAAGACTCATGGACAATAATAAAACAGAGCTTAAATTTTCTGGGGAAAGAAGATCAAGACCCCTATGCAAGTTTAAAGTTTGGAGTTTTGAAAATTGTCACTTTAGCATTTGAAAGCAACAAGAAGCCCCAGCTAAGTTAAACCTCAGTTGAGGGTAGTTTGATATTATTACATAAACCTGATTGTCGGTGCCTTGAACCTGCCTGCTTTTCTGCCCAATCCTCTTGATACCTACATGAGACTTCACTTAAACTTGACACCATCACACCCCACCCCTCCACCCCGCTGGTCAAGTTGACATCCAATTAGTCTGTTTTGAGCACTTAATACAATTGTTATTTAAAAGATTATTTAACATTTGCCTTGCCCCCTAGATCGCTTAGTCCCAGGAGGGTAGGAACTATGGCTACTTCATAATTATTAATAGTTTCTGGTCCCCAGCCAAGTGCTTGGCACACCTGAGGCATTGCACATCTATTTGTTAAAGGAATACAGAAAGCATACCTGCTTTCTGATAAGAACATTTCTGTCCCACATGCTCTTCATTCAACTCTTTGACTGCCTAGATGTCTGGCCTACTTCTTGCAGATCTAACCCTGATAATGCCTGGCTTTTCCAGTCTTACCGTGTTTCTCATTCTGCTGCTGTTCACATAACAGATAAAAATATACTTAAAATTTTGCCCATTTTTCTTTTCTTATTCCATGTCATATATATTCTCAGGAAAAGAAAACATAACAAACAGTAATGCTTGCTGATGGGTGACCATGTACCAGACACTCTTCATTCTTCTCACTTAATCCTCATAACAAGCCTATGAAGGATGTACCATCACTATCCCCACATTCAGATGGAGAAACTGAGATACAGACATTTTAAGCGATTTGCTCACAGTCACACCTCTACTAAGTGGTAGAGCCAGGATTCAAGCCCAGGGAGTTCAGCTCTGCAACCCATGCTTTAATAAAACATTCCATTGCAAAAGCATTCCCCTAGAAAAATTACGGAACCCATGCAATCAGTTACCCTTCTGCAAGACCAGGAAACCCACATCATTTTACTATTACCAAAGCTCCAAATCTGTAATTCGAAATACCAGAACCTTACCACACGCAATGATCTCACTCCAACAACATCTAAGAAAGAGACGGCTCCACAGTCAAGTACGAGGCTGTGGATTGGCACTTTAGGAACATTCACTTTGACTGGAAGCTCAGAGTTCCAATCCACTTGGATCTCTATTTCCTTGGTTGGGATATCAGGTTCTTCCGGATTTTCAATGTCTTCATCAGGCTCAAAAGCATTATTTGATGAACCAGCACCACTTATAATGCCATTCTAAACAAAGAAAGCATTGCCAACTTAATTACCAGTTAGCTGAGATGTCTTTCAACAATTAATCTAAAATGACTTAACAGTCCTACACACTGTTCCTTGGTAAGCAAAACATCAAGAGGATGAACTCTTATGGAATAAGATTTACCTCAGCCCAAATTTTTATGTTCTCTAGGAAGAGAAATAGAAGAGCAGTGGAGCCAGGAAATGCGTGATTTCTGGAAGATGGTGGAACTTAGGCAAGAGATAAATTGGCAGGAAAGTTTGAATAAAAGGTAATATCATAGCTCTAAAAGTCTATGAACCTGTAACTGTCTTCTATTGTGAATAATTTTCTGGTATTGAATTAGCACTTGTTTTGTTCCTTTCAGTAAAAATAAGGTTTATTTCATGAAAGAGGAAGATAAATCATGCCCTGTGTTTCCAAGGAGTTCTGTTGATGTCATTTTATTCTTTCCCTTTCTCTCTTGCCTAAAAGAACAACTCAGCTGTTCTCTGACATACATGTGTCATCTGCCTGTACACATCTGGGTACCAAAGAGGGTACATTTAATTTTAGACAATCTAACTGCTTTAATGTCATCTGAGAAATGAGAGAATTTCAGAGGGGGAGTGGAAAGGATGACGTTGCCTTACCTTTGTTGCTCTTAACTGCCCTTTCTTGATGAGCTTTTGTATTTTTCTCAGTGCTTTCAGCCTCTTATTATATACTCTAATGGCATCAAATCCAACCTTTGGAAATAAATGTTAAGTTAGTTAGAACATTTGGTTTCTAATGCTCATTAATGACTTTTTATCTGGAAAGGCTATTTCTCAAGCAGTATTACTCCCTTCTATATCCTGCCAAAAAAGAAATTCTGAGGTCTGATGGAGGTCTCCACTGCCAGGCCACTCTAATCCACCTACCCAGAGACTCAGGGAAAGTGAAAGAGAAGTCACTCAGTCGTGTCCGACTCTTTGGGACCCCATGGACTGTAGCCTACCAGGTTCCTCCGTCCATGGGATTTTCAAGGCAAGAGTACTGGAGTGGGTTGCCATTTCCTTCTCCAGAGACTCAGGAAAGGTGGTAGCATATTGAAGACTCTAAGACTGTAAAAACAAAAACAAAAACAAAAAACAGCAAAGAATAACCTTTTCAGCTTTAAGCCTTAACAAATTTCCTTAACATAACAAAGCCCTCTTGTTCCAAAATTTAGGAGCATTCCTTTGAACCTTAGGAAAACACTGCTCTAGAGGTAAATTCCACCTTCAAAGCATAGCATAGAATTCAAGACCAGAATTCCCTGCTTACATACCCACTTAGACTTTTTACCCTTTATTCCAACTGCCCCTCACCCCTTACCCAATATACATTCCCACATTTTCCTCTCAGCTCACATAGTTCCCAAGCCCCTGCATTAATCTCCTTCCTTCTGCCCAACTGCCATGCAAAGCCTGATCAGTCCACCTGACATGGATTGCTCCCTTCAGTGAAATCTTAACACTTACTGTCTACACTTATTTGGAACTTACTCAGATTCTGCCTGGAGACATCTCTTGTGGTTTTGTCCAGCACAATTATTGCTCCCTAAATTTTAACATATGTGTTATTATTGTTTTTTTCCTGTTCCCAAATATTAATAGATTAAAAGTTATTTGAGGGCAAGAGTGTTATAATTATTAATGCCCTGTACAAAGGGAACGGGGCATAGGGCCAAATAAATACCTGTAAAATGAATGAAGTCTCAAAGGTGATTAGAAACCAAATTTCTAGGGGTAAAATACTTACTGTGGACTTGATACATTTTTTTAAACCATCGACGTTGCCGTAAAAAATAGGACTAGAAAATCTCAGAATCTTCACACCTTCAAGTTCTTCAATCTAGCATTTAAAAAAAAATTGAGTTTAAATCATTTAAATATTCAATTAAGCTTTTGGCTATCCAGCTAGGAGCTGAGTTAGATTTGCTCCAAGGAGCTAGGCAGAGGCACTCAACTTTTCCTTGAATAGGGCCTAGATCCCAGTTGGGAGACAGAGTTACACAAATTCCTGAACTTCCACAGTTCCAGAGAAGGTCAGAATAGAAACGGTCTTAGAAAGCAATTATTCAGTCCTCTAATTTCTAGATGAAGAAACTGAGGCTCCAAAACACAGATATTGTATGTCCCTGTAATCTGACTCCTGGGCACGGATCCAGAGAAAAATATGATCCAAAAAGGGACATGCACCCCAATATTCATTGCAGCACTGTTTACAACAGTCAAGACACGGAGGCAACCTAAATGTCCATCGACAGAGAACGTCCATCGACAAAGAAGATGTAGCACATATATACAATGAAATGTTACTCAGGCATAAAAAGACTGAGATAATGCCATTTGTAGCAACATGGATGGACTTAAAGAGTGTTATATTGAGTGAAGTCAGTCAGATCAGAGAAGGAGAAATATCCTATGACATCCCTTATATGTGGAATCTAAACAGAAGTGATACAAATGAACTTACAAAACAGAAACAGACTCACAGACTTTGAGAATGAGCTTATGGTTGTTGATGTGGGGGAAGAATGGAGGGGGCAGGGATAGTTAGGGAGTTTGGGATGGGCATGTACACACTGCTATATTTTAAATGGATAACCAGAATTCCATAGCCCATGGAACTCTGCTCAACGTTACATGGCAGCCTGGATAGGAGAGGTGTTTGGGGGAGAATATACACATGTGTGTGTGTGGCTGAGTCTCTCTGCTGTTCACCTGAAACTATCACATTGTCACTCGGCTATGTCCCAACACAAAATAAAAAGTTAAAAAAAAAAAGAAACAGGCTCCAAATCGTCATGTGAATTGCCTCAAGTTCATATGACTGGCCCTCTCCCCATCTCTCCAACTATTTTAAAATAGTGAGGGGAAAAAAAGGAGAAAAATCTAAGGGACTTGCAGGAACTGAAGTCTATTATGTCATTGGCTTGCCAGACGAAGAGTGAACCTCACAGAATCATGGACCTTTCTACCCTTTAGGAATCATAGCAGTTTTCATCCAGCCCCTTCAGATGAGGAAACTGAGGCCCCACGAGGCTGACTGACTTGGGCAAGGGCTCCACAAGTTAGAGCCTAGAACTCAGAACCCCCAACTCACCAAGGGTTCCCTGCCTCAGAGCATCGGAGAATCATGTCTAGCTCTTGACAGCACCTGGCTCAACACAACTGCCAGAGATTGTGAAAATAAATGAAGTAGCAGCTACTTGAATTTTAGAGTCAGTATCTAATATCTAAAAACTTTTTTTTCTTTGCTTTTAGAAACTATTTGTTGCTAAAATCCATGTTTTCATTATTTTGTTGTTTCTTTCTTTATTTTCTTTCATGGCGGGTCTACTTTCCACCATGAGGAATTTTTTTAATTGAGATAAAACTGGTATGTAACACTATATTAGTTCTGTATATGCAACATAATAATTCAATATTCATACACACCACAAAATGATCACCACAATAAATACCCTCTTCACCCCCTTCATCCGTTTCACCAAACCTCCAACCCCCTTCCCCTCTGGTAATCACCAATCTGTCCTTTGTATCTGTGATTTTTGTTTCATTTTGTTTTTATTCATTTGTGTTGTTTTTTAGAATCTACACCTCTAATGGTATTTGTCTTTCTCTGTCTTATTTCGCTTTTCATAATAACCTTAAGATCCATCCATGTGGTTACAAATGGTAAGATTTTCTTTTTTATTGCTGATTAGTATTCGTGTGTGTGTGTGTGTGTACCCACGAGCATATGCATGCTCATTTCTTTATCCATTTATCTATCAGTGGACAGTTAAGTTCTTTTCATATCTTGGCTATTGTAAATAATGCCGCAGTGATCATAGGAGTGCATACATCTTTCTGAGTTAGTGTTTTCATTTCCCTCTGGTGGAATAGGTGATAATTCTATTTTTAATGTTTTGAGGAATCTCCATATTGTTTTCCCTAATGCCTACACTAATTTACATTCCCACCAACAGTGTGTGAGGGTTCAGTTTTCTCCATACTCTTTCCGACACTTCTTATTTCTTGTTTTTTGTTAATAGCCATCTGACAGGTGTGAAGGAAAATCTCATTGTGGCCTTGATTTGCATTTCTCCGATAATTAGTGACACTGAACATATTTTCATGTGCCTACTGGCCATCAGTATACCTTCTTTGGGAAAATGTCTTATTGGAGCCTCTGCCTATTTTTAATTGAATTGTTTGGGGTTTTCTGCTATTGAGTTGTTTGAGTTCTTCATATATTTTGGATATTAACCCATTATAATATACATATTTTCAGTTATTTCCTTCTATTCAGTTTGTTGCCTTTTCATTTTGTTGATAGTTTCCTTTGCACAGAAAAGCTATTTAGTATGATGTAGTCCCACTTTTGCTGCCTTTGCTTTTGGATTCAGATCCAAAACTTTAACACCAAGACTGATGTAGTTTTCTTCTAGTTTTATGGTTTCATGTCTTATATTCAAGTCTTTAATCCATTTTGAGTTCATTTTTGTATATTACACAAGATAGTGGTCCAGTTTCATTCCTTTGCATATGGCTGTTAAGTATCCCTAACATCACTGACTTCTGCTTTATTGACTATGCCAAAGTCTTTGACTGTGTGGACCACAACAAACTCTGGAAAATTCTTAAAGAGATGGGAATATCGGACCACCTAACCTGCCTCTTGAGAAATCCGTATGCAGGTCAGGAAGCAACAGTTAGAACTGGACATGGAACAACAGACTGGTTCCAAATAGGGAAAGGAGTATATCAAGGCTGTATATTGTCACCCTGCTTATTTAACTTATATGCAGAGTACATCATGAGAAACGCTGGGCTGGAAGAAGCACAAGCTGGAATCAAGATTGCCAGGAGAAATATCAATAACCTCAGATGACACCACCCTAATGGCAGAAAGTGAAGAGGAACTAAAAAGCCTCTTGACGAAAGTGAAAGAGGAGAGTGAACAAATTGGCTGAAAGCTCAACATTCAGAAAACTAAGATCATGGCATCTGGTTCCATCACTTCCTGGCAAATAGATGGGGAAATAGTGGAAACAGGGACAGACTTTATTTTGGGGGGGCTCCAAAATCACTGCAGATGGTGACTGCAGCCATGGAATTAAAAGACACTTGCTCCTTGGAAAGAAAGTTATGACGAACCTAGACACATATTAAAAAGCAGAGATATTACTTTGCTAACAAAGGTTCATCTAGTCAAAGCTATGGTTTTTCCAGTAGTCATGTATGAATGTGAGAGTTGGACTATAAAGAAAGCTGAGAAAAAAAAAAAAAAAGAAAGCTGAGCACTGAAGAATTGATGCTTTTGAACTGTGGTGTTGGAGCAGACTCCTGAGAGTCCCTTGGACTGCAAGGAGATCCAACCAGTCCATCCTAAAGAAATAAGTCCTGAATATTCATTGGAAGGACTGATGTTGAAGCTGAAACTCCAATACTTTGGCCACCTGATGAGAAGAGCTGACTCATTTGAAAAGACCCTGATGCTGGGAAAGATTGAAGGCAGGAGGAGAAGGGGACAACAGAGGATGAGATAATTGGATGGCATCACCAACTCAATAGACATGAGTTTGAGTAAACTCCGGGAGTTGGTGATGGACAGGGAGGCCTGGTGAGCTGCAGTCCATGGGGTCGCAAAGAGTCAGACATGACTGAGCAACTGAACTGACTGGACTGAACATCACTGATTGAAGAGACTATCTTTTTTCCATTGTATATTCTTATTATAAGCTGTCTATGCTTATGTGAATTTATTTCTGGGCTATTTATTATATTCCATTGATCTATATGTATTTTGATGCTAATAGCATACTGTTTTGATTATAATAACTTTGGAGTAGAAAGGTGAAATATTTATATGATCTGAATGAAACCAGAGTATATGACAATAGCTTTATAGCAGAGCTTGAAATCAGGGAGTATTATGTCTGTTGCTTAGTTCTTTGTTGAGATTGCTTTGGCTACTCAGGGTCTTTTGTGAGTCCATAGAAATTTTACAGTTATTTGCTGGACTTTTGTTTCTAAATATATACCTGGTTAAACTACCTTTACTATATTTGCCTTTACCAGTGAGTTTTTTACTTTTATATGTTTTCTTGTTGCTAGTAAGTAGCTGTAGGTTGGGTGTGTCCTTAGTGGGAGGGGAGTTCAGAATCTTTCTGCTCCGGAATCCATCTTGGACTACCCCTTTGAATTTTCTTTCTCTGCTTTTTCACCTTTGTTCCCTCTGGTCACTAAGCAATCTTTTTTTTTTTTTTTTTTGCAGAGAATATAAGCCCATCAATGAAATGTTCATTTTCTTCATTTTTTATTTTCTATATTATGTATTATTTCTTCCAATGCCAAGAATAAAGATGTCAAATAAGGTTCTTTGTGACAGAGAACATGATTTCACAGGGATTTCAGACAATTTCATAGAGGATAATGATAACATAGAGAAATAGAAATTTTTTTCTTCTTGCTGCTTAAAAAAATTTTTTTATGTCATGGCTTTCAGCCCTATCACTGTAATGTTTCTAGGTAAGGATTTTTATGTGTACATTAACTGGGTTCAGTGGGCATTCCGGATTTGTACATATTTTTCTTCTAATTTGGGAACATTTTGATACTTATTCAAATATTTTATGTGCTTTTTTCTCTTCTCCTTTTTTGGAACTGCTGTTACTCATATGTTGATATATTTTATTTTGTCCTAGAAGTCTCTGAGGCTCTGTCTTTTTCAAGTTATAACTGACATATTAGTTTCATATGTTCACGTTGTACATAAAATGTACAACCTGATATTTGTATATATTGCAAAATGATCACCACTTTAAGTCTAGTTAATATCTGTCACAATATGTAGTTACAAAATTTTTTGTGTGATAAGGACTTTTTAAGATCTACTCTCTTAGCCACTTTGAGACATGCTATATAGTATTATTAACTTTGGTTGCCATACTGTATATTACATCCCCATGGCTTATTTTATACCTGGAACTTTGTGTCTTTTGACCCCATTCACTCAGAGAAATAGAATTTTGATTCAACTTTTGAGAATAATTGAATTGCCTGTTTTTAAAAAAAATACCTCTTATAGTGGTTTGACATTAAAATGACATCTTAACTAGCATGAACAAAATTCACATCAGAGAGCTTCCCTGGTGGCTCAGAGGACTACACTGGTGGCTCAGACACTAAGGAATCTGCCTGCAAAGAGGGAGATCTGGGTTCAGCCCCTGGGTTGGGAAGATCCCCTGGAGGAGGGCATGGCAACCCACTCCAGTGTTCTTACCTGGAGAATCCCCATGGACAGAGGAGCCTAGCAGGCTGCAGTCCATGGTGTCACAAAGGGTTGGACACAGCTGAGCAACCAAGGACACACAGGATATCAGAGGGCATACTGGAACAGAAGTTTTCCTAACACGCCCAGTATACTTATGGGCTTTCCCAACAGGAGTAGCCTCCCTTTTGGGCTACCTTATCCCTAACACACTAGAAGAGAAATATGCAACCTCTGAAAATCCAGCTTAGCAAACCCAAGTCCAGCCAGTGTCTCCCAAGGGCACTTACATTTTTGTAATTCTTGGTGCTTTTGTAGATGTCTGTGCTAGGGATACTTCCAAGACTATTCCAAGACGGACTAAAAGAAGGAAAATTGAGGTCAGGATTTTTTGGAACAGGCATATTTTGGAATAAAACATTAGAAGAAATGACAGATTCTAAAGAGCCTATAATTTGGATGTCTTGGAACTCTGTCTTTATTGCAGATGACATTTTCTGGTAGCTAACTCTGAAGTGAACAGCTGGTATTTGTGCAAGCCTGGGGGTAAAAAAGGAAGTGTGCCTCTTTTCCAATGCCTGCAAGAAGTAATGAGCATCGTACTTTCATATGTGTAGCACTTTATAGGATAAGCAAAGAGCTTTCACACATGTTAAATCTTATTTGAGCCCTGAATGATCAACAGTATTATCTTCATTTTTAAGGGTGAGTAAACTGAGGTTTAGAGAAGTTCAAAAAGGCTCTGGAGGGAAGAGAAGCACAGCCTCTATCTTTAACCTGTGGGTCTTCATGGCCTGGCACAATGCCTAGAACTACCTTGTGAGTTATAGCAACTTTCTGAAGTGTGGAAAGTCTGCAGTGATCCAATTAGTCTCATTTCATAGAAATAGGAGCCTGGGAGGACCAGATTGTTGATTTCCTGTTCCTGATGCAATCACAAAAATGCCAGGATTCCTCAACTGTGACTAGGAACATATGCTAAATACTATGCCTGAAGAAAGAATGTCTGTTTGGGGTGCTCTCAGCAACGTGCTCTCTGGACCAGGCTTATAATTATTGGAAATTAAATCCTGGGGAGGATACTGCTTTTGCTTGGCTCAAAGCCTCATTACCAAATCTGCAGGTAAAGGGTTTCACCCATTTCTCCTTGGCTTACTGTGCCATGCTGATTTTTAACTTAAAGCTCAGAAACTGTGTAGTCTTTCTCTAAAAACCCTTCTCCCCCTCAATCACACACAAGTCACAGTAAATACAGAGGCAGCCAGAGCACAGAAGACATCATCTTCCAAGGAGAGTTTCTGGGGTGTTTTCCAGAAGAAAACTGGGTGTTTCGGGAGCTTGAGAAGTCTTTCAGGTCCCTGGGCAACCACTTAAGGGTGCTGGGATGGTAAACACAAGCCTTTGGGTAGGCTCCAGCATGCCAGGGGAGGGAAGGAGAATTGCTTGGTGGAATGGAAAAGGTGGACCTAGGCTGAGCTGTAGACATCTGTGTGTGTTAGGTTTACCCAGGTTTTTCATTCCTTCATGGCCCAAGTGCAGGCCAAGAAGGAGTCAGAAGTCTGGGAAGATAGCAGAGGCTTCGAGAGAAGCTCTCTTCGACTCTGTGTTCAGAAAATGCCAGAGACATAGAAAGGTACCTACCGAAGGCCTCTCAAGAGTCCGAACAAAACAAACACACCTCCAAGCTGCCTCCCAGATTGTTTTCTATTACTTTGAACTGTGTCTCTGCTGCTTTCACTCTCTAGATGACCTGATTATATCTATTTTACATTATTGGTATGGCTTGTTAGGTACATACCTTATTTGGCAGATTTGAATGAATTTTGGCTATAATCAACTGTCTTAAAGCTTCCTATTCTGGGTTATTACATAACTTCTGGGTTACTAGCTTCAAAAGAAAATAGCCATAATATATTTAGCAGCTATCTGGGCCCAAGACTTGGCTCCTCAATGTCTCTTAGACTTCATCTCATTTTAAAAAGAAACTACACAGCAACCTCAGTCTTTTGCTGATCATGTATCTTTTAGTCTTACCATGACTTGGAGGTGAACATGGCAGTAGAGCCTGTGAGTAAGTGCATAGATTTTGGGGTGGGATACATCTGGGTTGAAATGCTGGCTCTGCAACATACTAGCTGTGTAATCTTAGGTAAAGTTCTTAACCTACTGAGTTTCAATTATCTTACCTATCAAATGAGAATGATAAAACATATTCACAGGATTTTTTTGAAGACTAATTATGATAATGTTTAATTTGTAGAAGCACTAATAAATAGTAACTACTGTGAAAGGGAGTAGTTTTATTATACTTATCAAAATTGTATAAGAAATTTCAGGGTGTGTTGTCCTGTTTATAGATAACTTGGATCTTATATTACTCACAATTGAACTCTCAGGACCACAGTGAGAAATCCAAACACAAGGCCAGCTAGTAAACCGAGGTCCAGTCCCAGAATGATGGATGCTATGCACGTAAATACCCAGATAACCTAGGAAAACATGAAAATGAAAAATGCTAATTCATCGGGTACCATGAGGTGAGTGACTACCTGTAAAAATAATAAGATCAATTGTCCATGAACAAATTACAGCTTTGTAAAATATTCTGATGTCTTTACATATTGTAAGTGGAAATTGGCCTTCCCAATACAGGCCAACTGTCCCATTAAAATATTTTTAGATTTAATTTTTGAATAGGTGATATATTGTTGTTTTAGTCACTGAGTCATGTCCAACTCTTTGCGACCCCACAGACTGTAGCCCGCCAGGTTCCTCTGTCCATGGAATTCCCCAGGAGTGAATACTAGAGTGGGTTGCCATTTCCTCCTCCAGGGGATCTTCACCACCCAGGGATCAAACCCTCCTTTCCTGCATTGGCAGGCATATTCTTTACCACTGAGCCACCAGGGAAGCCCGGATATGTATTAACATAGTTTAAACTAAATTGGTATTAAAAAGGTATGCAGAGGCACTTCCCTGGAGGTCCAATGGTTAAGACTCCACACACCCACTGCGGGGCTTTCAGGTTTGAACTCTGGTCGGGGAACTAAGATCCGGCAAGCAACGTGGTGTGACCAAAAAGGTGTGCAGTGAAAAATCTTGGTTGCAACCCTCTCCTTTCTCCATTCATTCCCACCCTCTTTTCTCTCTTACATCCTCCTTTATTTCTCTGTGTGTGTGTGTACACAGGTGCACATTTTTCACCAGCATTTTTTTTTTTGCAAATACCACTGCAAAACATAGATTATTTTCCCTTTTTTTTAGTGTGTTATACACACTCTTCCATTTTGCACCAGTCTCTTTTTACTTAACAGTTTGTCTTGGAGATCTTTCCATGCAGATATATAGGGAATTTTTTCCCATTCTTTTTATCTGTTCTGGTTTAAATTACAGCAGAACTCTGAAGGGTTTAGCTGCTTCTTCTTCTTCTTTGTTTTTACAATCCCTCAGAAGAGTTGTAAAGACTACTTTAATCAAAATCGACATGGGGTTTTGCGTTTTGTTTCTGCTTTGTTTTTTGTTTTATTTGTCCTTCTAGATTAGAGGGTTTTGTTTTTTTTTTACTTGTTCTTTGGCTTTAGAATGCCAGTGGTATATGAAGGAGCTCATACAGGATTCTTGTACAAAATGGATCTTTCCAGAGATATAGGACCTTCACAAATTGTAGCTCATGTGGAAGACTTCACATTTTTGGCTTATCCACAAAATTCTAATTTCTGCTCTGCTTCCCAAAATGCAAGTAAGACTCAGGAGATAAGGGGACATAATAATATGGCAAGAAGCACATAAGTAATTCCTATTTCAGAAAAAAAAAAAAAAAAAAAGGATGGCAAGCAACTTACAGCATCAGTCTTATTCTGCCTCCACAGACGAGGAACGTCACACACTTGCATAAACATCCCCTTCAGGTTGGCAATTACAACAGCTGCCAAGACTGACTGTCAGGAGAGATGGAGAAGTCCGGGTTATTCAGGGGAATGGTTTGCCATGTGATGACTTTTAAATCCCCTGCTATTTCTTGGGTAGCAGAGCAGTGAAGGGAAAGCAATTGGTGTGACAAGAAGCAAGATTATACCTTCTGCAGGGGTTCCAGCAACTTCCCCAGGGCAACGATGGCAATCATCACGACCGCAGCCGAGATGATGCCGGCAACCTGAAAGACACACACATCTCCCATCATCAGGGCCTGTGCTTCCCACTCTGAATGTCTGCTTGCTGCACGCATGTGTGCAAGAGCCTGTTCACAGGCACACAACGCTCCCCACCTCCCTCCTCCTGCTCAGCCTTGTTGAGAGAAACAAGAATTATTTGCTAAAACCAAGTACATTTTAGTAGCTATGGCAGAGAAACTAAAAGAAAATGTGGGGGCGAGGTCTGCTAGAGTAAAGTCAGTTTGGCTTGATTGCACTTGGATACATGACAGACCTCTATTTTTCTGGTGTCAATTTAAGAGGTCAATCTTCCAGTCATTTGTCATTCCAGGAAACCCAGCCCATCATTGTTCCTGGACAACAGATCCTTGAAGCATTCTTGGGAAATGACTTCTCATAGCACATAACTGATTCTTCTGCATTATGGAATCGGCAACCTGATAATGACTCTAATAACACTTTGCAGGCACAGTTGCCATGATAATCTCCGAGAAAATGAATTCACCAGTCCTGCAGGTTAAAAAACACCACATGAGCCTGTTGAGAGGTAGGACCGCGTCACCAGCATCCTCCTCCTACAGCAGCCCGTGTGACGGGGCCAGTAGCAGGAGTAATGGAAGCTTCAGAAACTTGACCTTCACTGGCAGAAAAGCTCTCCCAAGATTCACAAATAGCTAGGACAGAAGCTGAGGGTGTGGGGACTATGCTGTGGTGTGATTAGATGACCAGTGGATTCTCTGCTGAGACAGCTGGGGCCTGGCCAAGGTGAAGCCTAGAAACTCTAAAACGAAGGAGAGGAGAGAGGGAGCCAGAAGCCAAACGAGCAGAGAGGAAGCAGTAGAGAAGGTTTCATTGGGCCCTGGTACTGCCTAATGCAAGATGTTTGCATTCAAGGAGACACATAAAGCCAATACAAATAAAAATCCAAAAATGTAAAGAACTGCAGTAGCCACACTCATCCACTCCATCTGGCAAATTGATCAGAGGATAGCTAGGCTAGCCTGAGGCCATATTATGTATATGATATACTGAAAAGTCTGTTCTGTCCATCCAGATCCCCACTTCTAGGTAATCTGTATCTTGCAACACCACACATTGAGGTTCCCAGTATCTTAGTGAGATATCCCCCCTCTCCTATCTAAGCAGAGAATCCGGTATCCTTCCTTCATCCTTCCCTCCTTTCTTTCCTTCCTTTAGTTCTGTGAAATTACTTAACCAATATTTATTGTCTATCATGAGCCACTTGCATTTCACTGTGGATGTAGGGCTCTGTGGATTGGAGAAAGAGATGGAGATTTGGGAACAGGGACCAAAGCCAGCTGCCCAACTCATGCCAGGAGGGTGGCCACCTACTCACCGAGGATAGGGAATAATTAGCCCTCAATTATGGGGACCAAGACTAATTTTGGTTACTATTTTTAAAATCTGCAGGGGGGCCCACTACCTGTACTTAATTTATAAGGGAAAATTACTTATTTGGCAGGAAATGCTATGTATTTTGTATCTATGAGCAGATTCAGTTGCTAGACAATTCTTCTGTTAACTGAGAGGATAACCAGGCTAGAGAATAGTTTGTCATCAGAATTACTTTTTCATGAATCATTAGGAGCCAGATGGAGATGAGAGAAAGCACAGGTTGGCAATGTTGAGCATCTATAGATGTGCTGAAAACAGTTGATAGTATCCACTGACACTCATGATTCCATCCATTCATTCAGCAAATATATGTTTCTTATGTGTCAGGTACAATGTATGTGTCATAGGTAGTAAGGCATTATTCTTACCTTGAGAACTTAATGACTGGAACAATCAACAGTCAACATATATGTGCCAGAATTTTACAAACATTTGCTTATTTAATCTATACGGAGTCTCTGTGAGGTGGATACAATGATTACCCACCATTGCATAGATTCTGAAACTGAGGCTCCAACATGAAAAATCCAGGAAAAGTCAAACAACAAGGGAAGACTTGCCAATTTAGTTGGTCATTAGTTCCTGGATTTTAGTCCAGACACTTAGACTTTTAACCCCAGAACTTAGTATACATTTCAGTAATTAAATACCAAGTGGTTTCTGTGCTTGTTTCATTCTTCAGTACTAAAATTCTGGCATCCTTCATTCCTAAATATAATACATGCCAGTGTGTGGCAGGGGGTATTAGCTTACCAGAACACCATTATCCCCAAACCTTCTGCCAAGGGATCACTTTGCATGGGCATTCTTGGGGGGAAGGGAGAGGGGTGAGGGCTGTCCCCATTTGAGCCTGGAGTTAGCAGACAGTGAACATCAGCTCTTGGGGATCTGCCTGTACCCACTTACAGCCATGTGCCTTGGGGAGCTTGTCAAGTCTCCATGTCCAGTGGAAGCCACAGAAAACTTCACTGCTAACAGCTGCCCCTGAACACAGGAGCAGCTTTGGCAATCACCTCCAACCTCTTCCCCTTACCACAGATCTCTGGTTATGCTTCCTGCTTGAGGCTGTATTGTTTTATTTGCTCTCTCAGAGCTAGAAATGTTTTCAGAAAAATGGAGAAGGAAACTCAGTCTTAAATAGAGTAATTCTGAAAATTGAAAGTAAATGTTTGTTCATTGGGAGCCAAGAAATTGGAGAAGGCCAATTCCTCTGACTCTGTCACAAAGATCTGTTATGAATGGGAAAGGAGCATCATGAGCATCTTGGAGACAATTCAAACTCTCCCTGAGCCACTCACTGCTGGAGTCATTCATTTTCTCAGTTACTCTCTTTTTTATATTTATTTGCATCTCTACCTGGAAAAAAAAAATCCTATTTGAAGACTGTGTGTGTTAAACTATTTACTTTGAATTGTTGCTCCTTATAGTCTCAAAATACTATTTACTCTTAAATAATAGTTCTTTCTGTGTTGGGAGGAGAAAACTCCCCAGGCATAACAGAAACACAATCCCTGGGCCTGCCCCTCACCCCCATCCATTTGGTTTGGCATAGCTGACTCGTGTCCTGCTGAAAAGGATGGCCTGAGTACAGGTCCTAAGCTACCTGGCCTAGTGAAGGAGGAGTTTTCCAGAGATTAACTGGGATGCTGGTTTGGGGGAAGGCCGCAACTTAAAATCACAGTTGAAGGCAAGATCAAACCACATTCAGAACTTCAAGAACAAAAGTCTTTCTCAGGAAGAAATGACAAAGTGTTTAACAGAAATATGCTTAGCTAGCAAACTGTGGTTCTGTCGGACGCAAGGCCTCTGGAGGAAGCTCCTGATCCTTGGTAAAGGAAATGTAAATAGACAGCTTTTCATTTTCCTGAAAACAGAATAACTCACTAAGCCACAAAGAGATCTTACTAGGCCTTCTCTATTCCCAGATAACAAATAGAAAAAAATCAGCACCTTCATTATCAACTGTTATCATCCCTGCAAAAGCAAGTAAGTGGCGCTATCTGCCAGCTGGGCAACGACACAAAAAGGTTTGAGACTTACTGCATCATAAAACTATAAAGAGAGCTTCACAGGGAGGGGGTAGATCATCGTCACAGAGATGGAGAGGTCCCAGATGGAATCAGAACGGGATGTGCAAGTTTTACTTTTCTCAAAGGCTAATCGTACTGAGTTCTTGTGCAAGCTTTTCTGAGCCACCATTCCCCTGATTCATTCTTTACATCATTCTAGATGGATATGACCACACTGCTGCCCCATACCTGTGTCTTTCCCCCAGTACTCTCCTGGACAGCGGTGCGGGACAGGGCAGTGGTAGCCACAAAGCAAGAGAATAATCCAGAGAAGATGTTGCTGATTCCAAAGGCGATGAATTCCTAAGAGAGAGAGAGAGAATGAATGGTAGTGATGCTACAAATCAAATCTTTGGAAGACTCTCGTCAAGCGAAGAGCATTAAGAAAGCAAACTCCCAAGCCCAGCCTGCCTGGGAGTCCCAGTTTAATTCTTACCATTAAAGGTGCTTGGAGACCTTGAAAGACACGTGGAATCTGGGCTCCATAAAGCCTAAGAGAGGCTTCACTGCTCTCAACTGTTCTGAAGATTGACTTATCTTTTGCTGAAATGCTTTATCTTACTTCCTGGTGAGTGGCCTATCTGTAACTCTCACATAAAATATTTTTTCTGAGGTTGGATATTTGCTAGGAAGTATATTATGACTTGGAGAATGATTATTCTGATGGCTAATCATTTAATTACTGTAATTGCTATGCTGTGTTTATAGACACAAACCAGACTTGCAGATTTGCAAGCAGTGGAAAATCAGCGTGGTAATGGATCAGATGCTACAAAACCCATCTTGTATCTGTTACTGGTATCCCCTGCTTTTCAAAAGTTTGCTTTACACCACTTGTCTTTTATAAAAGACCCATCTAAGTTAGTTACCTGTTTTTGCTAACTCAAAGAAATCTCAAGAGAATTTTTGCTATTATGAAAAAGGGCGAAAAATGTTTGTTTTTGCAGCAACCCCTAATAGAGGCAGCATGGTCCCCAAGCAGAGAGAGTGGCAGCACCACGCTCCTTCCTGGGAAACTACACTCAGCATCTCAGCATCTCAGTGTCTCAGCATCTCAGCATGGAGCCGCCATTGCCCTGAACTGTGTTTGTGAGCACCTGTTCATCTCAGTGTATTTTGTGCATCTGTTTGCAAGATGTGTCTTAAGGTAACTGCTTCTTCACTTTACTGCCATTTCAGCTTAAGAAGATTTTCATAGGAACTCTCTACTTTTGGATATGGGGGAAACCTGCAATTAATTGCATAATGAACTACCTCAATTTAAAGTGGTCACAACTATTATCATTGATGTTTGTGGTAATCTTTTGCCATATTATAGCTGCCTTTAAAAAAAATTATCAAGAAAAAAATTGTTTTTAATTACCAGGAGATACTAGATTACATGAAGAATTCTTATTCCAACTTGCTCTTAATATGTTAAGCTTAAACGTTATTTATGATCTAACTGAATTAACTTTTTAAAAATTAGGATTACTTTGACTTTTTTCTTAAAAGGTAAAGTGATGCATAGATCACAGGTAATATAGCCAATTATTTTCTAAGAACCATAAATGGAGTATAACCTTAAAAGTTTGTGAATTGCTATGTTGCATACCTGAAACTTATATAATATAGTACATCAACTATACCTCAATTAAAAAAGTAAATCTTTGAAAAATGTAAAATAAAAAAGGGATATATCTAGGTAATATAACACATGGAGCTTTTTTGGATATTTAGCCAAACAAATCAGCTGTTCAAAAAACTTAAGACAACCTAAAAAATGACTAGATAGTTAATGTTATTAAAGAATTATTATTCATCTTTTTAGTTGTGATAATGATATTATGGTTACCTACCTAAAAACTGACTGGATATTAGATGATATTATGGAATTATAGCTAGTATTTTTAAAAATATAATGGTATATCATGCTTATTTTTTTTTTACATTCCTATCTTTCAGATATTTAATAAAATATGAATATATAAACAACAAAATATATTTTTAAAATGAAGTGATACAGCAAGCATATTTGAAAATAACTTCAAATTAGCACATGCAGGAGAGAAACCAACTCAGTAAAGATGGATGGGAGAAACCAATCCCTTCTTTAACAGACAACAAAGTCTTTCCCATATTTTCTTCTTAGTTTCAGTCCTACAAACCAGTTCAGCAAAAGGGTGACCATACCTGATTCCCATCGATGGTGTAATCATGCTTGATGGCATATACTTTTCCTACAGACACTGCAATGGCATAAGCGACCACAGAGATGGAAAATGATGCAGTCAGCATCTCAGAAAACAGACTCACAGATGGCATTGCTGGAGGCAAAAACCTAGTTTTTAAATGAAAAATGTTGTGACAATTTGACTACAATGCTCTTCCCCCACCCCACCAAATGCTACATCAACCCAGCCACAAGTCAGACATGAAAGAATTTAATCCAAGAGAACAAGAGGTACATAAGATGGATAAGTAGTAGCACCTGTTTTACAATTTTCAGTCAGAAGCTGGTGCTATCTCACTGGCTGATTCCTTTGTCCCCTATTTGAGAGATTATGGATGCTGCCTTATCTACACTCTGACAAGAAGAAACCTGTCATTACTGATTTTTTAATACCACATAATTCTATGCTGCACCATCTCATACATTAGTGTTTCTCCTTACAATTTCATCTCAGAGGTCTTTGATATCCTTAATATCAAAGGTCTTTGATATCTAGGATATCTTTAAAAGATATCCTAGCCATTAAATGAGATTTACCCTGTACAAGAAGTGGTCAGGTCAGTTACAGAGACAAAGAATGTAAGATGCTGAAACAGTGAAGTGGAAAATCCTTATCGAAGGGCCATGATACTTAAAATCTTCTTGAGTACCCCCAAAAGATTAAATGTATATGGTTATCAGAATGCTCCACAGTCACTATAGTTGTGGGATCAAACAGTTACTATTTGACAAAACCAAAGCTACTCACCAACCATATAAAGAAATAAATCTACAAATTTATAAGTATGCAATCATCCCCAAGTATGAACATCAGAAAGAATTCCTTTCTTGTGCCTGCATCTTGATGATTATCCGTATGGCCAGTTCTCTGGCAAAAAAAAAAAAAAAAAAAAAAATCCCTGACCTACCTCATACCTGAAGCTCCTTTCATAGGAAACTACACTTTTTTCCCCTATAGTTGGAAGTGGTAGTGTAGAAATAAGGTTCTTATAGAAAGCCATAGAAATCTAGAACCTGCTAATATCTTAATATTATCCAAAGTATTATCCTAAATCTAATATCCTTGAAATTGTTGAATCTACCTTTCTCTTTTTGTTGATTAGAGAACTGAGGCCCAGAAGAGTGAAGTATTTAGTGGGCCCGAGTGTGAATGTTAGACATTTCCTGAGTAGCCAGATCTGATTTGCCCTCTTAAAGTCTGCTGGTTAAGAAAAAGAGTTAGTGAGAGAATAGGGGGCCCTGGTTTGGGTGAATCCCAGTGAGATGCTCAGAAGCTGACCACACTTGGAGAAATTGTATATTTGACCAAGAAAGGCAGTAGGGGAATAGGGCAAGTGGTTATGGTTTGGGGGACGGTGTCCTTGGACACTGAGCAGTACTGACATATGGCATTAACTCTCAGTGGGATTAAAGAAAACTGCTAGTAATGGCTGTGCTTTTACTCCCTTATTGGGGGATTGACATGGAGAGGAGATGAAGAAGTGGGCAGGCACAATCTATATTTTTTTTGTTTTGTTTCGGCTGCGCCACACAGCATGTGGCATCTTACTTTCCTGACCAGGCACAGAACCCACGCCCCCTGCATTGAAAGTGAGGGGTCTTAACCGTTGGACTATCAGGGAAGTTCCACAACCATTCTTTTGTTCCTCTTCATTTCATCCTACTCATCCCACACTCCTTTCCTTGCCCTTTTCCAATCTCCATATCATGCTTTCTTTTCCAGTGTTTGCTAATGTTATTATACTTATTTCTGGGGTATCAAAAAGCTGAACAAGACAAGTGAGATCACTACCCTTGGGGAAGAGCTTATATATATCCCGGGGGCCAGGCAGGTGAGGCAGACTGACCAATCACAACAAGTGGTCTGTCAGAGCATTCAACTTGACTAACCCAACAGCAAGAGGCTAGAGATCCATTTTCAGCAGGAGAGCATCCAGGAAATCTCTTGATCGGGCCAGAAAGGATCACTTGTGGCAGCAAAAGGGAGTACCCAAAAGCTAGTGGACTTGAATCTACCTTGGACTTAGGGGACAGGGCATTTGCCATGGACCTCCTCTAAGAGTTATACCTAGGAAACCTGACAGCGTGGATCTATAAAATATATCTTTAATGTAGCTATTTGAAACTACTCAAATAATCTAGTTGTTAGGGTGAAAACACTGTAACTCAAGTAGCCACACTGCATCTTTTTATTACTAGATTTATACCAGCATTAGGATTCACTATCAAAATGTTGATCCTCTAATGTAAAGTTTCCCAAACTTACTAATCATTAGAATCATGTGAAGCCCCTTTGAAAAATATTAATTAGGTTTAGGATGAGAACCAGGAAGGAATTTGTGTTAAGGTCTCATGTAATTCTTAGAAAAAAGTGAGCTTGTGAAACACTGGAATGGATGATACATAAATTAAGCCCCATGTAGCCAGTTGTAACTTTTCTTTCCTTTTTTTAAATAGATTAGAAGAAATCATACAATTAATCTAATGTCAAGGCAGCAGTCCCCTGTGGAATAAGCCCCGGGGCTGGCCTGGCCTGAGGAATTTCTATCAAGGGCATGAAAAACACAGAGTGTTGTTACAGGTCCCTCAGCTAGTATTTAATGAGAGGGAAACCAGTACTCACTTGTCATCTAATAGCAAGTCTAGTCATGAATGCTGAAAGTTCATGTTACAAATCTAATAAACATTTGTGTTTCTTTTTCACTGTCATATGACCAAATTATGCTGTAGGGCCCTTGGTTCGCTCTGCACTTCATGAGGGATCTCACTGGTGTTTCACAAGAAGCTGAGGTTGAGACTTCAGTGGTTTGTCACCAGCTTTGTGCTGCTGGCTCAGATGATAAAGAATCAGCCTGCAATGCAGGAGACCTGGGTTTGATCCCCAGATCAGGAAGACCCCCTGGAGAAGGGAATGGCAACCCACTCCAGTATTCTTGCCTGGAGACCTCTGTGGACAGAGGAGCCTGGTGGACTAGAATCACGAGGTCACAAAGAGTCAGACACAACTGAACGGCTAATACTTACACTATAGGAGAACCCCCCTCCATCCCAGGGCCACAGAACTAGATGACGATAGAGGACAAAGACTCTTAGTTCCTTACTCCCTTAATTCACCAAACTACCAAAATATCAAACCTTCCTTGAAGATCATCCATTTTATTTATAGGAACAAATGATATAATTATTATCTTAAGCTGATTATATGGAAGAGAATTTAGGCCAGATCTCCCTTTTTCTTTTAAGCAGATTGTTCTCAGTACAATAAGCGTTACACACCATGATTCTGCTTATACTGTAATTGTATATATGAGTTTAAATCAGGAGTCTGGAGTTAACTGTACATGTCCTGCCATGTTTTAAGAGTGTAAAGCAAAAGAGCATATAGTCTGCTTTTAAACAAATGACTTGATCTTTAGCTGATAGTTTGCACAAATGGGATATTTCTTTAAGATAATACACATGAGACTATTGAAGGACCACCAGTGAAATGAAGCTTGTTTCATTTAAATAGGAGGTACTGACAATTTATTATTAATGCCTAAGAGGAACTCCATACTCACCCACTTGGGATGGATTTAACAATGCCAGCATTATAATTTTTTTGCAGGTCAACTCCATACGAAATGGCAGTAGCTGCTATTGTCTGAAATAAAACAAAAGAGGTTTTAAAAGAGTTCATTTGTTTGAACAGTTCCTTTCTTACAAAGCTAATTAATGCTGAATTTTCTATTTACACATTCTACTTACCACAATCACTTCTATAGGAATAGGGACTGGGATTTTGTGTTTAAATCGATCATTTAATTCCTTAACCGCCATACAGATGATAATGGTGAGTAAGCCAGCAATGAAATCAGCAAGATTAGTGTTACCAATATTTTGAAAAATCTCAACCAGTGTCTGTAAAAAAAATAATTTCATATACCTCCTGTATGAAAAATCATATCATCATCAAAGAGCACTTAAGAATTTCATGTAAAATTAAAAAAATTTTAATTTGTGTTTGTTAATACAGACACCATTAATGTCTAGCCCTTGTAATATCAATACCAAGTTACTAATGATGGTTAACTTGGAGTGGCAAAAGTATGGGTGATTTCTGCTTTCTTATTTTAGCTTATCTGTATTTTTTACAATAAAAATGAGACCTTTTAAAAGAAAATATATCATTATATACTGTCTTTTGCTTGCAGAAAAGCTTTAAAAGTTTATACCTTAAGTAGCTTTACGGGTGATACTAAGTTACCTAATTTTCATCATGTTGATATGTATTATTGAGATTAAAAACAGAAATGAAAAGTCCTGGTTAACCAATATTTTAGGTAAAACTCTTCACTAAACATGAATGATACAGATGTTAATAAAAATTCCTAAAATTCTTCATATGTAGATACATATGGACTCGTCCATTCTTTATGACAAAGAAAAGCTATTGAATTGATATATAGGTCAAATAGAAATTTTGGAAATTTGGTACTTAGTTCAAACTTGAACTATGATCATTTAATAAAACTAACTCTTTCAAAAAAAAAAAAGCAAGAGAGTTCCAGAAAAACATCTATTTCTGCTTTATTGACTATGCCAAAGCCTTTGACTGTGTGGATCACAATAAACTGTGGAAAATTCTGAAAGAGATGGGAATACCAGACCACCTGACCTGACTCTTGAGAAACCTGTATACAGGTCAGGAAGCAACAGTTAGAACTGGACATGGAACAACAGACTGGTTCCAAGTAGGAAAAGGAGTACGTCAAGGCTGTGTATATTGTCACCCTGCTTATTTAACTTATATGCAGAGTACATCTTGAGAAACACTGGGCTGGAAGAAGTGCAAGCTGAAATCAAGATTGCCGGGAGAAATATCAATAACCTCAGATGTGCAGATGACACCACCTTCACCTCATAGCAGAAAGTGAAGAGGAACTAAAGAGCCTCTTGATGAAAGTGGAAAAGGATAGTGAAAAAGTTGGCTTAAAGCTCAACATTCAGAAAACTAAGATCATGGCATCCGGTTCCATCACTTAATGGCAAATAGATGGGGAAACAGTGTCAGACATTATTTTTTGGACCTCCAAAATCACTGCAGATGGTGATTGCAGCCATGAAATTAAAAGACGCTTGCTCCTTGGAAGGAAAGTTATGCCCAACCTAGACAGCATATTAAAAAGCAGAGATATTACTTTGTCAACAAAGGTCTGTCTAGTCAAGGCTATGGTTTCTCCAATAGTCATGTATGGATGTGAGAGTTGGACTATAAAGAAAGCCGAGCACCGAAGAATTAATGCTTTTGAACTGTGGTGTTGGAGAAGACTCGAGAGTCCTTTGGACTGCAAAGAGATCCAACCAGTCCATCCTAAAGGAGATCAGTCCTGGGTGTTCATTGGAAGGACTGATGTTGAAGCTGAAACTCCAATATTTTGGTCACCTGATGTGAAGAACTGACTCATTTGAAAAGACCTGGATGCTGGGAAAGATTGAATGCAGGAGGAGAAGGGGACGACAGAGGATGATATGGTTGGATGGCATCACTGACTCAATGGACTTGAGTTTGGGTAAGCTCCGGGAGTTGGTGATGGACAGGGAGGCCTGGCGTGCTGCAGTCCATGGGGTTGCAAAGAGTGGGACATGACTGAGCAACTGAACTGAACTGAACTGAATTCTTTCCAAGTGGACATACAATCCAGCTCAAGAAAAACTAGCTTTGTTTTGTAAATAGGTGGTTTCTGGGAATCAAAGGAGATTAGCAAGGAAGAATCTCAAGGGAGAACATTAATACCTTTGTTATAGGAACTTCCATAGAAGGCATGACTTTAGAAGGTTCTTCCAGACAAGTAATCTCCCAGTGAAGGTTACTTTACCTTGAATGAGTCCTTTTATAGATATATATTTTAAATAAAGATAAAATATTACTTCAAATAGTTATAACAACAATCTGGTAACAATTATGTATAGTGATCAACAGGTAACGTGGGAGTCATCTTGCCAGCAACCTCATTCTTTGGAAAACGTTCAAGAGTAAGGGAATGAGAGAACAAGCCATTGTGTAAGCAAAATACATTCCACCAAGTGCTTGAACTAGAGTTCAAGAATCTGATTTGTGGGAAGCCTCTTGGATTTTCACTGAGTATTTTTGTCCTTGTTTTAAACCCAATACTAGCATGTTTACTTTGAACACTTTCCAGAGTCAGTAAAAATTGCTAGAGGCAGATACAT
Source organism: Muntiacus reevesi (assembly GCF_963930625.1). NCBI lineage: Eukaryota > Metazoa > Chordata > Mammalia > Artiodactyla > Cervidae > Muntiacus > Muntiacus reevesi. The sequence continues at coordinate 46,258,160 of NC_089254.1, read as the reverse complement.
TGATAGTAACAAGATGAAGCCAGTGATTGCAAGGTGAAAAAGAAAACAAATCAGAAACTATACAAGCAGACACAACAACTCAAGAATTTAAGGCATCTACCAGAGCAGTACAGGCTTCCCAGGTAGTGCTAGTAGTAAAGAACCCTCCTGCCAATGCAGGAGAGTAAGAGACATGGGTTCAATTCCCTGGTCAGGAAGATCCACTGGAGGAGGAAATGGCCACCGACTCCAGTATTCTTGCCTGGAGAATCCCACAGACAGAGGAGCCTGGCCGGCTATCGTCCGTCAGGTCAAAAAGAGTCAGACACGACTAAAGCAACTTAGCACACGTGTGAACACCATAGTACACAGCCCTAAATAACATAGTCTTCAAGGTATTGCTATCCAGTTCTTTATATAATCAAATTTCCTGATAATGACCCTCATGAGCTAAACATAATGCTTCAATTAACTGTCTACACAATAAAGGTTTACTTTCAACACAAGATGGAAAAATTCAAACTTAAGAACAATATGAACAACTATCCCAATCCTAAAAATTTTCACCTTACAAAAATGATCACTATAGGATTCTCATGTAATCTATGAGACTCACTTAGACCTTTGAATAAAAAGCATCTGTAACTGTATTAAAAATGTAATATGAAAAAAATAAATGTAATGTGAGTTGCAAAAACCAAAATCAGTTTACATTACACAATTACATCAAACAAGCTTATGAATATATCAGTTGCCTATATTGAATATTTATTCAGAATCTCTTATGAAAAGTTATACAAAAGAAAGCTTAATATATGTGGAAATAAAACCAACCCATATAAACTGAAGTAGTCAGATTGTATTAATACTCCAAGATACAGAAATGAGACAAGAAAGCACTGAAAAGTAACTCTAACTTATTAATATTTTAATAAATTAAATTAAAATACTAACTAAAATATGTTTAAAATATGGATACACTTACAATTCCATATTTCAGCCTAGTATTCTGACCAGGCAAATCAAGATAATAAAACTTTTCAGAAATGGGTATTTTATTATATTTCCTACTATGTTTGGAGAATTTTAGAACCATTTCATTTAAAGAATTTCTTCCTACTGGGTATATGAAGCCATAAGTTAAAAATTATACCTGTATTACATATGAGGAAAATCATTAGTTAACTTTTGGTGCCAAATTTATTTTAATTCATCTTGTCTCTATGAATATAACAAACCCCTTGCTGTCAGGAATTTCCTCCCACCAGAACTTCTGTGCGTATATAAGATAAACCCTTAAAGTGTTACTTTTGTTTTATAATGGCTTCATTTTTACATACGGAAATAGGTTCTAAATAACGAATCTGATCAAGCTTGGGGGTAGCTTTCAAAACTCTCACCATCTGGGCAGAACTTTTCAATGTGGTCTTCCTTCTCGTTAGGGAAGAAATGGGGACACAGAGCCAATTTAATCAGCAAGCAGAAAGACTTCCCTTGTCTATCAAGACAAACCATTCAGAGTGAATGGTAGGAAAACATAACCACTTTGAAATGGACTGCATGATTTACTTACATAATTGAGTAGCCACACGGTAGCTTGAGTATTACTAATTCTGAATTCTGCCAGCATCTTGTCATTTTCCTTTTGTAGCCTCTATCTTTTGGGGGTTTTTTTTGGCCACAGAGCATGTGAGATCTTAGTTTCCCAACCAGGGATAGAACCTGTGCCCTCTGAACTGGGGACATGGAATCTTAACCACTGGACCACTAGGGAAGTCCCTCCCTTCTGCATCCTATACCCAGCATCTCTGGCATTTGTAAACTGAAGTTTCTGTTTTTCTTTCTTTTCCATTATTTCCTCCTCCCATTATTTATATTCATTATTTCTTTTTTCTTTTTTTTTTTTTTTTTGAGAGAGGAGCAGGCAGATGAGCCAAAGCATAAGTTTACAACAAAAGGGATGTTAACTCCGTTCCAGGGAAATCCATCTTACAACAATCTTACAGTCTTTCCTGGAGGAATCCACAAATGCCCTGCATTTGCTGAAGGATTCTTTCATGAATAGTCACAACCGGTAATATCATAAGCAGAATTCTCTGTTCAGGTACTGAGAGGCTCATTCAATCCTTAAGCAATTATTTCCAGACCTGCTGTTTCTTCTTTTTTCAGAAAAGCAAGCTTATATTCACCCTCACACAAGGATGATTGAAGTATCTTTATCCAATTTGGCTGACCTGGAAGGAATGGCTTGCAGAATTCTCTAACACATTCTAACGTGAAGCTTCAAGAATAATGTTCAACACAACATAAGGCACATAATAGTTTAATAACTACTTTTGACCTTGTTCTATCTAGCGTTTCCCAGTTTACTTTGGTTTCTGTTGAAAGTGGGGTTATTTGCAGCAAACTTTATCTTGAACATGTCCTAAGAGACCAGAAAAACTGTGAAATTTCATTTCCCCCATCTTCAGAAGTCCAACAGTGACCAAGGACCCAGATTACCTATCAGGCTAGGCCTCCTGTAATCTGTGAGGATGCAGGCCTAGCAATGTTCAAACAAGGAGGTGAGCACACTCAGTCAGGGGTGTCTTGGTGGATTCAGGAGTCAGTGGGTTTGTACAAGGACTGAAAAGTCCCTGGCACATGGTAGGTTTCAATAAATACTTATTGAAAAGATGAATGGATGACAATAGGGATAAATGAACAAACAGTTGATAGAGAAAGTAAGAAAGCAAAAAACAAACAATAACAACAAAACCCACAGTGCATAGAGACTGCAAAAGTGAGATAACCTGTCAGAAAAAGGCAGTCAGATGATCTCAAAGCAAACCTAGGACTTGGCAGGGAAAAAGAAGTCAAATATGACATGCCCAGAATCACATCATATTTAATCATAGGATCATAAGTGGTAGAACCAAGACTCCAAAGTCCATAGTCTTAATCACTATGTTAAACTGCCTCCTCTACCTAGTCCTAGGGCTAGGTAGCCTAGCCTCTACCTCGGGCTTCTCCAATGGCTCAGCAGGTAAAGAATCCACCTGCAATGCAGGAGACACAGGAGATGCAGGCTTGATCCCTGGATTGGGACAATCCTCTGGAGGAGGAAATGGCAACCCACTGCAGTATTCTTGCCTAGGAAATCCCATGAACTGAGGAGCCTGGTAAGCTACAGTTTAAAGGGTTGCAAAGAGTCAGGGATAACTGAGCTATTGAGCAAGTATGCATCTAGTCCCACTGCTCAGCATGATATCTGGCTCATAATAGACACTAGGTAACATTTGTTGAATGGATAAAGTAATGCTAATGTTGAATGGAACTACGGAATGCTGCAAACTTCAGCAAACCCTTGACCACCTCACTAATTTTTAGATAGGTATGCACAGCCTTACCTCATTTTAAAAGCTACATGAATTATTAAAGAAATTAAAGGTCATTAGAATACACGGGTCATTAAAGGACTCCATTCTTAAAGCTAGCACATTGTATTTGGTATCATTCTCCCTAAGCTAGGGTGACATCATGTTACTATTATCACCATTTTTCAAGCATCGATAATATGCTCTATATAGAACACATATTTAGATCCAAGAACTTTTTCAAATCTAATTAGCGTGAAATACATCCTTCTTTTGCATCTCTTTTGCATGTTGAATCATCTCCGAATCTAACATTCCTTTTCATCTATAATTGCTGGGACATTTACATTATGCATTTTATGGACTCTCAGAGTTAAAAAAGGCTTTAGAGATACATCTCCAATCATTTCACTTTATAAATAAAAAAGAAGTCCTGAGATGTGAAATAATAAATAATTTCAGCTTAGTTCCCCAACCAGAGATTGTACCCACCTCCCCTGCAGTATAGGCACAGAGTCTAAACCTATGGACCGCCAGGAAAGCCCCTCAAAGTAACGCTCTTTTTTTGAGTACTTTGTTATTCGCCAGCCCCTAGACCATGGGCTTCTCATACAGCCTTATTTAATTTAACTTGTATATATTATTACCAACTCCATTTTGCAGGGAAGGAAGTTGAGGCATAGCAATTTGCTCATGCAATAGAGCAAATAATAAATAATAGAGTCAGGATATATGTGAATCTTGGTCATCCAAACTGAGTTTTCAGCCACTATCCTACACCCTGTGTCCAAGGTCACTTAGCTTGTGAGAGGCAAGGTTGAGAATGCAACTCAAGTGTGCTGCCTCCCAAACCAGTCTTCAGTATAAAACTTTGCTTTTATTAATATTTTGAAGATTGACGACACTTCTGAAACCATATTGACCCACTGAAAACAATGATTTGCAAACTCTGCCTTTTTCAATGTAACTCCTGATGCTACTGCTTCTTTCAGAGAAGAATGTTTTCAATGGCTCCCAAAGCATGGCATGGAGGAGCTTATACTCTCCAGACTCAGGTTCAGTAGGAAAAGTGAGCCATCCCTGCAGAGAAGCAACACTTACATAGACGATGGAGAGAATTCCGTTATAGTTTTTGGTTGAAACATTGAGGACGATCTTTAGCTGTGAGACCAACACTTGGAAGGCAGCAGCTGTTGTGAATCCACCAACCAGAGGATCTGCCAGATACCTTACTATGAATCCAACCTGCAAACCTCCAAATATCAACTAGAACAAGAAGGAAGGAGAAATTAAACTCTTGCCTGGGAGAAGGACCAACACTTTTGAACTATTAATGAATTAAATTTAATACCAACTAAAACTCTGGCCCTATCTCTCCCATCCACCCTTCTAAAATTTGAAAACCATGTGTAGTATGAACCTTAAAGTATTTCTAGATATATAATAAGAAAAATTCCTGTAGGTTTTTTTCCTGTAACTCTAGGTTTCATGACTCCAGTGGCCAGAATATTTTTTGTCTCTTTATGGGTTCTGGCACAACTCCCTTTTCCTATTCTCATTCTAATCACACATGTTCCTCTGTCTTGTTTTTTCTGTCTCTGACTTTGATGATTAAGTGAGCTTTAATAAGTGGCGGCTTGCTGACTATTTTGGCATCTGACCTAAAACAGTATAACTTAAAAAATAGCTTTGAGAGTCTTAAAGTGATTTGTTTTGCTTTTAAATGAATCTTTAAGTCCACATGCTTAACAGTTCTTTCAGATACAAATTCTGTCAACCTGTATATCACTTGTAAGCCCATTACCTGTATGATTCCAACCAAAAGAGTAAGGGTGCTTGCAATCAATACTCTTGCTGCATCTCTAGCTGCAAAGTCTATCATGGTGGTATTCAGTGCAGTTCCGTTACTGCTGGATACGAGAAAGTGTTCGTCGGGGGCCATGCTCAGAACAACAGAGCCCACCATTAAACTGACCACTGGGAAAGGTCCTGGGGGAAAAAGCCATTATCAGTTGATAATTATTAAGCACTTCCATAAAAAACTTTATACTTCCATGAAAAAACTAAAAAATAATTATTATTAATTGCAAATGTTTAGGTTCAACATATCTACACAGGATTAAAGATGCATCTGAAGTAATTAGCTGTGATTGGGAAAATACTGTTTGTTCACAAAAGAAGCTAAAAAGCAGTTGTTTCAAGGCATTCATGACCCAGTAATGAGCAAGAGAGATGTGCAGGTGGGTCACTATAACACAGTTTTCGGACACTTTATAAGTACACAGGAAGGCTGTCTAAACTGTGTGTGATCTTCTTGTGTATGGGTGGGAACAGGGAGATGGAAGGGGGAGTTGTCAAGAAAAGCTTCCTGGCAGAAATGGCATATTAGCTGAATCCTCACTTGTTCCATCTTATTTTTATTCCATGTAAGTTCATTTCCTAGAGCATCCAGTGTCCTGGTCTCTGTGGAGCTGAGGACCTTGATCAATATCACAAGGTCAAAATTTGGTTAAAGAAATAGCTAAAGTAAAAAACAAATTAAAAAAATAGCAAAGGTAGTGTAGAGTTTCTCTTTTTCCAAGACAAATGATTTTTTCATATCAAATATCACTCTATAGGAGTCTACGTTTCAAAAGTACTTTTCTTTCAGTAGCTGCTCTATCACTACTAATATTTTTATCTATGATGATGAGGATCCTACCCTTTGATCATGGAAGGCTTTACCAGTTAGAAGGACTCAGTACCAAAATCCAATAACCTGAAGTGTCTAAATGTATAGAATACCAGAGAGAAAAAAAAATCAACTCCCATGTTCCTTACCTTGTCATGCATTTTGTACTAATAAACTCTCCCAGGTAAGGAAGTTCTTTAGTCAATAATCTCCTCCTGATCTCCCTTTATAGACAAGGAAATATTCCAGACACTGGGGGAAATATTATACAACTAAGGATAAGGATAAGGGTTGGAGATAGCGCAGTAGATGGCTCTATTTGTTTCAAGAGGATTGCCCAGGTAGACATGTCTAGCCAGCAGATGGTTGTAGGCGAAAACTTATCTCAAGTATAAATGTCAACGTTGCAAAATAGCATTAAAACATGCATTTACTAGAACATTCTAGCAGAAGAAAATTCAAATTTTAGGAACATCAGGAAATAAATCTCTTTGGAGCTATATCAAGAAGGAAAGCCAAGCTTAGCTTCTAAATTGTTTTGGCACAATTTTCCCAGTCTTCAAATATTAGTGACTTAAAATAACTACGTTCTTTAATAAGACAATGAATATGTATTTGATGAACATAATTTAGTAAAACTAATTTAATCTAGTAAAACAGGTTCAAAGACCTCTTGAAGATTATTTTCCCTTATCATGTTTCATTTTAGAACACTTTCTCAGTAGAGTCAAATGTATTAACATTTTTGAAAAGGCAAACATGCTAAGATTTGAAGGTAGTCTATACTTTTTTAACCATCTTTCAATTTTCTCCTCTTCATTATAAAAAAAGTTAGGTGTAAAGCTACCTGACAGCATAGTATTTTGAAAGCTAAGAAGAAACCTTTGCATCACTGAATAGGAAAAGCCCTATCTTGCTAGAAAACAGTAACAAAGATATGGAAGCAGAACACACATAATATAGCCCAAACACGTTCAATGTGAACAAACAGAATTGTATATGCTTATAATTACCAACTGAGATGTGTCTTGACGTTCCAAAAATAAAGTACGTCAGGATAGGGAAAAAAGCAGAGTAGAGACCATATCCGACAGGAACAGCAGCTAGTAGAGCATACGCCATGCCTGGAAATACATCCAAAACAATCACATTCAGAAACAAAAGCTATGCTCTGTGTCTACTGTACAGAGAAAAGCCTTTTCATAGGTCTCTTTAATTTGCAGCTCATCTTGAGTGATCTCATTTTGCACATGGTCTGTGGCTATGCTAGGATGCAGAACGTGATTCAGATCACCTACTTAAAAGAACTGACACAATTGATCAGTAATTCAACCATCCACTCAGGTGAGTGGGGGGAAAAGCTGTTGATTAAAAACTTGATCAATTCTGTTCAAAGGTTTAGCTTGGCTTTGTCTGAATTCAGTGTTTCATTGTGTCATGAGGAACATATGTACTTTCTCCTTTCTTGTTGGGGAACAAAAGTTAGATCCAAACAAAGAAAAAAAATCTGACCTTTGTACATAGCACTAGGAGATCAACACCTTCGCTAGGCTTCCCCAAGTGGTTTCTAGGTCCATGAATGTCACACTGTATGGAGAATATCAGCCTTCCCTTGTACATGGCGGTTGGAAGGCAACAATGTGTTGGGGGTTGGGAGTTTTGTTTTGGGCCTTAAACAATGAACATTTATTTCTTAGGGTTCTGAAAGCTAAGAAGTTCAAGATCAAAGTACCAGTAGATTCAGTGTCCGGTGAGCACCCTTTTCTGGATTGCAGAGGGCTGCTCGCTTGCTGTAACCTCACACGGCACAGGTTTCCTAAGGTCGCTAAGCCCGCCATGAAGACTCTGCCTGACTGCCTTCCAAAGGCGTGTCTGTGCTCTTAGTTGCTAAAGTAGTACCCAACTCTTCACAACCCCATGGACTATAGCCCGCCAGGCTCCTCTGTCCATGGGACTTCCCAGGCAAGGATACTGGAATGGTTTGCCATTTCCTTCTCCAGGGGATCTTTCAGACACAGGGATTGAACTAGAGTCTCCTGCATTGCAGGCGGATTCTTTTACCACTGAGCCGCATGTGAAGCCCTACCTCCCAAAGGCTCCGACATCCAAGTACTATCATACTGGGGATTAAGTCTTCAAGAGATAAATTTTGGAGGGATGCAACGTTCAGTCCATAGTACTTTCCTTCTCCTGTGGGTTGTTTTTTAAAATACTTCATAGGGAGTCAGCACATCTTCTACCTCCCCACATTTCACTCACTCACAATGACAGAACATCAAATTCTTTGACCTTTGGGTCATTAATAAAGGGTTATATGTATAACAGTTTAAAAAAAAAGTGATGGAAGCAGCTTAGATGTCCATCAACAGATGAATGAGTAAAAAAGTTGTGGTATATATATACCATAGAATATTATTCAGCCATAAAAAGGAATGAATTTGAGTCAGTTGAATTGAGGTGGATGAACCTAGGTGGATATACAGGGTAAAGTAAGTCAGAGGGAGAAAAATATTGTATATTAATGCCTATATATGGAATCTAGAAAAACAGTGCTGATGAATCTATTTGCAGGGCAGGAATAGAGATGCAGGCAAAGAGAACAGATTTGTGCACACAGCAGGGGAAGGAGAGGGTGGGACAAACTGAGACAGTAGCACTGAAACATATACATTACCATTTGTAAACTAGATCACTAGTGGGAAGTTGCTATATAACACAAAGAGTTCATCCCCATCCTCTGTGGCAACCCAGAGGGGTGGGTTGGGGGTGCGGGTAGGATAAGACGAAGGTTTGAGAGGGAGGGGATATATGTATACTTATGGGTGATTCACACTGTTGTATGACAAAAACCAACACAATATTGTAAAGCAAGTATCCTCCAGTTAAAAATAAATTTTTTTTAAAAAGTGGCAGCAACTTAAATTGGTGCCCCAAATGATATATTTATCCCTATCTCAAATCAGGGAAGTGGTTAACTACACTATATTTCATATACTGTAATCTATGAAATGAAGTTGATGTGCTGTATAGAAATAATTTACTACTAATAGTAATCTACCTCTCTCCAGTACAATATAGGACATATAAGAAATAAGTGAGAAAAGGCGGAATTCAAAATAGTGATCAGTGGCTAGGATTCAGTGCTTTCACTGCTATGGTCCAGATTCAACCCCTGATCAGGGAACTGAGATCCCACAGGCCAAGCAACATGGCCAAAAAAACAACAACACAAAACAGTAATCAGTATGCATGCCTCCACTTTTGTTAAAGTAAACATGTTTGTTGTATGAATTTTAAAATGTGGGAAGATTTCATACAATTTAGATAATGTAAAAAGCATAATATAATAAACACCCAAGTATCCAACATCTAGTTTAAGAACTAGATCATTGCTGTACAGTTGAAACTTTCTATATACTCTTTCTCAATCACATCCTTTTTCCTCCCTCCACCCTCAGGAGGCAGCACTCTTTTGAATCTAGTGTTTATCATTCTCAGACATTTTTTTATACTTTTAAATAGATACTTATTTATGTGTCTGGTAGGATATTTATTAAAATTTAGGTTTAGTGGACTATCTACACGGCAGAATCAAAGGAGACTTCTGAAGAGGTATTTTTCATGTTCCTTATAATGTGTTTTCTAGTTTCCCACAATAAGCATTCATTCATTTAACAATTATTGATTATGTACCCTTCATGTGCCAGGCACTGTTCTAGGCTTGGGGGAATATGGGAGTAGACAAAACAAAGTCTCTGCCCTTAGAGAGTGTGCATTCTAGAAAAGTCTGTATTACTGATGCAATTGTTTTCATATATAAGTTACAACAAGCAATCATCCCACGGACATAGAGTAGAAAGGTGAGGTCACAAAGGGAAGACAAGACAAGAAGGAGCAAAAACAAGAGCAAAAAAAGAAAATATCCAAATTAAAAAATATTAGAAAAGAAGGAGCAAGGAATGAGAACAGCCTATTTCCTATGTACATTTTTCAAGTCCTTCTCAAATTTCCACTTCCCTAAACCTGGCTCTGCAGTCCTCACAGGCCTGGAGAATGGGGGCTTTTTCAGTTTTCACATAATATCCTATTTCAGGACAACTGCTACTCAAGTATACTGTAATCATATCGTAAGGGAATTCGGTACAACAATTTTGAAATTATACATAATTTATAAAGAAATTTGTCATTGATTTAAACTATGGAACCTCTGTGTTGGTGCTCCTTCTATGTAGGATGGTGGCATGTATTGATAAAGGTGGTGCTAACAAACATTCATAAGCATCTAGAAGGCACAAGTAGGAAGTAAGAGAGCAGGTCCCCCATATCTATGAATAAAAAATAGCAATAAAAGTGCTGCGTTGATTTCTTGCTGCCTGGAGGGAATTTTTTGTTAATAATAAAAGTGAAAAAGATCCCATGGCAGCACTCACCTTCTGAGATGGACCACACTCCGTCTGTGGAGTGTGTTTCTCTCTAAATAAATCCACTTCTTAGAAAAAAGCAAAACAAAACCCATGATCCTTATCATTTCTGGCTTCTCAGTAACATTACTGATGAGTTTTCTTCCCTCCCCCTCAGCTGCCCAGCCACTGTATATATCGCGGCCTTTGCCATCCCTAGAAACTGCAGCTCTGAAATTTCAACATTGAGCCTCCTTTTCTCCACCTACAGCCACGTAGCCTTTCCGCTCACCTATCCAGAATCCTTAGTGCAACATTTCTTTCTCCTCACGAGGCTTCTAACCCATGAACTGAGCCACTATCCTTAGCACCCTCCCATCTTCACTTGCCTCCCTGTTCCTAGAATTTTCACAAATACTCTGAATTTCTTTGCTTCACTCTCTCTCTTTTTCTCCTGTCTTCTCTGGTAAATCTCCAGTCTGGCCAAACTCAAGCATCACCCTTTTCCATGCCAGCATTCAAACAGCTGAATAACTGAACTAAAACCTCTACATTTGGGCTGGCTAATTTCATGCAAATTTCATGATAGCAAGCCTCAGATGGAATGCCACACTGACCGGCCATCCAATTACATTTCCTCAGCAAGTGTGCTTTTCCTCTCCTCAAGACAGCTACCCAGACTTGCCCTCCTTTCCTCAAACTCTCCATCCCCCTTCTCAGACGTGGTTCAGAGATGAACCTTAGACTTCATCCAAAACCTAGAATCTATGCGATGCTCATTGGTTTTTTTTTTTACAATGCAGTGCTTGTCTGTCTTTTCTCCTTTGGAAATGGAGGAAATATCCCATGTATCTTTAAGGAGTAGCCTCCCCACTTCTATCCTTGTACCCACCTACACTTGTCCCTTCTTGTCACTTCTCTTCCTTGTGGACCCCAGATTTTTCTATCAGAAGTTGCTTCTCCTCCTCCTTGTGGACCACAGATTTTTCTATCAGCTAGGTCATTCCCACTGGATTACATCTATGTTCTAGTACCTCTTATATTATAAGAAAAATAAATCCTCCCATCACTTTACCATTGTCTTTTATGCCTCTGGAGCCATTTCTCTACTCTGCTTCATGGCAAACCTTCTTAAAAGTATTGCCTGTGTTCCATCACCAAGAGTATTCCACACTACAGACACCCCACTTCCACCCCATCCTTTAAAATAGAGCAGAAAACAATTCCTCTCTTGGTTTTGGAACCCACATCCTTCAGATTGTTCTTCTTCTCTATCTTCCTGAGCCCAACATCATGTTTCTTTGTGGCCCCTCCTCCTCCTCCGACTTTAAGTACTCCAACCAGGTTCTTCTCCCCATCTACCTTTCTGCCTAGGTAGTCTCAGGGATTCCCACTCCTTTGAACATCATCTCTAGAGTGATGCTTTCCTGACTTATGTCTAGTCCAAATGTCTCCAATGACCTTCCTGCTTCTAGTAGCTCCAACTCCATATCTGGCATCTCAAATGTGGCACATGCAAAAGGAAACACTTGGTTTTCCATCCCCATTCTGCTTGTTAGCCAGTCCCTATCCATCAGTATGTTACCTGTGATTCCTGCTCCAAAATATATTTCAGACTTGTGAAACTCTACCTCTTACTTGATTAGCTTCAAGCTGAAATGTCTGTCCTCAGGGCTGGGACTAGGGAGAGGCAAGTGAGGTGCCTGGGGCGATTATTTAGAAGGTCCCTGGAGGACTCACTTACCTAATTTTAATCCTGGCCCTGCCTGAACTTATCTCCTCCTGTTCACTCCCCTAAACTGCTCTCTCCTCCACCCATATTGGAATTCTTCCTCCCTTGAAAACACTATGCTCTATTCGACCTCAGGGACTTTGCATCTTTGCCTGGTACACCCTGCTTTCTGTTTCTTACATGGCTATCTCCTTCCCATCCTCCCAATCCTGATTTAATTTCACCCCCTCAGAAAGGCCTTCCTTGACTATTCTATCTAAGGCAAACACTCCCTCCCCAAATTGACCCCTATTAAATGGCAACCCAACTCCAGTATTCTTGCCTGGAGAATCTCATGGAGAGAGAAGCCTGGTTAGGCTACAGTCCACAGGGTTGCAAAGAGTCGGACATGACTGAGTGACTTCACTCACTCAAAGCCTATTTGATCAACCATTATAGATATCACAGTCTGTAATTATTTTTCTGCTTACCTGCTTATTTAATTCCTGAAGTCTCCCACTTGAAATGAGTGCCATGAGCTCAGTATCCATGCCTGTTAGTAAACCACTGAATCCCCATGACTGGCCTATAAATATCGGTGGTGGTTTAGTTGCTAAGTCGCATCCAACTCTTGCGACCCAATGGACTGTAGCCCGCCAGGCTCCTCTGTCTATGGGGTTCTCCAGCCAAGAATACTGAAGTGGGTTGCCATTTCCCTCTCCAGGGGATCTTCCCGACACAGGAATCAAACCCGGATCTCCTGTATTACAGGCAGATTCTTTACCTACTGAACCATGAGGAAAGCCCAGCCTACAAATATTAGATGAATGGATTTATGAATGGTCCACATTAACCTCCCAGACATTCACCATACAAAGATAACTTCATAGAGATCATGCTCTGTAAAACATTATCACTCATAAAGTGAGGAACTGCGTCCTTTATAAATTAAGACCCTAGGAATTAGAATCTGGGTTCAAATCCCAGCTCCACCATTTACCAGCTCCATGACCTTGAGCAGAATTTAATAGATTTTTTGACTATTGAAAAAAGAGCTATTAAGAGTTGTTGTGAGGATTAAGGAGATAACTTGCCAAAGCCCTTAGCATAGTGTCTGATACTTAAACAAAACTAAAGTTAAAATTAATTTGTATAAGATACTTGTCTAGGAACACTTGCAGGACACAGCTTGAAATACCATTTTTCATATATAAGGATGATTCATTATTCAGTCCTCTTCACTAAATGTTTACCGGGCCACCTACTTGGTGCCAGAATCATGCTCAGTTCAGTTCAGTTCAGTCGCTCAGTCGTGTCTGACACTTTGCAACCCCATGAATCGCAGCATGCCAGGCCTCCCTGTCCGTCACTAACTCCTGGAGCTTACTCAAACTCATGTCCATCGAGTCGGTGATGCCATCCAACCATGTCATCCTTTGTCGTCCCCTTCTCCTCCTGCCCCCAATCCCTCCCAGCATCAGGGTCTTTTCCAATGAGTCAACTCTTCACATGAGGTGGCCAAAGTATTGGAGTTTCAGCTTCAGCATCAGTCCTTCCATGAACACCCAGGACTGATCTCCTTTAGGATGGACTGGTTGGATCTTCTTGCAGTCCAAGGGACTCTCAAGAGTCTTCTCCAACACTGGCTAAACATGAATTAGACAGTTCCCATACCCCAGAAGCCGGAGGAGGTTGCCATGCCGCAGTTCTTAAGAGTCTCCTGTGTACACGTGGCACCACTTACTGTATGAACCATACCATCCTGTCCAGCTCTCCCATCCACTTCTGTGAGTGAGAACACAGGTGCTGCTCCACACGGGGCCACAAGACATCCTCCTTCTCTGTGGGACTCTCCCTGGCTTGCTCTGAGTAATCCTGAGAGTTCTATAGGCAAATTTTGGCTCAGGACATTGCTCAACCACTGTTACTAACTTCTGAGATAGTCCATTTCAAGTCATCTTTCCACCCACATTCCTACCCCATCGTAATTCCCAACACATCGCAACGTGAGACTTAACCTTCAGGGAAACAGCTCTGATGCCTCTTCCTCCAGGAAGCCACTCCCAGTTCCCTAAGGCCAGGTTGAGTGCCCCTGTGTACACTCCCTTCCCAAGCAATATTACCCCTACCCCTACTGTCGGTCCTTCCATTGAATTGTTGTCTATTTCCTCATTGGATTACGAGCTCCTTAAAAGCAAGTGGTGCATCTTACTCATGTGAGAATACCTAGAGGCTGACACCTACTAGATATGCCACAAAAAAATAATAAGTAAACTAGATTTTTGTTTTCATAGTCCAGAGGTTTTGTGAAGTTGAGGTGAGGGCAGAAGCAAGATGATGAGGATAGGGTACAAAGGAAAATGCCCATAATGCTATTCACCAGCTCTGCGATGGAGTTCCAAGATGTTCATGGAAATAAGGCTTAAAGGCAGTTTAAAAAATGTCCTGTGTTGCAACATTCTGCCAGAAGATTAAAATACAGAGATGGATTTAAAATGGGGAGGGAGAGGCAAGAGCAGAAAAAATCATTTGCATGTAGTCTAGGCTAACATACTTCCTTCCCTTTCCTTTAAGAGAGTTTCAAATGGCCTGTCAAGACCATGTATGAAATGTAAAATAATTTAATGAACTGCAACCTCATTTAAAAAATCTAAGCAGAATAGAATAGGACAGAATAGAAAATATTAGAGAGTATTACTTGTAGTGAGAATAAGTATTATTTCACAAAACTTGGGATGCATTTGTACATATCATGATGTCATAGAGATTTCTTACTGTGAGCTATGACCAATGACAACTGGGAAGCAGCTGCTTAGGTGACAGGGATCTAGTTGGAGCCAAGCAGATAGAGAAGCAACAGGGTTTCCTGAGAAGAGAAGTGTAAGGAAGATGAGGAAGAAGTGAATCTCACCACTAAGGGGCAGGCTCTGGAGGAAAGATGCAGGCTATGATGGGTGAGCAAGCCTTTGGTGCAGACCCATGGGAGGGAGGGTGGAGTTAGGAAGGGCTGTTGGAGGCTGTGATTCTCCATCACTTCGGGGACCACCGTCATCTTACCTTGAAGTGTTCCCACTAGACCAGTACTAACTCCTGAAATGATATCACTAAGTAGCCATTCCTTGATCCGGTATTTGGGAAGCCAGTCCAAGATGGGCAGGAGAGTCTTCACTATGCGAAGGGTTCTCTTTCTTGAACAACTGTCAAAAGGCGAGAAAAGGAGACTTCCAATCCAATCTTGGTCACAACCCACTGCAAATCACAGTTTTGAACCGAAGTCTGCTAATGTCTCTAGCTATTTAGAAAAAAGCATAGGAATGGCATGAAAAAAATACTAACAGTGAAGGGCTTCCCATGTCTTTGCCAAGAACTCTATTTACCCTTTTAAATGCACTGTACTAGAAAACACAGGATTAAGTGTTAACCAATCCCCCCCTACCCTTAATCCTCTAAGAAAATACCCCCAAACAAGAACCCATTTTCTGGTCCAGCCACAGATTGATCAATGTCGAGTCTTTAAATGGAGATTACATTTGGACTTCTAACCTAGGCGTCTTCTTTTTCTTTCAAGAAACAAACTCTGTATATTCTGGCAATAGGAGCTTGGAGCCAGTTTTTACAAAACTCTTAACATGATGAATACATATCTTGTTGTACCTTACTACCTAGTTTTTAAAATTCAACAACCTATAGGTAAAAGAAAAAACATATTTGGGACTTCCCTGGTTGTTCAGATGCTAGACAATCTGCCTGCAATGCAGGAGACCCAGGTTTGGTCTCTGAGTAGGGAAGATCCCTTGGAGAACGGAATGGCTACCCCAGTATTCTTGCCTGGAGAATTCCAAGGACAGAGGAGGGAACCTGGAGGGCTACAGTCCATGGAGTCGCAAAGAGCTGGACATGACAGAGCAATTAACATTTTCAGTTTTTCAAGCACTATTTGACTCTTGATTCAAATAAATTATTTTAAAAATTATATTTATGAGAAAATTTGAAATTTTGTTGACCTAATTTTTTAATATTAAAGAATTGCTTCACTTTTGTGTGTGACAATGGAATTGTGGGTTGCATTTTTAAAGAGTCCCTAAAGATAAATACTGAAATAAATACAGTCCAAAGGAAAAAAAAAAACAAACACAAACACTATATGGAATTTGCTCCAAAAAGAAAAGTGGAGTGGGGCAAGTATGTGCTAAGACAAGATTAACTTTGTTTGAGTTAATCATCCTTGAAGCCATGTGATGGGTAAAAACATGGGAGAGGGTTCATTGCACTACTGTGCCTGCTTTTGAATGTATTTGAAATGTTTTTTAAACGGTTTGAAATGTTTTAAGAAAAGAAAAAAAAAATCTAGCAGCAGCTGACGATTCCTTCTGCTTGCAATATCTACTTACGGGTGGCCCGAGTGGGTTTAGAGAGTGATGGAGGTTCTCCTTGGAGAGCCCTACTTCCTGGACGGCGGGCAACTCGGAGCACCCAGTGCTCTCCTGTGTTCTCGCCTTCATGCCATGCCTCTGAGTGTCATTCTTCCTGGATGAGCTTAGGGCTTTCAAGGACTCTTGCTCAGGTGACGAGTTACCCACTACCTCTTTGTAGTAAAGTCCCTTGTTCTCCCACTCTCCTCAGCCTAGCCTTCACAAGAAGACCGTAGGGACCCGCTGTACCCCAAGGCGCACTCCAGGTGCCCTCAAGAGAGCAGCACAAAGAGACGGCGCTCCCCGAACACACCCTCTCCAAAGTTGAGTTTCCGAGACTAGGGTCGATTCGGGCCGAGAGTGATGGAGCGACCTTCCCACCAGGGAGGCCAGAGTCCGTGACCTGACCGAAGCCGTCCCTGCAGGGCGGGCGCGGCATCCCACTCTCCGCCGCTGGGCACGCCGGCGGGTCTGCGCGCCCACATTCCCCGATTCACTGCGCCCCTCGCCCCGTCCGCCGCGGGCGCTACCTGCAGCCCTGGGCCAGGTTCTCTCTCAGCGTCTTGCGCTCTTTCGGGCGCTGCTCGTACTGCTGCTGGAAGGAGAGCTCGTTGTAGACCGGCCGCGAAACCACATAGCTGCAGCTGTACTCGGGGAGCGGCGGCGGCTCCAACCTGTCGCCCGGCGCTGCCATGACCTGCGAGGCGGAGGGCGACGAGCAGGGAGGAGATGGGGCGAGGGAGGAGAAGAGGAGGTGAAGACCGCTAGTTAGCTGCCTCCCGGCCCCACCTGCTGCAGTCGATCCCCGAGAGAGGGGTCCGCGCTCTGCCACACTCTCCGCCCAGGCCCGCCTCGGCTGGGTGCGCATCTCCAGCCTGCAGGAGGCCCTGAGGACCTCGGGTCTCGAGCCTACTTCTGCTGCCCGGGATTCCCGGACTCTTAAGAGAGTGAGTCCTGCGCTGGGGGGCTGCCGGAGCCAGACCCCGTCCCCTTGGATGAGCAGCCAGGGCGCTGTCCGCGTCCTGAAATCTCCCCAAACCCGGGCTGGGGCCCGCGACGCGCGCGCGGAGGGCAGGAAAGGACCCCTGTGAGCGTCCCCTTCTCCCTAAACCCGAAGCAGCGCGCAGAGCCAGGAGAGCCCTGGGAGAGAAGACCAGCCCCCGCGCCGGACGTGGGGCCTTCAGGCCACGTTCCCCGGGTCCCAAGGCTGCGCGCACGCTGCAGGAAAATTCCAGCAGCCGGGCGCGCTCTCCCGGAGACAGAACTTTGGGGAAAGGAGTAAGTCTCACACCTCGGCCTGTTTCCTAGCTTCCTTCTTGCTCTCAGCTTCTCAGAAAGACTGTACTGTCCCCTGCCGGGCAGCTCCATAGCATGTCCTCCCCCGCCCCCCGCCACCTCCACTAGTCCCATCCCCAACCAGCGATGCCTCCCCGGGAGTTAAGGCAGGGCGGCGTGGCGTGCGTTGCATCTACGGCGACGATCTCACCTGCTTCGACTCAGCCTGGAATGCCCCCGGGACAGCCGTTCCGCCGCCTTTATAGCGCTCTCAGAAGGCAGTGAGACGTTTTATTTACGGAGCAACAGAGACACCTTAGTCCAAAAAAGGGACACACAGGCAGCGGTCTTTCCCCACCTATCCTACCAGGAAAAAAAAAAAAAAAAAAAATCTACCCCTCCCTAATTCTTTCCCTTTCCCGAAACAGGAAGGCTGAGAATCTTACTGGCTTTCACCCAAGGGCCACCCAAATCCACCGCCCCTCAATTACTAACGTGGGCCTCGAGGTCAGGGGCGGAGCAGGCCCTGGAGAGCTTGTTACAGGAGACCAGAGCCCAGCGTGGAAGAAGAGGTCAGTGACTGCGAGGAGCGCTGGCCTTGACTCCTAGGTTGTATGAATCCGGAAGCTCCATGATCTGGCACACAGCTCTCAAACCAAGTGGGGAGGAGGAAAGGAGCAGCGGCCAGTTTTGCATTTAATAAGGCTTTGGATTTCTAGAAGGTCTTTCTTTGGTAGTCCCCAGTGAGTGGTGGTTATAGACAGTTCAGCAATTTATTCATAAAGCTTAGATACGAACTTTTCTGTGCTTATGTGTGTTTCACTTCACAATCAAAATCAAGTGCCCAGCTGGCCCCCTTTCTTACTTGACTGACCCTTTGGTTCTTGTATCTTTCTTCTCATTGATCTGAACTGTGAAAGGGGGAATACACTGAAGTAAACAAGAATCAAGACTAGAAGGGTGAGAGTGGGGAGTAGGAATCTATCCTATCTCCTCAGTATTTTGTCTTCTGCTAGGATAAATCTTGTTAAAGCCGACTCTTCTGGTTAAGATGAGGGGAAGTTCAGTAAACAAGAAAATTCTCTCCTGATTATCAACACCAACCTTCAGTTACCCAGCTGGAAAATTCAGACAGTGGTAATTTCATAAGCATTAGTAAACAGAATCCTCTCAGGAGGACCCTTGCTGTAAATCCCCTGAAGTTGTATTTGACTCAGTATTACCATGTGTGTGTGTTTCTGAGGAATAAGTAAATCAGTAGCTTTCAACAGATCTTCCAAAGCTTGTGCTCAGTCACTCGGTCGTGTCCAACTCTGTGACTCCATGAACTGTAGTGCTCCAGGCTCTTCTGTCCATGGGATTTTCCTGGCAAGAGTACTGGAGTGGATTGCCATTTCCTTCTCTGGGGGAAAAAAAAATTAAGCTGGCTCAGTGGTAAAGAATTCGCTTGCAATGCAGGAGATGCAGGTTCAATTCCTGAGTAGGGAAGATTTCCTGGAGAGGGAGATGACATCCCACTCCAGTACTCTTGCCTGGGAAATCCCATGGACAGAGGAGCCTGGTGGGCTACCGTCCATGGGGTCACAAAGAGTTAGAAATGACTTAGCGACTAAACAACAAGAACCACAGACTAAGTTTAAGAACCCTTGAAGATACAACCTAAAAGGAAAATCCAGGGACTACCTGGCTGTCCAGTGGTTAAGATTCTGTGCTTTCAATGAAGATGTGGTTTTGATCCCTGCTTGAGGAACTAAGACCCCACATGCTGCATGGCCAAAAGAAAAAAAAAAAAAAGGAAAAGAAAAAGAAAATCCAGGTCATTAAGTTTAGAATTTTTATCCATCTGCAGAGAATAATGTATTTGTATATAGGATTCCCCCTACCCCAAGACGTTTGGCAATGTCTAGAGACGTTGTCATGCTCAGGGGATGCTACTGAGATCTAATAGAAGGAGGCCAGGGATGCTATTAACCATCCTATGATAAAGTTTTCAGTCCGCCTAAGTTTCTGTATGTTATTTGAATGTATATTTATTAATAAATCATTATGTATACTAAATATGTGCATCTCTCTCCATATTTATAGTGTACATGCATTTTCTGTAAGTAGCATATTTATCATTGGATATCAAATTCAACTACACTGAAATAGAGGCAAGTTTTTTAATGTCCCCACTCCTCACACCCTCACACAAACCAGGTACCTTCAAGATTCAGTTAAAGCTCCTTCTCCTCCATGAACAGTGCTTGATGCTCTCAGAATTAATTCAACTACTTCTCTAAATTCTTTTGGCACCTTATCTGAACTTCTCCCTCAAGACACCTCTTACTATTTACCTTAGGACCATAATTTTATTTACACACAAGTTTTATCTCCCTCACTAGACAAAACTTCATGAGGGCAAGCACGATGACTCCTTATATGTCCTATATCACCTTCTATAACGTATTCTAAAAAGATAAATCTTTGACCCAAACATATTTTTTAAACAACTAAAAATTATACTGTGTATTGGTCAACAACTTTTTTTTTCTTTGTAGTAAAGGCTGTGTCACAGATATTTTTCCAGGTGAGTACATATAGAAATTCCTTAATTTTGTTAATAGCTGTCTAGGATTTCATACTATAGCTCAGTTCCATGGTAACGTCTCTCGATGATTCACAATTCTTTAATGATTTAACTTGGAGGCATTCTGTGTAAATATAAATATAAACCATGTCCCATTCTGATAGGCCTTTCTGTTCGCTGTCATTTGCTGTTTTGAACATTTTTTAGTCTGCTTCATTCAGCTCTGTGGACCACTTTGTGACTTGGTGATCATAGGTTGATGGTAGCAATTCAAAGGAACAAGGGATAGGGTAGAGGTCTCAGAAGGACAGAGGACAAAAAAAGCTATCAAATAACACTAGGAGTCAATGGTGTAACTTTCCTTGGAGAATAGACGGAATTCTTCTTCGAAATGCATTTTTCCAGGTGAGGATTCATTTTAACAATTATCAAAATATAATAAGACTTGCATGTACCTGGATGCATATATTGCCTTTTTGCTTGTTTGTTTGTTAAATGCCTTTTCTACTGAAGAAGCAAGCGGTGCATGGACAGAATGGCCTCTCCCTTACAGGTTTCTATAAAAATAAAGAACTACTTCTCTCATTGGTCTGAATTTGGCTGTCCTTTAAAAACAGAGAAGAGTAGGAGGTGGTAACAGCTGGCTCTATCCACCCAATTTATTTGTTATATTAAACACCTCAAATTACTCACTTTAGAATTCACCTGTTTCACAGAGGTGGGTGGTTCTTATTTACCAGAATTTAATCATTTCCAGAACTTCTTTCTAAAGAGATAGATGTGTCATTTCAAAATAAATGTCAGACAATATTATCGTTACTTTCCAGCACTTATTTAGCAATTAATGCTGATTTAAAATGCATTTTCTTATTTATATCCTTTAAGCATTTGGAGTGTAAGACAGAGTCCTCTATAAGATCTGTACACTCATTCATTCATTCATTCACTCATTTATTCATTCAAGGATGTATTAAGAATTACATTGGCCATGATACAATGACAAAGAAAGAAGTATGGACCCTCGTCTCATATCTGTAGGTGCAGCAAACATTACTACGTGGTCACAAATTGTATATTACGTTTTACTGACTCTAAAATGCACATTTTTTGCAAATCAAAACTACAATGAAAAAAAAAAAACTACAATGAGGTACCATCTCAGGCCAGTCAGAATGGCTGCTATCAAAAAGTCTACAAACAATAAATGCTGGAGAGGGTGTGGAGAAAAAGGAACCCTCTTACTGTTGGTGAGAATGCAAACTAGTACAGCCACTATGGAGAACAGTGTGGAGATTCCTTTAAAAAATGGAAATAGAATTTCCATATGACCCAGCAATCCCACTGCTGGGCATACACATCAAGGAAACCAGAATAGAAAGAGACACATGCACCCCAATGTTCATTGCAGCACTGTTTATAATAGCCAGGACATGGAAGCAACCTAGATGTCCATCGGCAGACGAATGGATAAGGAAGCTGTGGTACATATACACCATGGAATATTACTCAGCTATTAAAAAGAATGCATTTGTATGCACCTCTAATGAGGTAGATGAAACTTGAGCCTACTATACAGAGAGAAGTAAGTCAGAAAGAAAAACACCAATACAGTATATCAACGCATATGTATGGAATTTAGAAAGATGGTAACAATGACCCTATATGCAAGACAGCAAAAGAGACACAGATATAAAGAACAGACTTTTGGACTCTGTGGGAGAAGGCGAGGGTGGGATGATTTGAGAGAATAGCATTGAGACATGTATATTATCATATGTGAAACAGATCGCTAGTCCAGGTTCGATGCATGAGACAGGGTGCTCAGGGCTGGTGCACTGGGATGACCCTGAGGGATGGGATGGGGAGGGAGGTGGGAGGGAGGGTCAGGATGGGGAACACATGTACACCCATGGCTGATTCATGTGAATGTATGGCAAAAACCATCACAATATTGTAAAGTAATTAACCTCCTATTAAATAAAAAATAAAATGCACATTTTTCACATTTTATCAGGACTCATAATTAATGATGTGTTATAGTTCAATTAGCACTTTTTTTCTTAGTGGTTCATAAAATAATTGTGAGTTTTACAATTATTGGCATTATAGAATTGATAAAATATGAATATATAAAAAATCATAAGTAAGCTATATTTTTGAGTGATTTCCTGTTATACGAGAATGATTTGAGTCCTATGTTAGTCTAAATTGAGAGCAGTCAGTCTTGCTAAATTTTTCTGGTCTAGAGGGCAAATTTTTACGTAGTTTCTTCTTCCTCTTTTTTTTTTCCTCTTTTTTTTCTTCTCTTTTTTTTAACTTAAAAATTTCTTTAGTCAGAAAAATTGAAAAATAATGGAAACATACAAATAATACCCCAAAGTCTGTTTTTAAAATCAATCTAGATTCTGGTTTTTATCATTTTCTTTTTCTTTTTCTTTTTTTTTTTTTGGTTTTTATCATTTTCTACCTTTGAATTGTAATGTTTGTAGCTTATGCCTTAATTTTTTTTTTTTTAATGTAGAATTGAATTGACTCACTTCTGTTTGGATGCAGCATTTCACCCACTGTTAATCACATTTCAAACAGAAACTACACCCTCTTCACACTGGCATTGGTGAAAAACCAGTTGCCCAGGATAATCATTTTTCCCTGGGAAATTCAACTCTGATCCTGAGTTTTATTTTTATCACATTTGTTAATTTTCTCAAGACAATGGATGCTAAGTTTCTGCCATATTTAAACAGAAAGAGAACTTTAACTTTCTCTTTTTCTGATCTCTCCTCTGAACAACTGATTTGGCTTGCTTTCAGTAATCATACAGTTTTGTACACTATTGTTTTCTATTTATTTCCTGTATGTTACCTTTTCCCTCCTCTCCAGATATAAGATCTGCTCCTTAAAGTCAGAAATAGTATCTTATATATCTTTTATGGTATTAAAAAATTACATATAGCCTGTAATGAGCAACTTGGATAATATAGCAATTGTTCTTATTGCACCACCCAGATGGTCTCTGTTAAGTTTTTTGCTTATTTCCTTCTTACTTTTTTTTCCTATGTGCACACATCTATATATCTCAAGCAGGTAAGATTATAATGCTAGTCTTTTTTTTTTTTTAATATATAATGCTAGTCTTAATGCGTCTTGTGTCTTTACACAATACCTTGGCAAAGTTTGACAATGTAATAGATAAGAAAATATTTGTTAAATTATTGATTGATTTATCATTTAATGATAGGATCTTGAGAAACTATTAGGTAGAAATGAAACTTGTTAAAAAAAAAAAAAAGAAGAGAATTTAGGCTTCTAAAAGAAAATTATTAAACAAAAGAATTCTTTCCAAACCAATATAGCAGTCCATTCCAATTTAAAGCAAATTCCACTGCTGATAAAAATTTATTTGTATATAATTCAATAAATTTTCAGATAGTGGAAGAAACACCACATTCTTTAATATAAATCCAAATTTGATATTGTTTTAGTAAAATTATCTCTCATTAGATAAATGAAATAATTATACATTTTTTTAAGCAAAGAGTAATTCGAGGGCCCACTCAAGTTTTTATGATATTTGTCTTTCTCTTACTTCACTTAGTATGATAAAGTCTAGGACCATCCATGTTGCCACAAATGACGTTATTTTATTCCTTTTTATGACCGAATAATATTCCATTTTATATATCTAATACCACATCTTCTTTATCCTTTAACTTTTAAAGTTATCTTTGCACACCTATTCTATGAACATGGTTTGTCAATGGGGGAAGAAAGGGAAACTTGAGAAATGTTTCAAGAAAACACTAACGTGCTATGTTATCCTGAGTTGGATGTTTAAGTAATTCCATTCATTCATTCATCCATAGATACATAGATACATTTATTGATTCAGTGAATATCTTATTGTCAAACACCGTTTTAAGTTTTGGGGATACGGCACTGAACAAGTCTGACAAAGTTTCTGCCTTCAAAACGTTACCAAACCAAAACATGTTCACAGTAAAGACAATCTGCTAACGTGGAGTTATGATGAAGGGAAGAACAGTGTTTCTTGCAAGGCCAAGCAAAGAGTCCAGGCAGCTGAAGTTTAAAACACCTGAATGCGGGGTTTCCCTGGTGGTAAAAATCCATCCGTCAATGCAAGAGACAGGGTTCGATCCCTGGTGGGAAGATCCCACATGCCACGGAGCAGCTAAGCCCGTGTACCACCACTACTGAGCCTGTGTTCTGGAGTCAGGGAGCCGCAACTGCTGAAGCCCCTGTTCCTTGGTGCCTTAGGGCGCCTGCTCCACTCAAGAGAAGCCACTGCATCGCACCTAGAGAGTAGCCCCTACTAGCTGCAACTAGAGAAAAGTCCAGCCAGCAATAAAGACCCTGCATAGCCAAAAATATGAATAATAAAAAAAAATTTTTTTAAAGGCCTAAACTCTCCAAAGGTTTTCAGGGAAAACTTAGGGAGGAGATTCTAGGGTATGTGATCAGCTCATGGAAATTCTTCTGACTGGTTGGTGGTGAAATAATCCAGAAACAACATCATCAGCCTTCTGATTCCAACCAATCTGAGGTCTATGTGCTTGTGGGCAGCATACGGTAAATTTCTTCTGCCTGGTGAGGGTTTTGGTGTGTGCGAAACAGCTCGAAGGACATGACTCAGTATATTATCTATAGCACTTGAGGAGGAACTAATGGTCCCTGTCTTTGTTTAATGACTAAACTATTATTATTTGTCTTGTTTGACTTGTTCTTCCTGCATTGTCTCACTTCTCTAATTAAATTTATTCTTTGATTAAAGTTTTTCTGTAGACTGGGCGACTAAACACAGCATACAGACAAAAGGCAGGCAGAGGACTTTGGTGGGGAGTGAGGGAGGAGGGGTCTGTTCTGGGAAGGCCCATAGCGAGGGTGCTGCTCGGTTACAAAAGAATTTATAGGCTAGTTGATGACAGTCATATACACGAATAAGTAAATCAGATAATACTCTGTGATGATAAAAATCTGTTAGAGAAACAGAACGATGTCACACAGAATTACTGGTGGTAGCAGAGGGAGAAGGAGGAAGGATTTAAATGGAGTGGTCAGCAAAGACCTCTCAGAAGGTGACCAGCCCTCTGGAAAAGGAAACTGCAAATGCAAAAACTCAAAGTCAGGAAGGGGTCTGATGTGCTTGAGAAACTAAAAGGAAGGCAGTGTGGTTGAGATCCAGATAATGCAGATCTGGAGATACCAGAGTGAGAGACCTCAGCAGCATGTGATAATGACAACTCGCACTTGGGGAGAGAGGACAGACAGATGAAACAAGGCCTGTGCAGCCCATGAGAGGTCACAGGAGGAGGGAGAGGGGCTTTTCTTCTTCTGTAAAATGCAGATAATTGAACTCAGGTGGTGAGGAAAAAATACTTTGAACGGTTCGGAGAACTATTCTCTCAATAAGAGGTTTTTGGTAGCTATGTTTTTAAATAACATATATCAAGTAAACGGGAAAAATTAATATTTAAAATGTATGGGCTTCTCTGGTGACACAGTGAATAAGAATCCGCCTGCCAATGCAGGGGACGCAGGTTCAATCCCTAGTCTGAGAAGATCCCACATGCTGCGGAGCAACTAAGCCTGTGTGTCACAAGTACTGAGCCTATGATCTAGAGCCTGCTCACTGCAACTGGCAGCACCCGTGCATCTAGAACTTGTGCTCTGCAACGAGAGAAGCCACTGCAATGAGAAGCCGGAGCGCGGCAACAAAGAGAAGCCGCCCCCCTCCCAGCCCCGCTCTCTGCATCTAAAGAAAGCCCCGGCACAGCCCTTTAGACCCAGTGCTGAACTCTCCCCACCACCAGCAAAATGTGTCCTCTTGTTTCTAATTATTGCATGTGTGATTAATAATTTTATTGTTTTGGGTACTGGTAATGCCTTATGCTCAGGAAGTTTTCAGTAATCAAGGTAACTCCTGTAGATCTGAACAGAAATTGATCCAGTTAATCACACTAGATTCTTTTGGTGGAAAACAACAGCCTATTGTCTGAGGCCATTTACCTTTCTTTTACTGGGGAGGGGCACTGGCTGACAGCTACTTTGCTTTATAAAGAATATGCTTTTAAAATTTGTTCCTACCTCCACTGATTTACAAATTAGTAGCACCACAATTAATCCTAGAATCTACAGTCTAATTTTTCATTTAAGAATGAATCTTAAATATCAACAGAAAGAAAGCCTGTCAAGGGACAGACAGGTTGATGAAGAGAAAAAAAAAAAAAAAAGAGGAAAGGATGAAGCTGAGGGAGGCTGAAGAAACAGAATCAAAGGACTGAGATGGGAGAGAGAGATGGGAGGGGGAGACTCACGGCATTTTTTCCACTGGATGATTTGAAAACTCAACTGCTTTTGAGCATAAGTATTACCTTGAGATGAATATTGTTATTCCCATTATATAGATGAGGAGATACATACAGTTAAATAATTTGCCAAGGGTCACACAGCCTAGCTGAGCTGGAATCTGAACCCAAGCAGTTTGACTCCAAAAACCACTCTCTTAACTTCTGTGAAAATATCCTGGGGCTTTAGCAACATCTGCTTACCTCCCCACCCCCCATCATAGCATAGAATTTCTAGTTGTGTATTAGCAGCCTAGGCTTCATGGTCCCTCTGCTAATTTCAGCTTCTAATTCTCCCCTTGTGATACGATATTTAGATGTATGATATATACAGACAATGGTATACCATGTGATACTAACAAAGTGTGTTAATGTATAGGATGTAGAATGTATAGGAACACAGCAAGAAACCCAGAGTGTATTGTAGATGAGAAAAACGAGGTGCAAAAAAATGTGTAGAGTATACTCATATTTGCATTCCTGAAGGGCATATACATTTGCATATGATCTTAATCAGAGTCCTAGGAAGAGAGAGAGAACACAGTGAGGTAGAGTTAACGAAGGCACTGTTTACAAAAGTGCGGGGTAGGCTCAAGGAAAACCAATAAGGCTTGGTGACGCCCCTTGGGGTTACCTGAAGGGAAGTGTTAAAAATCTGGAGAAAAGAGCAGTCAGCCGGCCTAGCCTTAGGGGGCGGTGAGGAGGGAGCTGTTACCAGACCCAGTGTGGTTGGACAGGGTTGCTCCTCAGGCCCTGGGGCTTTCAGTATAGGAATAAGGCCTGCCGGTTCCAGGTCCAAGGAGGAAGGGGCTAAGGACAGAAGTACCTCTACTTCTTCCCTCCCGTCTGATTGGCCTGCGGCTAGGGACTTCCCCAACCTCCCTTCCTGCATTGCCCAATTCTACTGGAAGAAGTTAGAGAGCTGAGGAGAAACCTGTTGGCGTTACCCATCAGGTTAGCCTCCAGGGCACACAGTGGAGCAGAGAAAGCTGCAGTGACGATAGGGAGGGGCCCATGAAGATGCCATGTATATAAAAGTAGAATGTTTCTGGAAAAATTCACAAGACATTAGGGTCTGATGGAAGCAAGGGTGTTTTTTATTTTTTATTTTTCCTCATGGCTTGACTTTCAGGACCTCAGTTGCCCAACCAGGGGTTGAACCTGGACCCTTGCAAGGCCAAGCCCTAACCACTGGACCACCAGAGAATTCCTGCAAGGGACTTTTTAAAAAGTATACTTTATTTTAGAGCAGTTTTATTTTATTTATTTATTTTTTGGCTGCACCACATGACATGTGGAACTTCCCCCACCAGGGATTGAACCTGTGTCTCCTGCAGTGGAACCACTGGACCACCAGGGAAGTCCCAGAGTAGTCTTAGAATTACAGAAAATTTAAGAAGATAATATGAAGAATTCTCATATTAAATTTCACCAAAAGTCAATAGTTTTTTCAGATTTCCTTAGCTTTTAGCTAATACCATATTTGTTCCAGGATACTACATTGCAGTAAGTTTCATTAGGCTTCTTTTGGAACTAAGCAGGATCCCGTGGGGCCCTCCTGGATATAAAAGCCCATTTAAGCCCCTCATTTCTGGTTTGTTGAAAAATATTTGGTCTCTTAGACCTTCCCTGAGTTTCAAAAAGCAGACTTAAACAATGACTAATTCTGGAAGGGAGGGAATGCAGAAACAAAGAAAAAGTAGTCAAGAAAAATAGTTCAAGGATAGCTTCCTTTTCTAGTGTAAATCTGTGCTGCTCTGTTCCGCCTTACTCCTTCCTCAGGGTCTTAGAGTTGTAATAGGAGGAAAAGGGGCAGGGTACAACTTTTGAAAGAATGACATAGCCCAAGGACACAACATAAACCAGCTGAAATCAAACGGGACCAAGAACAACAGACTGGTTCCAAGTCGAAAAAGGAGTATGTCAAGGCTGTATATTGCCACCCTGTTTATTTCACTTATATGCAGAGTACATCATGCAAAATGCCAGGCTGGATGAAGCACAAGCCGGAATCAAGATTGCCAAGAGAAATATTAGTAACCTCAGATATGCAAATGACACCACCCTTATGGCAGAAAGAAAAGAGGAACTAAAGAGCCTCTTGATCAAAATGAAAGAGAAGAGTGAAAAAGCTGGCTTAAAATTCAACATTCAAAAAAATGAAGATCACAGCATCCAGTCCCATCACTTCATGGCAAAGATGGGGAAACAATGGGAACAGTGACAGACTTTATTTTCTTGGGCTTCAAATCACTGCAAGTGGTGACTGCAGCCATGAAATTCAAAAGATGCTTGCTCCTTGGAAGAAAAACTATGGCCAAACTAGACAGCATGTTAAAAAGCAGAGACATTCCTTTGCCGACAAAGGTCTGTCTAGTTAAAGCTATGGTTTTTCCAGTAGTCATGTATGGATGTGAGAGTTGAAACATAAAGAAAGCTGAGCACTGAAGAACTGAGGCTTTTGAACTGTGGTGTTGGAGAAGACTCTTGAGAGTCCCTTAGACTGCAAGGAGATCAAACCAGTCAATCCTAAAGTCCTGAATATTCATTGGAAGGACTGATGTTGAAGCTGAAGCTCCAATACTTTGGCCACCTGGTGTGAAGAACTAACTCTTTGGAAAAGACCCTGATGCTGGGAAAGATTGAAGGCAGGAGGAGAAGGGGACAACAGAGGATGAGATGGTTGGATGACATCACCAACTCATTGGACATGAGTTTGAGTAAGCTCCAGGAGTTGATGATGGACAGGGAAGCCTGGCTTGCTGCAGTCCATGGGGTCACAAAGAGTCAGACACAACTAAGCTACTGAACTGAATTGGGACCAAGATGCCAGACAAGACTAGACCTTAATCCTCAATCAGCAAGTGAAATGACACACTCAGAGGTGCCATAACAGTTCCAAGGCAATGTCAAAAGATCAAGAAGTGGGCAGCGGCACAAATCCTAGAGTTCTCCACTCCTTCCCAAAAATAGTTGGAATAATCCTCCCACTCACTAGCATGTGAAATTACCCAACTTATTTCCTGGTTGCTCTTGCCCTCTGCAATGGCCCACACTCTGGAGTGTGCTTCTACCTGAATCTGAATAAATTCACTTCTTACCAATCACTTTGTCTCTCACTGAATTCTTTCTGTGATGAGACATCAAGAACCTGAGCTTCATTAGGTCCAGAAACTAGGTACCATGGCTTTTGGCTGGATTCAAGTCCCAGCCATGTGGGTTCGAGTCCCAGACTGGGATTTGGCTGGGTTAGAGTCCCAGCACATGGGTTCAAGTCCCATTCAGTGGTAGATGGTTTCAGAGTCACTATGAACACTAAATCCCCATACCTGAGCTTAAGCCCCAGTAAATCCAGACCTCATCTTTACAGGATAGACCTCTAAAGACTCATGATGCCTGACGAAGAAGCCTGGAAGAGAAAGAAGAAGAAAGAAAAGGAGTTAGATATTAATCTTTCTCGGTATGATATAATGTTGAAAACTCCTCTGGTGGTACAGTGGATAAGAATGCATCTGCCAATGCAGGGGACATGGGTTCAAATCCTGGCCCAGGAAGATTCCACATGCCTCAGAGCATCTGAGCCTGTGCACCACAACTACTGATGGCTGTGTGCCTAGAGTCTGTCCTCCGCAAGTAGAGAAACCACCACAGTGAGAAGCCCACACACCTCAAGGAAGAGTGGCCCCCACTCACCACAACTAGAGAAAGTGCAGGCACAGAACTGGAGACCCAGTGCAACAAAAATAAAGAAATAGATAAGCTTTACAAAAAGATAACGTTGACAAACAAGTACAATTGATTCATTTTCATGGTCCCAATGATGCTGAAATACATATGAATAAAAATAATAGAAAATCATTCAAAAAGAAAAAGAAAAATTGTTCAAGTATAAAGCAGAGTCCTAGTTCCTCTTCAAAGGATATACTCAACGATTTAAA
The DNA here is from genome assembly GCF_963930625.1 of Muntiacus reevesi. NCBI lineage: Eukaryota > Metazoa > Chordata > Mammalia > Artiodactyla > Cervidae > Muntiacus > Muntiacus reevesi. The sequence goes on along the minus strand of NC_089254.1, from coordinate 46,227,487 downwards.
GCACATCGTTGAGCTCCTATGCAGAAATTGAGACCATCCCTCACTCCCCCACCCCCACCAGGTGGAGGATGCTGCCTACTTGGAGAGCCTAGATTGGTTGGAACCAGAAAGTTGATGATTGAGTTTTCTGAAACACTATCCTGTTACCTCACCACCAACCAATCAGAAGGAAGTCATGCATCCCGCATCCCTCTAGCCAAATGTTGACTTTAAAAACCCTTCCCAGGGGGAATTCTGGAAGGGTTTGAGCATAGACCACCCATTGTCCTTCCTTGGTATCCTGCAAATAAATGCTTTCATTCACTACTTTCATTCACCACAACCCCGTGTCAGTAGATTGGCTTTGTTGTATAGCAAGTGGAGTCAAGTTCCCTTTGATAATACTCTTGGCTGTGACAGACTTCCCTTGGTTTTGATGACCTTGACATTTTGAGGAGTGCTGGCCAAGTATTTTGTAGGTTGTCCCTCTATTGGAATTTGTCTGGTTTTTCTCATACTTTAATGGGGGATATGCTTTTTGGGGAGAGGAAAACCACAGAGGCAAATAGTCATTTTTATCACCTATCAAGGTTACATAGTATCAACGTGGCTTATTGTTGACATTGACCTTGAGCACCTGGCTGAGGTGGTGTTTGTTGGGCTTCTCCACCATAACATGACTCTCTCACCACCATTCCCCTTTCTATACTGTTCTCCTTGAAGAAACTCACTACATGCAGCACACACTTAAGGAGTAGGAAGCTAAACTCTACCTCCTCGAGGACAGATTATCTACATAAATTATTTGGAATTATTCTGCAAGGGAGGTTTGTCTCCTCTTTTCCCCATTTATTCATTTATTCAGTCAATCATTTCTTGATGTCTTTATGGAATTATTCGTATTTACTCTATGTGTGTGTACTCAGTCACTTCAGTCATGTCCCACTCTTTGTGACCCTATGGACTGGAGCCTGCCAGGCTCGTCTGCCTATGGAATTTTTCAAGCAAGAATTGGAATAGGGTGCCATTTCCTTCTCCAGGGGACCTTCCTGACCCAGGGATCAAACCTGCATCTCCTGCGTCTCCTGCACTGCAGTCAGATTCTTTTCCATTGAGACACTGGGGAGGTCCTTGTACTATAACCCAATGCTACCTTATTTGTTAATTACATTGTTCCTGCTTGGTTATTAGGAGATCTTCAGTTGCTCCTGTGCTCCTTTAACATGCCCCCATTAATGTAGGGTGGTTTTTTGTTTTTGGAGCATTCTCTTACTTTCTGGCATTACAACATGTTCCAGGCTTATCTTGTACATTTTTGTGTCAGTCCTGAAATCAGCCATTTCTCCAAGGAACTCTGGTTCACTTTATTGGGAAATGGTGATAGAAATCAAGATGTAGGTAATGGTTGTGCTCTTTGCTACTAGAACGTCACTGCTTACAGGCCCTCTCAGCTGACAGAAGAAAGAAACATATTTATTATACTGTTAAATAACATTTTATATTATATATTATGAAACATACTATGTACCAGCTCAGTTCAGTTGCTCAGTTGTGTCTGACTCTGTGACCCCATAGACTGCAGCATGCCAGGCTTCCCTGTCCACCACCAACTCCTGGAGCTTACTCAAACTCATGTCCATCAAGTCGGTGATGGCATCCAACCATCTCATCCTCTGTCGTCCCCTTCTCCTCCCACCTTCAGTCTTTCCCAACATCAGGGTCTTTTCAAATGAGTCAGTTCTTTGCATCAAGTGGCCAAAGTATTGGAGCTTCTGCATCAGTCCTTCCAAGGAATATTCAGGACTGATTTCCTTTAGGATTAACTGATTTAACCTCCTTGTAGTCCAAGGAACTCTCAAGAGTCTTCTCCAACTCCACAGTTCAAAAGCATCAGTTCTTCAGCGCTCGGATTTCTTTATTTTTCAACTCTCAAATCCACACATGACTACTGGAAAAACCATAGCTTTGACTAGACAGACCTTTGTCGGCAAAGGAATGTCTCTGCTTCTTAATATGCTGTCTAGGTTGGTCATAACTTTCCTTCCAAGGAGCAAGCATCTTTTGAATTTCCTGGCTGCAGTCACCATCTGCAGTGCTCTTGGAGCTGAAGAAATAAAGTCTGTCACTGTTCCCATTGTTTCCCCATCTTTGCCATGAAGTGATGGGACTGGATGTCATGATCTTTGTTTTTTTAATGTTGAGTTTTAAGCCAGCTTTTTTCACTCTCCTCTTTCACTCTCATCAGGAGGCTCTTTAGTTCGTCTTTTCTTTCTGTCATAAAGGTGGTGTCATCTGCATATCTGAGGTTATTGATATTTCTCCTGGCAGTCTTGATTCCGGCTTGTGCTTCATCCAGCCTGGCATTTTGCATGATGTACTCTGCATATAAGTTAAATAAGCAGGGCAAAAATATACAGCCTTGATGTACTCCTTCCCCAATTTGGAATCAGTCTGTTGTTCCATGTCCAGTTCTAACTGTTGCTTCTTGACCTGCATACAGATTTCTCAGGAGGCAGGTCAGGTGGTCTGGTATTCCCATCTCTTGAAGAATTTCCCAGTTTGCTGTGATCCACAGTCAAAGGCTTTAGCATAGTCAATAAAGCAGATGTTTTTCTGGATCTCTCTTGCTTTTTCAATGATCCAGCGGATGTTGGCAATTTGATCTCTGGTTCCTCTGCCTTTTCTAAAACCAGCTTGAGTATCTGGAAGTTCTTGGTTCATGTACTGTTGAACCTTGGCTTGGAGAATTTTGAGCATTACTTTGCTATTGTGTGAGATGAGTGCAATTGTGCAGTAGTTTGGACATTCTTTGGCATTGCCCTTCCTTTGGATTGGAATGAAAACTGACATTTTCCAGTCCTGTGGCCACTGCTGAGTTTTCCAAATTTGCTCGCATATTGAGGGTTGCACTTTAACAGCATCATCTTTTAGGATTTGAAATAGCTCAGCTGGAATTCCATCATCTTCACTAGCTTTGTTTGTCGTGAAGTCCCACTTGACTTCACACTCCAAGATGCCTGGGTTTAGGTGGGTGATCACACCATTGTGGTTATCTGGGTCATTAAGATTGTTTTTGTATAGTTCTGTGTATTGTTGCCACCTCTTCTTAATATCTTCTGCTTCTGTTAGGTTCATACCATTTCTGTCCTTTATTGTGTCCATCTTTGCATGAAATGTTCCCTTGGTATCTCTAATTTTCTTGAAGAGATCTCTATTTTGTTGTGCAAAAGCTTTTAATTTTCATTAGGTCCCATTTGTTTATTTTTGCTTTGAAGAGATCTCTAGTCTTTTCCATTCTATTGTTTTCCTCTTCTTTGCATTGATCACTGAGGAAGCCTTTCTTATGTCTCCTTGCTATTCTTTGGAACTCTGCATTCAGATGGATGTATCTTTTCCTTTCTCCTTTGCCTTTCGCTCTCTCCTTTTCTCAGCTTTTTGTAAGGCCTCCTAGACAACCATTTTGCCATTTTGCGTTCTTTTTCTTGGGGATGATTTTGATCACAGCCTCCGAGATACAAACCTCCATCCATAGTTCTTCATGCACTCTATCAGATAGAATCCCTTGAATCTATTTGTCACTTTCACTGTATAGTCATAAGGGATTTGATTTAGGTCATAGCTGAATGGTCTAGTGGTTATCCCTACTTTCTTCAATTTCAGTCTGAATTTGGCAATAAGAAGTTCATGAGCTGACTGTGGCTCAGTCTTGTTTTTGCTGGGTATATAGAGCTTCTGCATCTGACTGTATAGGCTTCAAAGAATATAATCAATCTGATTTCTGTGTTGACCATCTGGTGATGTCCATGTGTAGCATCGTCTCTTTTGTTGTTGGGAGAGGGTGTTTGCTGTGACCAGAGCATTCTCTTGGCAAAACTCTGTTAGCTTTTGCCCTGCTTCATTTTCTACTCCAACGCCAAACTTGCCTGTTACTCCAGGTATCTCTTGACTTCCTGCTTTCGCATTCCAGTCCCCTATGATGAAAACGACATCTTTCCTTGGTTTTAGTTTGAAATGCAGTACTTGCGTGCAGTCTCAAAAACAATAGAATGATTTCTGTTCATTTCCAAGGCAAACCATTCAATATCACAGTAATTCAAGTCTATGCCCCAACCGCTAATACTGAAGAAGCTGAAATTAAATGGTTCTATGAAGACCTACAAGACCTTCTAGAACTAATGCCTAAAAAAGATATTATGTATATAGACATATATATATAATATTCCTATATGTAACCATCTGTAATTATTAAGCTAACATGTGCATGCGTGTATGCTAAATTGCTTCAGTTGTGTCCGACTCTGTGCGAACCTATGGACTGCAGCCTTACAGGCTCCTCTGTCCATGGGATTCCCCAGGCAAGAATACTGGAGTGGATTCCCATGCCCTCCTCCAGGGGATCTTCCCAACCCAGGGATCAAACCTGTGTCTCTTACATTTACCTACACTGGCAGGCGGGTTCTTTACCGATAGCACCATCTGGGAAGCCCATTAAGCTAACGTAAGTTTGAGCGACTAAGCACACATACACAGTGAACTAATATTTTTATTTTGCAGTGTTTTGTGCAATTTCAGTTTATTTTTTTAGTTGCATATTTTAAGTTTTCAGTTTTTTGAAAAGAAATAATATGGGAATTCCCTTGTGGTCCAGTAGTTAGCAGTCCACTCTTCCATTGCAGGGGCCATGAGTACCATCCCTGAACAGGGAACTAAAATCCCACAAGCCATGCAGTATAGCCAAAATGATAATAATAATAATGTTTGAAATTTCCTAGTGGTAAGAAATATTGTACATATGTATATATATATCTGTCTTGATAGTTGTGGATTACTAGATGCAAAAAAAAAATTCTATCAGAAAGACCATATAATCAAAATTTTGTGAGTCAAGCTTTTTAAAATATATTAGGAAAACTAAGTGATTAAAATGACTTATATGAGTTATCCTTTTTTAAAGTAAAAGAATGATCCTCCTTTGTATCCATACGTTGCACAAGAACTTCCACACAGTTCAAATGGAATTTATTATCTTTCAACCCCATTATTGAACCTGTGCCTTTTTCAGGGTCTTCCACCTTGATGAATAGATTACCCCTAAGTCAATAGCCTCCTATCAGATCTCCCTCCTTTTCTTCTTGCTCTTCTCAAAAGTCATTCTCCAAACCAGTCAAAAACAGTTCTAGAAATGCAAATCCAGTTAAACCTATCCTTAGCTAACATCTTTCAAAATAACTCTTCATTGCCATTAGCCCTCTCCTCTTATACACCTAAGATGCTGATCTCTCTTTCATCTCTGAGCTTGGAGATCGGCTTCTTCCTCTACTTGGAATTCCTTCCCACTCTGGCCATTCCTAGCTTCTACCTTGGTTTTGTTGTTCCTTTCATGAATCCTTCCCCAGGAGCCAAAAGCAAGGTTAGATGATCTCCCTACACTGGTCCTAAGCAGTCTTACCACACTGAAGAGTACTTGTCTGAATTCACTATTAGATTCTAAACTTTTTTGAAGGTAAGGACTTTATCCAGAGTGTAGTGAAGTCAGATTGAGTTTCAGCCAGAGCTCTGTTGTTTTCTACCTTTGTGATGTTGGACAGTTGTGTAGGTTCCCCTTGATTGTGTCTCATAGCTTAAAAAATAAGGTTATGTGAGAATAGTACCTAATTCATTATGTTAGTGTGAGAATTAAATGCACTGCCTGGCACATAGTGAACACGTGATAAATGTTAACTCTTATAACTGAGTTTTGGAGCCTTGGGGAGCAATTTGAGTTAGATCTTGGTATATTTTGAGCTTCATTTCAAAAAAAGGTACATGAGTGTATGTATATGCTGTTTGATGTTGCCAGGAATTGCTAATTTTATCTGTCAAAAATTTCTTCCTAGCACGCTCTTTTGAGTCATGGATTTTGGCTTTTAAGTAAGCTAAAGGTTGTTAATTGGGAGAATGGCCAGAAAAACTTATCCACGGCTTTTGAATCACACGTTGAGCAAATCTGGCATCACAAGCGTCAAGCTGCCTTCTGTTTCTAATCACTTCTCTTTCTAATTTAGTTTCTCCCACCAAAAGGGATTATAATTGATTTTCATTGCAGAGTCCGTGGAAGATGTCACAAGATGTAAAGGCAATTATTTTCCAGTAGATGGAACCCATATTTGCTGAACGTTGCTGTTGACTTCATCCCAAATGCTAAGCAGTGGCAATACTTTCCTAGATTGAGACAACTTGCCATTTATCTGGAGGAAATGCACACATCTTGGCTGAGAAAAAGCTTTCTTCTCCCCTATATCACTGAAATGCCGTTTTTTGTTTTGTTTTGTTTTGTTTTAAAGTGGCAGCACTTTATTATTTATGAAAATCTCTCCAACAGCATGGAGGTCAACGGTCTGGGCCACAAAGGCTTTGAATCCAATTCTTGTCTCAAGATAGACTTCCCTCAGGGAATTGCACCTTTCCCCCCATACTCTGAATTTTGTTTTTCTTCTCTCCCTTCATTTCTCAGCATGTATCCTTTCCCTCCCTTTATTCTAACCTAAAGAGAACATCCTCTCTTCTCTTGAGTTTCCATATTCTGCTCTTCCAATCATACTTTTCATTTTTTTAAAATTTTTGAATGTATTCCACTCATGCTTATCATTTTCTAAGCTTAGGCATTTGTCTCTGCTTTGAAATTCCTATAAAAAGGGAGGAATCTGGAAATGAGTTTTTGTCATCAAAGTTTTGTCATGAAAAATAGTGAACATTTACAAAAAGAGGAAAATTGCAAGTGCAGAAAAAAACAATGCTGTTCTCCCCTTCTCTCTGTCTATCAGAAATGGACCCATCAAGCTTTTGCTCATCAACTTCCTCTAGGAAGTCTCCTAGCCTCTCCCTTGGATTGAGTGCTCCTTCTTTGGAGATCTTATTATATATTTTTTTTCTACCACACATTTGACATCATCTGTATGGAGAAGGAAATGGCAACCCACTCCAGTACTCTTGCCTAGAAAATCCCATGGATGGAGGAGCCTGGTGCAGGCTACAGTCCGTGGGGTCGCAAAGAGTCGGACACGACTGAGCGATTTCACTTCACTTGGTAGTTGAGCCAGTTCCGTCTCTCTGTGTGTGTTAACTCCCAGTAGAAATAGGTTTCTTGAGGGCAGAAGCTTATCTGTGACCCTGGGAAAGTTTCCTAACCTGTCTCACAGGTTTAAGGAAGTAGTTATCTTTCATGGTATTGTTGTGATGATTAAGCTCAAGAGAACTTTCTGGACCTTGTTAGTTCATTCCTTTCTCTTTCTGCTTTGGTTTTGTGGTCCACTCCACGGTGCTCATGATGGATTCCAGGGAAGGGATTTAGGTTTGAGACCCTGCTGTGCCATTCCTTGTTCCCAAGGAACTCAGGAGACATATTTAAGCTCTCCAAGACTTATTTTTCTTGCTTGCAAATTGGGGATAATAAAAGTATTAGCATCATAGGATTTCTGCTATAATCAAATGAGTAGTGGGTAAAGCAATGAAAACGCAGCAAACATTGAGTACTCATCCAGTGTCAGCTGTTACTATTATGATAATACTCAGTGTACATTTGGTGCCTAAAAAAATACTTAAATTGGGGAAAAATTCATAGCACAGTCCTTTTAATAGATCAGCAGAGGTAACCTTGGTCACAATTTTCTACTCAATGGCTGTCTTCTATTTAGTTTGCCAATTCATCTGACACCTGGACCTTGTAAACCATTTGCTGGATCAGTTCAAACCTCATTCATGTAATAAAAATCAAAAATTGTTTGCAAGACAAAAGCCAGAACGAATTAGTAAGTGAAATCATAATCAAATAGGAAAGGTGTTTAACAGAGGGTGAATGAGAGATTCCCACTGGTATACATCTTCTCTAAAATCTTAATTAGAGTTCTGGAAAAGGCAAAGTCATACGCTGATATAGTGTTAATCTAATTACACTAGGAACAAATGGAGATGCTAATATGGGCGGAAGACCAATATAAACAAATCTAAACAAGGCTTTCTTTCAAAGAGCTCATAATGCATTACAAACATCGCCTTCATCTCAACAGTGCTTCTAGAAGAGTGAAATAGATTCCTAAGTTAGCAATATTGTTTTCTTTTTTTAATCAGTGTTATGATTTCAGGAATTGACTAGTTCTACAAGGGTACTTCTCAGGCAGCACTAGTGGTAACAACTAAGCACCAGCACTTACCACATGCAATATCTAACTTACCTGAAAAAAAACCCAATCACTCATACTTAAGAAAGAGGAAACTGAAGCTCACCATGGTTAAATGATTTGGCTAATGTTACACAGCTAATATGTGCTGTTGGTGGCGTTTGGAGTGAAAAGGCTCCAAATCCAACCCAAAGAATGCGGATTGACATTATTATAATTCTGTTTTCTATTCAGAATGAACTATATGGCAAGCTTCTATTACTTTTGATTTCCTGGACTTCTTTTGGATGTGTTCCTTTGAGTTTTTTGGTTTGTTTTTAATAAAGACTTATTTATTTATCTTTGACTGTGCTGGGTCTTCATCATTGGGCCTGGGCTTTCTCTAGCTGCAGTGAGCAGGGGCCATTCCCTAGCTGCGGTGTGTGGGCTTCTTATTGCCGTGATTTCTCTCGTTGTGGAGCACAGGCTCTAGTGTGTGTAGGCTTCCAAAGCTGTGGCGCATGGGTTCAGTAATTGTGGCGCATGGGCTTCGTTGCTCCTGAGCATGTGGGATCTTTCCAGATCAGCGATTGAATCTATGTTCCCCCCACTGGCAGGCAGATTCCTAACCACTGGACCACCAGGGAAGCCCCGTGCTTTGAGTTTTTATTTTCTTGGGTAATTTTTGGTTTCCTTCTCTTGTGTTATTTGCCTAGTTTTCCATGACCACCAGAACATCACCATTTAACCTCAAACACTCCTCCAGCATAATCAAAGTCTCCTTTCCATATGTTCCTTATATCCAATATGTTCATTCACATCAGAAATTTGATTAACAACATCTTCCTGAAAAAACCTCTTCCAGAGTCATATGAGCTGCCTCCTAGCTAAGAATCTCACTTCACCACCCTCCTGCCCTCTGTTTCTCACTGAGCTGATCTCTGCTTTCCTGATTCCTGGCTTCCTCCTTTTCAGTTCGCTCATCACTTAGGTGGAGCACATCCTCTAGCCTCAGTACCCCGAGGAGGGGTGTGTGGGAGGTAAATTTTTTGAGAATGTAAGAACCTGAAAATGTTTTTATTCTTCCTTCATACTTGATTTATAACTTGATTGAGTATAGAATTCTGGGTTAGAAATGTTTTTCTCTCAGACTTTTGAAAGCTTTGCTCTATCATCTTCTACCTTCCAGATTTCCTTTTGAGAAGTTTGGATTCCCTTCACCTTTGTGTGTTGGTTTTCTCACTTAAAACTTGTAGAATCTTCTCTTTTAACTCAGGTCATTTGGGTAGGTCTATGTTTAGACAGTATGCTAGGGATATGATGATATAATGAACTTTCCCCTGTTTCTCCCTAAAATGGCTCATTTTTATTTTCTGCAAAAAAGATCTTTTTTTTATAGCTTCTAGTTTTGATCTCATGGGTGTATTGAAATAAGAATCCAGTTTCTCTGAAGACATTGAGTTGTTATTATTTTTTATTGTCCTTTTCTTCCTCCTGCATATTTTGTATTTTCATCACTTTTTTTTTCCAGCTTGTTTTTTTGGTTTCCATTTTTTCGTATCAGAGGCTTTTCTTAGGTCTCCTCAGATTTGATTGCCTCCTTGTATTTACAAGTAGGGGCCTCAAGAGCCGCCCAGAATCTCTGAGCGAGAGGATGAGGTGTCCTGCAGGGAGAGTTGACTGGGAATGCCTGATGTCAACACTCATGGCTGCGTCATGAGGTCTTTCCTCCAGGGCCCGAGAGATCCCCACCTAGAAAAAGACTTGTTTGGTCTTCTGCCTGGAAGTGAGGGACTGGCTGCTGTCATGGTGGATTGAGGAAGAAGTTCTGCAATTAGTATGATGTGTCGTTTACTTAACTCATGTGTTTTCTCTTTTGGAAAGAGATTTTCTGCTTTAGCCTCTTCAAAGAGACAAATCATCTCTGTTGGGGTGAGGGGGGCCATCACCCAGCGCTGCGGGAAAACTGGTGAATCTAGGGATCTAAGTGCTTTTCAGACAGCTTTCAACTAACCCTCCTCGTTTCAGCCTATGCCTGCCCTCCTTTGCCCGGAGTAGCTGGTGCCATCACTCCCAGAGCTTCTGTTATTTGGCCCTTTTCTTGACTTGCTCCTTCCCCCCCACCTTCTCCCTCCCCCGAAAGTAGAATTCATTCTTTTTCAATTCTACCAAGTCAGTACCCCTTATTCATCTGCTCTGCAGCTCCTAGAACATTGGTGTTATTCCTTTTCATACTCACTTTATTCTTACAGGTTTACGCTTTTAAAAACTTTTAGTTTTAATGCAGTTTAGGAGAGACTAAAAGTGAGTGTTCAATCAGCTATCTTTTTTGAAATTCTGTTTTCTTTAGATAAAATCCTGCATCTGATATCTTCTAATATTGACAGAATTTTGCAACTGCCTTCATTAGGGAAAACCAAAGGCAGCAGGCTCTGGGCATGGTGAGCTTGGGTCCCACTCTGTTTCAGTTTTGAAACGTACAACTGCACTTTGGATTGCCTCATAGATGGTCTCATTAAAAGTACAAATTCTCCTGGGAACTATACACAGTATTTTATAATAATCTTATAAGGGAAAAGAATCTGAAAAATATGTATGTATAACTGAGTCACTTTGCCATATACCTGAAACTATACATTGATTTACACATTGTAAATCAACTAATACTTCAATTAAAAAAATAAAATTCCCTCTAAACTCCACCCACCACCCCCCACACACAACCCACCAAATTCTCCACACTAAGAACTAATAAAATGTTATGGGAATCTGATTACAAATCACACTTTCAAAAGTACTTGGCATTCACATAGTTTCCTCACTGTGGTAGCTAGAACAATAAAGTGAAGTGAAAGTGTTAGCCACTCAGTCATGTCTGACACTTGCAACCTCATGGACTGTAGGCTGCCAGGCTCCTCTGTCCATGGAATTCTCCAGGCAAGAATATTGGAGTGGGTATTCTCTTCTCCACGGGTTTTTCCTGACTCAGGGTCGAACCCAGGTCTCCTGCATTTTAGGTAGATTGTTTATCATTTGAACCACCAGGGGAGCTCAGATAGAAATATAACACCCCTCTCCCCTAAAGATGACCATATTCTAATCCTCAGAAACTGTTAAGTGTGGTAAATTATGTGACAAAGAGGAATTAAGGTAGCAGGTGGAATTAAATCAAAACCAGGTGGTAAGCAAATCAATTGCCTTTAAAATCAAGATTATCCTGGCTTCTCTGGGTAGGATACCATGTAATCACAAGAGTCCTTAAATGTAAAAGAGGGAAGCAGAAGACCAATAGAGTGCAACGTGACATAAGAAGGACTCCATTGGCTGTAACTGACTCTGAGGATAGAATGGGGCCAAACAAGTGCAGAGCTCAAAAAGGTGGGAAACAGATTATCCACTAGAGCTTCCAGAAGGAACCCACACTGCTAACACTTGGATTTTAGCTCCCTTACACTTGGAAGAAAAATTATGACCAACCTAGACAGCATATTAAAAAGCAGAGACCTTACTTTGCTAACAAAGGTCTGTCTAGTCAAGGCTATGGTTTTTCCAGTAAGTCATGTATGGATGTGAGAGTTGGACTATAAAGAAAGCTGAGTGCTTAAGAATTGATGCTTTTGAACTGTGGTGTTGGAAAAGACTCTTGAGAGTCCCTTGGACTGCAAGGATATCCAACCAGTCCATCCTAAAGGAAATCAGTCTTGAATATTCACTGGAAGGACTGATGTTGAAGCTGAAACTCCAATACTTTGGCCATCTGATGCGAAGAACTGACTCATGGGAAAAGACCCTGATGCTGGGAAAGATTGGAGGCAGGAGAAGGGGACAACAGAGGATGAGATGGTTGGATGGCATCACCGACTCGATGGACACGAGTTTGAGTAGACTCCAGGAGTTGGTGATGGACAGGGAGGCCTGGAGTGCTGCAGTCCATGGGGTTGCAAAAAGTTGGACACGACTGAGCGACTGAACTGAACACTCATTGCAGACTTCTAATCCCCAGAATCTTAACAGAATACACTTGCTATGAGCAACATTTATGATAATGTATTGCAGCAGCCCTGGAAAACTAATATATGTATTAGGAAGTAAAGCAGCGATTGTGATGCCTGTTCCACTAAATTTTGAAACAGTTGATTACATTAACTTTCCCCTCTCATTTCTTGCCTAGAGGCAGATTTGCTTATTTTAATATTTACTTATTTGGCTGCACCAGATCTTAGCTGTGGCATGTGAAATTTTGTTGTTGTTGTTGATTTGTGGCAGGCAAACTCTTATTTGCGACATGTGGGATCTATCTAGTTCCCTTACTAGGGATTGAACCCAAGTCCCTTGTATTGGGAACACGAAGTCTTAGCCACTTGACCACCTAGAGGTAGATTTGTGTGAGTTAATGAAGTTTAAGCTTTGGGACTCTCACCTGACACAGTTACTCTTGGAATACTGGAGTGGTCAAGTGCAGCCAGGAAGCATTCCTGATAAACTGCCCAGGGATATCTTAGTAGAAATGGAGCTGGGTCTCCAAGGCTCTAGCAATTTGTTGTCATTTTTGTTCTTATTCTGAAGAAATTCTCATGTTCAAACCTAATTTTGCTTTGGTAATTTTATATTGTTTTTCTTACAGAGATTTCCACAAATTTTATCTGCTCTGGGCAACCCCACACCCCACCAACTGTAGATCTGGCCCTACCACTGCCTTTCTCTTATTTTTCAAAGAGTTAGAAATATCACACCTGCACAGAGGTGTGTATATATATTTTAATCATCGGGAAAGGAAAAATAAGAGTGGCAATAAAGGTTCAAGTGGCTACTAAAACATCCCAGACCCAGGCCCTTCCACAAGATCAAATCTGCCAATGGAAACTGAAGGGAAATATGTCACTGGTCTGGAACAGGGATGTATTATTTTAAGACAGTTGGTCAAAATTGTAATTAATTTTATGGTAATCTTAAAACAATAGGATATACTCTAAAGACAAGGAATGGGAAGAATTATCTGAAGAGAATCTGATACATTAGAAATAGAATTAAATCCAAATAAACATTTATTGCATCTCTATGCAAATCAGATGCTGGGCTTTGCCTGGGGCAGGAGGAGAGGTGTCAGGAGAATAACAACCCAGAGTTGTCAGGAAAAGGTTCTTGGAAACTGCCTTGTGGTGCATTTTCATTGTGTAGAACTAGGGGGTCCACTTTTAAAGCATATGTATAAATTCTCCTTTCGGATTATCTTTTTCTTTCTTCCTTTTTCTCCTTCCTTCCCATTTTCTCCTTCCTTCCATCCCATTCTCTCTCTCCCTCCCTTTTCTTCCTCTCTTTCCCCCTATCTTTCTTTCTTTTCCTTTCTTTCTTCCTTCTCTCTTCTTCTTTTCTTCACGAAGGCAATGTTCCATTGGGTACCAGTTTTTGTATAATATTGAGTCGCTTTCTTCCAGAAAAAGTTGGTTTACTTCATCTAATCCTCTAAGTCCCTGAGGTGGAGTCTCGGTGGTGGTTTAGTTGCTCAGTCCTGTCTGACTCTTTGTGACTCCATGGACTGTAGCCCACCAGGCTCCTCTGTCCATGGGATTTCCCAAGCAAGAATACTGGGGTAGGTTGCCATTTTCTACTCCAGAATCTTTCCCCAACCCAGGAATAGAGCCTGTGTCTCCTGGATTGGAGGTGGTCTCCTGCATCGCAGGCAGATTCTTAACCTGAGCCACCCCAGGTCGTGAGGTAGTCTTTCACTTTAAAAATGAAGAAACTAGGAGTCAAAGTGGGATTTGATTTCAGGTGATTTATGCATATACTAATTATGCTTGTCTGCTTGTAGAGCATTTTCTGCCTATAAAATTTCTCATTAAATGTCCAACAACAGGGGATGAATCACATGCTCGTCGCAGGACAGTGGCTTTCATCTCCTTTTTCTGTCCTCACATAACAGGTGGTTATGGCACAGTCCTGTTGCTTGGGTGGGTAATTCTCAATGGTGGTTAGTAGTGAACAGGGCATATGGGTACGACTGTATGTAACTTGAAAAAACCCTGACCCATCAGGTGATGGGTGAATTTTATACATCCTATTGGAGGTCCTGCTGTAGAAGAATATGTATTAATGTGGAGGAATAAAAGCAGGTCACAAAACAGTATGTATGGTATGATTTAATTTTTGTAAATATTTGTATGTAAGAGCATTAACCGAACTGTATTTTTTTCTGTTTTCTATATTGTGTGTCAGTTTTGTTTCAAGAGAAAAATAAAAAAAACCTTTCAGGAAGTAAATCCTTGTAGAGTGTTATTTCAGGAAGCCCTTGGCTGAGATGTGGCAGGAAGTCATCAGTGCACTGAGAATGAGAATTAAATTCTTTATCATGGGTGTTGCTTCAGGAGGAACAAAGATATCTGAAGGAGTGATAATACAGTATGGAGAAACCTGGTTGACCAGGAAGGCATCTGGCTTAGGGAGCAAAGCCAAAACTTCAAATATGTTCTTTGCTCAAATTTAGAAAACCGGTGACCACGAAGAACAAAAAACCCTGTAGGAACTTTCAGTTCAGTTCAGTTGCTCAGTCATGTCCGACTCTGCGATTCCACGAATCATAGCACACCTGGCCTCCCTGTCCATCACCAACTCGCGGAGCTTACTCAAACTCATGTCCATCGAGTCGGTGATGCCATTCAAGCCATCTCATCCTCTGTCGTCCCCTTCTCCTCTTGCCCCCAATCCCTCCCAGCATCAGCCCATCCAATGAGTCAACTCTTTGCATGAGGTGGCCAAAGTATTGGGAGTTTCAGCTTCAGCATCAGTCCTTCCAATGAACACTCAGGACTGATCTCTTTAGGATGGACTGGTTGGATCTCCTTGCAGTCCAAGGCACTCTCAAGAGTCTTCTCCAACACCACAGTTCAAAAGCATCAATTTTTTGGTGCTCAGCTTTCTTCACAGTCCAACTCTCACATTCATACATGACCACTGGAAAAACTATAGCCTTGACTAGACGAAACTGTGTTGGCAAAGTAATATCTCTGCTTTTTAATATGCTATCTAGCTTGGTCATAACTTTCCTTCCAAGGAGTGTCTTTTAATTTCATGGCTGCAGTCACCATCTGAAGTGATTTTGGAGCCCCCCAAAAATAAAGTCTGACACTGTTTCCAGTTTCCCCATCTATTTCCCATGAAGTGATGTAGGAACTTTAGTCTTTCCTAATTTTGTCACAATCAGAAGTCAAGCTCTTATGTTGCGTGTGTGCGTGTGTACACAAGGGGTAACTGAAAGCTCTTGTGTTTTGTGTGCTTCGTCCTCCTTGTGGTGAAAGTCACAGTAAAGATAAAAAAGGAGACACCAGAAGTCTACTTCCCTTGTAAATTCTTCCTGTGTAAAATGCACAGATATTGTGGGGGCACACTGCATGCTGCTGATGGACTAATAACAGTTAAGTTAAATATAAAAGGCTGGACTGCAGAGAAAGTAGAGGATGTAATTTAAAATCATGATCCAAATGTAAATGGCAGGCATGATGAGACTCTTTGAGTAGGAAAGAGATGGGCGGTCCCTCCCATCTACATACTACCAGAGCTGAACTATGAAATAATAAAATGCACTTAGTAAGTTGTTATTATTTAGTCACTAAGTCGTGTGCGACTCTTCTGTGACCCCATGGACTGTAGCCTGCCAAGCTCCTCTGTCTATGGGATTTTCTAGGCAAGAATACTGGGGTGGGTTGCCATTTCCTTCTCCAGGGGATCTTCCCGGCCCATGTCTCCTGCATTACAGGCAGATTCTTTACCGCCGAGCCACTTGGGAAGCCCCAGTTAACTGATTTAAGAAATGCTAAAACAAAAACCAAACTGAATTCTCAATAGTGGGGCTCAAGAACTTCCGGGTAGGCTGAAGAATAAAAGAAATTCAAAAGGGCTTCATGGACTTCAGAGAACTCATTCTAGACATAAGCAAGGCATAAAAAGCCCACTGTATTTACACATTGCATCATGGGTCCTCAAACACATGGTGTAACACATGTTGGCTGCAGGCATGGCCGTTCAGCTCTGGTGGTACGTAGATGGGACAGACAGAGAAGGCAATGAACCAGATGGGAATGCAGAACCAGACCAAGCCACAGAGGTAGAGCAGGGTAATGGGAGCAGGTGCATCCAGGAGGCTGGAACTGTGTGGTCTGAGGAGGCAAGGCTCTCAGTAGAGCCCCACCAGGACTGCAGCATGAGAATTTACAGATCCAGGCAGGTTGGTGGCACCAAGACTTAATCTAGTTACCAGTACAGGGGCCCAATATAGAGTCAGATGAGCAATGAAGATGACTAACGCCACATTCTAGATGCTCAGCTAGAACTATTTTCTTTTTTTGGCCACACTGAGTGGCATGTGGGAATTAGTTCCCCAGTCAGGGCTTGAACCCATGCTCTTTGCATTGGAAGTGCAGAGTCTGAACCACTGGACCACCAGGGAAGTCCCTCAGCTAGAGCTTCTTAAGTGTGACTTTCTATAACCTGAGACTTCAAGTTATATTTGCAGGGAGGGAGGGAATCTGACAAAACTCTTAACTGATAGAAAAGGGCAAGTGTAACCCTTCTGTTTGAACCTATAATACAGCCTAAGATATAAAGAAGTCATCACTGACAGGAGGAACTTAATTTGCAATTCGACTAGGTCCGTGTTTATTTATAATAATAGGATTTGCTAAGCACCCTCACTGACAAGGAGAGTCAAAAGGATGAACAAGCACAGCTCAAGAGGCCTTCAGCGTGGTGTAAAATAGACACACTCGGGAGCCAGACTTCATGGTCCAAACCTTGGTTAGTACATGGCAGTATTTTATTTAGCAAATTATAGCTAATTTGTGTATAAAAACTGGAATAGTATCTGGGGAACCAGGACACCTAAATTCTAGACTCAAATCCTAGCCCTGGATCTAACTACTCATGTCAACTTGGGAAAACTGTATACACTTTTGAGGACTGTTTGCAAACCTGTACAATTGAGATGAGGACCAAGACTACTTGAATATATTAAGTGCTTTCTGGGAATCTTTCAAATCCTTATGCTCTTCAAAGAGCACCTGGTCTTTCCCCTTGCTGTACAGTCTGCACAACTTTTGAGAATCACTGTGTTATCTCAGTTTATATATTAATCCCGACCTAAATGTTATGATTCCCATTTCAGTGATGTGGAAATGGAAATCTAGCAAGTTTGATTTATCTGTGCAAAATCCAAAGGCTAAATTAGTGGTGAGAATAGGATTCTTATCTGGTTCTGTCAGTTCTAAAGCTGTGCAATTTCTATTTTTCTGTATGTTATTCTGTCATTAGACTTGATTTGTTGACTAGGCCAAGATCATAAATACACAGAATCTATATCTCACTCTGGTAGGCTGGCACTTTGATATTTTTAAGTTGCTACTTGTTCAGTTCTCTCCTCTGTCAGCATTCCCTTGCCTTGTTATTTATGGTTCTGTCAGCCCATATGGCCTAACTCCCATTTCTTACTCTGTTAAATGTCTCCTACATGTCTGTTTTCTAGCAGTAACTCCTTATATCTGAAATTAAATTCTTATGTACTTGCTCATTTCTTATGGACTTGCCACGTTACAATGAAAAAACTAATTATGCATGAAGTTGGTGCTAAAATGATCATAACAAAGGATAAAACAAACATCAGGGAAGTAAAGACTCCAGTAATTATTTTTCATTTTCTTTTATATCTAGGTCTTTAAGAAACAAGGAAGATAGCTTTCAAGTCTAAACACTGGAGCAACCTAAATCACATTAATATAACAATCATCTTCTCCTAAAGGAAACTAAATGAATATATGAATGGAAAACAGTATTTAATATGTAGCTTTCAGAATACAGAAACGCCTCAGAGAAACCGTGGCACCAGTGTCTGTATGTATGAGGTGATATCTGTGTAGTTAGCAACTCTCACAGCAATGGGAACACCGCTTTTTGGACACATTATACATAAACTTTCTATCTCAAGAATTCCACATTGTTGTAAAGTAATTTCAGTTCAGTGCTATGGCAGTTATGCAAATAGATGTAAACTCCATTCCCAGATGAACATTAAAAAAGCAGAATGCCTACTAATGATGTATTAACACAAATGTCAACAAAAATAATTTAACAGGTGCAGAAACACAATACTGAAAATATAATTATCAATACAGCTGTCTTAAAAGAGTTAACTAGTACCATCAGGCTTAAAAAAAGCACTTAAGGTCACTGTTATCACGTTTCACTCTTTCAGCCACCATACACCAGTGTTACTATCAGTATCTAAATAAGGTGTTTAACATGCTTATATTTTATTTAAGAGCTGGAATACAGGCTTTACAATATATCTGAAACATCATCAATACTGTGATAATGCCATTATGATAAGTCTATGTGTGTGGCATTAAAAAATAATGGCTGGTCATAGTATGTTTTTCTGAACTGAATTTTAAATTTTCTAGAGGCTAACATGATAACAAATTTCTCTTCTTGACACGGTATATTCACAATCTCCTTTCATAAAGTTCACAGGCATTTCTTGTCTTTCCCTGCACGATCCTGTAAGAAAAAAACATGACTTGGGTAGTTAGAGAAAGAGATTCATAAATATGACAAGAACTTTTAAAAAACATTCTCTTTCAGTTCTGGTTTCCTCAGTGTGTATGCCCAGCAGTGGGATTGCTGGGTTGTATGGCATGGAAGCAACCTAGATGTCCATCGGCAGATGAATGGATAGGAAAGTTGTGGTACATATACAACACAGGAATATTGCTCAGCTATAAAAAAGAATGCATTTGAGTCAGTTCTAAAGAGGTGGATGAAACTGGAGCCTATTACACAAAGTGAGGTAAGTCAGAAAGAAAAACACCAATATAGTACATTAAAGCATATATATGGAATTTAGAAAGATGGTAACAACGACCTTAGATGCAAGATAGCAAAAGAGACACAGATGTAAAGAACAGACTTTTGGAATCTGTGGGAGAAGCTGAGGGTGGGAGGACTTGAGAGAATAGTATTGAAACATGTATGTATGTTACCATATGTGAAATACATGACCAGTCCAAGTTCGATGCATGAAACAGAGCTCTCAAAGCCGGTGCACTGGGACACCCTGAGGGATGGGATGGGGAGGGAGGTGGGGGGGTTCACGATGGGGGACACATGTACACCCATGGCTGATTCATATCAATGTACGGCAAAAACCACCACAACACTGTAAAGTAACTAGCCTCCAATTAAAATAAATTAAAAAAATAAAAAAACATTCTTTTCTGTGTATAGTAATTAATTGCAAGGATAATCAAATGAAAATACAAAGTCTCATATTTTAAAAACTACAAAATGTATTAATGTGTTTAAAAGGAGAAGAAATAACACTCTTGTTAAGTTCATCTTTTCCCTGGCTTTAATCTATTTTGCTTTCATTTCACAGGCTATACAAGGAGAACAAAATTTCTAAAATTCCCCTCGTGTAAACCTAATTAAGATTTTTGGCAAAGAAAGAATGAAGGAAACAAAAAAATCCATACTGGTGGCTTTTTTTGTTGCTATTCTTCTGACATTTGCCAATAGAACTGGCTTCTCAAATTACACTCTTTGCTGATCATAAGATGACTATAATACATCATTTAAAACTGGAGGAAAATGGGATAGACATTAACATAAGATATCATTTTCTACATTGAGAAAAAATCAAACAAGGGAGTTGTGTGGTTATTGCTGCAACAGAGAAGCTATCAAGCTCTCTTCTGGGCTGAGCATTCTTGCTTTCAGGGCAACTACAGTAACATTAAAGCAACTGAGTCAGAGGACAGCATTAGAGGAGGCATCTGAATAACAAGGTATAGCTCTTATGCGTTCACATATATCTTATCACTTTAGATAAAAATCATAGCTTTAATGGAGCTGCTACCCTGACGAGTCCCTTAAGCGAAGGGTAATTTTCCAAAATGAAACTTTAAAAGAGGATAGTGCTGACAAGTCTGTGCTGTCAATGACCCTGAATACGCTGTGCTTTTTTTTTTTTTCTAGAAGAGAGTCATGGCAAACAAGGAAAGGCAAAGACTACATGTTTTGAAGGTACTGTTTTCTAATATTTATTTAGTGCCTATAACAGGCAGGGGATCAGATGGGGAAATCCAAAGAGGTTTAAAAGATGTAAAGTGGAATTTGTTTACAATAGAGAAACCAGTTTTCCCTCTTCCACCTGTTTCCTTAATATTTTAACAGTCCTTTAAGATTATTTTATTTAAAATAAATCAAGTATATAAAACTGAAAAGTTGTTTCCCAATGAACTTTATGATGTAATTCAATTATTGAGGTTGGTCTGACAACAGAAGTAAAATTCATGAAGGACAATTTGGCACAGCTTTTTACTGTGGTTGGTCTAGAGCAATCTTTTGCTTCTCAAATGGGTTCAGAAAGTGAATAATCAAAGTTTAAGAGTGACTTTTAAGAAAATGGTTCTCATATAATGACAACTAAATCTCAGAATATTATTCAGGCTCTCATATTGGATAATGAGGGGTTAAGTAGGTGAATGGGAAAAAAATGTGGCCAATTAAGAAATAATTTTCCCACAGTAGTAGATATAATGGTAATCTGAGTTAAATTCACCCAACCAGTCCATTTTAGTTTGTTAATTTCAACAGCCATCATAGTCAACAAAAGAGTCTGAAATGCAGTACTTGGATGCAATCTCAAAAAGGACAAAATGGTCTGTTTGTATCCAAGGCAAACCATTCAATATCACAGTAATCCAAGTCTATGCCCTGAGCAGTAATGCTGAAGAAGCTAAAGTTGAACAGTTCTGTGAAGACCTATAAGACCTTCTAGAACTAACACCAAAAAAAGATGTCCTTTTCATTATAGGGGACTGGAATGCAGAAGTAGGAAGTTAAGAGATACCTGGAGTAACAGGCAAATTTGGCCTTGGAGTACAAAATGAAGCAGGTCAAGGACTAAGAGTTTTGCCAAGAGAACTCACTGGTCACAGCAAACACCCTCTTCCAACAACGTAAGAGAAGACTCTACACATGGACATCATCAGATGGTCAACACTGAAATCAGACTGATTATATTCTTTGCAGCCAAAGATGGAGAAGCTCTATACAGTCAGTAAAAACAAGACCAGGAGCTGACTGTGGCTCATATCACAAACTCCTTATTGCCAAATTCAGACCGAAATTGAAGAAAGTAGGGAAAACCACTAGACCATTCAGGTATGACCTAAATCAAATCTCTAATGATTATTGAGTGAAAGTGACAAATAGAATCATGGGATTAGATCTGATAGACAGTGCCTGAAGAACTATGGACGGAGGATCATAGCTCAGAGGCTGTGATCAAAACCATCCCCAAGAAAAAGAAATGCAAAATGAAAAACGGTTATCTGAAGAGGCCTTACAAATAGCTGAGAAAAGAAAAGATGTGAAAAGCGAAGGAGAAAAGGAAAGATATACCCACCTGAATGCAGAGTTCCAAAGAATAGCATGGAGAGATAAGAAAGCCTTCCTCAGTGATCAATGCAAAGAAACAGAGGAAAACAACAGAATGGGAAAGATTAGAGATCTCTTCAAGAAAATTAGAGATACCAAGGGAACATTTCATGCAAAGATGGGCTCAATAAGGGACAGAAATGGCATTGACCTAACAGAAGCAGAAGATATTAAGAAGAGGTGGCAAGAATACACCAAAGAACTATACAAAAAAGATCTTCATGAGCCAGATAACCACGATGGTGTGATCACCCACCTAGAGCCAGACATACTGGAATGCAAAGTCAAGTGGGCCTTAAAGTATCACTACAAACAAAGCTAATGAAGATGATGGAATTCCAGTTGAGCTATTTCATATCCTAAAAGATAACGCTGTAAAAGTGCTGCACTCAATATGCCAGCAAATTCGGAAAATGCAGCAGTGGCCACGGGACTGGAAAAGGTCAGTTTCCATTCCAATTCCAAAGGAAGGCAATGCCAAAGAATGTTCAAACCACCATACAATTGCACTCATCTCACACACCAGCAAAGTAATGCTCAAAATTCTCCAAGCTGGGCTTCAACAGTACATGAACTGTGAACTTCCAGATGTTCAAGCTGGGTTTAGAAAAGGCAGAGGAACCAGAGAACAAATTGTCAACATCCATTGGATGATCCACTGGATCATCAAAAAGAAAGTTCCAGAAAAACGTCTACTTCTGCTTCATTGACTATGCCACAGTCTTTGACTGTGTGGATCACAATAAAACTGTGGAAAATTCTTCAAGAGATAGGAATACCAGACCACCTGACCTGCCTCCTGAGAAATCTATATGCAGGTCAAAAAGCAATACTTAGAACTGGACATGGACAACAGACTGGTTCCAAATCGGGAAAGGAGTACGTCAAGGCTGTGTATATTGTCACTGGGCTTATTTAACTTATATGCAGAGTACATCATGAGAAATGCTGGACTGGATGAAGCTAAAGCTGGAATCAAGACTGCTGGGAGAGATATCAATAACCTCAGATACGCATATGACACCACCCTTGTGGCAGAAAGCGAAGAAGAACTAAGAGCCTCTTGATGAAAGTGAAAGAGGAGAGTGAAAAGAGTTGGCTTAAAACTCAACATTCAGAAAACTCAGATCACGGCATCTGGTCCCATCACTTCATGGCAAATAGATGGGGAAACAATGGCAGACTTTATTTTTTTGGGCTCCAAGATCACTGCAGATGGTGACTTCAGCCATGAAATTAAAGACACTTGCTCCTTGGAAGAAAAGTTATGACCAACCTAGACAGCATATTAAAAAGCAGAGACATTACTTTGCCAACAAAGATCCATCTAGTCAAAGCTATGGCTTTTCCAGTAGTCATGTATGGATGTGAGAGTTGGACTATAAAGAAAGCTGAGCACGAAAGAATTGATGCTTTTGGACTGTGGTATTGGAGAAGACTCTTGAGAGTC
Source organism: Muntiacus reevesi (assembly GCF_963930625.1). Lineage (NCBI taxonomy): Eukaryota > Metazoa > Chordata > Mammalia > Artiodactyla > Cervidae > Muntiacus > Muntiacus reevesi. Next base: position 46,204,435 of record NC_089254.1, on the reverse strand, counting down.
CCTTGGACTGCAAGGAGATTCAATCAGTCCATTTTAAAGGAAACCAGTCTTGAATATTCATTAGAAGGGCTGATGCTAAAGCTGAAACTCCAATACTTTGGCACCTGATGCAAAGAACTAACTCATCTGAAAAGACTGATGCTCGGAAAGATTGAAGGTGGGAGGAAAAGGGGATGACATAGGATGAGATGGTTGGATGGCATCACTGACGCGATGGACATGAGTTTGAGTAAGCTCTGGGAGTTGGTGATGGACATGGAAGCCTGGCGTGCTGCAGTCCATAGGGTCGCAAATAGTTGGACATGACTAAGCGACTGAACTGAACTGAACTGAACAGTTGTAGAGAGTTTATCTTGTTTAAAGATATTTGAAGGGCTTTCTTGCTTAGGATTTAATGCTCATGAGATATTAAAATCCTTATCTAAGTATTAAAGAAGCCAAGGTGCATGAATGTCAAATGATTTACTCGTGGTTTACAGAATTGTTTAACCATGGGGCTAAGAGTTTTTTTCTTCAAATAGATGTTTGTTACAGGGAACTGGTTTTATAGGTGGTAAGAGAGTAGACACCGAAAGAGGATGGCAAGGCAACTTAGGAATTGGCAACAGGAGAAAACCACTCTTTGGGTTGGAAGGCAATGGAGGAGACAGTATTACAGATTCCAGGAATGAGGGACACCAGGTGGAAGCCCCCAGTGGGAACTGGGACTGTGGAAAGAGATGAGGCTGCTGTGGCAGATGCTGCCCCAAACTGAGAGAGCAGGGGAAGTTTTCTGCCTTTCCCCTTTTCCTGCCTTTGGTCTTTTACCTATGCCTCCCTTTGGCTGCTGAATCTGCCCAGAAGCCAGAGAACAGATCCCAGAACTCAAAGTCCAATGACCAGCAGGTGAAAGAGCGTAACAGTTAATGATGATGATTTCTTGACTTTGAATCCAGTTGTGAATGCTTTCACTTTTCAGTTAGTGACTTTGGGTACATTATTTAACATCTACAGGTCTCATTTTCCTTATTTACATAATATACATTTTAGTTGATAAGCTAGGACAGAAAGTACGAGGATTTTTATATGAAGCCATCAACTAAGTGCTCGGTCCAGAGCACATCCTTAGTAAGTACTATCCATTAAATATTTCAAAAACCTGGATATAAGGCCTAAATGCATCAACGCCCAACTCTCAGCCTGGTACTTGGAATATTTGGGATGATGTCATTTTTTCAAAGACACAGATTTAACAGTCACTTTCTTGGGAGTGAATTTCTCATAAAAGCTTTTGAACACTTTTATCAAGAATGTATAAGCTGTAAGCTGAAATTTTTTGGGAACGCTTTTTTTGGGTTGAGTGAATCTCAGTAACATACATTTTTTAGGGATTAAGAGAATCATTGGATGCTGCCATAATGGGATATTCAGCAATGATGGAGTCTTCCTGCTGCTTCTCCATCTAGGGATCTAAATGTTTCTGACACCTAGGCAGAGTCCACTGGTGTAAGGTACTCATCCTCATTGCCTATACTCTGACCTCACACATGCGAAGGTGAAAAAGTTCTTTTTCCAGGTGAGAGGCTTCTAAAGTGTTTCTCCACTTTCCATGGAGGATCTTGAAGGATGCAAAGGAATAATTCTCATCTCATCATGCCATGATAAAGCCAACAATTTCAGGTACTCTGTTTTAGAGATGGGGAAAGGGTAGTCTTGCTGAAAATCTAACTGGTTTCTCCAGACCCTGTGAAGTGAGCTTTGGGAGTCGTGGGTCTGGAGCACATAAAGTATCTGTCTGTCTCTGGGTGTCCTATTGTCAAAGTAGGTTAGTTAAACATGCAACTCGACTGGGAATAACAGATTGCCAATGTGCTTTGGACCTTGTCTTGACTGGCTCTAATCAAGGCCAGAGTGCCTGGATAAGAGTAATTCATTATTTCAGTAAAATTTCTACAGAAGAATTAATACCGATAATGGTGATAATTACAAGCTCTCATTCCTGGGGTGTTTACTGGCCAGGTACAATGCTAAGTGGCCTAACATTTTCTTTAATCCTCCCAACAAGCTGGTGAGCCAGGTGCTATTATTGTTCTGATTCTACAGATGAAGAGAAGTGAGCCCCAGCAGGGTGACATAAACTGCTTGGGATCACTAAGCTAGCATGAGAGTTAAGAGTTATTCCAGTTGTCCGACATCAAGGCCTATGAGTAGAGTGCTTGCTTGTCTTGTACAAGGCACATTGCTAGATCCTGAAGATACAATGACCACTGACAAGCAGGGAAATGAGACTAAGGTTTCTTGTACAGTGAAATAACTGTAGAGCTGTAATTGCTAAAAAGCCTCGATTGAAGGCCACAAACGCTGCCAAATTCTAAGGAAAAGCCCAACCTGAAAGCAGAAGAGCAGAGACAGTCCACTTTGGGAGGAACTAGGAAAGTCAGGGTTGCCTCTGGAATGGGTGGGTCTTCCCAGTGGGCTGGCAAATCAATTCAGGTTATGACCTGGCAGCCCAAGAGGGAAGGAAGACAAGCCCATTCCATGGGTGAATGTAGGGAACTGGCTCTTGATGAACTGAAGGGGAAGAGAAAGAAAATCATGGCCCCAACTTTGTGACTTCAATGACAAAAAGGTTTTCCCTATTTCCATCTTTCAACTCAACTCTGGAGGAAAAACATATATTTGAATGCTGCAGGGTTTGTCCTAAGATGTTTAAAACAGTAGGACTGAAGAGTAGTGTGATGTAGGTCTTTGATTTTTGGTTGTATTTTGACATGCATATGGCAAACATTCAAAATGTCAAAACTAAATTATTTCAGGACCAGCCTTTTTTCAATGCTGCTCAATTCTTTTGCTTAAAACATCACTGCAACAAGAGTGCTCTAAGTTAGCATGCTGTAAATCTCTATGTCATGATTATCTTGCATATTGATGCAATGTCCCACTCTTAAGTCTTCAAGTAAAAATTGGCTTAATCATTTAGCAAAGTCAGAATTAAGAACACCTTGACTTGGGAAGGTGAACAGCCCAAATAATTGACTTAAGTATTTTTTAAAAGCTGAGGCTCATAAAGTGGATGTCACCCACCTGAAGTCCTGAGTGTTCTCTCAGGAGCCGGTCATACTCTTTTGAAAGTCTCTCTGATTGCATCTTCATTATCATCACGTCATTTTGTGCCTTAGAAAGGGCTAGAGAACATTGAATAAAATTAAAAAATCTTGAATTTGAAATTATTTCAAATTTATAGGAAAGTTGCAAAGAGAACTCCTTTGTAGCCTTTATTTGACATTGTATTCTCTCTGTACAAGCACAATTATTTTCTTGAACCATTTGAGATCAAATTACAGACTTCATGTCCCTTTACCCTTAGGAAATCACTGTGTATTTCCTAAGAACCAAGATATTCACAGTATAGTTACCAAATTTAGGAAATTTAACATCAATATAATACTTTTTATCTGATCTACCATCTACTTTCGATCTTCACAACTATACCACTTATGTCCTTTTTATCATTTTTTTCAGTTCTAGTCCAGATATCTAGTCCTATATTGAAGATTGGCATTAAGATGTCATGTCTCTTTAATTTCCACTAATCTGGGATAGTTCATTAGCTTTCCCCCTTGCCTTCTTCTCCCTACTCTTCAATGACACTGATATTTTTAAGAACACAGCCCCCTCTTTTTAATAGAATGTTTTCCATTTTGATTTTGCCTGGTGTTCTCTGATTAAATTCAGATTATACCTCCCTCTTACATGCAAATACGACATAATACTGAATGTATGTTGATACTGAATGTATCTCAAAGTTATCACAGAGGCCCATCTGCCTCTGTTTTTTCCATTTTTATAGTTATTTTCCTCCTGTAACTAAGAAGTGGTAAGACAATTAAGACTATGTAATGACACCCCTTTATGGCAGAAAGCGAAGAGGAACATAAGAGCCTCTTGATGGAGGTGAAAGAGGAGTGAAAAATCTGGTTTAAAACTTAACATTGAAAAAACTAAGACCATGGCATCTGGTCCCATCACTTTATGGCAAATAGACGGGGAAAAAATGAAAACAGTGAGAGACTTTATTTTCTTGGGCTCCAAAATCACTCCAATCGGTGAATGCAGATATGAAATTTAAAAATGCTTGCTTCTTGGAAGAAAAGCTATGACAAACTTAGACGGTGTATTAAAAAGCAGAGACATCACTTTCCTGATAAAGGTCTGTATAGTTAAAGCTATGTTTTTCCAATAGTCATGTATGGATGTGAGAGTTGGACCATATAGAAGACTGAGTGCTGAAAAATTGATGCTTTTGAACTGTGGTGCTGGAGAAGACTCTTGAGAGTCATCTGGACAGCAAGGAGATCAAACCAGTCAATCCTAAAGGAAATCAACCCTGAATATTCACTGGAAGGACTGATGCTGGGCTGAAGCTCTAATACTCTGGCCAACTGACGCAAAGAGCCAACTCACTGAAAGACTCTGATGCTGGGAAAGATTGAGGACAGGAGGAGAAGGGGGTGACGGAGGATGAAATGGTTGGATGGCATCATCTACTCAACGGAAATAAGTTTGAGCAAGCTCTGGAAGATAGTGAAGGACAGGGAAGCCTGGCGTGTTGCAGTCCATGGGGTTGGGACATGACTGCGTGACTGAACAACAAAACATCCTGTTTCTTGTCAAAACTTCAAGTTTATATTCAGCATCTACAGATCATTCTTTCCCAAAACCAATCTTTGCTATGATGATTGCAAAACAGTGATTTTCCAACTTCATTATGCAATCCAAATTTATCAGTCAGCACTATAGTATAAAGAAGAGTCTTCCTTTCTTTCATATCCATCCATCCACCATCAGTATGAACTAAAAATAGATTGCTATTTTTTAAAATGATTTATAACTCATTAATATACTTAATTTCCCCCAGGTCTGGCCAGGGAGAACCCCTTTCAGGCTGGCATTTATGCCCTTTGACTATGCTCCCAACAGTTCCTGGAACAAGATGTTCCAGATTTACCCTAACCTTTCCCAGGCTCAGCCTGGACTCAAGCATTACCAAATAGAATTTATCAGAAGGGTCTGCTTTTGAAAAAACTGAGGGTGGAAAAAATATTTTATCATTTTTACTAAGAGATGGGTGACCCTATTTCCTTAAGAATGATCACTTTCTTATACAAAGTAGAAAAATATGGGGTGTATAAGTGGCGTTTAAAGACATTACTTCAAGATGATACACAAATATGGCTATATATTAGTCTTTGTCTACCAAGGACCTAAGTCAGAAGATTAGACAGAAGTTAAAATATATATATAAAGATATACATTTAAGTCAACACTTTGTGTAGAAGCTAGTGACCAAATGTGCAGAAGGGAAGAGTTGTATAAGATGGACTGGAGAAATTCTGGGAATCCTGAACTAGCTCTACACACAGTTCTGCACATGCAGCCTTCAGAAGTTCTGCATTTGTAAATCTTTGAGGGTAGGATTTGAGGATAGAAAGTGGGATTTATAAAACTTTAGTCACTTTTTTTGCAAAATCAAATTAAATTTTAGGTTCTCTTTATAAACAGTTTGATTGTCTTCCCTCCTGAGAAGCCATCATAAAGGCATTTTTATATATAAATGTGTAAGTCACTATCAACTGAAGTACCTTTTGTATCAATACTTTCTTGACTATTTTGTCTAATTAAACTCTGCAATGTTCTACATCTGTGCTGTCCAATATGGTAGCCACTAGCTTTATATGGCTACTGAGCACTTCATTTTTTTTTTTATTAAAAAAAAATTTTTTTATTTTTCAGTGGGTTTTGTCATACATTGATATGAATCAGTCATAGAGTTACACATATTCCCCATCCCGATCCCCCCTCCCACCTCCCTCTCCACCCGATTCCTCTGGGTCTTCCCAGCCCACCAGGCCCGAGCACTTGACTCATGCATCCCACCTGGGCTGGTGATCTGTTTCACCATAGATAATATACATGCTGTTCTTTCGAAATATCTCACCCTCACCTTCTCCCACAGAGTTCAAAAGTCTGTTCTGTACTTCTGTGTCTCTTTTTCTGTTTTGCATATAGGGTTATCATTACCATCTTTCTAAACTCCATATATATGTGTTAGTATGCTGTAAAGTTCTTTATCTTTCTGGCTTACTTCACTCTGTATAATGGGCTCCAGTTTCATCCATCTCATTAGAACTGATTCAAATGAATTCTTTTTAACGGCTGAGTAATATTCCATGGTGTATATGTACCACAGCTTCCTTATCCATTCATCTGCTGATGGGCATCTAGGTTGCTTCCATGTCCTGGCTATTATAAACAGTGAGCACTTCATTTAAAATATTTTTGTAATGGGAATATAATTGCCTCACAATGTTGTGTTACTCTCTGCTGCACAACAACACTGTATGAATTGGTTTTATGTATACATATACTCCTTCCCTGTGAGCCTCCGTCCTACTTCCTCCATCCTACTTCTCTAGGTCATCACAGAGCACTGGGCTGAGTTCCCTGTGCAACACTTTAAATATGGCAAGTGCAACAGAAGAACTGGGTTTTAAATTACGTTTAAATTAAATTCTGATTTAAATAGCCATACATAGCTAATGCCTAGTGATATTAGATAGCATAGCTTTATAATTTCCTCACACTACTTCTACAGATCCATAAATCTAAATTAGGTATTAAAAACTGAATTTGACAACTTTAATGTGTCACTTAGTAAAGAAAGGCATGGGTTGGATGTGGAAGAGAGATTTCTGGTAGTTAGATTTCATAAGGACCATAGCCACAACGTAAAGACGATGCATTAGTTTTCAATTTGGGCATAAGGCATTTCCTAGAAGACACGAAAAAATAAGAGCATGGTGTCATTTTTGGGACCTTCCTTACTAAAAAATGTTTAAGAGTTTGGACTTGCGTATATAAAAAGCAAAGAAGATTCTACAACTTAGTAACATCTGAGTAGTCTGTAACAGTGGTTTTAAAAATGTTGATCAGGAGCTTGTATCGAACTGTTCTTAAGGTTAAAAATGACTTATACTTAAATTTCTGACATGAATAAATTAATTAGGAGATTTAATAAATCATATGTCAACTCATTAAAAAATACTGTTACAACTTCCTTATTAAAAGATACTATTTTCTTATGAATTGTTAGGAGAAAGAATGAATCAGGTGACCCTATGAATCTGTCAGAAAAGCTAGAAACCATGTGTATAGCCTATCCAGAAGTTTCTTCTGATTATGAAGAAAGTACAAAGCTATAACAAACAATTGCAGGCAAATCCTGTTTTTCTAGCACTTATCAAGCCAAGGCATGAACTGTGTTTCTTATTTTATTCTGTATTTCAGTGGATATTAGTAAACCTAATGATTACTAGCTTACTTATTTACTCCAATTAGGAGAGGCTATTACTGTCTAGGAGTCTTCTGGACTGTTTCCCAGTCCTTTCTTTACCTCTCATTTTATAAAAACTACAATATTCTGTTTTGGTTGTCTTCTACCTCCTTCTGGAACTGCTTTTGTGACTAAGTGATTACATAAAGTTGTTATCTGACATATGAATATGCTTCTCGTTTTATTTCAAACCATGTTATTTTGGAAACAGCATATATAGGGAAGACATCAGATAAAGAGGCTTGAGGTGATAGATCTAAGTCACTATTTCAATCTTCCCATCTGCCAAAATGAGCTATCACTTTCCAGTAGTGGTATGGAAATATTGAGATATTTCCTGAGATTACTGGACAGGTTCAGTTATGCTCACTGGGAACTTTTAGAGGCACCAATCATTAATATAAAGAAAAACTCTAATTAATATTACAGTGACATGTAGTAAGCCAAAATGTTTGTGCAAAATGACATGTAAGCAGGCCAAAAATACCTGTGGTTTTCCAAGTGCCAAACACATTTATTGAGCTACTTGCACAGTGGGAAGAGTTGGTGAGACTGATGCACTGTGTAAATGTATCACTATGATTTCTATCCGAGATAACAGGCAGTATCAACTAAACTCTGCCAGGAACATTAAAAAAAACATTTTTAGACCCATTGGCAAGAGAGCTCAAGTTGGCTGTGGTATACAAGGTATAAGGACTACACTAGAGGAAAACTAATTTGAAAAGTGTTCATAAATCTGGTTTTGATTTCCTTTCAGTCCATTTGGTTCTACTTTTGAGAACTCGAGAGTGACATACCAGACTATTCAGTATACTTAATCCTTGTAAGTACTGTTCCTTTACAGGGATCATCACTGGACCACTAATCTACAGTAATACTTCCAAAATACTTGGAAAGGACACACAAACATCTGTTCAGTAAGGGATGTAAGTTGTGGTTTTAATTCTATTATGCTTAGTTTTGTATGTGCCTATCTTGTCAGGTACATGCAGGTAAGGTCTGTTTTATTTATTACTTCAAACATTACCTACTTTCTTTTAACCCCACACCCATATGTTGATAAGGTGTGTTGGTTCTACTTCCTTTATATCTCTCCAATCTATCTACTCCACTCGGTCACTATTACCACTCTCTTCACCTCTACTGAAATGGATTCCTCACCGTGTTTCTTGGCTACTCTAGTTCATTGTCTACAAGTCCAAGAGACTGCTCGCTCCTATGCCTAAAAACCCCACAACAGTGCCCCTCAGATGTAACAGGTAAACATGGCACACGAGACCCTTTATGCCATCATAAATCCGAGACCTACTTTTCAACTTGCATCACTGCCTCCATCTTATTTTACGGTCCAGCCACAGTCAGTTCCTTGTAGTATTTCAGAAAGTACTACTCTTTTTCAGTTACATGCTGCTCATTTTCTTAAACCATCCTTGCTCATCTCCTTTAACCTCCTTGCTTGACTCATTCTTTCCTACTTCATCTGGCTAATTAATATTTATCCTTTAAAATGTCAAGAAAGTATTCTTGATCTCTTCTGTTGGTTTACTTCACCTTGAGTTTAATCTCATTATATCACTTATGCTGAAGTGTAACTATACCCCTGGGCTTCCCTGGTGGCTCAGCAGGTTTGATCTCTGGGTCAGGAAGATCCCTGGAGAAGGAAATGACAACCCAGTCCAGGATTCCTGCCTGGAGAATCCCATACACAGGAGAGCCTGGGGCTACAGTCCATGGGGTGCAGAGAGTTGGACACAAGGTAGCAACTCAACAGCAACAGCAGGCGATGTCCCCAGCAGACTGTGGGCTACTCAAGAGATAAGGCTGAGCCTCCCTGGGGGTCCAGCGGTTAAGAATCTGCCTGCCAGTGCAGCGTATATGGGTTCGATCCCTGGTCCCAGGAAGATTTCACATGCTGCAGAGCAACTAATAAGCCTGAGCGCTACAACTACTGCGCTCATGTGCCACTACTGAAGCCCCTGCATCCCAGAGTCCATGTTCCACAAGAGAGCAGCCCCTGCTTGCCACAACTAGAGAAAGCCCGAGTGCAGCAACAAAGACCCAGGGTAGCCAAAAATGCTTTTAAAAATTAAAAGGAAAAAAAATGAAGCTGTGTCTTGTCTTGCTATTCTGAGCACCCAGCACTGTGCCTAGCGTTTGTTGGGTATTTAAAATATGTTCCTTGAAGGAATTAAAGAGCAAATGAAAAGTCTAAGCTTTAAGCATGTGAAAAATCCACTTGTGTGAAATCAGTTCAGTTCCGAAAATATGATAAATGTCAGGTAAACAATGGAGGACCATTTTAATCACTTGATAGGAATCTTGGTTTCAACTAAAACCAATTATATCTTTAATGAAAAAAAATTCAGGCTAGCTGGAAATTCACAAAGGAAATGGACCACTTGTGATATTTTGATAAAAATATAATTGTTACAATTATCTCGTGCTAATTTAGAATTAAAAACCAAAAGCAAATACTATCCTGGAATCCAGTTGAGTTAAAAAAAAAAACAGGAAATACTTATTTTAGTAATGGGGCAAGAGATGTACAAGATAAGCCTGGAGTATCTTGTAGAGTTAGAATGATGTACTCAAAAAAGATAAAGCAAAAATAAAAAAATAAAAAATCCACAATGATGAAGATACATCAAGGAGACACAGGAGTAAACTGAAGGAGCTCCCAATGACTAAAGCTGAAAAAAATAACCTGAGCAACAAAACAAGTAGTATTAAATTATAATCTGAACTATAGAGTAGATATCCATGAGTTTTTCTGATATAAATAAATAGGGGTAAGTAGACAAATCTGTGCAGAAGAGCTTCAGACATTTATTCAGATACTCTGTCCTCAAGGAGATAGGGCATAACCCCCTACTTCTTAATCTTGGGCTACAAATAGTGACTTTCCTTCCAAAGACTACACTGTGGAAATAAGGGGTTAAAAAAGTAACTTTTTTTTAGTGAGGTAGTGTCAAACACTACTTCAACCAAAAAATCAAGGTCAACATCAACAGTCTAAATCATGTTGATAATATATTCTTGAAATCATGTAGTAAAAATGACATTTTACCTCTGTGACTTCCCTCTCAAGTCCCATACCCCAGTCTAATCACGAAAAACAGCAAATTCCAATTGAGAAACATTCTGCAAAAAGCCAGTACTTCTCAAAACTGTCAAGGTCTTCAAAATAAGTCTGAAAAACTACTGTAGCCAAGAGAAACCTAAGAAGATATGAAACTAAATGTAACGTGGTATCCTGAATGAGATCCTAGAATACAAAAAAAGATCTCAGGTGAAAACTAAGGAAATCTGCATAAACTATGGATTTTTTCAATAATAATATATCCATATTGATTCATTAATTATATAAATATAACATATTAATGTAAGACATGAATATTAGGAGACACTGAGTATGGGGAATATGATAATTCTCTGTGATATACTGCCTACTTTTGTATAAATCTAAACTATCCTGATGGCTCAGATGGTAAAGAATCTGCCTGCAATGCAGTAGACCCAGGTTCAATCTCTGGATGGGGAAGATCCCCTGGAGAAGGGCATGGCAAGCCACTCCAGTATTCTTGCCTGGAGAATCCCATGGACAGAGGAGCCTGGTGGGCACAAAGAGTTGGACATGACTGTGGCGACTTAGCACAGAGCACACATCCTAACATAAAATTTAGTTTTAAAAAATTACAGTGGGAAAAAACCCCACACAAAATACATATATATGGGACATGCTATAATAAAATTCATTAGGATATAAGTAATATCTTAGTAAGAACCTATCTAATATGATATTTTAAATTCCCTTGCTTAAAGAAAGAAAAACTTAAACTTTTCTTTAGTGTAAAATCTTCTGATGTTTTAAAATTATTATATTATACATTTAAAAACCCCACCAAATTGGTAATATTAAAAAAGTCACCGAGTGGAGAGTGAGGAAGTAGAGAAAAGCAAAAATTCTAGTAAAGCATGGACTTCATACATTTCAAGAATGACAAAGTATAGGTTTCTTCATCTTCATGAGTAAGTCTTACATAGAAAAGGCTTAAGTTACTTAAGAGGAGGGTTAAAAAAAAAAGAGGAGGGTTGAGGGACAGTATGATTATAAACATCTTAAAGATACTTAAAGTTAGGGCTTATAAAAATAGTTTTTATGAAATCTACATTAGAGCCAGTATGTACAACAAATATAGAAGGGTGGTGAGAATTAAGCTCCTTAACAATGATGATAAATCTTTACTATTTACATCAAGAATATGAAGAAGGAAAGTTTCTTCCAGTCTCTAATTTGAGAGTTCATGAAACCTAAGAGCCCCTCCAAAGATTCCTAGTCTTCACGACTAGAGAAGATGAAGCTTTTACACAGGTGAAACTGCCGTAAGACAAGGGAGTCATCCATTCATCTATCCATGCGTCACACATGGAATGCCTACTGGGCATCAGACTTTCTGCTAAGTGCTGAGGATGGAAAGATAGCTAGGGTCCTTGTTCTCATAATACGCATCTTCTAGTCAGAGAGGAAGACAAGAAAGAACCACCCACCCACCCAATAGTGAGTGCTAAGTGTCATGCAGGAAGTTCAAACAGAATGCCAGGATGGAGCACGTACAGTCACACAGAGATGGAGTACTCAGGAAAAGCTTCTCTGAAGTGGTGAAATTTAAGCTACTATCAGTTCTGTCTGCTAAGGGCACCCAGAAGCAATGACACCCCAGTAGCACACTGAAGGTCCAGATCTTACTTTCTATCTACCATTCTTCACTTTAAGGCTCACTAGAGAAATGGTTGATTCAAAGGATGGAGGAGGAAAGAACAAGATAAGCTTGGAATATCTAATGTTATACCAGAATGGAAATGCTTACAGAATGGGGGCATGACAAAATGATAGGGGACCCAGCTTGAAAAGATTCCCATTGGCCAAATCTGAGACAATCTGAACAATAAAATAAAATCTACTGAATATATTAAATAGGCAAATCAATAAATAACAGTGTGAAAAATGAAAAAGCTCCTCCTTTAACAATAGAATGGTATTTAAAAAATGGAGAAGGAATAAGGAAATTAGAAAATCACCATTTAGAAACTGTAAAAATAATAGTAAGGAAAATATGAAGAGAGAGAAAAGGATAGGGCAAATATAAGATATTATCATTTGGGTAACTGAGTGAGGGCTACAGGGCTCTTCTTGGTAGTATTTCGGCATCTCTTCTGTGATTTGAATTTACCAGGTCTGATTAAAAAGTTAAAAGGAAAAAAAAGTCTGCTGTGAAGCAGAACAGAGAAATGGGGCAGTAAGTGAAGGAACATGAGACAAAAGGAGGATTTTACTTTTATTTTTTGGGATAGGAGGTGTCAGAGGATGCCGGTAGGGTGATAGGAAGTGAGGAAGTAATTGCAGAAAAAAGAGCCCTTGAGAAGGATAATGGGGTTGAGAGTCACAGCAGCAAAAGAGGAACTAAAACTTGTAACCCAATGACATTCAGAGTTTGAGTCCAGTTGGGGAAGGATGGTAGTTTTGGTGGTAAGAAGATGACTTTTTAAATTAACCCTCTAAGTTCAATGAAGTATGATGGATTTAGAATTTAGAAGTGAGACAAAAAGATCTAAAACAGTTCTGGAGAGTGAAAAAGTGAGAATTTACAGACGTGCAATAAGACTGTCACAGTGTTTATGGACCATGTGAATGCACGGACTGTATATTTAAAACAAGAAGTTAGTTCTTTCAGCCATGTTGAGATGCTTGTGTGCAGGTACAAAGTAGATGGATAAGTAGACTATCACCAAGGCTCAGACCTTGAGAGACACAAGAGAAGCAGACGACGGGGGTGGAGGGGAGGGGAGATGGGAGGAAAAAGGGGGTAAGTAGTTTGCAAGAACCTAATTATGATGAACCTTGGGTAAGGAGGAAAGAGAGAGCATCAGTATTTGGGGGTGAGATTTATGGAATACTGTGAGTGTGCTAGGGACAAAGAGTTGATTTAGATGTGGCCCTGCCTTTCCAGCACTTACAATCTAGTAAGAAAGATAAAAAATGAAAAATAATTTCTACAGAGTACACTACTAAATACATATCCACACAGAACTATGGAGGTCCAGAAGGAGGCCATTCAACTCAGCTTGAAAGGAGGGAGTTTCAGGGAGGCTTCTTAGAGGTGGTGATGGGGAAGCTGAAGGATGAGGGCAGTAGAGGCAGACAGACCTGCAGTCCAAAGGGTCAAAGGAGAAAGATGATGAAACACCACTGTTAGGACAACTACACGCTCCCATATTTAATAGAATTCAGTTCAGTTCAGTTCAGTCGCTCAGTCGGGTCCGACTCTTTGCGACCCCATGAATCGCAGCACGCCAGGCCATCCTAAAATTAAGACTGGACAAGGATGGGGCTGGCAAAACTGGAAATGAACTGGGGGCAGATCACAGAAGACCACGTGTGCCTTCCTGAAGCACTATTATAAAGGCAACAGGAACTAATAACAGAGTTTTAAACACTGAAGAAGCCAAATCAAATTGATGGTGTTGATGGTGACTATCCATAGCCCAGATGGTTTGCCACTCTAGTGGCAAAGTGAAGATGCCAAACTAACAGGAGTGACATGCTTTAGAAGACTGCTTGCTTTGCACGAGAAGGAGTAAGATATTTTTTGGAATGGAAACAAAGTGGCAAAAACAATTATACTAAACAGCAAACATTAATGAATAAAACAAAAAATAGCTCTATTTTTCATATGCAGAGAGAAAGGGGAAATGAATGATTTTGTGTGTGTTAGGTATCATTAGGTATTTTTCTACCTATCATTAGGTGTACAGTGCCTGCCCCATCCTCTGGGGGACTATGAACATGAATGAGGTTTGTGGGTGAAGTGCTTCTGGGTTTTAGAAAAGACATGAATGTAAGGCATGATGATACTTATAAAGATTACTGGGACTCTGGACCAAGGAACCAATGAGCAGGCTTTATAATTTAACAAATAAATCCAGGTCTATGTTATGCTGTTGGCAAATTCAACAATAAATGCATAAAGACTTCTTTCATGAATCTTAAGTTAGGTTGCTAATATGGATTTAAGAAAATTTTGGCTCTGTTGCTTAGCAAAGAATAATTACAAATTATATAAATATGCCAGTTTTGGACTTGAAAATCAGGGTGTATGTTTTAGGCAAAGCACTGTGTAGGTATAGCTTATATATACTGCTTCAAAGAGTTTTATGTTTTATAAAAGCAATTTCATGTGAAAGCAAAGCAACACGTGAAATCTCTAATTTACAAATCATCATGTATGCAGAACTGAAGGAACCAATTGACTCTGACTATAAAAAAAGAACCAGTTTTACTATATATAAGCATATATAATTCCTTAAATTATCTGATCAACATTCATTCAATGAGTACTTAGGTGTACAGCAAATTTTCTAATAATATTAAAGCAGAAATCAATCTCTTCAATATCATCTCATTTATACTGAAAAAGGTATTCTTTATTTAAAGACCCTTAAAAGGAGTCATAAAGGGCCAGATTGCAAACATTTTTAGCTTTCTAGGCCATGCAGAGTCTGCCCAGTTTGCTTAACTCCACAGCCCAGAATACATGTAAATGAATGATCAGAGCTTTGTTCCAATAAAATTTTAATTTCTAAAATCAAGGCAGCAAGCTGGAGTAGACCCATGGGCCACAGTTTGCTGATACCTATCCTAAAACACACTTGTAAGTCTTATCAGATTCTCTTAGATTATCAATTTATTCAAAAGAACTATAAAATAAAGTATCAGAACATGAGAGGAGAGGACTCAAATTACACTTGAAATTTTAAGAAACTGCCTAAGAAGTTCCCCATTTATCTATTTTGCTTATAGAAAGGACAAATACTATATAGATATAGGGTGCTGCAATGAGATTTCGCTTTAGGAAGAAAAGGTTTTCTTCCTTTTTCAGCTCATTTTCATAGTTGAATGCTTTTGATCCATTTCGAAGGTGTCTTTAGAGTAGAGTTGTCCAGTTTAATTTCTCTACTGCACTAGGCAATTACACATAAACCTGAAACAAACTGATTCAATCAATATGCCTATCACTTGATTACATTTTAATCAGACTTTCCTGGTGGCTCAGACGATAAAGCATCTACCTACAATGAGGGAGATCCGGGTTCAACCCCTGGGTTGGGAAGATCTCCTGGAGAAGGAAATGGCAACCCACTCCAGTATCTTGCCTGGAAAATCCCATGGATGGAGAAGTCTGGTAGGATACAGTCCATGGGGTCGCAAAGAGTAGGACATGACTGAGCGACTTCACTTTCACATTTTAATCATCTGAACATTCCATTATTTGCATGCATTTAGCACTCTCTACTCCAGTTTTTTTTTTTTTTAAGTAAACTAACTCATATGTCACACAGAGGAAGGAATAAATTGTAGTCACTTCATGTATATATGTTGGATCCATTCATCAAGGATATAAGCTCTCCAGGGAAAAGAATATTTTCTCTTCTTTAATGCCCCTTTGTAGAGCTAATGAAAGATTTTCTTCAGGTTGCATCACTTATGGTTGCTGGCTTCGCGGGCAGTTAAGCTGGTAAAGAATCCACCTGCAATGCAGGAGACCCCAGTTTGATTCCTGGGTCAGGAAGTTCCCGCTGGAGAAGGTTTAGGCTACTCACTCCAGTATTTTGGGGCTTCTCTAGTGGCTCAGATGGAAAAGAATCTGCCTGCATTGTGAGAGACCTGGGTTTGATCCCTGGATTGGGAAAATCCCCTGGAGGAGGGCCCCATTCCAATATTCTTGACTGGAGAATCCCATGGACAGAGGAGCCTGGTGGCCACAGTCCATGGGGTCACAAAGAGTCGGACACGACTGAGCACACACACACTGTCAGAGCCATGACATCACCCTGGAGCTTCCATCTTCAGTTACTACTTTCCCTGGCGCTATTCCTCTTGGTCACTGTATAGCAATTACACAGTTTATTTTACACGAAAAGGGCCTGGAAGCAGATAAGAATCTCACAAACTGGAAAACATTACAACTAAACGGGAATGTGACAGGAACCAAGCAGGAGGACATATCACTATGACATATTTGTTACAGGAAATAGTCCACAACAAGAAAGTCTCCTTCTTCTGGTTTGATAATAATACTAACTGCATGTAGAGATAATATACACTAATAAATGGCAATACGCCCTTTATTTAAAAATTAAAAAACCAACCTAAGAGTTAAAATCTGACTAAAGGGATGGGTCATATATTCTATTTGATTTAAATAACTGAGGTACTGTTAATAACATATAGTCTACTGCCATATCCATCAAATAATCTGTTATTTTTTTAAAATATGGACTTTGCTTCAAAGCAAAAGAAAGTGATATTAAAGAAGCAGAAATTTCCAGATAAGTAAACAGAGGAGAAAATACATGTATTTTCTTATTCAAAGCATAAAAACATTTGTTAAAAGGTCATAAAGCAAAAGACATAACACGACTAAACCTACCAATTTTTAAAAAAGCACTGCAAAATTAAAAATAAGATGGTGGCTTTGATATAAGTGCAAGTTAAAGATAGTTGAGTTTACACCCACAAGAATTTTCAACTGTAAGATATGCTTAGTTTGGACTTTGAGAATTTATTTTTAGATAGATAGATGGCTCAAATAGTTTCTTTGCAAGAAACTAGAAACCCCACAGTTTTAAATCTGTCTTATTCTTGTTTAAGACTCAAGAGGCAGCAATACAGGGTTACTGATATACAGAATAGTAATTTTTCTGTAATTTTCTCTTATCTTAATCTTCAATTTCTCTTGTAAAGCACTTCAACTATTTTTACTCTCTGGTCCCCATGTTAGTTATGATTTGTGTATTACTGGCTTTAGAGGATGATTTTTTTTTTTTTTTAATTCAAACAGCCTAAGGGTAGAGAAATTACTCTGTAAAAGGAAATGCTAGAATGTTATTTCTTTTCAAGGAAAGTCATGGTGAAATGGAAGCATTTATCCAGAAACAGAGTTGAATAAACTAGTTGAGAGTTGAATAAAATAACTAGTTAATAAACTGGAAGTTTAAATAGGATTAGAAGATTCTGTTTCCTGATTCAAATCTAAGGTCCCCGTTATATGCTGCCAATACTTGGTACACGGAATGGACCTTTACACTCAGTTTCTGTTCTATTTGTATAGACTTTAAGTAACGTTTAAAATTTGCTTTATCTCCAGCAATAGCACTCCTCTGAAGAAAACTAAAACACCAATTAGAGAACATAAGATATATGTACCTCACTGCAGCATTAGTTACAACAGTCAAGATATGGAAACAACCAAATCACCCATCAATAGATAAATGGGTAAAAAAAATGTGACACACACACACACACCCAAACACACATACACAATGGAATATTTGTTGTTATTGTTTAGTTGCTAAGTTGTGTCTGACTCTTTGCGATACCGTGAACTGTAGTCTGCCAGGTTCCTCTGTTCATGGGATTTCCCAGGCAAGAATATTATTATTATTCAGCTACAAAAAAGAATGAGAAAAAAACAATAAAATTAAAAAAAATAAATAAAAAATAAAAAAGAGAGAGATCTTGCCATTTGTTACAACATGGTTGGACCTAGAAGGTAGGCTAAGTCAGATAAGTCAGACAGAGAAAGACCAATACTGTATTATTTCATTTTTATATGCAATAAAAAAACAAACAAATGAACAAATGTAACAAGATACAAAGTTATATATAGAGAGAATAAATAATGTTTGCCAGGTGTGGGGGTGGGGGAGGGGGAAGTTAAGGAGAAGAAAGAAACAGGTGAGGAGATTAAGAAGTACAAATTTCCAGACTTCCCAAGTGGTCTAGTGGTTAAGACTCAGCCCTTCCACTGCAAGGGGCATAGGTCAGATCCCTGGTTGGGGAACTAAGATCCTGCATCCTGCATTATAACAATAATGAGAATAATAATAATGAGAAGAGAAAAAACTTAAAAAAAAAAGGAAGTACAAATTTTCAGTTGCAAATTTACAGTCAATAATTATGTGTTATCTTTGTATGGTGACATGGTAATAAGACTTACTGTGGTGATCAGTTTGAAATGTTTAAAACATCACATCACTATGATGTGTAAAAGGAACTAGTATAGTGCTATAAGTCAATTACACTTCAAAAACACACTCATAGAAAAAGACAGCAATATGGGGCGAGGGGGAATTAGAGAAGGCAGTCAAAATGTACCAAGTTTCAGTTATAAGATAAGTAAGTTCTAGGGATATAATGTACAAGATGATTAATATAATTAACACTGGTGTATGTTAGTTTTGAAAGTTGTTAAGAGAGCAAATCACAATAAACTGTGGAAAATTCTGAAAGAGATGGGAATACCAGACCACCTGACCTGCCTCTTGAGAAACCTGTATGCAGGTCAGGAAGCAACAGTTAGAACTGGACATGGAACAACAGACTGCTTCCAAATAGGAAAAGGAGTACGTCAAGGCTGTGTATATTGTCACCCTGCTTATTTAACTTATATACAGAGTACATCATGAGAAATGTTGGGCTGGAAGAAGCACAAGCCGAAATCAAAACTGCTGGGAGCAATTATCAATAACCTCAGATATGCAGATGACACCACCCTTATGGCAGAAAGTGAAGAGGAACTAAGCCTCTTGATGAAAGTGAAAGAGGAGAGTGAAAAAGTTGGCTTAAAGCTCAACATTCAGAAAACGAAGATCATGGCATCTGGTCCTATCACTTCATGGGAAATAGATGGGGAAACAGTGTTAGACTATTTTTTGGGCTCCAAAATCACTGCAGATGGTGATTGCAGCCATGAAATTAAAAGATGCTTACTCCTTGGAAGGAAAGTTATGACCAACTTAGATAGCATATTAAAAAGCAGAGGCATTACTTTGCTGACAAAGGTTCGTCTAGACAAGGCTATGGTTTTTCCAGTGGTCATGTATGAATGTGAGAGTTGGACTGTGAAGAAAGCTGAGCGCTGAAGAATTGATGCTTTTGAACTGTGGTGTTGGAGAAGACTCTTGAGAGTCCCTTGGACTGCACGGAGATCCAACCAGTCCATCCTAAAGGAGATCAGTCCTGGGTGTTCATTGGAAGGACTGATGCTGAAGCTGAAACTCCAATACTTGGCCAACTGATGCAAAGAGCTGACTCATTTGAAAATACCCTGATGCTGGGAAAGATTGAAGGCAGGAGGAGAAAGGGATGACAGAGTATGAGACGGCTGGATGGCATGACCGACTCAATGGACATGGGTCTGGGTAAACTCTGGGAGTTGGTGATGGACAGACAGGCCTGGCGTGCTGCGATTCATGGGGTCACAAAGAGTCGGACATGACTGAGTGACTGAACTGAAGAGAGCAAATCCTAAGAGTTCTCAACACAAGAAAAAAATTTTTTTCTATTTTTTAATTTTGTAATGAGAAGAAGGGTGTTCACTAAACATTGTGATAATCATTTCATGATGCATGTATTGATAAATCAAATTATTAAACTGTACACCTTAAACTTGCATGCATGTGTGCTCAGTTGCTAAGTTGTGTCTGACTCTGTGATCCTACGGACTGTAATCTGACAGGCTCCTCTGTTCATGGAATTTCCCAGGCAAGAATACTGGCGTAGCTTGCCATTTCCTACTCCAGGGGATCTTCCCAACCCAGGGATCGTACCAGTGTCTCCTGCATCTCTTGCACTGGTAGGTGGATTCTTGACCACTGAGTCACCTGGGAATTCCACACCTTAAACTTATACAGTGCCATTTGTCAACTATATTTCAATAAAACTAGAAGAAAAATAAATAAAAATTTGCTGTATCCTCAATAGGTTGCTTTTTAAGGATAGTTATGCTCCATGTTAAATGATCTTACAATAAATAAGTTATTTGAATGGGCTTCCCTGGTAGCTCAGCTGGTAAAGAATCCATCTGCAATGCAAGAGACCCCGGTTCTATTCCTGGGTCGGGAAGATCTGCTGGAGAAGGGATAGGCTACCCACTCCAGCATTCGCAGACTTCCCTGGTGGCTCAGCTAGTAAAGAATTCATCTGCAATGTGGCAGATTCTTACATTCAACCTTACAATGAATGTTATTTGAATAGTTCCCTCCAAAATTGCTGATGGAAAGAAAAAGAAAGGAAGAAAAGGAAGAAAGAATAATGGCAGGGTCAACGAATTTGCCTCAGTCACTTTTTTTTTCTTTTCTTCTTTTTCTTTTCCCTTTATCTAGGAGACATACGCTAGTACTCAACTTCTACTACTAGACTGCCAGTCCTGAGAACTTTCAATGTAACATGCTATGGATATACTTCTGCTCTTAAAAGAATGAGGAAGAGACATATACAACTCAATCACACTTAAAATCATTGCCTGGATGCATGCAATGACTGAATGATATGTATTTCCTCTAGTTTTAAGAATAAGTACTGAGAAGGTATTAAGAATAAATCCTGGAAATCTCTCCTGGGAAGAATCTTTTGAAGTCAGTCTCCTTGGATATCAGAAAGTTTTTTGCTACACACAAGGTATTTTTCTTATGAGGGCTTGTGAACTTTGTAAATTCTTCAGAGCTTAAGTTCTCATTTTTCATGGCAGTGCCCTTTCCCAATTACTCCACACAATGGGACATCAGAGCTACCATTAAACAGATCATTAAAAATGACAGATCAGGTCCTTACACCTGACTAAGTTAGTCTTGAGTGTAAACTGGATGCTTGGGGACATGCACGCTCTCCTTTGGCTCACTAGGGTCATATGACTGCACTGGAGCACAGGTAATTTACTAACTGGTGAAAAATCTGAGCTGGTGGTTAAAAACTGATGGAGATTTTGGCACTGCTAATAGAGTGAGTGCTCTTAATATCTGCTTTCAGAATAATACCTTCCCAATTTGGATTGAATCAGTTTAAATAGATATTTGTATCTGTGCTTCACTTCCACTAATATATTTGGAGAAAACGTTTCACTAAGATTATAAAGAAACACTAAGGGTAAGACCATGCATAACGACAATATTCTATTTACCTCTTTTAAAAAATACACCACACTGCCTTTCTATTCAATTTTGAAATATAAGAGAACTTCCTGAAATATTTCTTAAGCACCATCAGTCTTAATACTCTCAATTTTTAGAAATCTATGAATATTATTTGAATGGTACTATATACAAAGCATTGTGCTGCTGAACTCATCCATACCTTGAACTACTAATGTATTTCTTAGTTCTTGTCTTAATGAATTAGACTAGTATAGGTCAAGAGAATACAGCCAGGGTTATATCTCCATTAGAAATGGAACTTGAATCTTCTCAAGGTCAGTAACAATGTTATCTAAAATAAAACATGTTCATAAACTACTACACTCTTTGCAGAAACCAAACAGAACATACTCAAACAGGTAAAATCTGCTTTTACCTCAACCTTGATTCACTTTGAAAGTAGTTCTGCAGCCTACACTTCAAATAGGAAACTTGGAATCGCTTGTTATCAGATCGTAAACAAAATGCCTATATTATAAAAGAGTTCATTTTCTCCAAACATCTGAATTGTCAAAGAAATATTGAGCTTCTTTATATTACTCAAAATAACACTGCGTTTAGAGTTATATATCAGACTTGTGAAGTTAAAACTCAAAATACATGAGTTGGATTTTTTAAAAAGCAGAGGGAGAAAAAAGTTAAGCTGGCCAGGGTTAAAAGGCAGCAGCACACAGCCTCCTCTTGTCTGCCTTTTATTTCTGTCCTGCTCTGCTTACAACTTAAGCAAAAGGATCCTTGGCAGATATTTTTTAAAAAAGCAGGAAATTAAAATCATTTTTTAAACTAATTAAAGGTATTTTGGAAATAGTCCCTTGCATTCTTCATAAGGATTACCAGCAATATTTGTGTTGGGTAAAAAAAGAACACTATTTCTCTTTTGAAATGTCTGATTACTAAATTTATTTTCATACAAATGTTAAAACTTCGTGATCATGTTCCAAATTGTTTGGAACTGCAGAAGAACCAAAAGAACAACTATGAGATTTAGAATTTTGAGCTATACTATACCAAACACACCATCTACCCCTTTGTCTGGAAGAGTAAATTATTTTTTAACTTACTGCTTCTAAATGATTTTTTTTTACTTTAAATAAGTAGGAAAGTGACTATATATTTTATATCAGATGAAATATCCTACCGATTTTAAGCAATTAGCTTTTATCTTCAGGCTTTCCATTTCAAATGCAAATACATCTTGATGAACTCAACTCTGTCCAAACAGTATACATAATCAACAATGGCAAGGTGTATTACAGAAACTTATACTGAGGCCTAATTAAAAAAAAAAAATCTAAACTTACAAACGGCATAAAGTATTTTTTATTCAATCACTGAACGTTCTCCAGTTTATTTCCAACACAAAGCAGTGGAAGAGATCTGAAACTGGAGAGGCCTATGCATTGATCACTATCTTGACTCTGGCTGAGAGGTTCCCAGTATCTGGACAACATCAAGGACTATCTGTCATAAGCTGGAATGTTGCTAAGGGGTCAAGCCATCAACTTTGTGGCAGTTTCCTGGATGACATCAGATTTAGAACTTTTCAGTGCTATGCAGCTGCAGGCAATAATAATTTGTTCCTTGTCTAAGAATAAGAAGATACTAAAAGAACTGTTTTTCAAAAAACCAAAAAATGCAGAAGAAATAGCTGCCTTCAGGGAAATGGGAGTTGGGATGCCCTACCCCAAGTCCTTATTGCAATGCATTTTGGAATAAGACACTGAACTCTCTACTGACATCCCAGTCTGTGGCTTACTCTGCCCATATCATTTCTTTCAAGGAACGTCTTCCTTATATCTGGCAAGTAGAAAATATTAGGGATTATCTCGAGCCCTAATATTATAACCTTATCTTATAACCAAAACTTTCCTCCTGTCATTGCTTCTTTTAGCAGCAATGTACTATGATGAAAAACTGTGATAATTTTCCAAATGTGTTTACAAGCAACTTTCCAGGAACACAGGTCTTTTGCTAAGGCAGGAACATTTGTATTTACAACACAGATCTGAAACACCTACATGTTTGTCTGTAAAACAGAGCATGTTTCTCTTGGCAGAAACAATGTTTTATCTTCATATTTGAGCAGGAATTTATAAATAGGTCACCCTTGGTATTTTAGCCAGAAGAACATGTGGCCACTGGTTTTGTTTTAGCAAAAGCAGTGAAGTTTAACAGCATAAAATATGATACTTCTACTTTTGTGCAGGTATACAACGTTACCATCTGAAGCCTTCTTTAATTCAATTTTTAGTTTTTCTTTGTCTTCTTCTAGTTTTTTATTTTCTGCTTCCAAAACGTGTTCTTCTTCCTTGCCATAGTTTTTCAAGAGCTATCAGAAAAGAGAGTTATAGAAAGAAGTAATCTTAGATTGTAATAGCCAGATATTTTTTTAAGAAAAGAGCTAAATAATGTATTTTAAATTATTGGCCTTTATTCTTTGTCCTTTTCAGTGCTTTATACTTTTTTACAATGTAAACTTCTGCTAACAGAAACTTGGTATTTGGCAAATACACACACACAATTTCTTCTATGACCGAAACCTCTGATATGAAAATAACAAGAGTTTCTGGCTGGGCTACAATTAAAATTATATTTTCAAAAGTATTCAGATAAAACATATCTTTTCCTTAATATGTGATGTTAATCTAAGGAAAAAAATAGTTCTGATGATAATATTACTTGGAAAGCCTTTATGTTCCAACTGCAGAGCTGTCTACTCAGACTAGTTTTATATTGATGATTTGTAAAAGAACATGTTTTCAGGATAGAAATGGGTAAGTGGAGTATGACAGGGCCACCTTTATGCTTGGATAATTCTACCTAATTTACATTGAATGGTCTCCAAATTACTTTTATCCAGTTAATCTTTCATAATATTCTTTGTATTTTCAAATCTATTCTGGCTTTTAAAGTGTTTGTTTTATGTTTATAGCTTATCTTTTCTAGGCAAGAAAAATTAAGATCTGAATAGTAAAATATTTGACTAAAATAAAAACATCATAGGGTAAAAATTTCATAGCCTGGATGGAAATCATCAGTGTTAATAGAAGTAAGTAGCTGACATCAAAAAGACATTTTAAGATGTTTAGTTAAAGATGTTAAATTAATGTTTGAAAAACAGAACATGTACATATTGACATAGGTTATTTGACTAAGTAAAAAAGCAGCAATTTGATACAGAAAACTTCAACAGTCAGGAAAAAAAAAATTAACTCAGGACAATTTAAAATAGACTGACATAGAAAAGAATTTCTACTGCAGGGTGATTCCTTTCCTGATGTAAACTGACATATTAAAACACTGATATAAAAAAAAAAAAACACTGATATATTAAACAAAACAAAAAAAAATTATACTTAGCACTGCTACTACTACATGCAAATATTCTACAATACTGTGTAGTATAAGGAGTAAAAATGTAACAGAAGTACAATCTTTTGCTCTCAGGTAAACTCAGGCCCGTGGAAACGAGGAGATGAGCATAACTACTGTAGCACAAGATCAAATACAATACTGCTGTGTTACAACAGAGATCAGGCAGATCCAAAGGAGGAATTAAAACTTGAATGAATATATAATTCCAAGAATATTTTTTAAGAGATAAAGAACTAAAGTACCTACTAAAACCGAAGAAGTCTCACATCTTTAACATAAAAAATTTTTTTTCTTTTTTTTAGAGCAGAGACTAGGGAAAAAAAAATCCCTCTGAATTCTACAGGTCTGTTGACCACCTAACACAATCCTTGCTATTACTTTACTTGAATTCATTTCACACAGTCTTCAGTGATTATCCAGATTGGAAGAGAACCAATGAGTTACAGGAATGCTTACACTGACTGCCTGAATTAATACGCCACTGACTTGGAAAAGTTGAATTTGGTGTTGGTCTTGTAAATAAGCTTTCACTAATGTACCTATAAACCTGTTCAATTTTATTACTGAATTATTATTATGTGTAACTTGATGCTGGAGAAAGATCAAGACGCCTGGAATCTGAAATTTTATAGCTACCAGCTACAGTAATGCACATGTAAACTGTCCTACCCACCTTACCCCACCTGGGTAAGTGGCTGGGAAAAAACAACTAAGAAGTAAAGCTCCATCACTGCTGTTATTTTAAAGTCGTCATATATAAGTTAATTGGTCTTTCATAATTATTTCATTAACTGAATATTATAGCAGAATGGGGTCCCATGCATTATCTGCAATTCATTTCATGGGCTAGCATATGATCGAAGGGAACAAAACAACATGGTTAAGAGTGTGGATTCTAGAGGCAGGCTGCCTGCCTGGATTCAAACCTTAGTTCTGTCTCTTATTAGTGGAATGATTTTATACAAGACACTTAACCTTTCTGTGCCTCTATTTCTTCATCTATAAAATGCAAATACTAACAGCACCAACCTCCTAGGGTGGTTGCAACAATTCAAAGAGTTAATACCTTACTGTGAAGCATGTGAAAATGTTAGCTATTATTTGTAAACTTGAGACCCAGAACAAATGTGGTGACTTGACAGATCACAATGCTAATTAATTACTGGTAGATTTGGGACTGGCACCCAAATCTCTTAAACTTTAGGGTAAAACACTTTCCATTAGATAATGTGTCTCTTATAGAGAATGAAGAGATGTTTTTAGCATCATAAAATGAGATCAAAGGACAAAAAATGAAGCAAATAATATTAACGTACAAAATAAGTCTGACTGTGTTGCTGAAACACTGGTGACATACTGTTTGCTTCTGAACACAGAAACACTGACACAGCTTGATGACCAACGGAAAGTTACATGACGTCTACGAACCAAAGCTTTTTTCAAAACAGAACAAAACAAAGTAAAAATACAAACCAGTGCTTATTCTTTAAATGTTTCCTTAAAAGATGCTGTTAAAATCTACCCAAAGAAACATTTCTGAATCCTATTTGTGTAGTGGAAATAAGGCAGACATCATAAATAAAACATGCGTTTTTGAACAGGTGACCATGATACTGTAGCATCAAACATTTTTTTTGCAATCCCTTATTTAATAAAGAATTTAATAATCCCTTATTGCATTTCCCTTATTTAATAGGTGGCGAAGAAGACTCTTGAGAGTCCTTTAGACAGCAAGGAGATAAACCTTGTCAATCATAAAGGAAATCAACCCTGAATATTCATTGGAAGGACCGATGCTGAAGCTGACGCTCTAATACTTTGGCCACATGATGCGAAGAGTCAGCTCATTGGGAAAAAACCTGATGCTGAGAAACACTGAAGGCAGGAGGAGAAGGGGACGACAGAGGACAAGTTGGTTGGATAGCGTCACCAACTCCGTGGACGTGAGTTTGAGCAAACTCCAGAGATAGTGAAAGACAAGGAAGCCTGGCGTGCTGCAGTCCATGGGGTGGTGAACAATCAGACACGACTTAGCAAATGAACAACAACAATAGTTTTAGAGAGCTTTATATTGCTCTAGTTAATAGGTAACTCTTTTAGAATTAATAAAAGGTGATGCTTAGAGTCTTTTCTGTAAGAGGCTAGGCTTTAGGATTTGGGTAACTCTCTACTGTTAGACTTCCTTTTTACATAAATATGAAAAGTGAAAGTGAAAGTCACTCAATTGAGTCCAGCTCTTTGCGACCCCATGGATTATGCCGTTCATGGAATTCTCCAGGCCAGAATACTGGAGTGGGTAGCCTTTTCCTTTTCCAGGCAATCTTCCCAATCCAGGGATCAAACACAGGTCTCCCGCATTGCAGGTGGATTCTTTACTAGCTGAGCCACAAGGAAAGCCCAAGAAAACTGGAGTGGGTAGCCTATCCCTTCTCCAGCAGATCTTCCTGACCCAGGAATTGAACTGGGGTCTCCTGCATTGCAGGAGGATTCTTTACCAACTGAGCTATCAGGGAAGCCCTTACATAAATATAATTTGATGTAATTTATAATTGATTGCACTTCATTAATCTGTAATAGGGAAATAATCTTATTGCATTATGTTAGGAATTATTTAAGAAAATGTTTCACTTCTGAATGGTTCTTTTGACTTTTTTTCTAAGAAGCAGAAATAGGAAAACTTATAGGTTACAGGGCTTAACATGAGCTGAAAGCACTCAAGCTATGAGATCTGACTCCTAAATTTTAAAGTTAAGAAAAAAAATACCCGAAGTAATTTTGTATCTTCCATTTTCTCATTTGTTCTTTTTACTTAACATGGAAAACATCAGTACCTGATTTTCACTCTCCCTGAGTAGCAGGGGAAAGACAGCATTGGGTTCTCAATGAATTATTAGCAACATAACCCAAATTAGAGACTGAAAATATTATATGCAGTCTTCAATCTGTAGCAACTATTTTTATCTGCTTCTTACATAAATATCATTTAAAGAAACACACACACACACATAAAGTCTTAACAGTAATTCAACGGAACGGGAAATGGAAACTTAAGAGATACTTAGTAAAACTTGCTTTAAGTTATGAAGTAAAATTAATGGTAATAAAGGAACTAAAATTCATATTCCCAGAACTGTTTTCTCCTTGAATCATAGGGAGTAGGTCCAATGGCATTAGTCTACTACTGAGGGAAACTGTGAGAATTCGCAAATCTAAAGATAATAAAATACTTCTGGAACAATCATATTGTAGAATACTGTTATTTATGGTCATTTTCTGCTTATAAAATAGAAAAATGCTCTTTTTGAGGCTGAAGAAAATACACCACCCCTTGGGAATACCAAAAACATTTACACCAGTTTAAAAAAAAAAATTTAAATACCCGTTTCAGTCTTTCATTTTCTTCCATGAATTTTTTGGCAGCCTGGTTAATATTTTCTGCTTGATGTTTAAGTACTCCTTTGTTTGACAGCTCTTTTGCCAGCTGAGTAATAAGGGTAACCAGACGTCTCAACACTCTAAGAAAATCAAACAAATGTCAGAGTAGTGTATAACTAGACTAATCTCCAAGAACTGTGACTTTAAGCACTAATTATCCAGTAACTCCCCTTCAGGTGTGAGTGTGATAATGTTAAGCAAGGGAGGATGTTTAAAGAAGTGTGTGTTCAGTCACTCAGTCATGTCTGACTCTCTGTGACCTCATGGACTGTAGCCTGCAGGCTCCTCTGTCCATGGCATTCTAGGCAAGAATACTGGAGTGGGTTGCCATGTCCTCCTCCAGTGTTTAAAGAAGACAAATACATAGTCCAAGTCCTAGTTAAAACAAGCCTGTGTTTCATTTCTTTGAAATTTTTTTGCCAGAAGACTAACTTTTGGAATATGGGTTCAGTGGGACTTATTATTTTTCTCTGTAGAGGACTTTGGCCAGGAGGAGCAGAAAGAGAATTTTGGACATTATGGTAGGGCCAGTAAGAAATTTTCCTCCTCAGTTCAAAA
The DNA here is from genome assembly GCF_963930625.1 of Muntiacus reevesi. Lineage (NCBI taxonomy): Eukaryota > Metazoa > Chordata > Mammalia > Artiodactyla > Cervidae > Muntiacus > Muntiacus reevesi. The sequence continues at coordinate 46,175,661 of NC_089254.1, read as the reverse complement.
TCTGCTATGTAAAGAGCACTGTGCAGGATTTCCCTTGTGGTCGGTGGTTAAGAATTGAGCCCCTGTGCTTCCAGTGGAGAGGGCATAGATTCAATCCCTGGCTGTGGAAATAAGATCCCACATGCCTCTTAGTAAAAATAAATAAATAAAAAGAGCACTATGGAAGGCTGGCTAAACCTAAAAATTACTCTCCTACTTGTATTGGTGGGTAACCTCCATTGTTATTAGTAGTAATCGTTATCTTCAAGTATTCAATTCAAGAATTGCTAAGTGTTAATTACTGTGCCAGGCATTGGGGATATAATTGGAAACAAGACAATGGCCCTGCTCTCAAAGAGTTTAGGCTTTAGTTGGGGAGGTGAGAGTTAAAACAGTATTTAATTACAACCATAAGTAATTAAATGACACTTGGAAGAAAAGTATACACACTACACACTCTATGGGAGTGTACAATAGGAGACCTACCTACTTTGGGGAAATGAGGGTCACAGGCCTCAGCTTACCTGAGGAAGGAGCTGAAGGACGAGTAGAAATTACCCGGGGAGAGAGGGAAGGGAAGAGTGTGTTGGCAGAAGGGAAAGTTGGTGTGAAGACCCTGAAGTAGGAAGGAGCTGGGTACACAAAAGGAACTCAATAAATATTTGTTGCAACAATGAATGAATGAATGAAGGAACAGCAAAGGACAGTGTGGGTGCAACAGTGGTACATGTGTCAGAAAAGAGTACAAGACGAGGCTCCAGACAGCAGCAGGGGTGAGATCCTGCAGGACCTATGGGCCTATCAAATCTACAAGCCAGGATTCTTATTTGTTATTTGGGTCAGCCATCTGAGTTCTTTCAAAAAAGATGTTAGTGTGCTAAATAGTACAGAAGAAAAATCTACACTATAAGTGGAAAAAATGAGAAACATAAATCATGTTTTAAAATTGTGCAAAAAAAAACTTACAGCCAGAAAAATAATGAAAATCCAGAAATGTAAAGATTTCTTTGAGACCTGAAGAGTTTCATTTGTGTATGTTCATAGGCAGCAGGTCTGTTGGCTGAGCTCTTTTCAATAGTATGAGTCGAGGAATATTTTCTTACTTCTCTCACAGCATCTATTAAAAAAAAAAAAAGGAAACACATTGCTTTTGGTTTTTAAGAATATAAGATTATTAATATAATGGAAAGTAGATTTAGCCCAAGTGACCTAACTTTTAGATAACGAATTTTAGCTAGGGGGTCTCTTTATAATACATGGGAGGATATTATGCTCAAAATAGATGCCAGTGGTAAACTTTGAATATAACAGTATTTTGCTTTTTTACTACTCATCTATGAGTTACCATCACTGCACTGTCTCTAATATCTGGCTACACTGCATTAAAATTCAACCTATTGACAATGACATATATAGGTCATATGCCATTACAATCAATTCCAGGCTAACCCATTACTCTTATTGCACTAGCATTTTTATTACATCTACTATAATTTTTTTTTACAGTGGAAGTGACAAATAGATTCAAGGGATTAGATCTGGTGCTTGAACTATGGACGAAGAACTATGGACGAAGGTTCGTGACATTGTACAGGAGGCAGTGATCAAGACCATGCCTGAGAAAAAGACACTGCAAAAAGGCAAAATGGTTGTCTGCGGTGGCCTTACAAATAGCTGAGAAAAGACGAGAAGAGAAAGGCAAAGAAGAAAAGGAAACATATACCTATTTAAATGCAGAGTTCCAAAGAAAAGCAAGGAGAGATAGGAAAGCCTTCCTCAGTGATCAATGCAAAGAAATAGAGGAACACAATAGAATGGGAAAGACCAGAAATCTCTTCAAGAAAATTAGAGATACCAAGGGAACATTTCATGCAAAGATGGGCACCATAAAGGACAGAAATGGTATGGACCTAACAGAAGCAGAAGATATTAAGAAGAGGTGGAAATAATACACAGAAGAACTGTACAAAAAACATCTTCACCACCCAGATAACCACGATGGTGTGATCACTCACCTAGAGCCAGACATCCTGGAATGAGAAGTCAAGTGGGCCTTAGAAGCACCACTACGAACAAAGCTAGGGGAGGTGATGGAATTCCAGTTGAGTTATTTTAAATCCTAAAAGATGATGCTGTGAAAGTGCTGCACTCAATATGCCAGCAAAACTGGAAAACTCAGCAGTGGTCACAGGACTGGAAAAGGTCAGTTTTCATTCCAATTCCAATTCCAAAGAAAGGCAATGCCAAAGAATGTTCAAACTACTGCACAATTGCATTCATCTCACACACTAGCAAAGTAATGCTCAAAATTCTCCAAGATAGGTTTCAATAGTACGTGAACCAAGAACTTTTAGACATTCAAGCTGGATTTAGAAAAGGCAGAGGAACCAGAGGTTAAATTGCCAACATCCACTGGATCATCGAAAAAGCAAGAGAGTTCCAGAAAAACATCTTACTTCTGCCTCATTGACTTCGCCAAAGCCTTTGTGTGGATCACAACACACTGTGGAAAATTCTTCAAGAGATGGGAATACCAGACCACCTGACCTGCCTCCTGAGAAATCTGTATGCAGGTCAAGAAGCAACAGTTACAACTGGACATGGAACAAAGGACTCTTTCCAATCTGGGAAAGGAGTGTGTCAGGGATGGATACTGTCACCCTGCTTATTTAACTTATATGCAGAGTGCATCATGCGAAATGCTGGGCGGGATGAAGCACAAGGTGGAATCAAGATGGCTGGGAGAAATATCAGTAACCTCAGATATGTAGATGACACCACCCTTATGGCAGAAAGTGAAGAACTAAGAACCTCTTGATGAAAGTGAAAGAGGAAAGTGAAAAAGCTGGCCTAAAGTTCAGCATTCAAAAAGTAAGATCATTGGATCTGGTTCCATCACTTCGTGGCAAATAGATGGGGAAACAATGGAAACAGTGACAGACTTTAATTTCTTGGGCTCCAAAATCACTGCAGATGGTGACGGCAGCCATGAAATTAAAAGATGCTTGCTCCTTGGAAGAAAAGATATGACCAACCTAGACAGTATATTAAAAAGCACAGACATTACTTTGCTAACAAAGGTCCATCTCGTCAAAGCTCTGGTTTTTCCAGTAGTCATGTATGGATGCGAGAGTTGGACCATAAAGAAAGTTGAGCACCAAGAACTGATGCTTTTGAACTGTGGTGTTGGAGAAGACTCTTGAGAGTTCCTTCTACTGCAAGGAGATCAAACCAGTCTATCCTAAAGGAAATTAACGCTGAGTATTCATTGGAAGGACTGATGCTGAAGCTGAAACTCCAATAACTTTGGCCACTGGCCACCTGATGTGAAGAACTGATTCATTAGAAAAGACCCTGATGCTGGGCAAGATTGAAGGCAGGGGGAGAAGGGGATGACAGAGGATGAGATGGCTGGATGGCATCACCGACTCAAAGGCCCCAAGTTTGAGCAAGCTCCGGGAGTTAGTGGTGGACAGGGAAGCCTGGTGTGCTGCAGTCCATGGGGTCGCAGAGTCGGACACAACTGAGTGACTGAAGTATTACTCTTTTTAAAAAAACCGAAGTAGAGTTGATTTGCAATGTTTCAGGTATACAGCAGAGTGATTCAGTTATATAGTTATCTTTATTCCTTTTTGAGATTTTCCCCATTATATTATTACAAGATACTGAATATAATTCTGTGCTATGCAGCAGGTCCTTGTTGTTTACCTATTTTATATATAGGCTACTATTATTTTAAATTATTGACATGTTAGAAGTATTTGGTTACACTGAGATTTCTACTGGCAAAAATTTGTTGAAATGGGATTGACCTATGGTAGTATATGATCCCTCAAGTGTCCTGTGGATGGCACCTGTTACTGAAAATGTTCAGAGAGCTGCTCTTTTGATACTTTCAGTTCTGTTAAGTCTCAGATTCAGGGGAATCACTTTTCTCTAGTGGGAGACAGATTTCAGATTAGCATCTTTATTTGGTGTACTCTTAAGTCATTGGATTCTTGTAGTTTCCTGGGAAGGTATCTGCCTTCTATGTCACAAAGACCAGTGGAATATAAGCAAGTCAGGTTGTTCCTTTCACGTAGTCATAAACATTCCTAGGGAAGAGTCACTGCCTTATAGGAAAGAGATTCTAGTTGAAAAACAGCTAATTTTAACCCCTATCTTACTTAATTTTTTTAATAGCACTTTGAGCTAAAATTCACATAACATTTACCCTTAAAATTGTATTTGGTGGTTTTGAGTATATTCACAAAGTTGTATAACCAACAGCTGAATATTTTCATCAACCAACGGAAAGCCCATATCCATTCTTGCCCTCCCTGCACATCCTGGCAACCACTAATCTACTTTCTGTCTCTATGGATTTGGCTATTCTAGACATTTGATATAGATGGAATCATATTTTATGTGTTCTTTTGTGTTTGGCTTCCTTTACTTCACATATTTTCAAGGTTCATCTATGTTGCATCAAGTTACATAGATGAACTTGCTTTATTACTTTTTATAACTGAATAATTCTCTGTTGTACAGCTACACCACATTTGGTTTATCCATTCAAGAGATGATGGATATTTGGATTTTCTCCAGTTTTTAGCTATTATGAACCATGGTGCCATGAAGATTCATGTACAAGTTTTTATAGTGACATACGTTTTCATTTCTCTTGGTATATACCTATGAGTGGAATTGCTGGATCATATGGTAACTCCCAAGCAGTGCTAGAGGTAAAGAACCTGTCTGCCAATGCAAGAGATGTAAAAGAAGCAGGTTTGATCCCTGGGTTGGGAAGATGTCCTGGAGGAAGGCATCACAACCCACTTCAGTATTCTTAGCTGGAGAATCCCATGGACAGAGGTGCCTGGTGGGCTACAGTCCACAGAATTGCAAAGAGCTGAACATGACTGAAGTGACTCAGCACGCATGCATGGTAACTCTATGTTTAACTTTTTGAGGAACTGCCAAACTTTTCCCAAAGCAGCTTTATCAGTTTACATTCCCAGTGTTATATAAATTGGGATGGTTCCAATCACACATCTTCATCAGCGTTTGTTATTATCTGTCTTTTAGATTATAACTACCCTAGTGAGTATGAAGTGCTATTTCACTGCAATGATAGTTTTTTTCAACTGAAAAAAAATAATTTATTTCCATTTTCTTTAATTCCTTCTAACAATGTTTTTGTAGCTTTAAGCGTTGAGATCTTGTACATCCTTTATAAAGTTCTTTTCTAAAAACAAGAAGTTTTTAGGCTTCTTGTTGTACTTATAAAAGTAATTAAAAATTTTTCAATTTTAAATTGTTGCTTAATAGCATAGCACTTCATTTTGTATATTGACCTTTTATTTTGTGATTCACTATACTTCTTTGACACAGTATTTTTCTTGTAGACGCTTTAGGATTTTCTAAATAAATAATCATGTCATCTTCAAATGACTGTTTTACTTTTTAATTTAAAATCTTAATGCTTTGTATATTTTTCTTAACTTATTATCTCGGTTAGAAAATCTACTACTTAATTGAACAAAAATAGTCAAAGTGAATATCCTTGCTTTGTTCCCAACCTTACGGGGCTAACTTTCAACATCTGACTAAGGATGATACTAGCTCTAGACTTTTGTAGATGCTCTTCATCAGAATGAGGAAGCTTCCTTCTATTTGTAATTTGCTAATTAAAAATAATTTGATGTTTGTATATACTGTAAAATAGTTACAAGTCCATCACCATGCATTTACAGAATTTCTTTTTTCTTATGATGCAAAATTTCTTTCAACATCTACTCTCCTAGCAATTTTCAAATGTGCAATACAGAATTATTAACTAAGTCACCATGCTGTTCATTATATCTCTATGACTTATTTGTTTTATAACTGGAAGCTTATATGTCTTCACTCCCTTTACCTATATTGCCCACCCCCACCCCTGGCAACCACCAATCTGTCCCCTGTATCTATGAACTTGATTTCATTTTTTAAGATTCCACATATGAATGAGATCTTACAGTATTCGTCTTTCACTTAGCATAATGTCCTCAAGGTCGATTTATGTGGACGCAAAAGGCAAGATTTCTTTTTTTTTTGGTCATTTCTAAGATTGCCTCAAAATAAGAGCATGCCAACCACTACAAAACAACTAAAAACAAAATAGTCTTTATGAGCCATTTTGAGCAGTCTAGAGGAACCAAACAGTACTTTGAAGTCATTGTTGTTTTCCTGGTTTAGCTGCTAAGTCGTGTCTGACTCTTGTGACCCCATGAACTGTAGCCCGCCTGGCTCCTCTGTCCATGGGATTTCACAGGCAAGAATGCTGGAGTGGGTTGCCATTTCCTTCTCCAGGGGATCTTCCCAACCAGGGACAGAACCTGTATCTGCTACATTGGCAGGTGGATTCTCTACCACTGAGCCACCTGTGAAGTGTGATGTCATTACTACTTGGCAATTAAACAGGGATAATACTCCTGGATCCATTATGCAGAAATGCTAAAGATTAAGCAGTACTACCACAGAAGAACACAAACCCATTTGTAGAATGCATTGCTTATATAATAGTAAAGAAACCGTGTCTGAAAAGTGGGATGGGGGGGCAACAATAAGAGGAGGATGTGACACTTAGTCAATTTTCTATAAGGCACATGGAGATCATCTTTTTGTAGGATCAATTCTGTAAGTGTTCAAATTCCCGAGAAGCATTTCTGCTGACACTAAATAAATTCTCCCGGGTTTCCTACTTCCTTTCTGCCTGTTCCAACTTGCTAAAACACATACACACTTTGCAGTTAGTATTGGCTCTAGGAATATAAACATCTAGTAATGATTATTACACCAACAAGGAAAAAATTCCAAAATAAAAGATGAATTGTGTTGAGTAATTCAAACCTACTGGGTCTGCATTATTTACACCAATGTCATTTTAGTGAATGAGAACAGTGGACTACGTACTTTACATATGTAAGTGCATATTATTCTTTCAACACCTTAGTGAAGTAGGTGTTATTCCCCTGTTCTGAGACGGAAACACTGAGACTTCATGGGTAAGTCCCTGTTTGACTGTCTTTATCATCCAGGGTTAAAGGCCCCACATTAATCATCCATGATGTTCCTATTCTCTGGGAGTTAATTACTTCCTCTGCCCATAGATATAGAGTCCTGCCAGCAGCCATGATTTTGCTCTGTGATCCTGGACCCTGGCCATAGCTCCTCAGATGAGGATTGGATACCCAGTGTTATGATTTTTTCTTCCTTAGAACTGGAATTTAGAAATGGCTAGTTAATCCTCACATATGGCTGGCATGACAAAACTTAGCAGCTGTATATAATTCTGGCCTGGAAATTGAGTATCAGAGTCTGTAGAGATAAGGAAGAAGAAGTAGACCAAGGGAGAAATACAGGACACTAAAAGGACACTTCACTTCCTATGAATTTGGCTTCCTTCATTTTTCAGGCCACACTGAAACAACCCTTTATTTAAATTTTCCCTTTCATGCTCAAGTGAGCTGATGCTGGTTTCTGATTTATGTAACCAAAAGAACCTTGGCTAAAGTTGTCATTCTTTATATGGCTATGTGGCAGTTTTCAGTAGAAATTCTGGTGATAATTTTAGAGTTAGAAGGACACAGTACACTCTTGGAGCTACTAAGAGCTGTGGAGATTATTTCCTCTATTTTGCAAATGGCTAAACCAAACTCAGAGAGATGAAATGACATTCCAAAGGTCATTTAGTTAGCTGGTGACAAAGTTGGAACCTGGTTTTCCTTATTGTTTTTCACCTGCTTGCTGTGATTTCTTCTATGGCTAGAGATTCAGTCAGTAACATTAAGAACATACCATGAGACAAACACAGTTTGAAGTGAAGTGCAAATCCATTCACATCCTGATGCAATGACTTACTCATACCTTCTCATGCCATTTATTTCCAGTTTATAAAGAGGATTCCCCTCCAGAGGTTAGTAATATGGAAGATGAGAAACATTTTCTCACAAGAGAGTGGCACACATGGTGGTTATGGCCCAGGCTGACACCTGTGAAACCTGCCTAACTCACAACACAACTCTGAGGGAATTCTGAGGGACAACACACTGCAGTGGTTTTAAAAGCTGAATTGCCAAGAAGTAGCTGGGTGATCTCTGACAAGTTACATAATCTCTCTGAGCTCAGTTCTTAAAAGCTTCTAAAAAGCATGGCAATTTACTCCTAAAAAGCATGACAATTATTTTGACTCATGGAATTTCTAATCTGACAAAAACCTTAAGAGTCTACTTCAAGGGAAAAGTAGTGTCTGGGATGTTGCAATACCTCTGCCAGCATCTGGACAAACATAAAGGAGGCCTGTCACCAAGGGACAGGATTTATACCCACGGCCAGTAGCTGAACCACCCTGGCATCAAGGGACAGATATTTTGACTATTAAGAGTTTTCTACTACTAACGACCTATAATCAAACAGGGAAATGATGGAAAAATCTGCACGTTTTTGAAGCAGACAACGAACCCCTCACTAGGTGAAAGAGGTTAACTGTATGCTGCACACAAGCATGTAGACCCTGGACTGGCTGGAAACAGAAGGTTGATAATGCTGACTCCCAACTGCCTCACCACCAACCCCTCAGAAGGATGTGCACAGGCTGATCACGCCCTCTTTCAAACATTACTATAAAACTCTTCACTACCCCTTCGAGGTTGGGACATGCAGTTTGGAGGGCATTAGCCCACTGTGGCCCCCTCTGCCTGACAAAGCAAATAAAGCTATTCTTTTCCACTTCAAAAAAAAAGCTTGCTTCTAATTTCTAAGGTGCTTGTTATGAAAATTTCAAACATGTGGAAAAACTAGTACAATAAACATCCATATTTCCACTACCTAGATTCAACAATTGTTAGCATTTGCCATATTTATTATTTTTTAAACCAACTGAAAGTAAGTTGTAAATATCATGAGACTTTACTTCTACGTATTGCAGCATGCAATTCCTGAGCATAAGGACATAACCCTAGGTAACAGGTGTTGGTAAACTTTTTCTGTAAAGAGCAAGTTGTGTGTGTCAGGCCACACGGTCTCTGTTTCAACTACTGCACTCTGTAGTTGTTCATACACAGACAACACATAAACAGAACAGCATGGTATGTTCCAATAAAACTTTATTTACAAAAATAGGCAACTGGTCTGCAGGTTATAGGTGGCTGACTTCTTCTATATAATAACAACATTGATATCATAACCAAAGTTAACAAAAACTCCCCAATATTATCTAACAAATAGTCTACATTCAAATTTTTGCAGTAGTACCCAAATGTCTGTGCTATAGTTGTCTTTCAACCAGGGTCCAATCAAGATTCACACCCTGCATCTAAAACTTCTTTTGAGGGCCATTGCTCTGTTTGTCTCCCAAATAGTTAAACCTGTAGATAACTAAGACACCACAATAACAAAGGACTGTATAACTGCTAATTCTGAAAACTAGGCTATGCATTGCAGCATTTAAATCTTAAAACAACATAAAAGAGATTAAGAACCACTGTACTCTGCTGCAATTTATACTTGTATATATATAACAGTAATAATATCTATCAACATATCAATTATCTACTCCATATACTATCATATACTATACCAAGTCAACTGTATACCAATGGCAGCACCAACTTAATTAAAAACCAATCAATAATAATTCATTAATGATAATAATAATATAAAATATTATAGTTAAGCTTAGTCAAAGGAGGACTCTAGTACTTACCTAGAAACAGAACAATCAATAGGATTATAATAGTAAGAAAAGCCTTGTTCCAGAAACTTGCAATTTTACCCCAAACGCTAAAGGAAAATATCTTCTGCCATCTGTAAAGCAATACAATTACATCAGGTGTAAAAAGTCAAGAGAACACGTTGAGATACTTTCTAAACACTAAATTAACGTTTTGGCAATTGTGTAGTGAGTGAAAAGAACTACGGAAATTTAATTTTTTGTCATGTAAGAGAACTGTCAATTCTTATCAAGAATATCTCATGAAATAAAGAACAACTTTAAAATTTAATAAAAATCTGACATTTGACTGTCTTCTGTCTGGTGGCTTAAATATTCTTAAGTAAAAGTAACTTCTGAAGTAAATACACATCATCAAAACCTTAAATAGGAATTCTCACAGTAAAAATGTTAAATTACTGATAGAAGTTATCACTTTATATCATTTTCCTTATCAGGATAATGACTCAGAAATAACAAAGATCTATTATTCTGACAACTAATAACATTTCAGGGTTAAGGGGTCTGACTTTCTACACTATTTATTTTTATAATAAAAAAAATAGATGCAGTTTCAATGGCTACTCCAAGTAAAAAAGTTTTTCTACTTTTACCATAAGGAAATTAAGAAAATCATTGGACTATTATACACACATTAAATCACTGAGCTATTCTACAATGTGTGTGTAATACTGTATTACATACATAGTAAAGAGCAAAAGTCTTAAATATATAGCTTGAAAGGGACCTCCCTGGCAGTTCAGTGGTTAGGACTCTGCACTTTCACTGCTGAGGGTCCAGTTTCAATCCCTGGTTGAGTAACTAAGATCCCACAAGATGCATGGCGTAGCAAAAAAAGAAAAAAAATCTCTCTCTCTCTCTCGAGGGATTTTTATGTGTTTATACCCAAGTAATTATATTCAGATCATTACTTGAACATAGAGAAAATGAAATAGGGCAACAGTCTAGATGGAATGAACAACATGAGCAAAGACACATAGGTAAGAAAGCATGAGTTATCCATGGCAAAGAGTGACAAACTGAAAAGGTATCAAATTTCACACGAGGGCATTTTAAATGAGGAACACATTAACTGAGTCCAAAGGAGACATATAAAGATAAGCACTTAAGTAAACTTCAGATTTCCTTTCATGGACCACAGCCTTGTAGTGGTGTGCGGGCCACTACATAAGCGTAGGGCTTGTATAATTCAATGAAGTCGAGCCATGCCGTAAAGGGCCACCAAAGATGGACGGGTCATCGTGAAGAATTCTGATAAAATGTGGTCAACTGGAGGAAGAAATTGGAAACCAGTCCAGTATTCTTGCTGTAAGAACCCCATAAACAGAATGAAAAGGCAAAAAGATATGACACTGGAAGATGAGCGCCCCCGCCCCGGTTGGAAGGTGTCTAATATGCTAGTGGGGAAGAGCAAACGGCAATTACTAATAGTTCCAGAAAGAATGATGCAGCTGGGCCAAAGCAGAAATGACGCTCAGTTGTGGATGTGTCTGGTGGTGAAAGTAAAGTCTGATCCTGTAAAGAACATTGCGTAGGAACCTGGAATGTTAGGTCCATGAATCAAGGTAAAATGGACGTGGTCAAGCAGGAGATGCCAAGAGTGAACATCCACATTTTAGGAATCAGTGAACTAAAATGGATGGGAATGGGCGAATTTAATTCAGATGACCATTGTATCTATGTGGGCAAGAATCCCTTAGAAAAAAAGGGAGTAGGCCTTCATAACCAACAAAAGAGTCCGAAATGCAGTACTTGGGTGAAATTTCAAAAACGAGAGAATGATCTTGGTTCATTTCCAAGGCAAACCATTCAACATAACAGTATTCAAGTCTATGCCCCAATCACTAAATGCCAAAGTAGCTGAACCTGCATGGTACTATGAAGACCTTCAAGAACTAATACCAAAAAAAAAACAATGTGCTTTTCATCACAGGGGATTGGAATGCAAAAATAGGAAGTCAAGAGACACCTGAAGTAATAGGCCAAACTTGCCTTAAAGTACAAAATGAAGCAGGGCAAAGGCTAACAGAGTTTTGTTAGGAAAGCACACTGGTCATAGCAAACACCCTTTTCCAACAACACAAGAGTTGACTGTACACATGGAATCATCAGATGGTCAATACCAAAATCAGGCTGCTTATTTTCTTTGCAGCCAATGATGGAGAAGCTCTATGCATGCTCAGTCGCTCAGTTGTCTCCGACTCTTTGGTTACCTCATGGACTGTTGCCCCCAGGCTTTTCTATTGCAGCAAGTGAGTTCAGTAGTTGTGGCTTGCAGGGTATAGAACGCAGGCTCAACAGTTGTGGTGCATGGGCTTAGCTGCTCCGTGGCAAGTGCAATCTTCCCAGACCAAGGACTGAACCTGTGTCCCCTGAACTGGCAGGCAAGAGTCTTATTCACTGTGCCACCAGAGAAGTTCCTTAAGATTATGTTTTGAAAACAACTCTAATAATAACCTGAAGTTTGTGGGGAGACAGAGTTGATATGGATGCAGTTTTTTTTTGCCTCTTTGCTTCCAACTCCAAGAATACTATTCAAATTTTTCATTACAAAGATTTGTATTTTTAGAAAGAGAACTAGCAATACCTTGACCTAGGTCCAAATGTAAATTCACATTTCAAGTAAGTCAACAATATAAAAGGGAATACAAAAGGAGACCCGCCCCCACCAGAGGGAACAATTAGCAGTTTATAAGGGTTGATATAAGGAAAAGCTAATAACAGTTACTATGTAGAGTCCTTACTATACTTCCCTTCTAAGCACTTTTACATGGCTTAGCTCATTTAATCACCAAAACCACCGTATGAGGCGGATACTAGTATTACCTTCATTTTACAGATGAGGAAGGTTTACAGATGTAAACCTCCATTTTACATCTCTGGCCAGAGATGGTAAATAACTTGCCCAAAGTCATACAGTAGTATGCAGAGTTTTGATATAACCCCAGGCAGTCTAATCTCTGAATATGTGTCTTTCACTAGTGGGTTATGTGAGAAAAACAAAAGTAGAGAGCCAAAGTATGATAAATGAACACTGAAGCCTTTTCTTTGAAGAGTAAGGTGATTACACATGTAAAAGGATAAAAAGATGTGAATACACACAGTAAGGACATATTGTAAATGATCTGTGGACATACATATATACATATATATATACCATGTTTTTCTAGTGTATATTTGTCCAAGAGGATAAATTTATGTAATGTGTGTACATGTACTCAAATCTACCAAACAGCTACTTTATCAGGATAGAAAAAAATATATTATTTGATAGGAAGAAAAAGATCCATAATCTATAAACCATTTTGAGGGAGAAAAGATCAACTGACAAATTTTTTTTTTCAAATCCTAAAGTTTTATAAGTTAGATGTTAGATGTTTATAAATAACATCTTTTTTCTCTTACATATAGGATTCTACTGTTACAAGTATTACCAAAAAGTCGAAAAGGGTCTGAGGATTTGAAACAAAATCAATAGGATAAGAGACAAAGTGATGAAACAGAGCACTAGACTGAAGGGCAGATTCTTATCCTGAATCTGCCAAAGCTCAACTAGATGACACTTAGGCCACCTTCTCATAGAATGAATAGGTTGAATAAAGTTCAAAAATCTCAAAGGACCCTTCTTATAATTCTATTTTTTCTTTCGTAAGCAAGAAAATAGTAATGGCACAGCTGAGAGATAAAAACGAAGTGAGTAGAAATCCAGGTAGGTAGGAAGAAAGTTAAAAGTTGTGGAAGATTACTGGACCCTGAAGATGAACCAACCTGTCCACAGGGCAGGAAGAGAAATGCAGATGCAGAAAACAGTCTTGTGGGCACAAGGTCAGGGTGGGAGTGGGGTGGGGGGGTGAACTGGGAGATCGGGATTGACATATATATTCACTACTACTCATCAAGTAGCTAGCTAGTGGGAACATGCTAAAGCACAGGAAACTCAGCTCAGTCCTCTGTGATGATTCAGATGGGTAAGAAAAGGGGGTGGGGTGGGAGAGAGGCCCAAGAGGGAGGGAACATATGTATGCATATAGCTGACTGACTTCATCATACCCCAGAAACTACCACAATATGGTAAAGCAATTATATCCCAATTTAAAAAAAAGATAAAAACCTTCATAAGTCTCTTCAAGTCAAGGAATCTTACTAAATTTCAGTGGGTTATCTGTAGGATCTCATTAATGAAAGATTTTCTTTTACATGAACAAATGTGTTGCAACACTTTTACACATTCACACTGCCAAGTCTGGATCTAAAACTGAACTCCTAAAAAGTAGGTTACAATAGGGGTGGAGAGAGTTAAGGCTACAACTGAAATCCTACTGAAAGATCTTTGACGGTCTTTTACTAAGAAACTCATGTTAAAGAATGGTTCTGATACTTTGCATATTCAGCACTTTTAATTTATACTCATTAATTCTGCATGGGGATAAAGCAGTAAAACTGCCATTAAATGAATACAAATGAATTATGTAAGACCAAAACTAAGAATCATTTACTGGCATAAGTTTCCAAATTGTCTTTCCACTGTTCCAGTGAAATCTCTCTGCATTATGGTGTACTGTAAACATCATTTATCCATTTACTTTTATTTGGCTCACTACTCTAATTCAGGGCAATAAAACAAAAGTAAAAGCTAACAAAACATATAAAAAGGATGACCATCACTTTATTACATCTATAATTAACATAACCAAAAGGAAGAGGGACGAAGACCTTCTCCTTTTAGAAGGGAGGGGGAAAAGTTATTGTACATATGTGTGTGCTCATTCACTCAGTCGTGTCCGACTCTGTGCTATCCCATGGACTGCAGCCCACCAGGCTCCTCTGTCCACAGAATTCTCCTGGCAAGAATACTGGAGTGGGTTGCCATGCTCTTCTCCAATTTGTACATATAATAAAAAGCTTTATGAAGTGATACTTTAATATGGTCATTAGCTATTACTTAATTGGCGTGTGAGTTTATTTTTAAAGAGCGCCTTTTATAGAATCAGCACTGGAATTCTTTGAGAGAAAACTTTTTCTGTAACACACTCAACCGTCTAAAGAGCTCATCATATATGTGGCTGTAACGATTTGGTGGGTTCCTACCTCTGAGGAGGAATAAAAGGTAGACAGAAGATTAAAATGAGTCCTATTTCAGCGTAAAGAAAAGTTGCAACTGCCGCCCATTGAAGTGTCATTGTTTTTCTTCACACCTAAATAGAGAAACACTTAATTTACTCTGTAGCCTTTCAAAGAAAATTCGGTTTAAGGAGCGGCCCTTGGGGCGCGAGGCTTCCGGCCTGGAGGTTGCCGGGGTCCGACACTCCCCTAAAAGGGAGGCGCCCGGCAGTGGCCCGGGGCGGGGAAGGGAAAGGGGAGAGAGGAGGGAGCCGGTCGAGAGTGGGCCCAGAGGCCCGAGTGGGCATCTCCCCGGCGAGCCTTACGGAAGCGGCCAGGCGGCACCGCGGTCGTGCTTTCGGTCCAGGTTCACGGCGTCAGCTGCCCAACGCCACCCTCCCCTAACGCCCGAGTCCGGCCCCCACCCCCACGCCCGCTCCCGCCTCGCGAACGCGCCGAGGGAAGGGCCGGCCCCGCGGACCAGCCGCGGCGATAGCAGCGCGACCCCGCGCCCCACGCCGCCGGGAGGCCCGCGGGGCTCTCGCCCAGCCTTACCCCGCCTGCGGCCGCCCGGCTCCCCGCGCTGCTCCGCGGCCGCCGACGCGCGGGACGTCACACGCCGCGGCGGGGGAGGGAGCGGGCCCTCCCCTCCCCCCCCGCCACCCGCGGACCCTCCGGGCTCCGGCCTCGGGGGCGGGGCCCCGCCGACCGGCCGGGCGGTGCGAACGCGCGGAGGAGCGTTAATCGTTTCTAATTGGGTGGTGGCGCCCCTGGGTGACGAAGACTCTCCGGTCTGGTGCTTAGGGGCTCCCAGGGCAAGGTCTTCTGGGGAGCCAGCTTACCATTTCTAATAAAGGGTGGTTGGGTGGGAGGCGTGCGGTTAACCGACGTTCTGAAGGAGCGTGTGGGGTCGCGCGAGAGACGGGGGCGTCGGGGCGGGCTGCACAGGGTGCTGCCAGTTTAGTGAACGTGGTTAAAACACTCCTTCCTGGTCTGTATTTCACCGTGGGCAGTTTCGTTGGCCGGAACAAGCTAGAAGTTACATATTAGAAAGGCCAGGATCTGGTGATTGTGCCGAATTCTCTGAAAATGTAGAATAGGTAGCGTCCAACATCTCGTGTAAGGGTTTCCCGTTTTGGCCACGGGCTCGGAAGAGGAAATACACTTTAGGGATTGGGGCCTAACTGGAAAGGAGAACAACGTAGGTATGGGTGCATTTTTTCAATTACTCTTTTCCGGGTATTCAAATTAGGTGAATACACTCAAATTATGACAGTTTCCCCCCCCCTCAATATTAACAACATATTAGAAATGCACATCAAAGTATTCTCCTGTAGAGGATTATTTTGGGAACATTAAATAAATGATAAAAATAAGAGGTGGTTATTGAATATAAAAACACATGTAAGTCAGTGTTTTCTCTGTCACAAATATACTTGATTATATAGAAAAGACAACATAGGTTAACCATAAGGGACTTAGAAAAAAACAATTAAGGCGTCTAGAACTCCTTGCCCTTTCCACTGGCTCCTTGAAAACGCTGTGCACCTTACTCTAATTAAAATGGCCATTGTTCTCACAACACAGGTAATTCACCTCAGAGTTAATTAACAAATTTACAAATGACTACGTTTTGACTGTAACTCCCTATGTGCTAATATGGTACTCATATTTAATGAAAAGCAGTTATCTTTAAAAATCCATTAACTGAAAAATGAAAGCACAGAGTGTACCTTAAAAAGTATTACAACGGGTGCTATGTTAAAATGGATTTCTCATATTCCCAAATTCGTGAATTAACTAGTTCTAGATAACTGCTTATAAATTATGTTGGCGATATAGACCACTATCTTAATTATAGAACTGTTTTTAACAAATCGAGGTAATTCTTGCAGTAGCACCTTCACCGCCAATAAAATTGTTAGCAGTATCTCCAAACTATGGAACTTTTTAAAAATTTTTTTCAGTTTTTTGACTGTGCCGTGCCACTTGGCTTGTGACAATCTTAGTTCCCTGACCAGGAGACTGAAGCAGCACACTTCATGGTGAAAGCCAGGAAAACTAACCACTGTACTGCCAGGGTATTCCCTAAGCCATGGAACTCTAAAGTTAAAATTATCCTCAACTGCTGGGAGGCATAAAAATAACATAACCACCCCAAAAATGGTATGAAAATTAGAGTTTTAAATAAAACCTGGTTACTCTTTTCCAGGAAATAATATTTCAAGTACACAGTTGTCTTTGGTATCTGTGGGGCATTGGTTCTAGGACTCTTGCAGGTGCCAAAATTTGTGGATGCTTAAGTCCTATATATAAAATGTTTGAGCTCCAAGGGCCAACTGTGTAATTATCTCTAGACTATTGACCAAATTTTTATATTTAAGATGTAGGAGATAAAAATTAATATATCATTTATATACAGGACTGATGCTGAAACTCCCGATACTTTGGCCACCTGATGTAAAGAAGCAACACATTGGAAAAGACCCTGATGCTGGGAAAGATTGAAGGCGATAGAAGGGGACGACAGAGGATGAGATAGTTGGATGGTATCACTGACGTGACATCACGTGACATGAGTTTGAGTAGGCTTTGGGAGCTGGTGATGGATAGGGAAGTCTGGCATGCTGCAATCCATGGGGTCACAAAAAGTCAGACCTGACTGAGCAACTGAACTGAACTGATATTTACCAAGCTCTCAATCTTCTAAGAATTTAGAAGTCTTGAAATATAATAAATATGTCATTTAAAGAATTTCACAGAATCTTCACTTTTTTTAATAAAGATTTTTTATTTTTGATGTAGATCATTTGGGGTTTTAATGGCTGTGAGGCATATGATATCTTAGCTCTCAATCAGGGATTGAACCTGCACCTCCATGCACTGGAAGGAGTATTAACTACTGGATCACCAGGGAAGTCTCCCTTAGTTTTAAATTACTGAAAATATCACATCTAATTAGTTACATGCAATTTAAAACAAATACCTTGAGGTGTGTAATTCATGAATTAGGAAGTAGCAGTTTAATTTTCCTGAATGGGAACCCACTCCAGTACTCTTGCCTGGAAAATCCCATGGATGGAGGAGCCTGGTAGGCTACAGTCCATGGGGTCTCAAAGAATTGAACTCGACTGAGCAACTTCACTTTCACTTTTCACTTTCATGCATTGGAGAAGGAAATGGCAACCCACTCCAGTGTTCTTGCCTGGAGAATCCCAGGGACAGGGGAGCCTGGTGGGCTGCTGTCTATGGGGTCGCACAAAGTCAGACACGACTGAACCGACTTAGCAGCAGCAGTTTAATTTTCCAACCTAAACTTTGAATTTAAGCCCTGAAAGCAATTCTATACAGAATTTTTTTCCTTTTCATTTCATATAGATGTTGGCATTTGCTGTCTCACTTTTCTGCACTGATTTTCATTTAAAACACTTCATGTTAACTAACAGATACCATATGAGCCATATTTTTAGTATTAAAAGTTTTATTTATTTAAAAATGTTAAAAACGTGATTCCTTTAGGAAAAAAATTCTCACATTTTAATTCATAATAGGATACAGAGTAAGGTCTGTCAATGTTTGAAACACCTAGGATCTTTTTTAAAATTAAAATTTGGGTCTATCCTAGAGATCTACTGAACCAGAATCTCTGAGGATGTGGTCCAGGAGTGATTTTTAAAAATTCTGTTGGAGCGTTGTTTTTATAATAATGTTTTAGAGTCACTGATTCAAAGTAAAAACCAAGATGTGACCTTCGATGGTTTCACTGCAGATAGAAAATAATTCAGGAAGCCCGGTCAATCCCATAATGGTCTGTAAGGTAATCTAAGACTGCTGATGTGCTTGATAAAGCATTAAATATTTTTTTTTCCTGCCTTGAAGTTATCTTTTCCATCATATACATTAAATGTTGATGGAAACACATATAAGGAGTTCCAAGTTCAAGAGCAATGTCAACCCAGTCCCAGATGCATTTCAGTGGGGTTTCCTCATATCCAGCAAACATGGCCGGGTTTGCTAAGAGTCCTCTTGCAACCATCACACCTACAAATTAAAGCATATTTCATTTGTCCACACATTAAGAACTCATGGTTATGGGGTCAAACTCAATGAAACAAACAATATTAAAAAATAATTTATTACAAGATTTTATAATGCCCTTAGTCTCATTAAACAATTCATTTTTATACTTTTTATAAACCAATCAAGTGTAAATGAACTTGTAAGACTTTTTTTTTTTTTTTAGCATTTTAAGTACTTCTATATTAAAAATTAGTTTTGGGCTTCTTTTCAGGGTAAACCTGGATTGTTATAAATTGGATTTGCTTGAAGTTAAGTTTATTTGCATTCTCTCATCTAGCAATAGGTATCACAGGGCTTGATATGCCAAAGTTGAGGCGGATAATGAAACTGCACAGCAGTCGGGTTTCTTTGGCTCCTATAGCCACTCTTCCATTCACAAATAATTTCTATTCTGTAGGCTCTACCGGTCACTCAGTGGATGAGATGGTGGCAGAGAAGTAACTGAACTAATTCCCCCCAATTAAAATAATCTGTTGCTCCTAAGTTGAAGGATTAACATTTCAGTAATTTGCTTAGCTTAAATTGGTACAACAGGAAAATACGGCTCCATTTGAAAGAAAAATAATGAAAATTCCATTAACATTACTCTCCCACCCCCATTTAAAAATTTTTCTAATTAAAAAACAAAAAAGTCAAAGGACTTATTTCTTACCATCTGTCCCAGTAATATGCCACACATTTTCTGCTTCTTTTAAGCTTCTGATGTCTCCATTAGCAACTATAGGTATAGACATACTTTCCTTAATTATTTTAATGGCCTCATAGTGAACTGGCTGATGTCTTTCCTCAACAGTTCTTCCATGGACTGTAATCCAGGAAACTCCTGTTGCTTCAGCCTTTCGACAGAGATCTACAGTTCTTGTAACGTCATCATGGATCCTATAATTTCAAAATCACATTTATCTTTTTATAGTACACAAATCTTAATGCTAATATCAATAAACTAAACAGAACATTATTTCATCTACTACATTATTTAGTTTAGCTGTGCTGTTCATATTATCACCACATACCACTATCAGTGAAGTTTTGTTCAGGTATCAGTTCCCATTCAAGATCTTGAATTTAGCTATTTCTCTACTGGCAACAAGGACAAAAACCTGTTACCTAGTGTGGCTCTTTTTTGGCTTTGGTAACTGAAAGATTCATCAAAGTACTATCACAGATGCAGTGAAAGTTGCTATTGTAATATGTGCATGCTCCAATCCACAAGTGGGAGACTTGTAATAATTTATCAAAATATGTTTTTAACCTGTCACCAAAAAACTATAATTTTTAGTTTTCGATGTGAAATTTTAGTGCAAATATTATTCCTACTTTCCACTCTTGGTATCAGAAATATTTCTTAGCATTAGTTATTTCAATAGTACATGGAAAAAGCTGTTTCTTTGGGGAGTGAGTTTTTTAATAATAAAGGGATATTTTAATTTTTGTTAAATATGGAGAAATTGTTTTGAATTAAAATTATGGTATCTATTAATTCACTAAGCATCTTTGTTTCAACATTTTCATATTCTAGATGCCTATGTGGGGCTTCTCAGGTGGCTCAGTGGCTAAAGAATCCGCCTGGCAATGCAGGAGACATAGGAGACGCAGGTTCGATTCCTGGGTCGGGAAGAGCCCCTGGAGGAGGCCATGCCAACCCACTCCAGTATTCTTGCCTGGAGAATCCCATGGAGGAGGAGCCTGGTGGGCTCTACAGTCCATGAGGTCACAAAGAGTCATACATGACTGAAGCAACGCAGATGCCTGCATACTAAGAGGAGACATCTCCACATCTCCAGACAAAAGGAATATTCTTTTATTTCCTGAGTAATGGACGGACTAGCATACCAAGAGATTGAAATATTACCTTTACCTTATTTTAATAGATACTGAAAATCGGGGGTTTTCCACTTGATTTCTTACTTGTTTCACCATATCTCGAACAAGCTCTGGCTTGTTTATTAAGCAAGCTCCATAACCTTCTGCCAATGCCCACCTTCATAAAGTAAACATAACAACAAATAAATGGTAAACAACTGGCAGAGAAGATGCAATTCTAAAAGCACAGTAAGTGCATCTATCTATTTCTCTACCGAGCAATCTGGAATGGAATCATACTTTTTCATAGATCCAACATTTCTAAGTGTATCAAGATTAGGAAAACATGTTCCCAGATCAAGAAGTATTTAGGGGAAATGGCTTTCACTGGCAAGCGAGAAAATTAAAGTTCATTCAACCAAAACAGACTTAAGTATTTGTAATTAATTGTAATTACTTCAGAATTTTTCAACTCCAAATGTGATGTTTATTATACATAACAAGAAGTTTTATTAATCTTAAGAGTAGAAAGATATTTTTGGCTTACAGCATTCCAACAGCACTAAACAGCTTATTGAACTCTACTAATGAGTATACAAACATGTCTAATCTGATTTGGATTATGCTATATGTAAAACCTTGACTTCGTTCTTTGAACATATTTTGAATTATTGACAGATAATCTAGTATGGTGCCAAGAGGTAAGGATATTATCATCAAATTAAGCACATTCTATGAACACCCAGTTACTCAGACTCAACCAAGTAACTGTAGTATAAGGAGAGAAGGTAATTATGAGAAGGTATTCTTATAACTGAAATTAAGTAAGAGAAAACAAGTGGTGATCTCCGAAATCATAGACTCACAGTGCTTGGAGCAAGTATGTCTAATATAGCAGTAAAAATACATTTTAGGGGTTGTTATAAACATCAGTCTCACATAACTACTTATGGATGAGGTTCAAGGCAGATCCACACATAAAAAAATTCTAGTGGTGAGGTGAGACAAAAACTTGTCAAGGGTCTATACACTGTTGCAGCCATCAAAAAATATCTTTGCATGTGTGTTTCTAAATAATATTTCCTTAGTTTTTCTTGCTTCTTAGAGCCCAAGTTCTTTATGTCTATTTTCCTTACTTTTCAGTTTTTGGAATACCAGAATGATAGTTTACCATGTTCACTAGTTTTTCCTAATCTTTTGAAAATTCTTCCAACTTCTTTGAGCTTTACCTCTGAGGGCAACCACAGTTAATGTCTATTCCATTCGCATAAGGACAGACTATACGAGCAGCATCAGATAAAAGTCTTGCATCATTAGCAGCAAACTGAACAATCAATGGACAATCACCTGATAAAATGAACAGCTCAACATTAAAATTCACACACACACACACATGAGATAACAAATTTTAATGTTTGTACAGGATAAAATCCTATTTTTAGATTAAGAAGCATGTGTTCAAACAAGATAGCATTAAAATAATTTAAAATATTTTAAATTATTACATGCAATTTAGACTTGGTACAAATTCAAACAGTACAAAATTTGATAAAATGAAAAGTATAACACTTTTGCCAAACAGACTCCTTTCCTAAAGGTGAGATTATACCACATTCTAAAACATTACAAACACCTGTAAAATTTAAGCAAATGTTAACATTCTAAATACATTGCTATCCCTATGGTGTTTTCCCCTGATGTACCTGGGATCTATACACAGACCTATTTTCCTCTTTTTAGTGCATATTCCACTATGATGGGTGAACTACAGACTGTTTTTTATTTGAGACTCTTGCAAATAATGTTGCAATGAAGATACTCTTACATACATATTTTTGTGAGTATATTCATGAAGTAAATTCCTAGGAGTATAACTGCTGGGTAGGTATTAACATTTTGAAAGATACTACAAAATTTTCTTAGAAGAGTTTACTGATACATATACGCCAATACGGATGACAGTTCTGGTTTCCTTACAACTTATCCTACACTGTATATGTAACAACATATTTTTTATTTGTACCCTTTCTCTCCATACTTTTTGCAGAGTTCTCTATGTGCAATTTTTCTTTTGGTTGCTCCCTTTTTATTATTTAAATTTAAAAATAAAACAATTAGTTCTGCTATCTATCATAAACATCAAAACATTCTATTTTCTCCAGTTTTTAGTTTGTCTTTGAGTATTATCTGTGCCCTTTTCTTATATGTAACAGTCTAAATTTTAATATAGCCAAATGTATCAGAACATTTCTAGGTTTTAAAGGACATACTGTCCTCATCTTTGGATGTTATAGATTTTGAATAGATGTATTTTGACTTTTCTAAAGGTTTTTTTTTAAGATTACCTGTATGAGATTTACTGGGTATTTACCAAAATGCAGATTTCTTGCTATGGCTCTAGTTCCACTGACTCAGAATTTCTATGGCAATCTACTGATTTATAGGATTATCAGAGGAATGGAGAATAAGTTTTTTCTTGAGGATATAGGTAGGGTTCCTTCTGCTTCGTAACTCAAGAGTTATAAAATTTCAATTTAACAACCATTTATTGGTCAAATATATTTTTAACGCTGGGTTAGAAGCTGAGGATACAAATCCACAAGAAAAAAATTCCAACCCTCAAGATGCCCACTGTCTAGGGGGAGAGACAGGCACCTAAGGAGGAAATCACAGTACAGTACGATTAAGTACAAGAAAATGCCTGTGCTTAGGAAACGGACATGAATGGAGCATGATTAGGAAAGCTCCTTGGTCAAAACTTTAGAGCACTAAGACGTATGAAGTATCCTTTCCCAGACAGACAGGGCTAAGGGGACAGGCCTGACTAAGAAGGATGCTCTAGGTGGAGCAGTGTGAGAGATTAAGGCATGTTCAGGGACTTCAAATAACTTAGTATTTTGAAGAATAAAGTCAGTGGGCCATGGAGAAAAACTGATGGAAGATAAAGCTGCAGAACATGTGTTCAGTGTTCTAGATCATGAAGAAGTTTCCATATTATTTACACCTTCGGGAATTCTCCTCTTCAGGTCAGTGGCTCTCAGTCTTTAGCAAGCTCAGAAGCACCTGAAGGGCTTTCAAAAACACAGACTGCTTGTGACATACCGAGTTTCTGATTAAGCAGGATTGGAGTGGAGTCTGGAATTTCCATTTCTAATGAGTTTTCAGATAATGCTGATGCTAACTGGTCTGGGAAATCACACTTTGAGAACCACTGCTTTAGGTAATGAGAGGTCTAAGGAGGATTTTGAGTTAGGGAAAAAAAGTGATCAAATTTAAGTTCCAGAGAGCTCACTTGGAGCTGTCTGCAGGACAGTTTGGGATGCGATAAGGCTGGCGGCAGTGAGATAGGAATCTGTCAGGTGAGAGAATAGGTGCCTGAATGAAGGCTGAGTGACACTTTGATAAATTATTCATAGTTTACAAGGCACTGAGGAAAAGCACGTTGTAAAAAACTTATTAAAAATTTACAGAAAACCGAAAGACTTTAAAATAAACTCTCTGAATTAATTCTGTTGTCTGATTAGACAAGAGTGTTGAGGTTTTCGTTGTTGTTGTTGTTGTTCTGTTTTTTAAGTTTTACAAAGACAGAAAACTCTGGCTTTCACATACCTTGATTTGTGGTAAATTCACTGTCTCTGGCTTTTGCAGATCTGACAAAATCAGCAGCAACTATCATTGGTGTATAGCACAGATCACAATTGTATTTTCTGACTAGTGTTCTAAAAGACAACCTGTGAGCATATAAAACTTTAATTAGCCATTCAGAAAGCATGATAATCGTATCTTCTTCAGAGTTTAGTTATTCATTAAATATTTATTAAAGTTCTGCTACAGAAAGATGCAGTAGATGTACTTTTCCTATTCCTCCTGCTTAGTGTAACTAAAAACTCTGGATATTATATACAAAACAAACATAAGCACACTCTGAAAGGGGGAGAGAAGAGAGCAGACAGGCTAGTGACCTTGGGCAGGACCTAAGGAATGACAGTGGTGAGTTCAGCGAGTTTTGTTTTTCCCTCAAATATCCTAGGTTTGAAACTGAAGAAGCCGGCAACCTGGAAAGAGCAATGGATGCAGACAGAAACAGGCCCAGCAAAAGCCTGCTCATTCTACCTCAAGGACAAAGAAGGGGGCAGCCTAGCAAGCTTTTAGATAATAACGACTTGACTCTAGCCCAACACCAGAGAAAAATCTGTGGCCTGCACCTCCACAAGCAAAGCTCAAGTGGGGAGCCTGGACTTCTAGCCTTCCAAAGCTGTCACAAAGTTCTCTAACACCCGTCCCACAGTGGTGTTACAGAATGCCAGATGGGGAACTGGGACTTTAATCCTTGCTGGCCAGAAACAAGGAGGCTATCAGTGGAGACCAAGTGGGGAGCCTGGAATTCTACACCAACAGTGCAATAGCAAGGCACCCCTCTCCCTCACCCCAGGAACAGTGTCACAGAATGTTTAGTGAAGAGCCAGACCTTTCATCATTGCTCAGCAGTTACCAGGCCACCCCCTGCATGGGGAGCTGGAACTCAGCCCCGCTCAGCGGTAATGAGGAGCCTTATGCCCCTGGGGTGTCAAAGGAGACCAAGTGGAAAACCTAGACTTCTACCTCTACCTGAGTATAATGAGGTTGGTGCTTTCTCATCCTTCCCCTGCTGTGGTGGTATCAGAAAAAGCTAGTTAGAGCAGAAGTTTCAATATTCAGAATCAAGCATTGTAATCCACCATATTAACAGGCTGAAGAAAAAAAAAAAATCACATGACTGTATCAACCGATGCAGAAAAAGCACTTGCCAAAACAGCATTCAGGATTAAAACCTAAAACCTCCCAGAAAAACAGGAACAGAAGGAACTTTCTGAACTTGATGAGGAACATCCACAAAAAATTCTGCTGCTGCTGCTGCTGCTGAGTAGCTTCAGTCGTGTCTGACTCTGCGCGACCCCATAGATGGCAGCCCACCAGGCTCCCCCATCCCTGGGATTCTCCAAGCAAGAACACTAGAGTGGGTTGCCATTTCCTTCTCCAGTGCATGAAAGTGAAAAGTGAAAGTGAAGTTGCTCAATTATATCCAACTCAGCAACCCCATGGATTGCAGCCTACCAGGTTCCTCTGTCCATGGGATTTTCCAGGCAAGAGTACTGGAGTGGGGTGCCATTGCCTTCTCTGACAAAAAATTCTACACTTCATATTATACTTAAAGGTGAAAGAATACTCCCCCTCCAGATCAAGAACAAGGAAAAGATGTCTGCTCTCATCATTCTTATTCAGTATAGTGTTGGAACTTTAGTCAGTGCAATGAGGCATGAAAATGAAATAAAAGGCATCAGATGGAAAGGAAGAAGTAAAACTATCTCTATTTGCAAGTGACATAACTGTCTACTTAGATAACCCTAAGGAATTTATAAGAGGAAACTCCTAGAAGCAATAAGTAAACATAGCAAAGTCACAGAATGTAATGTAAGAATAAAACACAAAAAGCAATTTTACTACTATATACCAGCAATGAACAAATGAACACCAAAATTAAAAGTATAATAACTGAGTGTAAGCCTAACAAAACATGGACAGAATTTGTATGCTGAAAACTATACAACACTGATGAAGGAAGTCAAAGAAAATCTAAATAAATGGAGAGATGCTGTGTTCATAAGCAGACTCAACGCAACAAGGAATTCAATTCTCCCCAAATTGATTTGCATATTTAATACAATTCTTATGAAAATTCCACTAAGATTTTTTTCGTAGGTGGAGAAAAGATCATCCTAAAATTCATTTGGAAAGGCAAAGGAACTAGCTAAAACAATTTTGAAAAAGAAAAGTGGGATTTATCAGATTACTTAATTTCAAGACTTATTACAATAAACTGTGGAAAATTCTGAAAGAGATGGGAATACCAGACCACCTGACCTGCCTCTTGAGAAACCTGTATACAGGTCAGGAAGCACCAGTTAGAACTGGACATGGAACAACAGACCGGTTCCAAATAGGAAAAGGAGTATGTCAAGGCTGTATATTGTCACCCTGCTTATTTAACTTATAAGCAGAGTACATCATGAGGAACGCTGGGCTGGAGGAAGCACAGGCTGGAATCAAGATTGCCGGGAGAAATATCAATAACCTCAGATATGCAGATGACACCACCATTATGGCAGAAAGTGAAGAGGAACTAAAAATCCTCTTGATGAAAGTGAAAGAGGAGAGTGGAAAAGTTGGCTTAAAGCTCAACATTCAGAAAACTAAGATCATGGCATCCAGTCCCATCACTTCATGGCAAATAGATGGGGAAACAGTGTCAGACATTATTTTTCTGGGTTCCCAAATCACTGCAGATGGTGATCGCACCCATGAAATTAAAAGACGTTTGCTCCTTGGAAGGAAAGTTATGACCAACCTAGACAGCATATTAAAAAGGAGAGACATTACTTTGCCAACAAAGGTCCATCTAGTCAAGGCTATGGTTTTTCCAGTAGTCATGATGGATCTGAGAGTTGGACTATAAAGAAAGCTGAGTGCCAAAGAATTGATGCTTTTGAACTGTGGAATTGGAGAAGACACTTCAGAGTCCCTTGGAATGCAAGGAGATCCAATCAGTCCATCCTAAAGGAGATCAGTTCTGGGTGTTCATTGGAAGGACTGATATTGGAGCTGAAACTCCAATACTTCGGCCACCTGATGTGAAGAGTTGACTCATTTGAAAAGACTCTGATGCTGGGAAAGACTGAGGGCAGGAGGAGAAGGGAACCACAGAGGATGAGATGGTTGGATGGCATCACTGACACAATGCACATGGGTTTGTGTTGACACCAGGACTTGGTGATGGACAGGGAGGCCTGGCGTGCTGCAGTTCATGGGCTTGCAAAGAGCCGGACACGACTGAGCAACTGAACTGAACTGAACTGACAGTAATCAAGACTGTGTGGGACTGGTAGAGGGACACATAGATCAATAGACCAGAGAGTGCAGAAAAAGAACCATATAAACATGCTCAGCTTAGTTTTGATAAAGATGCAAAAGTAATTCAATAATGGAAAGACAGCCTTTTCAACAAATGGTGCTGGAATAGACAACTGTTAGCAAAAACAATAAACCAACCAACCTGAGCCTAAGTCTCACACTTATATAGAAACGAGGAATTACGAACTTAAATGTAAAACATAAACTAGAAGACTTTAAGAAAAAAAAAGTAGGACACAATCTTTAATATCTAGAGCTACATAAAGACTTGTTATACTTGAAAACAAAAGCACAATCTGCAAAGGAAATATTGATAAAATGGACTTCATCATTAAGTAAAAACCTTTGCTCTGCAAAAGACATGGTAAGAGAATGAGAAAACAAGCTACGTGCCAGGGGGACACGTATGCAAGCCACCTATCTGACAAAAGATTTGTCTATAAAATATAACTGCTCCTGCTACTGCTAAGTCACTTCAGTCCTGTCCGACTCTGTGCGACCCCATCCCTGGGATTCTCCAGGCAAGAACACTGGAGTGGGTTGCCATTTCCTTCTCCAATGCATAAAAGTGAAAAGTGAAAGTGAAGTCACTCATAAAGGGCTCTTAAAACTCAAGAGCAAGCAAAACTGGGACAACAAAAAAACCAAACAATCTTGATTAAAAAATGGGCAAAGGGTTTGAAGAGATTTCTCCAAAGAAGATACCCAAATGGCCAATGAGCACAGGAAAAGATGCTTAACATCACTAAAAAGATACAAATAAAAACCACAATGAGATAATTCACATTCATTAGGATGGCTATTAAAACAACAACAACCCCAAGAAACAGTAAGTGTTGATGAGAATGCTGAGAAACTGAAACTCCTATACACTGCTGGTAGGAATGTAAAACGGTGTAGCTACTGTAGTAAACAGCAGGGCAATTCCACAAAAATTAAAAACAGAATTGCCACATAATCTACCAATTGCATTTCTGGGCAAATACCCCAAAGAACAAAAAGCAAGGTCTCAAAAAGATATTTATATATCCATGTTCATAAAAACATTATTTCCAAGAGTCAAAAGATGGAAGCAACTCAAGCTGGGCTGAATGAATGAATGGATAAACAAAATGCAATATACACACAATGGAATATTATTCATTCTTAAAAAGGGAGAAAATTCTGATACATGGTACACATGAGTAAACCTTGAGGATTACGCTCAGTGAAATAAGCCAGTCTTAAAAAGACAAATACTGTGACCACTTAGATCATACACATGCCAGGCAGGTAACAGCATCAGGACTCAAGTCTGTATCCTAGTCCCAAAGCTAGGCATTTGAAGATCCACGTGGTGGGGTGGTCTTACTTTTTAAAAAGTCAGAGCATAAAAAGGAAATCAAACCTAAGCTCATTAACCATTTAACAACACTTACTTTGAATACCGCACCATTGGGGCACAGACTTTGACCAGCTGCCCAGAATGAAACATTTCTATTGGATCTTTTTTTCTTTCTTGACATGTTGTAGTTTGTATGCAGTCACTCTTCATGAAAACAGATTTGTTTCAAATCTGAAAAAGACAATTAGTTTGCAAGGAGGAAGGCACTTTCACTCGAATCCCATCATTCTTATAATTTCAATTGCCAAGAACAGGAGTTTTTCATTAGGTTTTGTAGGCTTAGGGATCTTAGTTTCTTTTCACAGTATTGAATAGGATACTGCCGAATTCTGACTTTACTTATACGTCATGGATAGTTTTTAGCATACTGTGAAATTATAACATTTATATTTTATATAAATTATGCGTGTTCAAATCAAAAACTAACACTTTTGAATTCTATACTTAACTGACTATAGTAACAATTTCTGCTCAAATTAATAAGTGTTCAGGATGTGGAAAACTAGAAGATATTTTCCTAGAATACATGTTATTATAGTTTTTCCATTTTACTTTCTTTGGCATTGATTTAACCAAGAAATTTGATTGAATCAATTCATATATAGTACTAAGTATGAAATACCATTTTGATATTGAAATATCATTTGAAATGATATTGAAATATCACTTTGAAATATCATTTTTTTAATCCAGGAAAGTTAAATGGTAGTAACAGAACATCTTAAGTACCAAGCATTTCAAAAGATATACTGGTATGTTTAATGTTTATTCTTATTCTCAAATCCTATTCTTTTTATTTGAATCAGAAAGTAAACAAACTTTTAATTATATTTTTAAACATTTAAATGTTTTGTGAACATTGTTTCATGCAAATCTCAATTGTAATCACATAGCTGCACAGTAAATCACTATTACACCCAGAGGGACAAGTGATTAAATTAGGTAATTCCTAAGTGCTTTACAGTTACTATATTATACTTAAAATCTTATCACTTCATAGTGTTGGCTGCTTACTGTATTCCAATTTTGGCCTTAGTAATTTAAAAACAAATATTGGCCAACTTTAGAAAAGTCTAATTGCTCACCATGAAATTTTTTGGTTGGCTAAATCTTAAAGTATTGATATAACCTAAATATAAACTAATAATTTAATTTCCTTAGGTAGAATGTACAGGTGAACTAAGAAACTAGTTTTACTGATCACTGCTTATCAGTTTATCACCATTTATCACCTGACAACAAACATTTAGAGGTGTGTCAACTAAGAGGTGTGTCAACCTTTAATTAAACCCTGAGCCCATCTTCATCGGCTCATAGTCCCTGTATTCTTAATCCTCCATCCCGAGGACCCTGACAATGTTCTTGGAATCCCAGTTGATCTTATTTTTATCCATTCAACAAAGATTAAGTTCCTGCTACATGCTGAGAACACAGATGAAAATATTTTTGGTGTCTTAAAAAATGTATTAAACTTACACGATAATGCTAATACACACACTCAGACACAATTTCAGCATTGTAGAAACAACTGCCCAGAGGAGTCACTGAAGTTGGGGAAGTGTCCATTTACAGAGAACAGTACAAAGAACACCACGGCAGCATGAAAATGCTGGATGTTTTCAGTGAACCATTAATAGTTCAGCACTGCTTGAGCTGTAACTAGACAGGATGTGACAGGGCCTACGTAGTAATGGGCTTTATACACGAGGTTCAGACTTTTTAGATTTATACTCTAGGGCCTTGGTTGTCAGACACTTGTCCTCCTCTGTGGATAATTTTTATATGTGCACTCAACATGTTAACGTGTGCATATGACACACTTCCATGGGCATATATTCTTGCGTAAGTTGTCTGCCCCCATGTACACTAGTTATAATCGAAAAAAATTTAGCAGGGAAATGAAGCATGATCAGATTTCTGATTTGGAAAGATTTCACTGGAGGGGTGACGGGTGTTGATAAAAACATCAGTAAGGAGACCACTGCAGTAGACCAAGCCATGTGTAATGAGTATCTGATCTGGGAGTCTAGGAGTGAGGAAAGAGAATGCACTTAGGAGCTATTTAGAAATAAAAATAAACTAGCAAGACATTTAAGGGTTGGAAATCACCTGATGACAGCACAAGTTATATGTGGTAAGAGAGAATACTGGGGTGATGTCAACATTTTTGGCTTTAGAGACTGGTGGATGGCAACTGCAATCAAGGAGGCAAAGAACCAGAAGGAAGAAGAGACAGGCTTTGGCAGGGAAACATGAGTCAATGCTTGGGCACATCAAAGAGGTACTCAGCTGATTTCCAGGTGGTGATGCCTCATATGGGTTATATAGATATGGTTCTCAAGAAAAAGCTAGAGATACAGATTGAGCGTCTTTAACCTCTAGGTTAAACCAGAGATCAAATTGTCAACATCCGTTTGATCACTGAAAAAGCAAGAGAGTTCCAGAAAAACATCTGCTTTATTGACTATGCCAAAGCCTTTGACTGTGTGGATCACAATGAATTGTGGAAAATTCTTTAAGAGATGGGAAAGCCAGACCACCTTACCTGCCTCTTGAGAAATATGTATGCAGGTCAAGAAGCAACAGTTGGAACTGGACATGGAACAACAGACTGGTTTCAAATCGGGAAAGGAGTATGTCAAGGCTATATACTGTCACTTTGCTTATTTAACTTATATGTAGAGTACATCATGTGAAATGCCAGGCTGGATGAAGCACAAGCTGGAATTAAGACTGCCAGGAGAAATATCAATAACCTCGGTACGCAGATGACAGCACCCTTATGGCAGAAAGTGAAGAACTAAAAAGTCTCTTGATGAAGGTGAAAGAGGAGAGTGAGAAAGTTGGCTTAAAACTCAACATTCAGAAAACGAAGATCACGGCATCTGGTCCCATCACTTCATGGCAAATAGATGGGGAAATAATGAAAACAGTGAAAGATTTTATTTTCTTGGCCTCCAAAATCACTGCAGATGGTGACTGTAGCCATGAAATTAAAAAGACACTTGCTCTTTGGAAGAAAAAAATATGACCAACCTAGACAGCATATTAGAAAGCGGAGACATTACTTTGCCGACAAAGCTATGGTTTTTCCAGTAGTCATGTATGGATGTGAGAACTGGAGTATAAAGAAAGTCGAGCGCCGAAGAATGGATGCTTTTGAACTGTGGTGTTGAAAACTCTTGAACTTCAAGGAGATCAAACAGTCCATCTGAAAGGAAATCAGTCCTGAATATTCATTGGAAGGACTGATGCTAAAGCTGAAAGTCCAATACTTTGGTCACCCGATGTGAAGAAGTGACTCTTTGGAAAAGACCCTGATGCTGGGAAAGACTGAATGCAGGAGGAGAAGGGGACGACAGAGGATGAGGTGGCTGGATGGCATTACTGACTTGATGGATATGAGTTTGAGTTGGTGATGGACAGGGAAGCCTGGCGTGCTGCAGTCCACGGGGTCTCAAAGAGTCGGACTGAGCGACTGAAGTGAACCTCTAGGTAATATGTTGAAACTAAAAACATGGACAAAGTACTTATGGGTACCATATTGTGTAGAAATCATTAGAAGCACCAACATTTAAGTAAAAAGGGAGAAAAAATTTGAATATAAAGGAGACAGCAAGGTGAACTTGGGAGCTGGAAGTAATAAACTTGAAACATTGATATTCAGAAGCCAAGAGAGGGGTATATTATTACAAAGGAAGGAGGGGATGAGCATCTTAAACATCACAGAAGAGTCAGGTGAGGTAAAGACTAAAAAGCTAGTCCAATGGCAATTAGGTCACTGTGACTTTAGCAGGAATAATTTCATTCTTATTCACTCTTATTCCCTTACATGGCACAAAGAGTTCCCTTAATGTTTTTGCTAAATGAAGAAATCAGTAGTTCTCAATTTTGGTTGTACATTAGAATGAGGTAGGGAGATTTCAAGCAGGATACCCAAATGATACCCCAGAGCAATTACATGTGAATATCTGGGCTTAGGATATAGGTATCAGTGGTTGTTAAAGATTTCCAGGTGATTTTAATGTGCAGTTAAGCTTTGCAATAAACAAATCCACATCCTCCAAAGCACGTGATACTGCTGTTTTGTTTAAATGGGTTTATATGTACCTGTTAGCTCCTTTGGGATAAGACAGGAACTGAGTCTAATGTTTTACACTCATGCTGGTATATACAGGTAGAGATTCAAAATTCTTCATTGAATGAATGAATATTCTGCAACTTTTCGATGTGAAAGCCAGGAAAGGAAAAATGATCCATAATTCAAAGACAATGCTTATTTAAAAATTATTAGTCGAATTTTATTATTGATAATGAAAACTAATGTGACTCTGGGCACATTGCTCTTGGGAACTTGTGAGACCTCCATTCAGAACAATCAATCCTATTCACACCAGGATTGATATCAAATATATCAGGGAAGAACCTCTGTGACAAAGTCAAGGCTAAGCATAACGCAGTGAGCTGAGACTTGCTTGCTTGAATTCTTATGAGTATCTAATACTTTTAGATTTATAAAATACCTCAAACAGCCTTTGGCACGGTTAAGTATATTTCACATTCTCAAAAATCTTTTAGCAGAATCAAGAGAACCTGTAGTTCTTGCACTGGGAAAAATTGGTTCCCTGTGTACATACTCACTGTACACAAAGGAAAACGTATGATCATTTTACAAAGAAAAGCTTAAGCTTCTTGCATACGTGTGGCTGACCTGTTAACTTACTATTAATTTATCGAGGGAGAAGTAGAGGTGAACAGTGCCGATGTAATGGGAACTAACCGGATCTTACAGCTCAAAAAATGGAAAATTCATCAATTTGTAATAAGGAGAAGTCTGGTGTCGCTCACGACACGTGGCTGAAGCTAAGCAGTAGAAAAAACCTAAGGATACTGTCTCATGGGAGAGTAGGTCCCACTTATTTCTGTTTCAGTTGTCCTACTTCACCGATTTTCGGCTCTTCCTAATTCTCCCCAGTATTCATTCGTGGCAACTTTCCACTCCAAGCTTTCTCCACTTGCCTTTACTCCAAGAATGCGAAGCAAGGCGAGTGGCAGATACAGGTGACATTAAAGTCGCTCAGTCGTGTCCGACTCTTTGCGACACCATCGACTTGTACAGCCCATGGGATTCTCCAGGCCAGAAGAGTGGGGTGGGTAGCCTTTCCCTCCTCCAGGGGATCTTCCGAACCCAGGGATCGAACCCATGTCTCCCACATTGCAGGCGGATTCTTTACCAGCGGAGCCACAAGGGAAGCAGATACAGGTAGGTAGCTATTAACACCCGCCAGCCGTACTACAGGCGTGCAAACGAAGTTCCCAGAAGCCTCCGCTCTCTTGCCTCCATCAAGAGGCCTCTGTTCTTAAGTTAATTAAACACTTGCTTCAGCGGGAAACGACGAGGCCGCGTCTCGGTGCTCACCTTCTCCTCCGCCCGGAGAACACTGCTAGCAGTAGGGGTGCGGCGGGACACGGAGGAAAGCGCCCGTCCCGCGACCTCGGCTTCCTCAACGCGCTGGACCCTCAGTGCCCACCAGACCCGGGCCCCACGCCGCTCACAGGCAGGTTCGGTCCAACACAGTAGAGCAGATCCTCCTAGTAGGCCGGGAACCGTGGACTGGGCAGAGCGTGCGGCGCCGACATTCTGCGTCATCATCTGGGCGGGGCGCGCCGCTGTGACGGCATCACTCCCGCACCAGCCAACATGGAAGGTGGCGACGGCGGCGTCTCTTTGACTGGCCGTGGGGCTCCGGGGTCCGGAGCGGCTGCAACCACTGTCCGGGAGCTCCTGCAGGACGGTAAGGGGGGCCGGGCTGTGGTCGGGCCATGGGGCTTGGGAGCTGTCTGCTCCGCACTTGGGCCTGGGTGGTGGATTCAACCCGTGGCTTTGCAGAAAGTTTTCCGTTCTCGACGTGACCACTCCCCTCTGCCCGGCCCACTGGCATCTGGGTGCCGGCCTAGCCAACGTGTTTCCCTAGGGACTTGCTGACCGGTTTCTTTCCGGTTGCCCTGGGGACACCTGACTTTGGAGGCTCTTCATTTCAGCTCTACCCTTCACGCTCCTGGGGCTTTGCTGATGTCCCGAGTTTCCGCACCCGCTGACCTGCTGCTACCGCAGTTCTTGACCAAAGGGTGAAGCGTTTAACCCCATGAAAAGTGTGACAACTAGGACAGATGACAAGCGCTTAGTGAAGGGGGGCTCTTTTTATGTAGATTTGGAAACATCCGCCCCTTTTGACAAATTCCTGGACAGCACCGGTGGCCCCGTTTACAGCTCGCTTGTTTGTTACTAGTGGTTTATCCACAACCATACGTGGGGGGGGGGGGGGGAGGGTTCGGAGCATTCATTCAAGCTGGGATTAACCATATGTATTGAATATGGCAGTCAACTTTACTTATAGTTTTGGACAAATTGCTAGGAATAAGAAAAGTTAGACATACTACATTTGAGAAGCGCACACAGTTGTCTTAGTGACGTTAACATACTCCAAATCTGTTTTCTTTCAGAATAAAGTTCAAATTTCTAAAGACCCTTTTCATCTGTTCTTAATTTCCTTCCCAAATCAACATCACGTTCTACCTTGTATAAAAATAATTTGTGTACTTAGTCTTTTCTGCGGCATTGTAAAATCCCTTTTTATATTCTGCAGAGTTACCTATGGTAGGTGCAGAGTGTTTTTAAAAACTGAACATCACACTGAGAAACATACGTACACATTTGTAGAACAAAATAGATTATAAATGAATGAAATAAACTTCTAAATTGCTGTTTTCTGTGTTGTATGTTTTATTATTGCCCTTAGTTTCTTGCCTTCTGATTATAATTTACATACTTTTGTCAAGATTTACTAACAATGTCATTTTCTGAACTAGATCATGTTCTCCAGGATCTCTGGCTAATGCATCTTTGTATATTAATTTAAATTCAGTTTTACGAAGTCTTGGCTCCTGTTACATATACAATTTCCACTCTTAAGTAGCTTACGATTTTGGTAGGGGAAATAGTCCTATAAAGTTATAAAGTTAGACACTTTAACATAGCATTGTAATGGTAGCAGTAGAATTGTATATAAAGTAAAACATGAATATAAAAGTGGATGATAACTGTTGGTGGTTAGAGAATGTCAAAAAAGACTAGTTGGAGTTGGTTTTGAAGTATAAATAGAACTTCTCCAGGTGAAGTGCACAGAGGTAGTACATGCCACACATAGGTATTGATATAGGTTTCACTCCAGGAATTGTAATCAGTTTTTGGAGGGTACATAATCCTCAGTTCTGCTTTCTGTATTTTCCTATTTAGTTCTCTTTCTCATCTTCAACAGTAATTATTTAAATCTTCTTTACTTTTTTCAAGCCACTCCCTTTGACTTCAACAAATGGTTTTCAAGTTCCCTAAAAGAGAATCTGATATGAGCTTCCTCAGTTTCTTGCCGTTAAATCTGTGAACTAGCCTGAACCTGTCGCCATCCTTTCTCCTATTTGATGGTATTTTTAATTACAAAAGAAGTGTACTGCTTCCTAAAGACAATCCCTTCTCTTGGTGTTCTGGATTTTCTTCCTGCCTCCTCCAGGACCGGTTACTCTCATTCTGGGCCAATTGAGGTTGCTATGCTTCGTGGATGTATCAAATGGACAGTTTTGGTCCTTATCTTACTTGATCTTATGAAAGGTTTTGACTTTTGAAATACTTTTACTCATGTGGCTTGTTAGTAGCATGGTTTTTGTTTTGTCTGTTTGTTTTTAAATTTCCTTATTCTTTAATCGCTCTTTTTCAGCTTTCTTTAGATCCTTGTTATCTTCATTGTGTCCCAATTCAGTGATTCACTGCACTCTTCCCCCCACAACATTCCTAAAGAAGTAAATATTCCCTTCAATAATAGTGATTCACTGTGTCAGGGATCTGCCAATTATGGAGGTTAGGATTGATAGGGTTAAAAAATTTTGTGAGTTTTTGATGTGATGCCTGTAACAATGAGAAAACTATAAAAGAGAAGCTTTAGGGATATTCTCTCCTCCGATTCCAAAACCAGTGATTAGTATCCAGCCTTCGCTATGTTTGATCTTTGTAATATCTTTGACACTACTGGCCACTTACTTTCTTTAAACTGTCCATTTTGGGTTTTGCCATTCTCTCCTGTTTTTCTTTCTCTCTGAACATTTAATTTCTTCGCTTTCATTTTTTATCTTTTTTTTTTTTTTTTTTTAGTTCTACCACTTTATTGCTACCAACCCATCTCCCTACACCCTCGTGCACACATGCTCAGTCATGTAACTCCATGGACTGCAGCCCGCCAGGCTCCTCAGTCTATGGACTTTCCCAGGCAAGAATACTGGAGTGGGTTGCCATTTCCTTCTCCATCATTTTTTATCTTTACCCCCAAATTTTGGTGTTTCCCTGCTTCTGAATTGTCCCCATTTTTTTTGTGCATTCTGAAGTGGCTTCCTAAATCATCTGGTCTTTTTTTTCCCATCGTTTGATTATTAATATCTTTGTACACAAATGTACACATAGATGGTCCTTACCTGTCTTCTGAGCTATAGAACCACTGTCTCCTGGACATTTCTATCTTGATAGTGAACAAGCACTACTAATTCTACATATAAAAAAATCTACATATGGTACGCACTGCTATATTTAAAATGGGTAACCAACATGGACTTATTGTGTGGCATATGGAGCTCTCAATGTTATGTGGCAGCCTGGATGGGAAGGGGGCTTGGGGGAGACTGGATACTTATATATGTGTGGCTGAGTCCCTTTGCTGTTCACCTGAAACTCACAACATTGTTAATCGGCTATACCCCAGTACAAAATAAAAAGTTGCTAAAAAGGCCCATGTATGAACAGATAGTATAGATTCTGCACATGAAAAAGTGAAGTTAATTTTTTTCACCCTCCAGTATAGATTCTGCACATGAAAAAGTGAAGTCAGTTTTTTTCACCCCTCTCCTCTAACCCTTTGCTCTAATAGTCTCTGTTATCATTAATTGTATGTGGTAAGTTAGGTGTGTGTTTGTTCTCCTATAGGTTATGAGTTCTCTGGAGGCAGGGGTACATTTATGTTCATCTTTATTCGAAGATTACATGTCTGTTAATCAAGAAACTTGGAAATCATCTTTTAATTCTTGGTCTACCTAATCACCCATTTTCAGCTTGTGTCTAAGTCCTGTACATTGTAGTGTCTGAATGTTTGTCACATTTGTCACTTCCTTGGCATTCTTAGTGCCACTGTGTTTGGTCTCCATCCTGTCACTTGGGCTGGTAACATAGCACTCTACTGGCTCCTGTGGCTCTATTCAGTGAGTATGCTGGTAAACCAGCTTTCTGGGAAAATAGCAAAATCCCTGCTTTTGTATTATATACCAGTTTTCATGGTATAAATACCCTTAGCATGGTCAGTTTAAAGATACCTACATGAGTTGTCAGCTGGCTCACACAGTTCCTGAAAGTTTAGCAGTTGGCTCTCAGGAGTCAGTCTGAGCCAGCCCCAGTACACCACTGCGTGGCTAATCCCCTTTCAGTCATCCTCCATCCTGCTGCCAGAAACTGTTCTACAACCTGAGGCTCACAGCACTCTTTCTTGGCTGTAAAACTTAAATGGGGTATAGTCTGAACATTTTGCTTGTTTTACCAGCCTCTTTTCAAACTGCACCCAGCCTTCCTTTGGAACCTCAAATCCTGCCGTTCTTTACCCTTTCTGTCAATTTCCATTGTGATCTAGACATACTGAAGTCAGCATTATCCTTATTCCTCAGAATATACCATTGTATTTGCTGCCTCTAAACCTTTGCTTTTGAAATAGCCTTCTCTACTTGTCTGCCTTTCACTCCACTTCGAGAGTAGTCGAGAATGAATCTCTGCTTTTAGCAGAATGATACTTGTAGCTGATGTATAGGTTAATTCATTCAGCCAGTATTGAACACCTGTGTGTCAGGCATTGTTCAGGCTCTGTGGGTGTGGTAGTACAGAAAACAAAGACTTTGCCCTTGAGGAGCATATATTATAGTGAATATAGACAATTGAAGTTTTTGTAAAAGTACTCTATATTATAGCTTGTTTTATAATCTCTTGTCAAGGCAGTCTTACCTATATCTACCATATGGCTAGGAGATAATCCTTTTTACCTACATTGACTTCACTTTTGTATATCTGTTTTTAACTCATAATTCCATTTTTCTTTCACACATTTGTGGATTTCTATACAAAAAATTATCTTAACAGCTATATTCACTCTTTTTTCTTTCTTTTCAGGGCCTACGTTCAACATGGTTTCTGCTTCCTTTTACTTATTTCACTCAAATCCAAAATTTCAGTAATACCTGCAAGTTTGTATGTGCCTACTTCTTTTAAAATTTCAGATTCACTTTATTGTAACAGTATTTGTGCATCGATCTGGAGATACTGGAGACCATAATTTTCAGATACAGTCAATTTTCTTATTGTTATTGACCTTGTTTTCTTGCGTTAAAAACTGTTGCTAGTTTTTTTTTTCAATCTTTTCTCAATATTTTCTTTTAATTTACTGGTAAAACTAGCTTTTTTGTTGTTTGCTAATCATGTCCAACTCTTTGTGACCCCATGGACTGCAGTATGCCAGGCTTCCCTGTCTTTCACTGTTTCACAGTTTGCTCAAACTCATGTCCTTTGAGTCAGTGGTACTCTCCAATTATATCCTCTGCTGCCCTCTTCTCCTCCTGCCCTCAATCTTTCATAGTATCAGGGTCTTTTCCAATGAATTGGCTCTTTCCGTCAGGTGGTCAAAGAATTAGAGCTTCAGCATCAGTCCTTCCAATGAATAATCAGGGTTGATTTCCTTTAGGATTCACTGATTTGATCTCCTTGCTGTCCAAGGGATTCTCAAGAATCTTTTCCAGCATCACAATTTGAAGGCATTGATTCTTTGGTGCTCCTAAAAACTAACTTTTAGGAGTATGCATAGTGGTCCAGAGGTGGGCTCTGGAGCTAGACTGCTTTGGGTTCAAACAATGAAATGGTAAAAGTTTCATGCCTGGTTTCTGCCCGTCTTCACCCGTGAAATGGGGAGAATGATATTTCCAACAGGGTTGTGTGCATATAGAATAAATTAGTATGAGTTCCAACAGGTCTGTGTGCAGAATGAGTTAGTATGTATAAAGTGCTTAGGTCAGTACGTGATGTGTAGGAATATTCTTAGTAAATATTGCCACTCTTCTGCTATTGCCACCACCTCTTCTTCTTTACAACAGAAAGCCTTTTTGTTAGTTTTTGGTGTATAGAAAAATCTCAAAATATGTTAACTGTGGTTACAATTGTCATGTCGTTTAATTTCTGTGGTTTTGTTGTTTTTCAGTCGCTAAGTTGTGTCTCACTCTTTGTGACCTCGTTAACTGCAGCACACCAGATTTCCTGGTCTTTCACTGTCTCCCAG
The DNA here is from genome assembly GCF_963930625.1 of Muntiacus reevesi. Classification (NCBI taxonomy): domain Eukaryota; kingdom Metazoa; phylum Chordata; class Mammalia; order Artiodactyla; family Cervidae; genus Muntiacus; species Muntiacus reevesi. Next base: position 46,135,208 of record NC_089254.1, on the reverse strand, counting down.
AGTTTACTCAAACTCATATCCATCGAGTCAGTGATGCCATCCAAACATCTTATCCTCTGTCGTCCTCTTCTCCTCCTGTCCTCAATCTTTCCTAGTATCAGGGTCTTTTCCAATGAATTGGCTCTTTCTGTCAGGTGGCCAAAGTATTGGAGCTTCAGCATCAGTCCTTCCAATGAATATTCAGGGTTGATTTCCTTTAGGATCGACTGGTTTGATCTCTTTGCTGTCCAAGGGACTCTCAAGAGTCTTCTCCAGCATCACAGTTTGCAAGCATCAGTTCTTTGGCATGCAACCTTCTTTATGGTCTAACTCTTATTTTTGTACATGACTACTGGAAAAACCATAGCTTTGGCTATATGGACCTTTGTCAGCAAAGTTATGTCTCTGCTTTTTAATATGTTGTATAGGTTTGTCATAGCTTTTTTTCCCAAGGAGCACGCATCTTTTAATTTCATGGCCGCAGTCACCATCTGTAGTGATTTTGGAGCCCAAGAAAATAAAATCTGCCACTGTTTCCATTTTTTCCCCATCCATTTGCCATGAAGTGATGGGACCAGATGCCATGATCTTCGGTTGAATGTTGGGTTTTTGAGCCAGCTTTTTCACTCTCTTCTTTCATTCTTATCTAGAAGCTCTTTAATTCCTCTTCACTTTCCACCATTAGAGTGGTATCATCTGCATATCTGAGGTTGTTCATATTTCTCCCAGTAGTCTTGATTCCACTTGTGATTCATCCAGCCTTGCATTTTGCATGGTATACTCTGCATATGTTAAGTAAGCAGAGTGACAATATACAACCTTGAAGAATTCCTTTCCCAATTTTAGACCAGTCTGTTTTTCCATCTGTGGTTTGGTGCAATGTGATTAATAATTTTTTTATGTTTTCCCCAGAGTGTTATAGTGATTTTTTAAATGAAGACTTTGATGTAAAGACTTATACTTCTCAATCTATTCATCAAGCTGTAATTGCTGAACAACTAGCAAAACTTGCCCAAGGAATCAGTCAGTTGGATAAAGAACTACACTTACAGGTAATTCCAATCTTCTGGAGCATACAGTTTATCCCAGAGTGATTATATATCATTTTATAATCCTTTTATTATGTAATATAAATGCATATTTATATGAACAAATGTATATTTTCCCAAGTATATATATATATATTTTAATTCTTGGCTGCACCACACAGTATGTGGGATCTTAGTTCCCCAACCAGTTCGATGTGGATTGAACTCACATGTCCTGCCTTGGAAACATGGAGTCTTAATCCCTGGACCACCAGGAAAGTCCCTCCAAGTACATTTTTTAAAAGTTTTCTGGAAGCTACTTTTTGTCAATTGAAAAATGGATATCCCATCTCTCCAAAACCTTTTGTTCATACTTTGTTTCCATCATCTCATCTGATATGGAGGGAATATAAGTTGGCAAAAAATAGGATGTCTTAGGGCTTTCCTGGTGGCTCAGATGGTAAAGAATCCACCTGCACTGCAGGAGACCCAGGTTCGATCTCTGGGTCAGAAAGATCCCTTGGAGAAGGAAATGCAGCCCATTCCAGTGTTTCTGCCTGGAGAATTGAATGGATAGAGGAGCCTGACTGGCTACAGTTCTTGGGTTCACAAAGAGTTGGACACAGCTGAGTAACTAACATTTGTTAAAGATAATAGAAAATGGAGTTTTGGAAGCAGAATAGTGTGAATAAGGAAAACTGTTCCCATCAGGATTTCATACTTCATGAGCACAAAATGTAACATTTGATGAGATTGCAGATAGTTGATAAATTTGTGGTGGATAGGACACAAAAGGGGAGTTAGGAGATAGGTCTGAGTCTCAGTTGTGCTGTTACCTTTCATATTATGTAATACCTTTGAGTCTTGCCTTTTTTTTTCTGAGTAGGTACGTAAACATTTAAACTAATGAACAGTTGCATGAATAAGTGTCTATTTACCAGGAAACCTAGATCTGGTATAGCATGAGACATGTTCCCTTAAACTTTTTCGTGTCTTGCTTTAATCAGTTAGAAGAGCTACTTGTTTAGGACTGGGATGACTTCTAAGGGCAATTTAACTGTAAAATTCTAATTATATAGTTAGAGATCAATTATTTATAATCAGTTTTAATAGTCTGGTTTGCTGTAGTCTGTGGGAATAGAAAAATGAACGTATTTCCTTGCTCTCTAAGCATTCACAGACCAGTGGGAGATACAGGCAGAAATAATGACAGGCAAGTGATGCCTGTTTTAGATAGAGTATTACACATTGTTTATGGGGGCAGGGGATAGCGCTTTTAATTCTGCCTGTGTTTCTTGGGGTAGCTTTTTGCAGAAGCCACTTGAAATTCTTTCTGTCTTTTTGTGGTTGGCGTTTTCCTTAACCTTTGCATGTAGTAACTTCTCTGAAGGAATCAGTAAAAACTATTTAATATCTCCCAGAGAGGGCAAGTTATACCTAACAGCAGTTTTAGATATGGGATTGAGAAAAATCTCAGTCCTGGTATGAGATCTGAACCTGCTATAATTGTTTTTCTGCAGAAGCAAAGTTGGAATAATGCTGACCGAACTTATAAATAAAATATAATCAAATTAAAATATCAGTGAGATGATTTAAATTACAAAAGATGTACAGAGATAAGTATCAGTTAGGACTTTAGTACAAGAAACAGAAATCACTCTAGGTATTTAAAGCAGGAAGATACTTAATACAGAGGATTGGATGGACAGCTAATAGACAGGGTGGAAGGATCTACCATGGATGCAGCCCAGGGGCCTGCAAGCACCTGCTGTTAACTCCCATGTCCCTGCTGAAGTTCAGCGTCTGGGTGCTTGAACTCTGGTAACTGGACTCTGGAATGATGAATAGGGCTTTCTTGGCTGTCTCTAAAGCCTCAGGTCTCTGGATCTGGCTTACTAGCTGAAACAGTAACGGGAAAATAGCTTTCCTCTTCTATCTTCTAAATCTCTTGAAAATTCATCCAGTTGATTGCAGGGGAGATTATAACAATGTAGTTTTAGGTTTTTCAAACTTTCCGCAGCATCACAAGGGACAAAGAATAGAGAATTAGAAGAAAATCATTGTGTTAGGATGGATGCATTAATCACCATGTCAGTGGACTGGGGAAAATTGAGAAGTCTTCTAGGTAAGAGACATAGGAGACCAAAAGTAACAGTTATGTGATAGAGGAAATTGCTAGAATGACAGTGACATCTGGCACTGGACAGAGTGGAGGATTTAGGGTTCCAGTGAATGAATCTTTGCCAATGGGGAGCATCAGTTTATAGATTAGACATGAAACTTCTTATGCATTGTAATAAAGGCTTCCTGGATTATTCTAAAGATTTGCTTGATATCTTGATGTTTCTAGGATTCTCTTGCATGTAGCCTTTCATTCCTAACTTTTTTTTTGACATAGCATTTCACACTGCCCTAATAGTCTTAAAAGTAGCAGCCTTCCATAGGAAAGAGGATTTGCTGTGACATGGGGAAGCTGGAAACAGAGAGATGTTCAGGGAGGTGCTGATTCCGTTTTATCTTTGAAAATTAGGATGTGGTTGTGATGATGCTGATTAAGTTCAAGAGCTAAAAGAACCTGCTGTTTGAAAACACTCTTTAAAAGGAAAACATGTATTAATTAGTGTGGTGAGAATTAGCAGGTTTTTGTTCAGTTTTGGCACATCCTTCTGGGGCTAATGAAAAGACTTCTTTGGCACCAGGTCGAGCTTTAAGCATGTTTATGTTCCTGCCAATCAGACATCTCAAACACACCTTTTTTACTTGTATTTTTTTCTTTTGTATTAGCATTTTCCCCCCATTCCATATAGAGAGAGACCTTCAGTTCTACATTGTGGTTACAAATTAAAATACCTAATACTTACAGTGCTGATTATTCATTCTTGATTTTCAGGTTGTTGCAAGACATGAAGATTTATTGGCACAAGCAACTGGAATTGAGTCTTTGGAAGGTATGTTTCCATTAACTCTTACACTTTATTTAGAGCTGGGCTAGGGCTTGGTAACTTTTCTTGTGAAGGATCTGAAAGTAAATAATTTGAGACTTTGCAGGCCATATTGTCTCTGTTACAACTTGTAAACTCTGCTGTTACAGAGTGAAACCAACCGAGTAATATGTAAATGAATGTGTGTGGCTGTGTTCCAACAAAACTTTAGTAAAACTTCGAGGTTTTATTAGCATGTGTGTCCAACTTTTTGTGACCCTGTGGACTGTAGCTTGTAAGGCTGCTCTGTCCATAGTATTCTCCAGGCAAGAATACTAGAGTGGGTTGCCATGCCCTCCTCCAGGGCATCTTCCTAACCCAGCGATTGAACCTGTCTCTTACGTCTCCTGCATTGGCAAGCAGGTTCTCTGACCTTTGAGCTAAATTCTCTGTATTTAAATCATTGCTTAGCCTCCTACTAGATGTGTGAGTTTGGACAAGTTACTTTCTGTGCCTGTTTTATCCATAAAGGAGTGTTCATATGTACTAATATGGGTGCTAATTTGAGTTAACAAAATGCTTAGAACAATTCCTAGTGCATATTTAGTGCTTTTATAACTGAGTTAATGAAAGCAAGCAGAGAATTCCAGTGGTTAGAGATTAGGACTTTGCAGTTTCACTGCTGAGGGTGCAGGTTCAATCCCTGCTCAGGGAACTAAGATTCCGCAAGTCACATTGTGGGGCTGAAACCACTGCCCCCCACCCCCCCAAACAAAGTCAGCTCCACCAAAGTAGTGGAAATAGGCTTCAATTCTTTCATTATGTTTGACTTTTTTGAAATGCTTTTCAAAAATGAAAGTATAGTAGAATAATGCATTGGATTTTTATTGTGAATTCTTCTGTTTTTGTTTGACTACCTTTTTTTGTGTGAGGTTGTTTGACTACTTCTTTTATGAATTTTTCATTCTGTTAAACTACATCTCATAAATCTGAAATGCTAATACTGTATTTTCCATCACCACTTGTGTTGTGATTACATTATTAATCACTGCACATCAAAAGAAAGCTAAATGATTTTTCCCTTTGTTGGTTGAATTCTTGAGGAAGAAGGATATTGCCTTTTGTGAGGCAATATTCTTTAATGCTTCCCCAGTATTTCTTACACACACTCATAGGTATTATTCTCAGCATGTACACTGTTTCTAATGCATCCTGATGAAGAACATAGTATTTTAAAAATAATAGTTTGGTGTTACTTGAATATTTAGGATAGATACTAGACTATGGGAAAATTAAGAGGCTCTAGGTACTGACTTACTATTGGAAATGAATTTTTTTAATCTCATAGTATTTTATAAGTTTCTGGAAGCAAGAAACAATGCCTTGTTTTTAATGGTAATTTTTGTAAATAAATGATAAATGATTTTTTTCCTTTATAAAAACTATAGGGATGTTGTGGTAGTATGTTGATTTTGAGTGTAAATATGTATAGATAAATCATCACAACAAAAATACTTCTTACTGTGGTTTTTGTATATATGCTTAGTTCTTTTTATTTTTTTTAATTGGCTGCATCATGCAGCTTGTGCGATCTTAGTTCCCCAACCAGGGATTGAACCCTGGGCTATGGCAGTGAAAGTGCTGAATTCTGATTGTCATGGTCTGTGCATGGATTGGAAGATAATTTTCAGACATGAGGCAAAATGAGAAAATAGAATTTATTACAGTGGGAGACACTTAGAACAGCAGGCCAACTCAAGGGTGAGCTGATGGCTTTTATGTGCTAGTAACCAATTTTATAGCCTCACGACCAAGTTCTTAGTGGGTGGCATTAGGTGATTGTTTAGGGTGCTATAGGGAAGTTTGCAGAGTCGGGCATGACTGAGCACAGCACAGGGTGGGTATTTTTTTTAAATCTAATATGGGGTCAGGGAACTGGAGCTGGCTGGTTTAGACGAGTGGAGGCTCTTGACAACAATTGCTGTGGGGCTCGGTCAGTTCCGGAGATGACCGTGGTACAAGGCTCCACATTTGTGACCTTGGTCAAAGGCTTTACACCAGTGACTTTGGTATAGAGCTCCACATTAACCACTGGACTGCCAGGTAATTCCCTATATGTGTTAAGTTCCGTAGTGTGCTGATTTTCCCTGAATGCTTTTTAGTGATTGCAACATTTAAAATATGCTATTTGACTGAGTTAGAATGATTATCCGTTAGATGAGAGTATACAGGACAAAGGCTGACTTCTGTAAATTCCTATGATAATCTAAAAGTATTCTCCAGATTATTTGAACATAAGAAGTCAAGGTATGAATCAGTATTTATTTTAGCATGATGTATATTTCTAAGCATATTAAAATTTTTGAGATGTGTGTTATGTATTTGAAAAAGAGTATTGTCCCAGCTATTTACTTCATCTGATTTTTCTCCTATATATTTAAAGTTTTGTGCTATATATTATTCATTTGGAGGTATATTTATTTAGCCTATTTTATTAAAATTTACATCCTTGTAGAAACTAACCGTGGTTGAGCAACTACACTCCAATAAAATTAATTAAAGAAAGAAAACATTCAGTAAAATCTACTGTGCTTTATCTCCTAAAATGAAATAAAATTTACTCTCTCTGTTCTATTCATTTATTCATTTAAATTTTAATTGAGAATTTGCTAGATTCCAGGCACGTGTAACCTTATAAAAAATCCCTGTCGCTATGGAGGTATGTTTAATTGTGCATGCATGTGTGCCTGTCATTCGCTTAGTTGTCTCCGACTCTTGTGACCCCTCGGACTGTAGCCCGCCAGGCTCCTCTGTCCTTGGGATTTTCCCTGCAAGAATACTGGAGCAGGTTGCCATTTCCTCCTCCAGGGGATCGTCCTGACCCAGGGGTTGAACCCACATCTCCTGCATTGGCAGGAGGCTTCTTTACAACTGAGTCACCCAGGAATCCCAGTTAAGCCTATTTAATTAAAAAGAGATTGCTTAATTTATTAATTTATTTGCTTACTCAGTAATTGAGAAATTGTTAGATACCAGGCACCTGTGAACAAAAGCCAAAATCACTGTTCATGTTATATTTGTGTTCTAGGTAGGAAATTAGACCAAAAAAATACGGTAGTAGGAAACTTCAGGTATTTGTAAGTTCTAAAAGAAAATAAAATAGATGAGACAGAAGGGGAGTCCCTTACTAGCTAGGATGAGCAGGGGATGTCTCTTTGAGAAGATGGCATTTGAGCTGAGATCAGAGTGATGAGAAAGAGCTACCACATGACTCTCTGGGGAGAAGAGTGTGGTAAGCTGAGGGGCCAACAAATGGAATTAGTGGGCATGTTTGAAGGAAAGAAAGAAAAGTCTAGTACGATTAAGAGTTTAGTGAATGAGGCAAAGAAATTGTAGGTGAGGTTCTTGGAAAGGAATTTTGATTTTCATTCTAAATGCAATGGTAAGCCATTGGAGGATTTTAATTAGAGATATGTGATTAATGCTCTAAAATGTTTTTTTTTTTTTTTGGTAGTGGTTTTTGCCATACATTGACATGAATCAACCATGGATTTACATGTGTTCCCCATCCTGATCCCCGCTCCCACCTCCCTCCCCATCTGGTGGTTCTATAGGAAGGCAAGAGTAGAATCTGGGGTTCCCATTTAAAAGTTATTAGAGTAATAATAGTTGATGGTGCCTTGAATTAGAGTGGTGGACATAAAGAGAGAGAAGTGGATGGTATAAGACGGGAATAGAGTTGATAGGATTTGTTGATGGGAAATTAAAGGTCTGAGGGAAAAAAACTCACCAAGAGTGATTCCTAAAATTTTAGTCTGAAAAATTGGATAGATGATGGTATAAGTAACTTGAGATGAGTTAGACTGGAGAGGATCATGACTATGGTTGGGGCAGATGTTATCTTGGGTGTCTTAAATTTGTCATGAGAAAGTTCTGAACTAAAGAGTTGTGGTGTGTGTATGTGTGTGTATAGTTAGGCAGATATGGAAGAAAATATGGATACATGTACATATGTGTATATCTCAAATCAGTATTTTATTGAATAGATTGAGGTTTCATTCAGACCCCGTGTTTTAAATACTGAGAGAGACTCTGGATGGAGAGGAGAAGAGGACTGAGGATCACCTCTGGGAGTACTCCAGCATCTAGAGATCTAATGGAGAAGGCGTAGGAGCAACTACTGTGATCCGAAGGAACCCAGGGGGTGTAATGATTTGGAAGGCTAGAGTGAAACATGTTTTAGGGAGGGAGTGGTTCAATGTGAAATGAATTTTTGAGAGTTTGAACAGGATTAAGACAGAATTGATAATAGAAATTGGCACCTTGGAGATTTCTGGTGACCCTGACAAGGTCTGTTTTACTGAATATGTGTGAAAGCTCTCACGAGTGGGTTGTGGGGAGAAAACATGTAAGGAAGTAATGATAACTAGGAAGGCCAGTACAGTTTTGGAGATTTCAGGTCAGTGAACCATAAAGCCAGCAGAAAAGCATAATCTCTGGATCCAGTAAGGATTCTATTGAACTGGGCCAAATTAAAACATATTTGTATGCTGATAGGAATGTTAATTAACCTTAAAATTACCTCATCTAATATGTGACAACATTCTATACTTAAATTTATTTATAGAATGCTGTGTTTTAAAACTACAACTATGTCAGTTGAATATAGAAACTGAGTTTTAAAAAATGGAGTTCAAAATAATTAGATCTGTAATAGTGGAAAGCCCATTTTTAGGCATATAAATAGTCAAATTTGAGATCTGTCTTCCTGAAAATAGTTCTACAATTTTATAAATGGTTCTTAATCATGTTGTGTAAACAGAGAGTAAAGGCAATAATATACTTGTTCTCCGTATATATTATTTCTCTATCATTGGTGATCAGAGAGTATACCAGGAGCAGAGTACGTCACCCAAATTGTTCAGGGCCTTGGAGATCAAGCTGTGGACTTTAGTTTTAACCTAGGAATGAAGGGGAGACTGTGGATAGATTTTAGCAAATGAGTGTTAAGATATAATTTACACTTCTAAAGATCACTCAGGCTTTTTTGTGTGTGTGATTATAGTACAGTGCACATTAACAATGGGTTTCCCTGGTAGCTCAGCTTGTAGAGAATCTGCCTGCAATGCAGGAGACCACCATTCGATTCCTGGGTCAAGAAGATCTCCTGGAGAAGGGATATGCTACCCAATCCAGTATTCTTGGGCTTCCCTGGTGGCTCAGCTGATAAAGAATCTGCCTGTAATGCAGGAGACCTGAGTTCGATCCCTGGATTGGGAAGATCCACTGGTCAGAAGGAAACAGATACCCACTCCAGTATTCTTGCCTGGAGGATCCCCATAAACAGAGGAACCTGGCAGGCTACAGTCCATTGGGTCATGAAGAGTCTGACATGACTGAGTGACTTTCATTTTCACTTTTCACACATTAACATGGAATTTACCCCTTTAATCATATTAATGCTAATTCAGTGCTATTAATATGTATCACTATCCAGTTCCAGATTTTTTTCATCACTTGGAAACCTTGTAACCATTAAGTAGTCACTCCCCATTCCTTGCGGTGGTGCTAGTGGTAAAGAACCTGTCTGCCAGTGCAGGAGACACAGAGACTTGGGTTCGATCACTGGGTCGGGAAAATCCCCTGGAGGAGAGCATGGAAACCCACTCCAGCATTCTTGCCTGGAGAAATCCCATGTTCAGAAGAGCCCTCTGGGCTATGGTCCATACGATCGTAAAGAGCTGGACATGACTGAAGCGACTTAGCGTGTGTGCACCCTATTCCTTGTAAGACCTCTTTAGTGAAGGAAGATTTGGAGTAGGGGAAGACTAGTTAGAGGTTTTTGAATAGTCTAGGTAAAAGATATGGTTCGATTATGATGGTAGCAGAAAAAAATGGAAAATTTTTTCAGTTTTTTCCTTTTAACTTAACTTTTTACGCAACTTGAAACACTTGTAAATTTGTAAAGTAATGTAAGCTATTATGTTTTTCTAGGTGTCCTTCAGATGATGCAGACAAGAATTGGGGCTTTACAGGGAGCTGTTGATAGGTACTGTTGTTCATTTTGTAAATAAGTGAAATGGAAAGATTTTTATCCATTGATATTTTGAAGATGATTTTATCTCTCTTCTTTTTGTTTTTCCTTCAGGATGAAAACAAAAATTGTTGAGCCATACAATAAAATAGTAGCCCGTACTGCTCAACTAGCAAGACTTCAGGTAGGTCCTCATTTGTCATTTCTTTGTAATTTTAGTTCATTTTTTCTTTATAAGGGGATAGATTTCAAGAGAATGAATTCTGAGGAAGCAAGAGAATATGAGAGAAAAAGAAAATATTCACGTGCTTTAAAAGAAGATGTTCAGTTTTAAAAAATAAAAATCAAAACTACTACTCAAGTGAATTATTTTCACTCTTATTATTATAGTATATAATCATTTTACTAACTTTTTAGAATTCAAAATTATTTCTCTTGATAGAGAATAGGAAGAAACCTAACTTTTATCCTTACAGTTTTCTGTGGTCAAATGTAAATAACCTAGTCATTTAACTTCTATAATAGATGATTGCTGTTCAGTCACTAAGTCCTGTTGATTCTTTTAATCCATGGACTGCAGCACGCCAGGCTTCCCTGTTCTTCACTATCTCCTGGAGTTTGCTCAATAACTCACATCCATCGAACCAGTGATGCCACCCAACCATCTCATCCTCAGTCATCCCCTTCTTTTGCATCAACGTCTTTTCCAGTGAGTTGGCTCTTTGCATCGTGTGGCCAAAGTACTGGAGCTTCAGCTTCAGCATCAGTCCTTCCAATGAATATTCAGGGTTGATTTTCTTTAGGATTGACTGGTTTGATGTCCTTGGAGTCCAAGGAACTCTCAAGTCTTCTCAGTTACCACAATTTGAAAACATCATTTCTTCAGCACTCAGCCTTCTTTATGGTCCAACTTTCACATCTATACGACTATTGGAAAAACCATAGCTTTGTCTATACAGATCTTTGTTGGCAAAGTGATGTCTCTGCTTTCTAATACACTGTGTAGGTTTGTCATGCTTCTCTTTCAAGGGAAGCAAGTGTCTTTTCATTTCCTGGCTTCTGTTACCATCTGCAGTGGTTTTGGAGTCCAGTCACTGTTTCCACTTTTTCCCCATTTATTTGCAATGAAGTGATGGGCCTGGATGCTGTGATCTTAGTTTTTTGAATGTTGAGTTTTAAGCCATTTTTGAACTTTTCTGTTTCACCCTCATCAGGAGGCTCTTTAGTTCCTCTTTGCTTTCTGACATTAAAGTGTTATCATCTTCTTATCTGAGGTTGTTGATGTTTTTCCCAGTAATTTTGATTTCAGTTTGTGATTCATCCAGCCCAGCATTTCACATGATGTACTCTGCATAGAAATTAAATAAGCGGGGTGGCAGTATCAGCCTTGACATACTTCTTTCCCAATTTTGAACCAGTCCATTGTTCCATGTCCGGTTCTGTTTCTTTTTGCCCTCCATACAGGTTTCTCAGGAAGCAAGTAAGGTGGTCTGGTATTTCCATCTCTTTAAAAATTTTCCACAGTTTGTGGGAAGACCCAGAGGAATCGGGTGGAGAGGGAGGTGGGAGGGGGGATCGGGATGGGGAATACATGTAACTCCATGGCTGATTCATGTCAATGTATGACAAAACCCACTGAAATGTTGTGAAGTAATTAGCCTTCAACTAATTAAAAAAAAATTTTTTTCCACAGTTGTGATCCACACAGTCAAAGGCTTTCGCATATAATAGATATTTCAGTTTTTTTTATTTCAGTATTTTAAAGAATTAATTTTTTTGGTTATGCTGAGTTTTTGTTGCGCACATAGGCTTTCTTTAGTTGCTGTGAGTGAAGAACACTCTTTGTCTCGGTGTATGGGCTTCTCATTGCAGTGGCTTCTTTTGTTGTGGAGCACAGGCTGTAGGTAGTTACGATGCTCAGGCTTAGTAACTCCACGGCATGTGGAGTCTTCCTGGACCAGAGATGCAACCTATGTCACCTTCATTGACAAGTGGATTCTAATCCACTGTACCATCAGGGAATTCCTACTTTAGTATTTTATTCTTTGCTATTTTTGGGTCAGTTTTTGTCACTTGACCTTTCTTCTTGTTATGGGTTTTGTTTTTATGCTTTTTTCTGTTTTTTTATGCTTCTTTGCATGCTTGATATTTTTTTATTTTATAGTGGAAAGGTGTGTTTTGTGTTCAGGGGTCCTGGATTTTAAAAATTTCCTGATGTAGTGTTGGACTCATTCTTGTTCATAGTCAAGTTACTTGAAATTAGTTTGATCTTTTTGAGGATTGGTTTTAAATCTTTGTTACTGTGGGTTCAGAGTGTCCTTAGCCTAGGGAGAGTTTCAGTTCAGTTCAGTTGCTCAGTCATGTCTGAGTCTTTGCGACCCCATGAATTGCAGCATGCCAGGCTTCCCTGTCCATCACCAACTCCCAGAGTTTACCCAGACTCATGTTCATTGAGTTGATGATGCCATCTAACTATCTCATCCTCTGTCGTCCCCGTCTCCTGCCTTCAGTCTTTCCCAGCATCAGGGTCTTTTCCAATGAGTCAACTCTTTGCATCAGGTGGCCAAGATATTGGAGTTTCAGCTTCAACACCAGTCCTTCCAATGAACACCTAGGACTAATTTCCTTTAGGATGGACTGGTTGGATCCCCTTGCAGTCCAAGGGACTTTCAAGAGTCTTCTCCAACACCACAGTTCAAAAGCATCAGTTCTTCTGTGCTCAGTTTTCTTTATAGTCCTACTGTCACATCTGTACATGACCACTGGAAAAACCATAGTCTTGACTAGATGGACCTTTGTTGACAAACTAATGTCTCTGCTTTTTAATATACTGTTTAGGTTGGTCTTAACTTTCTTTCCAAGGAGTAAGCATCTTTTAACTTCATGGCTGCAGTCACCATCCGCAATGATTTTGGAGCCCCCCAAAATAAAGTCTGCCACTGTTTCCACTCTTTCCCCATCTATTTGCCATGAAGTGATGGGACTGAATTACTAAGATCATTTGCCATGATCTTAGTTTTCTGAATGTTGAGCTTTAAGTCAACTTTTTCACTCTCCTCTTTCATCAAGAGGCTCTTTAGTTCTTCTTCACTTTCTGCCATAAGGGTGGTATCATCTGCATATCTGAGGTTATTGATATTTCTACCGGCAATCTTGATTCCAGCCTGTGCTTCCTCCAGCTCAGCGTTTCTCATGATGTGCTATGCATATAAGTTAAATAAGCAAGGTGACAATATGTAGCCTTGACATACTCCTTTTCCTATTTGGAACCGGTCTGTTGTTTCATGTCCAGTTCTAACTGGTGCTTCTTGACCTGCATACAGGTTTCTCCAGAGGCAGGTCAGGTGGTCTGGTATTCCCATGTCTTGAAGAATTTTCCATAGTTTGTTGTGCCACACAGTCAAAGGCTTTGGCGTAGTCAATAAAGCAGAAGTAAATGTTTTTCTGGAACTCTCTTGCTTTTTTGATCATCCAACAGATGTTGGCAATTTGATCTCTCGTTCCGCTGCCTTTGCTAAATCCAGCTTGGACATCTGGAAGTTCATGGTTCATGTACTGTTGAAGCCTGGCTTGGAGAATTTTGAGCATTGCTTGGTTAGCGTGTGAGATGAGTGCAATTTTGCGGTAGTTTGAACATTGTTTGTCATTGCCTTTCTTTGGGATTGGAATGAAAGCTGCCCTTTTCCAGTCCTGTGGCCACTGCTGAGTTTTCCAAATTTGCTGGCATATTGAGTGCAGCACTTTCACAGCTTCATCTTTTAGGATTTGAAATAGCTCAGCTGGAATTTCATCACCTCCACTAACTTAGTTTGTAGTAATGCTTTCTAAGGCCCACTTGACTTCACATTGCAGTATGTCTGGCTCTAGGTGAGTGATCACACCATCATCGTTATGTGGGTCATGAAGATCTTTTTGTATATTTCTTCTGTGTATTGTTGCCACCTCTTCTAAATATCTTCTGCTTCTGTTGGGTCCATACCATTATTACTATTCTTTATTGTGCCCATCTTTGCAGGAAATGTTCCCTTGGTATCTCTAATTTTCTTGAAGAGATCTCTAGTCTTTCCCACTCTGTTGTTTTCCTTTATTTCTTTGCATTGATCACTGAGGAAGGTGTTCTTATCTCTCCTTGTTCTTTGGAACTCTGCATTCAAGTGGGTATATCTTTCCTTTTCTCCTTTGCCTTTGGCTTCTCTTCTTTTCTCAGGTATTTGTAGGCCTCCTCAGACAACCATTTTGCCTTTTTTGCATTTCTTTCTTGGGGCTGGTCTTGATCACTGCCTCCCTGTCCCAAACTTCCATCCATAGCTCTTCAGAGTCTCTATCAGATCTAATCCCTTGAATCTATTTGTTACTTCCCCTGTATAATAGCAAGGAATTTGATTTGGGTCATACCTGAATGGTCTAGTGGTTTTCCCATATCCACGTTATAGTATGTGTCAATACTTCTTTCATTTTTGTGACCAAATAATCCATTGTATGGATATGGCACATTTTTGTTTATCCATTTATTTTACTTATGTATCAGTTGATATTTGGGTTGTTTCCTTTTATTGGCTATTATGAGTAAGAATTCTTAGGAACATTTGCGTGTAAGTTTTTATAAGTACATTTTTTAAAATTGGGTATGTATCTGAGATATGCTAGGTCATATGCTAACTCTTCGTTTATTATTTTGATGTATCAAATCATGTACATATGCCTAAACAGTATTATGTGTGCTCAGTTGCTCAGTTATGTCTGATTGTTTGCAGCCGTATGGTCTGTAGCCTGCTAGGCTCGTCTGTCCATGGAATTTTCCAGGCTAGAGTACTAGTGCAGGTTGCCATTTCCTTCTCCGGGGGATCCTCCCAACCCAGGGATTGAACCTGGGTCTCTTGCATCTCCTGCATTGGCAGGTGTATTCTCGACCACTATGCCTTATATGTTAATTATATCTCAATATAGCTGGAAAAAAGAACATTTTGGGAGTGTCAAAGTGTTTTCCAAGGAAGCTGTACCATTTTGTATTCCTGTCAGCTCTGTATGAGGGTTTCAATTTTTTCCTTTCCTGCCAATACTTGTTTTCTTTTTAATATAGCCATCCTACCAGTTATGAAGTAGTATCTCATTGTTTTGATACAAATTTTCCAAGTGACTGGTGGTACTGAGCATCTTTTATTGTGCCTGTTGGTCACTGTGTGTCTTCTCTGGAGACATGTCTTTTCAAATCTTTTGGTCCCTTTTAAGCTATTTTTCTGTTTCCTTCCTTCCTCCCTCCCTTCCTTGTTACTTTCTATATGTGTCATATATAACTCAATTCTGTTCTGGCTTCCAGTTTAGTTGTTGAGAAACTGTCATTTTGACCTGGTCTTTTGAAGGTAGTCTGGAGATTTCCTCTGGTTTGCTTTAGGAATTTTTCACTTTAGCACAGTGTTTGATGCGTGTGTGTGCTAAGTTGCTTCAGGCGTGTCTTACCCTTTGCGACCCAATGCACTGTCGTCCGCCAGGCTCCTCTGTCCATGGTATTCCCCAGGCAAGAATACTGGTGTGGGTTGCCATTTCTTCCTCCAGGGGATCTTCCTGATGCAGGGGTCAAACCTGAATTTCTTATGTCTCCTACAGTGGCAGATGGGTTCTTTCCCACTGGTGCCACCTGGGAAGCTGTGAAATAGTGTTATGTACCATATTAAATGGTTACGAAATGCAGCATCATGCGCTTTGTTTCCCCTCTTTGTTTAGGACAGTCTTTTGACAGTGAGTTTTAAGAATCTCATTTTTGCAACCTCACTTGCTATTCATGATAAAAAATTTTTTTTTTTCAAATTTATGTGGGACTTGAAAAATTTCAAGTATTCTAATTCAATAATTGTGTTTAGAGGTTACATATCTCATCACTTTATGGGTGAATAAAAACTTAGGTTCTGAAAGTTACTTGCTGAAGTTCTTATAGCTAATATGCAGCAGTGTTCAGACTGAGAGCGAGTTTCTTTCGTTAAATTTGGTATTCTTGTGATTTTGATTCTATGGAATATGTAAAAAAGTAGAAAGTATGACTCCTGGTTTTCAGACACTTGCTTGTAGGTGGAAAAGTTAAAATCAAATCTAGATTCGTAAAGCATGGATGAAGAGCACTGGACTAGGCGTTATGAGACCTGACTACACTCTTCATCCTTCTAGCTTCATGGTCACGAACAAACTTTAGTTAATTTTTTTGTTTGTAGCTTTGAGATACAATTGACATATAATGTGTACATTTCAGATACACAGTGTGATAATTTGGTAGATGTGTATATTGTAAAATGATTATCACACTAAGGTTAGAATACACATTTCACTTTGCATAGTTACTGTATTTGCTGTGCTGTTCTTGGTGGTGTGTTATCTTTATATGGTGAGAGTTTGGGCTGGAGCTGTGAATTCTCTTCCAGCTCTAAAACGCTGTGATTCTGTGACACTAATAGTTTCTTTTATGAATGCTTTTATTCTTATGGTTATGTTGGTGTGAGGTCAGGATTATTTGTATTTAAAATAAACACTTTTTATATTTATTAGAGTTATTTTCTATACTCTTATTGTAAAAAATATTATGCTACTGTATAGCAGCAACTGAGCTGAGTATCTGGTAAATTTATCATAAAGGGAGAAAGAGAAGAAGGGAGAAAAAGAAAAATATGCCAGGTACATTTTGATATCTTTATTTATAGTATTTAATTTTTCTTAAATTGATTCCTACCCTAGGATGAGTCTTACCTGTAAGAGGGATGTTCATCATGGAAATTCAAACTGCTTTGAAGTCCAAGGGCTCTTTGGAATTTTATTTATGTTTTAACCATTTTTATTCTGTTTACTTTGTCTAGACATTTCCATTTTAAATTTTGGACAAACTTTAATGTTCCTGTTTAATCTTTTTATTCTTTGAGCTCTTAATTCATTTAAATGCATGTGATAGAAGAAGAAGAAAGAAATAGCTCTGAACTTGTTTTTGCCTTGAACATAATATCACTATGCTGTACCCTCAATTAGAAGAAAGTACTTTTACCTTTAATTTTTTTTTTGCTTTTTATCCCCACTTCACTCTTTCCAGAAGGCTTTTTCTTTCTCTGAGCAGAAGCTTCTGACTTCATCTATATACATGAAAACATGAGTTGAATTTAATTATCACCCCAAGAATCATCTCTATCTTAGCTCTTTTTAGTAACGTTGTTTGCTTATGAACTGCCTCAGAGTTTTTCAGAAAGGAAAATTTAAGAGCTTATTATCCCTTACATAGAATATATAAGCTTTTTTAACTTTAACGTTATATAAGAAAATGAGTTTTTAAACTTTCAAATCTTATGTTTTTAACACTTTTAATCACATGTTTTGAAAAATACAACAGCTTTATTGGGGTATAATTCACATTTGTGCATATAAGTTTTTTTTTTTTTAATTTTTTTCACTTTTTATCACCTTACTTTTTAAGTCACATATATTAGCTTTCCAATTTAAGGTTTTTAATTTAGTTTTTTGAGTTTGAAATTATATAAGTAAGAAAGTTTGAGAAAATGTTGGTATGGAGGAGGAGGAAAGGGTTCATAAAACCTTTTCTCTTTTTATGTTCATGTTTTTTACATATATGTGGCTTTCACCATATACTTTTATAGGATTCTTTTTAGTTTTCAATTGATAATGATGTCAAATAATTTTATCTGCATTGTTCTGTGTTTTGATGATTTAGTTAACTGGCTTTGTAAATAATTATTCACTAAACAAGTAATATACTAGAAACGAAGGAAGGAAGGAAGAGGGACGATAACAACAGCAGCATAAGACGCCAGTGTCTCTAAACACTTTGAAAGCACTGAGAGTAGGCAGGATAGCAAAACGGGAGAACCGCTGCTGGGGGGAGTCACGCTGGGCTGGTTTGGGAGCTAGCTTTCAAGGGGCACAGCAGCTTGTCTGTGCTCTGGGAGAGCCACTCTCCGTTGAGAGTCCAGTCATTGTGAGACCATCATGGTGTGAGAAAGCACATGCTGGTGGTGGGGAGACAAGGCAGAGAAGTGCTGAGGCACCGACGGGGGAGGGAAGCCTTGTGGTTAGCAGGGGGTAGCAGAGTGAGTAATCCTGGGGATACCACACGAAGCACATGAGCCCTGCCTGAATTCCTGACTCACAGAGTTGTGAGGAAGAACCAATTGTTTTAAACCACTATGTTTTGGGCTGGTTTCTTATGTAGCAAAAGATAATGGATTTAATAGCTGAGCTGATTTATAGAGATTGCCATCCTCATAGAATCCAGGGACTTTTTCTCCTATAACCTCTTTTTAGGACTCAGATAGATGATATACTTGAGACAATCAAAATGACTAGAGAAGTTTCAAAGTAAAAACTAGCAATGACAATAAGAACGAGGCTTAAATGAGGGATATAAAGTAGTACGTAATGGCTGTATGTTACTTTTTAAAAATATTTATTTGTTTATTTTTGGCTTCATTGGGTCTTGTGGCACGTGAGATGTCTCCTTGCGGTGCACAGGCTTCGTTCTAGTTAAGGTGAGCAGGCTCAGGAGTTGTGGTGCATGGGCCTAGTTGCCCTGCAGCATGTGGGATCTTAGTTCTCCTAACAGGGATCGAACTGCCGTCCCCCACACTGAAAGGCAGACTCCAAACCACTAGACCTCCAAGGAAGTCCCTGGCTGTATGTTTTGACAAATAAAATTCAACTGTAAGACATCGTGGGGAGAGTATGTGGGGAACAGTTTTTTAAAATTTTCTTCAGTCATATTTTTATTTGTAGTTTCAGTTTGGAGTTCAGGTAATGTTTGTACCATGCAGCAAAGCAAATGAATAATTATACATATTCTAATTCTGTTATCTCTGATGTCTCTGGAGCCAGGAGTCTCTGTGGAAGAAATAATCTACAGATGTAATTTAGAAGATTAAGTAAATACTCTGTGTTTCTATTTAAGTGGAAGTATCAGTGTAAACTCATGAGATGTTCTAATTTTATCTTAAAATAGTGTACACATCATATGTGTATATTTTTGTATATATGTATAATGTTAATCTGGGACTGTTTTATGTGTATCGTGGAATCAAGCAAATGAATATTTATGTGGTATTTTTATTTCAACATTTCCTAACTATGTCTACTCCGAAGTCTCAGAAATGAGCAGATCTGGTTCCCCCAACATGGTATTCAAATGCTGCTGACTTCTAAAGGAAATTAGGGCTTCTTTGATAAATCTTTGATTCCAGATCTGGGACATGCAATATACATTATACTATTTTTATACCTGTATATCCCGAGGAAACTAGCAGTAACCACTAAAGTAGAGTCATCACCAAAGGATTCAGGAGCCACCTTGAGTAGGCGCTAGGCTGACCAGCCGTGTCAGTTTTAACGCTGCAGCACCTGTATCCCAGGAAACCTCTCAGTCTCAGACAGGTCATAGCAGCGACCAGCCTCGGGGGCTCCCAGGGCCACAACTGGGACATGGTGAGCGCCTGTAGGGGTAAGAGCTACAGTGACTTCACATCTTTTTATTATCTTTAAATCTATGAGTTCATAATGATATCCAAAACAGTGAACTTATTTGTTCATCTTTTGTGGCTATTAGGAAGATAAACTGTTGATATACCAATGGAAGGAACCCAGTGATAATTCTTACTTTTCTGTATGAACAGTACCACTGGATAAGCTAATATAGATGAGGTAAAGCTTCTTCTAATAGAGACATTTTATATGCTAGCAGATGAAGACAAAATGATAAAACTGGAGTAACACCATTTTGCAGTCATAATTATTACTATTTTTTTTTTTTATAAATTGAAGTATAGTTGCTTTATACTGCAGTCAGTTTCTGCTGTACAGCAAAATGACAGCCCTACATATACTTGGTGGTGGGGGTTTATTCGCTAAATTGTGTCTGACTGTTTGTGACCCGCTGGACTGTAACCCGCCAGGCTCCTCTGTTGGTGGGATTTTCCACGCAAGAAAACTGGAGTGAGTTGCCATTTCCTTCTTCAGGGGATTTTTCTGACCCAGGGATTGAACCCACATCTCCTGTGTCTCCTACTGTGTCCCTTCTCTTTTGGATTACCTTCCCATTTAGGCATCCACAGAGCTCTGAGTAGAGTTCCCTGTGCCATACAGTAGGTTCTCAAAGGTGATCTGCTAGTAGTGTATACATGTGTTACTCCTAACTTCCCAACTCATCCCACCCCCTCTTTTACCCTTTGGTATCAATATGTTTGTTCTCTACATCTGTTGTCTGTTGTAAATTATGTTTTAATGGATTTTGATGTTGAGTATCGGTGTTGCTAACAGCAGTAATGAATAAATTTGCCCAGAGTACTAACCTGAATCTGATGAAGCGGCTTACATCCAAGCACTAATGTTTAGGGAATATAGAAGATACAGGGACTTGTTAAGCTAGAAGACAGTAATCAACTAAAGCCAGTCTGTGGGAAACTGTATAGGACAGATGATCCAACATATTTAGCAGATTGCAAAGGAAAAAAGATGCTAAGGGAACCTATATAGATTTAAAAAGAGCCAAATTAAACTATAGCATTTAGGTATATACACTTCAGTGATGAAGCTATAACTGAAAATAAGGACATGATTACCACAAAAGCCAGAATGATGTCTCTCTTGGGCTGGGGGAAGTAGGGAGGTTGGATGGAGGATGTCATGACTAGAATGCAAAAGTAGGAAGTCAAGAGATACCTGGAGTAACAGGCAAGTTGGGCCTTGGAGTACAAAATGAAGTGGGCAAAGGCTAACAGTTTTGAAAGAGAATGCATTGATTATAGCAAACACCCTCTTCCGAAAACACAGGAGACGATTCTATATAGGGACATCACCAGAACGGTCAATATTGAAATCAGATTGATTATGTTCTTTGCAGCGGAGATGGAGAAGCTCTATACAGTCAGCAAAAACAAGACTGGGAGCTGACTATGGCTCAGATTATGAACTCCTTATTGCAAAATTCATATTTAAATTGAAGAAAGTAGGGAAAACCACTAGGCCATTCAGGTATGACCTAAATCAAATCCCTTAGGATTATATAGTGGAAGTGACAAATAGATTCAAGGGATTAGATCTGGTAGACAGAGTGTCTGAAAAAGTAGGGATGGAGGTTCATAACATTGTACAGGAGGTGGTGATCAAAACCATTCCCAAGAAAAAGAAATGCAAAAAGGCAGAAGGGTTATATGAGGAGGCCTTACAAATAGCTGAGAAAAGAAGTGAAAGGCAAAGGAGAAAAGGAAAGATACACCCGTCTGAATGCACAGTTACAAAGAATAGCAAGGAGAGATAAGGAAGCCTTCCTAAGTGATCAATGCAAAGAAATAGAGGAAAACAATAGAATGGGAAAGACTAAGAAATGTTTTCGAGAAAATTAGAGATATCAAGGGAACATTTAATGCAAAGGTGGGCACAATAAAGGAGAGAAACAGTATGGACCTAACAGAAGCAGAGGATATTAAGAGGTGGCAAGAATACACAGAAGAACTATACAAAAAAGATCTTAATGATCCAGGTAACCACGATGGTGTGATCACTCACCTAGAGCCAGACATCTTTTGGAGTGCAGTCAAGTGAGTCTTAGGAAACATCACTCTGAACAAAGCTAGTGGAGGTGATGGAATTCCAGCTGAGCTATTTCAAATTCTGAAAGATGATTCTGTGAAAGTGCTGCTCTCAAAATGTCAGCAAGTTTGGAAAACTCAGCAGTGGCCACAGGACTGGAAAAGGTCAGTTTGATTCTAGTCCCAAAGAAGAGCAGTGCCAAAGAATGTTCAGATTACAGCATCAGTTCAATTCAGTTCAGTCGCTCAGTTGTATCCGACTCTTTGTGACCCCATGAATCGCAGCACGCCAGGCCTCCCTGTCCATCACCAGCGTCCGGAGTTTACTCAAACTCATGTCCGTCGAGTCGGTGATGCCATCCAGCCATCTCATCCTCTGTCGTCTCCTTCTCCTCCTGCCCCCAATCCCTCCCAGCATCAGGGTCTTTTCCAATAAGTCCACTCTTCGCATGAGGTGGCCAAAGACTACAGCATAGTTGCACTCATCTCACATGCTAGCAAAGTAATGCTCAACGTTCTCCAAGCTGGGCTTCAGCAGTATGTGAACTGTGCACTCCCAGGTGTTCAGGCTGGATTTAGAAAAGGCAGAGGAACCAGAGTCTGAGTTGCCAACATCCATCGGATCATAGAAAAAGCAACAGAGTTCCAGAAAAACATCTGCTTCATTGACTGCACCACAGCCTTTGACTCTGTGGATCACAACAAACTGTGGAAAATTCTTCAAGAGATGGGAATACCAGACCACCTGACTTGCCTCCTGCGAAACCTGTATGCAGGTCAAGAAGCAACAATTAGTACCTGACATGGAACAATAGACTGGTTCCAAATTAGGAAAGGCATACGTCAAGGCTGTGTATTTTCACCCTGCTTATTTAACTTATATGCAGAGTACATGATGTGAAATGCTGGGCTGGATGAAGCTCAAGCTAGAATTAAGAATGCTGGGAGAAATGTCAGTAACGCAGATGATACCATCCTTATGGCAGGAAGCGAAGAGGAGCTAAGGAACCTCCTGGTGAAAATGGAAGAGGAGAGTGAAAAAGCTGGTGTAAAACTCAACATTGAAAAAAATAAGAAAATGGCATCTGGTCCCATCGCTTCATGGTGAATAGATGGGGAAACAATGGAAACAGTGACAGACTTTATTTTCTTGGGCACCAGAATCACTGCAGAATGTGACTGCATTCTTGAAATTAAGAGACGCTTGCTCCTTGGAAGAAAAGCTATGAGAAACTTAGCATATTAAAAAGCAGAGACATTACTTTGCCAACAAAGGTCCATATAGTCAAAGCTGTGGTTTTTCTAGTAGTCACATATGGATGTGGAGAAGGCTATGGCAACCGACTCCAGTACTCTTGCCTGGAAAATCCCATGGACGGAGGAGCCTGGTAGGCTGCAGTCCATGGGGTCGCTAAGAGTCGGACATGACTGAACGACTTCACTCTCACTTTTCACTTTTCTGCATTGGAGAAGGAAATGGCAACCTACTCCAGGGTTCTTCCCTGGAGAATCCCAGGGATGGGGGAGCCTCCTGGGCTGCCGTCTGTGGGGTCGCACAGAGTTGGACATGACTGAAGCGACTTAGCAGCAGCAGCATGTATGGACGTGAGTTTGGACCTTAAAAAATCTGAGTGCCAAAGAATTTATGCTTTTGAACTGTGGTGTTGGAGAAGACTCTTAATTAAGAGTCCCTTTGACTGCAAGGAGATCAAACCAGTCAGTCTTAAGGAAATCAACCTTGAATATTTGATGGAAGAACTGATACTGAATCTGAAGTTCCAATACTTTGACTACGTGATGCAAAGAACTGACTCATTTGAAAAGACCCTGATTCTGGGAAAGATTGAAGGAAGGAGGAGAAGGGGACGACAGAGGACAAGATGGTGTATGGCATCACCGACTCAATGGACATGAGTTCTAGCAAACTCTGGGAGACCGTGAAGGACAGGGAAGCCTGGCATGTTGCAGTCAATGGGGTCGCCAAGAGTCGGACCTGGCCAAGTGACTGAGCAGCAGCAGCAACCACATGGAGGGCTTATGTAGTGGCAGAGCGCGTTTTGTTTCCTGATCCACATGGTAGTTCCAAGTGGTTTTATTTAATTTCTGTATGTAATTTTCTATATATATTATATCTAAATATATTTTTAAATACTGTTTTTTTTTAAGAACAGTTTAGATTCATAGCAAAATTGAGAGGAAGATATAGATTTCCCATGTATCCCTTGCCCCCACACAAGCATAGCCTCCCTGTTAATCAACATCTATCACCAGAGTGGCACATTTGTTAAAAAATGAAGTTACATTGACACATCATTATGAAAGTCCATAGTTCTCTCTTAGTATGTATTCTATGGCTTTTGCAAAATACATAAGGACATATATCCATCACTATGGGGCTTCCCTGGTGACTTGGTGGTTAAGAACCTGCCTGCAGTGCACGAGCTGCTGGAGATGTGAGTTCGATCCCCTGAGTTGGGAAGATCCCCTGGAGGAAGGTGTGGCAACCCATTCCAATATTCTTGCCTGGAGAATTGCATGGACAGAGGAGCCTGGTGGGCTACAGTCCATAGGGTTGCAAAGAGTCAGACACAACTAAAATGACATAGCACACATCCATCTTTATATAGTATTTTCAGTGCCCTCAAAATCCTCTATACTTTGACTCTTTATTCTCCCAGCTCCTGGCAACAGCTCATCTTTTTAACTGTCTCCGTAGTTGTGTCTTTTCTCAAAAGTCATATAAGTTGGAATCATATAATATATAGCCTTTTCAGATTGACTCTTTCCCTTAGTAAAATGCATTCAGGATTCCTCTGTGTCTTTTTCTGTCTTGATAGATCATTTCTTGGCAATGCTGAATAATTGTTTGTATTATGTTTGCTGATAAAAGTATGAAGTAATAAAGAAGAAAAGGAAATTGATTGGAGTGAAAGCAACTATATTAGGAAATCGTGCGAGTTGGTGCCTTATAGATTATCTAAGATGTGATGACTGAGGATTTTATTAAATGCTGTTGAATTCAACATAATCTGTTAGTAGAGAGCCACTGAAATTTATTAAAAGGGGGGCTAAAGTGCTGAAAACTGTTTCTAAGATGATAAAGCCAGCAAGATGGATTTTAGCAGGAGATTGAAAAGCTACCCAGGAGACCACAGTGTTAAGATAAAAGTGGTAAAGATTTGGATTAGGGTGATGCTTTTGGGAATAGAGGTAAAGTAACTATTGTATTATGCAACAAAAGAATAATCAGTAAGACTTGGTGACAGATTAAGTATGGTTAAACAGAAAAGCATTAGAAATAAGCTCAAAGCTTTCATGTTTGAGGGCATATCCTTTATTGGTTTAGGTATTACAGAATTCTGGAAGGACAGTTCGTGCTGATTAGGCTAAAATAAGATCTGGTATTTCTCCTCATGATGTGTTTAGAATCTTAAAAGAGGAATGATTGCTTGGGATGTTACATTCCAAATAGTACATTTAAAAATAGAATTCTGACAAGCAAGAAAGTGATAATAGTGGTTGTTTTTGGTGACTACATAGTTGAGACATAGAAATATGATGGTGACTTTTTATCTTCTGATCTTTTGAATTTTGAATTATATGCTTCCATGGCCTATTCAGAAAATAAATCAAATTTAACTAAAAGATTAAGATGCCTAAATCTTCCAGTTTTCAGGGGGGGATTTTTCTTGACATTATTTTATTATTTTAAGTATTTCAGACTGTTGTTACTCAGAAAAGCAGTCAGGTAAACATGTTTAGTATTTGGCTGCTTTGATTTACATATGTTTGTAAACATATATTTGATTGTACATTTGTGTATGTTGTACGTGCACAAGTGGGGCTGTGTGTGGCTCTGAGGTGTATGTGTGTTTCATTCAGAAAAAATGTTTATAGTTGACGCCTCAGGGACCCTGTCTTCCTAGAGCTTTTAATTATTATTGCCACCAGTTAGGATTTTCCTCCTTAGATGGGAGATGTTGCTTCATCCAGCTTCAGGATCATGCAAAGATGGCTGTGATGTAGCAACATAGACTGTCTCTCTTTTTTTTTTTATTGTCACCACTGAAGTTGAAGGTAATTACATATATGTTACTCCATCAATCTCCTTTCTTGTCATTCTCCCCTGGCAGTCACCCTGGATTACCTCTGTCTAGAAATACATGAGTCATTATTTCATGTCATAGTCTTTTGGATAGGTAAAGACCCAGGATTGGACGTAATAACAGAAAAGGGAGTAGAAGGTGACATACAAATGATAGGTTTGTTTTTAAAATAGCTTTCTCTTTTACATTTAGTCATTAATGATAAATTAGGAAGAATCAGTTAAGGGCATGCTTATTCTTCAAGGTCTAGTAAGTCTGTTCCCCTAGGGATGTAGGAACAATAAACTAAGAAGCAGTAAGGGACAGTAGTCGGCAGCTAAGCAGCCCTAGCACAGTGGTTGTCAACCTTGGCTATGCACTGGGTCTGCATAAGGATATTAAGAAAAACAAAAAAACTGATTCTGCTTTAATTGGTCAGAGCTCTGTCTTGCCTGGACATTGAATCTCTAGCATCTGGAAAGATTAAACAGATTCACATAGTCATAAAACTTCATGGATTGACTTTACTTACTTAATATTTCACAGGTTGCCTGTGATTTGCTTCGGAGAATCATTCGCATCTTATATCTCAGTAAGAGACTCCAAGGACAGCTGCAGGGGGGAAGTAGAGAGATAACAAAAGCTGCTCAGAGTCTCAATGAACTTGGTAAGTCCTCTTGTTCTTTGATTCACTGGTTGAAGGATATTTGTGTTTCCAGTTTTTGGTAATTATAAATTTAAGCCACTTTAACATTTGTGTATAGGTCTTATGCGAACTTAAGTTTTCATTCCCTAGGGGGAAATGTTCAGGAGAAGTGCTGTTTCTTAGGTCACAAGTCTCATGTTGATACGGTGCTTAGAACATCTTTTGAATTCATTTCTCATTCATCATTCCTTTCTCAAACATTTAGAGCAGCCTCTTGACATTTGAGGGTTTAACAGTCACAGCTTTGACTATTAACAAGTTGCAAGGTCCATGATGAAGGAGTTCATAATTTTTTAGGCAAAATTTTGAATATCTTCTAAGTACACAAAACCACCTAACACCTGCATTTTAATGAGACTTTGTGACTTTCTTGTTTTCACTGGGTACCCAGTAATTTTTCTGAAGTGGATGTGCTTAGTGGAATTTGTACCATTTTAGGTTCAGAAAGTCCTTGATTACATCCATCTCAAATATCAAGAGTCTCCTTACTCTCAGTAATGTGTTTTGAAAGTAGTTGTGCCAAAAGAATATCAGAAAGATGTGCATTTTATGTTCTTTTTGAATTTTCCTGTCTTTGATATTTCAATTATGTAGTCATACTGTAATGCTTATTGCTTGTTTTTGATTATAGAAAGGTAATATCCTTCACAAATCATGCTTCAACAGCATTTCAGTTCATAATGCTCAAATACATTGCTTAGGCACATCATTGGGAATATATTGAACTTGTAATTTAGTGTGCTTGGAATATATTACATAAAAAGTTAATTTTTAAGCAGTGAGAAATACTTCAGGGTTTTTTCACCATATGTGCTAAATATAAAAGTGTAAAAAATCCTAGTATCAGCTGTTATTTTTTGCTTTGTCACATTTAATTTCTGTGCTCCAAAAAATAAACTGTAGGGTGATAGAGTCATTAAAAAGCAAACACACATTATTCCGAGGCTTATTATATTTATCATCACTGACTCTCTTCCATAATAAAAAATTGCTAGATTTTGATTTTGATTATCATCTCTTCTAGAAACAACATATGCTGTGAGGCAAATGGTGATGTCTTCTTTTTTCTTCATTAAGGCACAGTTATTCATCATAATGTTCTAAGTTGGTACAGTGCAGAGTATAAGCTCATTATCTTTCCAATGAAGCTTTGGCTTTACCCAAAGTCTTATAAATGTTAAATGATGACGAGTTGTTGAGAAAGTGTAGTAAATGTTAGAGGTATCTCAAAATGGATTGTATTAATTTAAATTTTTAAAGCTTTGCAGATTATGTGCTATTCAAAAATTTCAGAGGCATCACGTCTTCATCATTCACCACTGTAGTTTATTCTTGGACAGTCCTAGCATTGATAATAAGGAGAATCAAGAGGGAGATAAAGTTTCTACATTTGGTATTAATGTTTTAATAATATTAATAATTTAGTAATCACTGTTACAGGTACACATGTACACTATAAACAACATTTCTATCATTGGAACTTCTGTGAAATTATCATGTTTATATTTGTATGGTTCTGGTTCTCATTAGAAAGAATACAGTGATAAACAGTAGCAGGTACTTGAAATTAACTTAAAACTAGTCTCAAATTTGAAATGTCTTAAGGCTTGAAATGTAGTGATCAGATGAAATACATTGTCATCTGGAAATTAATTATATTCTGAGGGACTGGGGGGAAGGTCAGTGACTGCTAATGGGTGCCACTCTTTGGGTTGGTGAAAATGTTCTGGAATTAAATACTGGTGATTGTTGCACACTTTCTGTCACTACAAAAAGCCACTGAATTGTATGCTTCAAAAGGTTGAATTTTATGCTGTGTGAATTATATATCAATTTAAAGTTATTTATCAATTAAAAAGTCTATTCTGGGACCTAGCATGCTGGCATATTTTCTTTTTTTTTTTTTTTTTTTCTTTTTTTTTTTTTTTAGGTAGTTATCCTTAGTTTTATTTTATTTTTTTATATTTTCTTTTTTTAAAAATTGAGGTCTAAGTGATATACAGTAAACTGCAGCATATTGAAAATTTACATATTGGCAAGTTGTGACATGAAGCCATCAATATTAAGATAGTGAACATGACTATCTCCCTCAAAGTTTCCTTATGCCCCTTGATAATATCTTCTTGTGCATTTATGGATCTGCTTTCTATGGAATCAGATAGTTTGTGTGTGGGTTGTTGTTTTTTATTTTTTTGGCTTTTTTCAGTCAGCTTAATTATCTTGATTCATCTGTGTTGTGTGTATCAATAGCTTGTTCTGTTTTATTGCTAAGTAGTTTTCCATTATTATGGATATTCCACAGTTGGTCTATTCATTCACCTGTAGATTTATATTTGAGTTGTTCCTAATTTTTGGTTATTACGAATCAGGCTGTCATAAACATTCATATAAAGGTGTTTTTATAGACATTTGCTTTCATTTTTCTTTGATAAAAAATATAGGTATGGAACAACCAGATCATATACTAAGTGTATATGATCTGAAATTGTCCAGGTATTCCACCCAAAGTTGATGAAAACTGCACTTTCTCTACATCCTTGGTAACACTTGTCACAGTCAGTCATCTTAATATTAGCCATTCTAATAGGTATGTAGTAGTATCTTGCTTGGAGAAGGCAATGGCAACTGACTCTAGTACTCTTGACTGGAAAATCCCATGGATGGAGGAGCCTGGTAGGCTGCAGTCCATGGGGTCTCGAAGAATCGGATGCGACTGAGTGACTTCACTTTCACTTTTCACCTTACTGCATTGGAGAAGGAAATGGCAACACACTCCAGGGTTCTTCCCTGGAGACTCCCAGGGACGGCGGAGCCTGGTGGGCTGCTGTCTATGGGGTCGCACAGAGTCGGATATGTCTGAAGTGACTTAGGAGCAGCAGCAGCATCTTGCTTTGAGTTCACAAGAAGTTAGTAGAACTAATAAACGAATCTAGCAGGATTTCAGGATATATGATCAATATATAAAAATTACTTTTATTTCTATGTAGTAGTATTAACAAGCAATTGGAAATTGAAGTTAAAAAATACCACTCATAATAACATAAAAAATATGAACTACTTAAGGTTGATTTGACAAAAGATACACATGACCGTATACTTAGGGTTGAATTTGACAAAAGAGGAAAATAGATGGGGAAACAGTGGCTGACTTTATTTTTCTGGGTTCAAAAATCACTGCAGATGGTGATTGCAGCCATGAAATTAGAAGACACTTATTCCTTGGAAGGAAAGTTATAACCAACCTAGAGAGCATATTAAAGAGCAGAGATATTACTTTGTCAACAAAGGTCCGTCTAGTCAAGGCTGTGGTTTTTCCATTGGTCATGTATGGATGTGAGAGTTGGACTATAAAGAAAGCTGAGCACCAAAGAACTGTGGTGTTGGAGAAGACTGTTGAGAGTCCCTTGGACTGCAAGGAGATCCAACCAGTCCATCCTAATGGAGATCAGTCCTGAGTGTTCATTGGTAGGATTGATGTTGAAGCAGAAACTCCAATACTTTGGCCACCTGATGTGAAGAGCTGACTCATTTGAAAAGACCCTGATGCTGGGAAAGATTGAGGGCAGGAGAAGGGGACGACAGAGGATGAGATGGTTGGATGGCATCACCGACTCAATGGACATGGGTTTGGATGGATTCCGGGAGTTGGTGATGGACAGGGAGGCCTGGCGTGCTGTGGTTCATGGGGTTGCAAAGAGTCGGACACGACTGAGCAATTGAACTGAACTGAACTGAACACAAGACCTGTATACTGAGAACTAAAAACATTATTGAGAACAATAGAAAAAGACCTAAATAAGTGAGTAAATTTTGTCTGTGAATTGAAAAACTTGATTGTTTTTAATATGCCCAGTCTCTCTAAATTGATTTGTATAGATTCAACACAATTATAGTCTGAGTCCCAGCAGGCTTTTATTAGACATTGACAAACTGATTTTAAAATTCATATGCAAATACAGAGGATCTAGAATAGTCAAAACTTTTAAAAGAAAGCAAAGTTGGAGCATTAACCATACCTGATTGGAAGACCTATTGCAATGACTTCTACTAACCAAGACAAAGAGATAGTCAGGTCAATGGAACGGAGTAGCGAGCCCGGAAGAAGATTCAAACATGTAAGAAAAATGGATTTTTGGCACATTTATTGAAGAAAAGATAGTGTTCTCAATAGATGGTACTGGAACAATTGGATAGCCATATGTAAAACAGGGAACTTGTATTCAGACCTTACTTCATATTAAAAAATAAAGCAAAACTGAAAATGGATCATAGTCCTAAATGTAAAACTTAAAACTATAAAAGTTCTGAAAGGAAACATAGGACATTTTTATGACTTTGATTAGAAAATGATTTCATAGATGTATAACCAAAAGTACAGTCCCCTCCCCCCACCACCACACACAAATTGGTAAATTAGATGTTATCAAATTTTAAAACTTCTATGAGTGATTCTGTTAGAGGAATGAAATGACAAGCCATAGACAGAAAATGTTTGCAGAGTATATATTTGATAAAGGACTTGTGTCTAGAATATATGAAAAACTTTGCACATTGCTAAGAACATAAACAACCCAATTAAAAAATAGGCAAATTTTTGAACAGACACTTCATCAAAGAATGTATCTGAATGGAAAATATGCATATAAAATACTCAACATCATTAGGCCTTAGGGAAGTAAAAATTAAACTCAAACTGGTAACTTATTGACAGAATAAGCAGAATTTGTTTAGTGCAGACTAAACATTCAGATTATTATGTATGGTTAAAAAAAACTACATAGTGCAGATTTCAGGATTAAATTGTATCACAATAATTTGTGATTTCTTCAGGACAAGTCTTGGGAGTAGATAATTTAGGTCTTTTTTTGAGCATTAGTTAAGGCAATACACTTAAATCACATTTAAGATATACCATGTTTATACAGTGAATGTATTTTATGCTGTGTGGCACAGCCAAAAAAAGAAAGTATATCCTCCATTAATTTTCATTGTGTCTGGTTTGTTTTCTGAGTTTTATAATTTTGTTGCTAAATTGCAGCATATTAGCACCATATATCATGAGAAAATATTCTTAAAACCAAATTTATCACAAGCATTTTATGAAATATTTATTATGGAAGGAACAGATAGTCTAAGTTTATTTTATCAATTAATATTCTTATTATAACTGATACTTTCTCGATCTGATAAAACAGTACTTATATGCAAACATTTTTGATTTATTCATAGGTGGGAAAAAGTGTTTTATATGGTCTTGTCACATAATAGGTGATTAATGAACTAATTAATTTTTTTGAGATGTCTGTAAGATGATGTAGTTGCTGAAAATTTTAGGGAGTTTTATTTCAGGTTTTTAAAAATTGTTTATTAGTGGGAAATTTGTAAGCAGTCCGTGTAACTGTTTCCAGGATTAAATTAGATCTAAGATGGCTTCCCTGGTGGCTCAGAGGTTAAAGCGTCTGCTTCCAATGTGGGAGACGCGGGTTCAATCCCTGGGTTGGAAAGATCCCCTGGAGAAGGAAATGGCAACCCACTCCAGTGTTCTTGCCTGGAGAATCCCATGGTCGGAGGAGCCTGGTAGGCTACAGTCCACGGGGTCGCAAAGAGTCGGACACAACTGAGCAACTTCACTCACTATAGTTGGTTTGCCTGGGAAATCCCATAGACAAAGGAACCTGGCAGACTGTAGTCCATTGGATGGCAGAAGAGTTGGATATGACTTAGTGACTGAACAACAACAACAACAACAAATAGTTGTTTTACAATGTTGTGTTAGTTTCTGTTGTATAGCAAAGTGACTGAGTTATACATACACACACACACGTGTTCTTTTTAATATGCTTTTCCATCATGATTTATTTCATCATGGTTTATTGAATATAGTTCCCTATGCTACACACAGAAGGACCTTGTTGTTTATCTATTTTATATGTAGTAGTTTGTATCTGCTCACCCCAAACTCCTACTTTATCCCTCCCTCATCCCCTTTCCGGTTTGATAACAGTGTTTGTTCTCTATGTCTGTGAGTGTGTTTCTGTTTCATAGCTAAGATCATTGTGCCATATTTTAGATTTAACCTCTCAATGATATCAAATGATATTTGTCTTTCTCTTTCTGACTTAATTCACTTAATATGATAATCTTTAGGTGAGATGATATCTGAAATGCATTTAAAGCATATATAGCTTCAACATAGCAAATTCAATAAATGCCTTTTTAAACCTACAGTGTTAGTCACATATGATGACAGATGTCTTCAGTAACTGTGTTTGATTTATTGTTTTTGGATCACTCGGTTGTGTCTGACTCTTTGTGACCCCACAGGCTGCTGCACACCAGGCCCCTCTCTCCTCCACTGTCTCCTGTTGTTTGCTCAGATTGATGTCCATTGAGTTGGTGATGCTATCCACTGTTTCATCCTCTGCTGCTCCCTTCTTTTACCGTCAGTCTTTTCTAGCATCAGGGTCTTTTCCAATGATTTAGATGGTCTCTGAATGTGAAAGTGTTAGTTACTCAGTTGTGTCCAACTCTTTGTGACCACACGGACTGTAGCCCTCTAGGCTCCTCTGTGCGTGGAATTCTCCAGGCAAGAATACTGGAGTGGGTAGCCATTCCTTTCTTCAGGGGATCCTCCTGACCCAGGGGTCCAACCCAGGTCTCCTGCATTGCAGCCAGATTCTTTAATGTCTGAGCCACCAGGGAAAATACTCCCATATGTGACTGGATTCAGCTACCCCCAGATGGGGGTGACGCTGTGCTTAAATCCAGAATCATGGGTTTATGCTGATGTCTAGGGTTGCCAGTAGTGAAGACATATGCGTGTTATCAATAAAATTACACATCGATAAACCCTCATTTTTTAACTAATTGAATTTAATGTTAGTCAAATTTATATTTAACAGATAATACCCATACAGCATTTTAATATCTTATTTTACTAGTTTTATCTTTCATCACATAGTGTCAAAAAACAAGAATTACATCCAGACAAAAACGGCAGCTTAGTTTTTGTAAACTTTAGTATGTTATTTGTAACATTTCAAAGCTTCTGTGCATTTCAAAGTAGTATTTTTGGGGGTATAATTTATTTCATATGGTCAAGTAATGCTTATGGAAACTGTAGTTTGCCTTATTATTTGTCACCCCATGTTGGAATATTCATCATTGTTTGAGAAAAATTAATTTAGTGTAAAATTCTTCAATGGGTAAAATTTTTGTACTAAATTTTTTATTTTTTTGTTCTTTAGGGATTTATTTCCTATTTGGATGTTTAAACCACAGTATATAAATTTTTTAAATGGCAGTGTATCTTAAATGAATATAAACAATGCCCCAAATACCGACATCTTATTCTATTGACAGTTCCTTTTTATTGATTATTTTATTGATTGTTCCTTAAAAATGGCGTCAGCCTGCTTCTAGTGAATTTCAGCTTTGAATGTCTAAATCTGATATTTTGGGAGAACATTAGGTGAGCTGTTCTACTTTTCATTTCCATTATACTTGATTGCTTTATATATAAAAATTCTAAGAACTATGGTAAACAGGTTTTATCAATCTTAGGTTTAGTAAATTGACATTGGCTTTAGGCGAATTTAGAGGTTCAATGTATTTGTATGATCATAGTTATACTTCTAGAGTTCTTCATTTTAATACCATGTAAACAACAGGGCAGGTAGGCAGGTATGATCTTTTGAGAGACATGTTTGGCAGGACAGGATACAGTTTTAGTCATTTGTTTTAATTTTTGGTTAGGGACTTGAAACCTGTTTCAACAAGTTAGAAATATATATTTTTTAACCGTATCTAAATAGAAGATAATGCTGATAGTACACTTTTATTATCACAATTAGGAATATATTCAGAGGTAAGTGGTGATGATCTGTATTATTTTCATATTAATTATATTAAAACTGAAATAATTTCCCTTTGAGGAAAAGGAATTCCCAAGTCATTCTATCTGGCAAATCGTTCTCTAAAATCCAGGTGAATTACAGCATATAGCTCAAAAAGGCCAAGTTAGTTATCTAGGGATATATCTTATGTATATGGCTAGTTTATTCTGGTGAGTACATCAGAAAATCATGATGGTCAGAATGAGGTGATACATAGAGATTTACAAAGAATTTCCTGCAGCGTTTATAAGGATTGATAACATTCAGTCTGCTTTGAAAAATCTCCATGTCTATATGTTCTGCATCACTTCTCAAGTTTATCCAGAGCAGCTTCCTGAAGACAATGCTGAATTTATCAGCAACTGAAGACTTCCTTCATATATTGCAGGAAAGAACAATTGGATAGGATCTTTATTTTTCAAAGCAGCGTATCAGCCCTTACATTTTAATTTGGTTTCCAAAGTGTATGAATCTACACTTGGTCAGTCTAACATAACACTACTGGTGGACTTCCCAGTTTCTTTCTCATTCATCCTTTCTGGCAGAGTTCAGTACTTGTTGAGTTTTCATCTTCTTGGTAACACTGACAACGAGGATGGGACTACCCCCCTGCTCCAGGACTTAAATCATGATTGGTCCTGATAGTTTCATTCTTTTCTGTTATTGTTTAGATGTAGACATGTGGCCTCATCTGGGCTGAGGAGACTTGAGGAAAGTGAACTGAAAAGTTCCAAACTTTTTGGAAAGGTTTCCTGTGCAAGTAAATGCAGATGAAAAGGAGGAACTAGGTGGAGACTAGACACTATTCCTGTTTCTAAACTTAAAAGTTGAGATATTCTCCTTAACTATTTGCACCAAATAATTTCCAGATCTCTTTACGATTTCATTCAATTCTCTCACTTTATTTCACAAACTTAAGAAAAATAAAAAAATCTTCTGGATATGTTATTAATAATAGTAATACTTTATATTGGTATGATCTTCATATGTTCGCTCATGTAGTCTTACCAAATTTTCTCCCTTCTTTCATTTCTCTTTTCTTCTCTCATCATCCTTATTTTCCCCCTTCTTTCCAGGTTTCCCAGTCTATTCTTTCCTCTTTTTCCCTGCCCCCCCCCCCCCCCCCTTTTTTGACTGCCTTGTGCAGCTTGCAGTACCTTAGTTCCCCGACCAGGGATCAAACATACCCCCCATCTCCCCCCCTGCCCCAGGTAAAATTGTGGAGTCCTAACCACTGAACTACCAGGGAATTCCCACATCTGTACTTATTAGAGATATTGGCCTGCAGTTTTCTTTTCTTGTAGTATCTCTGTTTGGCTTTGATATTTGGAAGTATTACCTTCTCTTCAGTTTTTAGAACAGTTTGAGAAGTTTTTGTTTTTTATTCTTCTTCAGATGTTTTTTAGAATTCATCAGTGCAACTGTCTGGTCCTGGGCTTTTCTTTGTTGGAATTTCTTGGGTTTTTTTTTGTGTGTGTGCGCTCATCAGATAGCTTTGTATATTCCGTTTTAGTTTTTCTCTGAACTTTTTAGCTATAGGTTTGCGTTATTTTTTTGTAGGAATTTCTCTAGGGATTACAACATGCATCTTTAATTTAGCACAATCTACTTTATGTTGAATTACTTCAGGGGAAATCAGGTGTTTTGAAGTCATTGTCTACTAAATCTCTTGTGTGAGTCCACTTGCAGAGTCAATTCCTATGGTCTGCCTTTTAATTTTTTTCCCCATGAGTATGGGTTATGTACACCCATTTCTTTGCATGTGGAGTAATTTTTTAAATTGAAATATAGTTGATTTACAATATTGTGTTAGTGTCTGATGTACAGAGAAATGATTCAGTTTTATATGTATATAAAATATATTCTTTTTAATGTTCTTTTGCGTTGTGGTTTATTACAGGATGCTGAATATAGTCCCCTGTGCTATGTTGTAGGCCCTTGCTAGCGATATATTTTATATATAGTAGTTTATATCTGCTAATACCAAACTCCTACTTTACCCCTCTGCCCTCCCCTTTCCCTTTTGGTCACCATTAGTTTGTTTTCTGTGTCTGCAAGGCTGTTTCTGTTTTCTAAATGAATCCATTTGTGTTGTGTTTCAGATTCTGAATATAAGTGACACAGTGTTTATCTTTTTCTTTTTGACTTCACTTAGTATGGTATTCTTTAGGTCCATCTGTATTGCTGCAAATGGCTTTCTTTCTTTTTTTCTTTACCCAGTATTGTTTCATTGGGCATATACACACCCCATCTTTATCCATTCCTCTGTCAGGGGACATCTGGGCTGCTCCCATGTCTTGGCTGTTGTACATAGTGCTGCCGTGAACATTGGGGTGCGTGTTCCTTTTTAATGATACTTTTCTTTGAATGAATACCCAGGAGTGGGATTGCTGGATCATATGGTAACTTTAGTTTCTTAAGGAACCTCTAAGCAATTCTCCATAGTGGTTGTACCAGTTCACATTCCCATCAACAGTGTAGGAGGATTCCTTTTCTCCACACCCTCTCCTGTATTTGTTACTTGTAGACTTTTTTTTTTTTTTTTTAACTTGTAGACTTTTTAATGATGGCCCCTCTGACCAGTGTGAGGTAATACGTCATTGTAGTTTTGATTTACATTTCTCTCTCTTTTTTTAAATTAATTAGTAATGTTGAGCATCTTTTCATGTGCCTGTTGGCCAGTTGTATGTCTTCTTTGGAGAATTGTGTTTAAGTCTTCTGCTTATTTTTTGATTGGATTGTTTGGGTTTTTGTTTTTGAGTTATATGAGCTGTTTGTATATCTTGGAAATTAAGCCCTGGTCGGTCACATTGTTCGCAAATATTTTTTTCCAATTTGTAGGTTGTCTTTTGGTTTCCTTTGCTGTGCAAAAGCTTAACTGTTTATTTTCCATTTGTTCATTTTTTAAAAACTCATTTCTTTGACTGTACTGGATCTTCATTACTGTGTGGGCTTTTCTCTAGTTGTGGAGAGCAGGGGCTACCCTCTAGTTGCTGTGTGTAGGCTTCTTAATGCGGTGACTTCTCTTGTTGCAGAGCATGGACTCAAGGATATGGGGGCTTCAGTAGTTACCACACCTGGGCTTTCGAGCATAGGCTCAGTAGTTGTGGTCCATGGTCTCAATTGCTCTGTGGCATGTAGAATCCTTCCAAATCAGGGATCAAACCTGTGCCTCCTGCATTGGTATGCAAATTCTTCACTGAACCACCAGAGAAGCCCCTGTTTTTGCTTTTATTTCTGTTGCATTGGGAGACAGACCTAAGAAGACACTGGTACAATTTATGTC
This sequence comes from Muntiacus reevesi, assembly GCF_963930625.1. Taxonomy (NCBI): domain Eukaryota; kingdom Metazoa; phylum Chordata; class Mammalia; order Artiodactyla; family Cervidae; genus Muntiacus; species Muntiacus reevesi. The sequence goes on along the minus strand of NC_089254.1, from coordinate 46,097,713 downwards.
AGAGTGTTTTGCCTATGTTCTCTTCTAGGAGTTTTATGGTATAGTGTCTTATATTTTTCTTCAAGCCATTTTGAACTTATTTTTGTATACGATACAAGGTATTCTACATTTATTTACGTGCAGTTGTCCAGCGTTCCCCAACCACTTGCTGAAGAAGCTGTTTTTTCCCATTGTGTGTTCTTATCTCCTTTGTCAAAAATAGATATGTGGATTTATTTCTGGACTGTCTGTTTTGTACCATTAACCCAACATATGGAGTAATTTTTGGTTGAAAACTAGACATTGTGGATAATACATTTGTCACTTTAGATTCTGTCATGTTCTGTGAGGATTGCTTTTTAAGTTGTTGTTATTCTTACAACTGGCAGTTAACTTGTTGATCTCAAACTACACAGTCTTCTTTCTGTACTGTGATCTTCATCTCTGCTGTGTTCTTTTGGTTTATAGCTATTGCTTTATTAACTTGGTACCTTACAGGTCTCCCTTGTACCTCTATTTAGATGTCACCAAGAATTTTGGCAGAGTTGATACTAAGATCATGGACCTCAACTTTTTTGTTTCTTTTTTTTCCTTCAAAGTTTCCTTCCTAAATTTCCAGCTGCTCTTTCAGCTCTGAGCTCTGTCCTGTAATACCTCAAGTTATAGTAAGGTTCCAGGTTTGCTGCTTGAGCCATGTAGTGTTTGGAGACAACCGTCAGTCTAAAAAGGGGCTTCCAAAATGGTGCTAGTGGTAAAGAACCTATATGGCAATGCAGAAGATGCAACAGACATGGGTTCAATCCCTGGGTTGAGAAGATCCCCTGGAGGAGGGCATGACAACCTCCAGTTATCTTGCCTGGGAAATCCCATGGACAGAGGAGCCTGGTGGGCTGTGGTCCATAGGGTTGCAAAGAGTCAGACATGATGGAGTCGTTCAGTCATGTCTGACTTTTTGCGACTACCATCTCTGGACTGAGCACATGGCATGAATGATCTGTCTAAAAGATGGAGTAAACTCACATGTCTTGCCTATCTTTAAAGGGTACACATCCCTCTGACTTTTGCTTGCTTTTCCCTGCATCCTCCTGGATCCTTCTCGCCCACATGTGTTATTTTAATGGTAAGCTATTAAGAGGGATTTGGGTCTTGCTTCTGCTGTGGGTCTGTTCTTTTTAGGATTTTTGTTTCTAAATTTATAGTTAATCTGTTTACCTTAATTCTCGTTCTCTACCATCTCTGGACTGTTAACATGTATTTTTCTGCTGCAAGAGCTATGGGCTTTGGAATGGGAGTTGATGGCAGTAATGCCAGTCAGTGCTGTTAGGCAAAAAAGCCCAAACTTAGAACTCTTATCCTTTGCAATTTATGTACTTTAAATGTAACCCTTCCTTTGGTATGTTCCTGCCTTTGGTTTCTTTCCAGGGCCTTCAAAGAAGTGTTTTTTAAAATGGCTTATCTAGACCAATAAACACACGAAAAGATGTTCAACATCACTATTAGAGAAATGCAAATCAGAACTAAAATGAGGTATTACCTTGCATCAGTCAGAATGACCATCATCAAAAAATAAACAATAAATGCTGGAGAGGATGTGGTGAAAAGGGAACCCCCTTACACTGTTGGTAAGAATGCAAACTGAAATAGTCTTTATGGAGAATAGTATGGAGCTTCCTTAAAAAACTAGGAATAAACCTACCACATGACCCAACAATCCACTACTGGTTATATACCCTGAGAAAGCTGCGATTCTAGAAGATACATGTACCCCAGTGTTCACTACAACACTATTTACAATATCCAGGACATGGAAACAACCTAGAGTTCATCTACAGGTGAATGGATAAAGAAGATGTGATACAGTATGCAGTGGGATATTCAGTCAGTTCAGTCGTTCAGTCGTGTCTGACTTTTTGCGACCCCATGGACTGCAGCACACCAGGCATCCCTGTCCATCACCAACTCCTAGAGCTTACTTAAACTCATGTCCATCGAGTCGGTGATGCCATCTAACCATCTTATCCTCTGTCGTTCCCTTCTCCTCCCGCCCTCAATCTTTCCCAGCATCAGGGTCTTTTTAAATGAGTCAACTCTTCGCATCAGGTGGCCAAAGTATTGGAGTTTCAGTTTCAGCATCAGTTCTTCCAATGAATATTCAGGACTGATTTTCTTTAGGATTGACTGGTTTGATCTACTTGCAGTCCAAGGGACTCTCAAGAGTCTTCTCCAACACCACAGTTCAAAACCATCAATTCTTTGGTGCTCAGCTTTCTTTATGGTCTAACTCTCACATCCACACATGACTACTGGAAAAACCATAGCTTTGACTAGACAGACCTTTGTTGGCAAAGTAGAGTCTGCTTTTCAATATGCTGTCTAGGTTGGTCATAACTTTTCTTCCAAAGAGCAAGCATCTTTTAATTTCATGGCTGCAGTCACCATCCGCAGTGATTTTGGAGCCCCCAAAAATAAAGTCTGTCACTGTTTCCATTGTTTCCCCGTCTATTTGCCATGAAGTGATGGGACAAGATGCCATGATCTTAGTTTTCTGAATGTTGAATTTTAAGCCAACTTTTTCACTCTCTTCTTTCACTTTCATCAGGAGGCTCTTTAGTTCACCTTCACTTTCTGCCATAAGGGTGGTGTCATCTGCATATCTGAGGTTATTGATATTTCTCTCAGCAGTCTTGAGTCCAGCTTGTGCTTCCTGCAGCTCAGCTTTCTCATGGTGTACTCTGCATATAAGCCGGGTGACAATATACAGCCTTCAAGTACTCCTTTCCCAATTTGGAACCAGTCTGTTGTTCCATGTCCAGTTTTAACTGTTGCTTCTTGACCTGCATACAGATTTCTCAAGAGGCAGGTCAGGTGGTCTGGTATTCCCATCTCTTGAAGAATTTTCCACAGTTTGTTGTGATCCACACAGTCAGAGGCTTTGATGTAGTCAATAAAGCAGAAGTAGATATTTTTCTGGAACTCTTTTGCTTTTTTGATGATCCAGTGGATGTTGGCAATTTAATCTCTGGTTCCTCTGCCTTTTCGAAATCCAGCTTGAACATTTGGAAGTCTTCAGTTCACATACTGTTGAAGCCTGGTTTGGAGAATTTTGAGCATTACTTTGCTAGCATGTGAGATGAATGCAATTTTGCAGTTGTTTGAACATTCTTTGGGATTGCCTTTCTTTGGGATTGGAGTGAAAACTGACATTTTCCAGTCCTGTGGCCACTGCTGAGTTTTCCAGTTTTGCTGGCATATTGAGTGCAGCACTTTCACAGCTTCATCTTTTAGGATTTGGAATAGCTCAATAGTGGTGGAATACTACTCAGCCATAAAAAAGAATGCATTTGAGTCAGTTCTAGTGAGGTGGATGAATCTAGAGCCTGTTAATGCAGAGTGAAGTAAGTCAGAAAGAGAAAAACAAATACCATATATTAAGTCATATATATCTGGAGTCTAGAAAAGTGGTATTGATGAACCTGTTTGCAGGGAAAGAATAGAGATGCAGATGTAGAGAATGAACTTGTGGACACGGTAGGGGAAGGAGAGAGTAGGATGAATGGAGAAAATAGCATCAACATCTGTACACTCTCATGTGTAAAATAGATAGCTGGAGAAAAGTTGCTGTATAGCACTGTTATGACCTAGAGGGGTGGGACGGGAAGAGGAGCGGGAGGCTCGGGAGGGAGAGGATATGTGGATGGTTATGGCTGGTTTGTGTTGTATAGCAGAAACCAACACGACATTGTAGAGCAGTTTTCTTCCAATTACAAAATAAAGACATAAAATGGCTTATCTAAATTTAGAAATTATCTGTAGGAAACTATACTTGACCAATTTGCTCTGCCATTAGTGAAAGCTAGACTAAAATAATTTGTATTTGCCTTTTACGCATATGCAGTCAAAGTCCATAAAGTCAAATGAACTTTGTAAATTTGAATCACTTTGCTAAAAATCTCTGTAGGTTGAGAATCCATGCATTAATATTAGTTTTTTATTATGACTAGAATTAATGTTCAGTGCAGACTTGAATTTTATGTATACAAAATCTCTGTATTCCCAAAGAGTGAATGGATACAAGAATGATTCATGGAGTGTTAAGTAATGTGCAGATATAGAACAATAAAGTTGCCAAATCATTTTATCTTTACTGTGCCTTTTGGAGTCTACTGCTATTAAAAGTTATTACTCTGTTTTGAAAGGATGACATATTTTGTGAAAATTTTTACCTAAGGTTTTATGGGATCTTTTTTCTGTCTTTTTAACTAAGACAAGTTAGTTCTCTAAGGCAAGTTCTCTGAGACAAGTCTTTTGTTTACTTAGAAGAGAAACAGGAGAACTATACCCATAGAAGTTATTCTTCCTTTTAGCCAAAGCTAGTTTAAAAGCAGCAATACCCTTTCTCTAGTCTTCAGATATATTTAATATGAGGATTCTAAGTTTTTGGATGGTTGTGTCTTGCACTGATGGGTCTTATCACTATTTTAACAAATTGATTTTTGTTTCTGTGCTATGAAAAGTGTTATGCTTTCCAGAAGTTCTCATTCAACTCTGTGTGTCTTTCAGGGTATCTTTAGCTTTATGGGAAGCTTTCTTCCAGATAAAGATTTGTGGAACAGAGTGAAGACAGAGAGTGGTAGAAACTAGTGCCAGTGGTAGAAACCAGTGCTATTTCACAGTGAGAACTATAGTTAGCCTTGAGTAAGTTGTTAAGATACTTAGATATTTTGTTGTTGAGTTGTTGAGATACTTAGAGTTTTCCATTTAAGCAGAGGTAGGGATGTAGTGATAATGTCTGTCCAAGTTGATGGATTCTTCGATAGTGGTAGTATTTGATGAAGATTGCTGAGTGTTTTGAACTCTGTATTTTAGTCTGGGAAGTTTTTCATTTAGCCAGAGGATGGGTACATGCTGTTTTGTTCCTTGCTTTAAGTCAGTGCAGTTCAACAAGTATGGTGTCGTATGGTGAAAGGGAAAGTGCTAGTTGCTCGTTCGTGTTCGACTCTTTGTGACCCCATGGACTGTAGCCCTCCAGGCTCCTCTGTCCATGGGATTTTCTAGGCAGGAATATTGGGTGGGTTGCCATTTCCTTCTCCGTGGGATCCTCCTAACCCAGGGATCTAACCCAGGTCTCCTGCATTGCAGGCAAATTTTTTACCCTCTGAGCCACCAGGGAAACCCATTGTATGGTAGGCACAATAATGTGTCTCCTCTAAGATAGTTTTATCTTACTCACTAGAACATATGAATATGGTACCTTATATGGCAGAAGGAACTTCGCAAATATAGTTTCTTGTGGACCTTGAGATGAGATTATTCTGATTATCCAGATGGGACCATTCTAAATATGTGAGTTTTTGAACGTGAAAGTGGAAAGCAGAAGAGTGAGCCAGAGAAATGGAATGGTAGAAGAGGAGGGTGGAGAGATTTGAAGCATGAAAGTACTTAACCCACTAGAAGAGGAGGCTGGAGAGATTTGAAGTGTGAAAGTACTTAACCTACCATAGGTGGCTTTGAAGTTAAAGGAAGGGAGGCATGGACATGCAGATGTCCTCTAGTAGCTGGGAACTGTCCCCGAATGACAAGGAAATGGGAACCTCAGTGCTACAACCTGAAGGAATTAAATTCTGCCAACATAATGAATGAACAAGAGGAGGGATAGCTCCTTCCAGAAAGGAATGTAGCTATGGTAACACCTTGATTTTTCTCCCATTGAGACTCATTTTGAACTTCTAACCTTCAGAACTGGAAGATAATAAATTTGTAGTTTTCAGCCTTCTAAGTTTGTGGTAACTTGTTCTGGTAGCAAATAAAAAGCAAATGCATCTGTACAATATCAGCTGCCTGGATGAAGGATTATTTGTGTATTGTAGGAAAGAGAGTGGCTGATCTGTGAAGTTCTGAACTAGGAAGACCTTAGAGTCAAAACAAAATAAAATACACATACAAGCACAGAAGTGCCAAACTATATAACTTTTTATTGACAGGAAACAGGTACTTTCTTTATACATAGATATGAAATATTAACTGATGTTGCAGTTAACAGCTGTAATGGAATAGGGGTTGTAAAATATCCTGCATATTCTTCTGATATCATGGCTAATGATACATCTTTTTCCCTGTTGCTCTTAAGAAACAAATAATGGCCTCAGGCCACATTAAAGATTTTATAGGTAAATAATTTGGGTGTAAAAGAAAGCTACTATTATTCTAATCAAGCTTATGAATGGCTTCCCTTATGTCTCAGCAGTAAAGAATCTGCCTGCAATGCAGGAGATGTGAGTTTGATCCCTGGGTGGTGAAGATACCCTTGAGGAGAATACGGCAACCCACTCCAGTATTCTTGCAGGGAAAATCCCGTGGACAGAGAAGCCTGGTGGGCTACAGTCCATGGGTTGCAAAGAGTTGGACACAACTTAACACATACACACAACACATACAGGCTTACATAATCAATTCTATACTGATAAATGTTTTAATATGTGCTTGCCTCTAAGACTGTTTAGAGTTATTGCACTGATTAATAAATCCATTCTTGGTCTTTGGGATACTTGTAGGATGTTATTCCAGATCTGATTATAGGCACATGATGGAGCCTGGTTATGTGACATAGTTACTTCTAACAGAAATAAGAATAACGTTTAGTCAGGATCTCAATGCAATGAACAAGGCATTTTGCATAGAATTAATTTCCTAGTAAAGTTAGCAGTTTGAAATCTTGTTTGCTTTTAAACTATGAAATGAGGAATTGTGCTTGGTCTTCTCCATAAATGCTGAGTTGTGGTAATTGCTGGACAGAGGGTGGAGGAGGAAGAGAGGTATTTTTTGTTTTAAAAAAGTTTGGTGGTGCTTAAGAATAGTCATTTATTTGATGTAGAGACTTTCTACCTAAAACAAAGAAATGAAAGTAATATTCCAGAGTGGATAGCAATGAAAATAAAAACTGAAAAGAAGTAGCTGGGAAGACTTCTTCTGAGGATAAATGACTTGAGAACAAATCTTACTGAATGGGCACTTGGAGGCTAGTTCTTTTAATGTAGTAACTGGAACAACATAGTGTTCACAGGCTTTCCTTTCATCATAGTAATATTCTCTTTACTGACACTTTAGAGGCTTCAAAACATCCTAAAATTGTACCATAAAATAACATAATTGTTTCTGCTATGTATATAGTTCATGATTAAGAGACAAGAGAATGTAGGCCTTGAAGCCATCTAGAGCTTGATTTAAATCCCATTTCCATCCCTCTTGCTAACTATGTTAGTTTTGACAAGGTAAATTCTCTCTCAGTTTTCAAAGGACTGTTGGGTAGATTTAATGAGACACATTTATAGATTGTCTTCGACCTTGCCTAGCATATAGCAGGCCCCCCAGTATTGCTTTCCTTTTATCCTTCTTTCTTTAGAAATAGGACTAAAGGATGAATTTAATATATATTTTGAAGTCACATTGGTTATTCATCATTATCTGTGGTTTTGTGTTCCACTTTTACATGTTCAAAAGTGCCATCTTTTTCATTCATTTAAAAAATCACAGAATATACATTTCTTATGCATTTTTTTGTTAACAAAATAGTGAAGCATTACTATAAAACGTTTCAAGTTGAGGATGGGCTGTATGTCTCTATGTGTTTGTGTGATCAGTTGTGTCTTACTCTTTGTGACCCCATGGACAGTGGTCTACCAGGCTCCTCTGTGCATGGAATTTTCCAGGCAAGAATGCTAGAATGGGTTGTCATTTCCTGTTCTGGGGGATTTTCTCAACATAGGAATCAAACCTGCCTCTTTTGGGTCTCCTGCATTGTCAGGCAGATTCTTTATCACTAGCACCACTGATGTGGTGAATAAACATATCTAAACACATTAAGTCTCATATACTGAGATGAGAAAAAGTATTTTTTTGAGTAACTAGACTAATCAATACATAGTTTTTTTTTTTTTTTTTTTACAACTGTAATACATCACATAATTGAAAACACATTAAAAAATAAAATTTCAGAAAAATGATAAAAGCTGTCATTGACTGCTTGGGGCAAGTACTGTGCTAAACTAACTATTATATATACTTTATCTCACTGAGGTTGAGAAACCTCAGTGAGATAAGGTAGATTCTATCATTTTGCAGATGGGCAAACAGAGCCTCGATGAGATTAAGTGGCATTTCTAGGATCACACAGCTAGTAAGAAGAGGATTTCGACTTTCACCTATTTGTTTTTTCTACTTGTTCTCTGGTGGAGGTGCTAATGAGAACCACAGTGCTATAAGACAAAAGAAATTTGTCAAGTTGGGACTTTTGTAAATTTTGGGTTACAGGCTTAGTTCAGTTGCTCAGTTGTGTCCAACTCTTTGTGACCCCTTGGACTCCAGCATGCCAGGCCTCCCTGTTTATCACCAACTCCCGGGGCTTGCTCAGACTCATGCCCATCAAGTCGGGGTTGCCATCCAACCATCTCATCCTCTGTTGTCCCCTTCTTCTGCTGCCTTCAATCTTTCCCAGCATTGGGGTCTTTCCAGTGAGTCAGTTCTTTGCATCAGGTGGCCAAAGTATTGGTGCTTCAGCATCAGTCCTTCCAATGAATATTTAGGACTGATTTCCTTTAGGATTGGCTGGTTTGATTTCCTAGCACCGTTGGGCAGCAGCTTTACAATATTGTTTGTGAGTAGAAGTTGAAGGGCGTTCACAGCTTAAAAACAACTTAAAGAGTTTTAATGGAATGGTCCCTCTTCTTCATTGATGCTGCCTACGTTTTTCTTTTGAGATATGAGATTGATCTGGGATTTAAATGTGTTCATTCTGAGTATTCTAAGAAAACAAAAATATATCCTAGGGGTTTGTCTTTTGCTTCTGGTTATTCTAGAGAACATTTAAGAACGTAAAAGAGGCATCATTTAAAGAGATCTCGGTTTTATTTTTAACATTTTATTAAAGTATAAAAAAGATGCACAAAGTATACACTTTAATGAATTTTTTTAGATTCGATAGCCTGACCTAATTAAAAATACAGGGTAATATCAGAAAACTTATAAAAGGAACATACCAAAGGCTGGAGAAATTGCAATTAATGTGCAATGTTTATGGATTTGCTCAGAATTTTAAAAATGAAACATGTTTCATATATTGAACATTTTAAATTTGGGAAAATAGGTTGTTTTAAATGTAGGAGTATTTTATAAAGTATGCTCGTAAATTAAGGTAACATAAAGCTGAAGAGAAACAAGATCTGAATATTAAAAAAGCAGTCTCAATCTGCATAGTACCTTTGTGAAGACTATTTTTAATACATCCTAATGACCAATTAATTTGACTTTCATAGTCTCAATTTTACTTGTATAAGTTTCATTTAATAATATTTAAAAAATAATTTTATTATTTTTGTTCATTTATTTCTGGATATGCTGGGTCTTCATTGCTGCGCAGGCTTCCCTCTGGTTGTGGAGAGCAGGGCTCCTCTCCAGGTGTGCCGCACGGGCTTCTCTTGTTGCGGAGCGCCGGGTGCAGGTGTGTGGGGTTAGAAGTTGTGGTTCCCCGGACTGTAGAGCACAACCTCAGTAGTTGTGGGGCACAGGCTTAATTGCTCCACGACGCAGTAATGTGATTTTATACTTACGCTTGGTGACTGTTAAGTTCCTAAATTTGACTGAGGAAGGAATTTTGATAAGGCCTGCCATAGGCTATATATTTTTATTTTTTTCAGAATAATCAGCTCAATTCTAGTGTTATTTAAAAAACTAAGTTCTACTGTCATACTACTATCAATGGTTTAGTAGAATAATTTTTGAATCTTTAAAGTTATACTATGTTATTTGTGAAAACCAGAAAGTTCAAGTATATGTTAATTTCTGAAAAACTAGAATGTATAGGTAGATACCACCTAGGAATTCATTTTGGGAAATCTCCCAACTATTTCCTTGTACATTACAACATCTATTATATATATTCTTTTATATTAATATTATATTACTTCCATGTTAATAAACATAAATATATCATTTTATTGCTAAGTAATATTCAGATGAAAACTTTCTAAAAATTTCTGTAAATAGTCTATTACTGTTAACTGCTTTGGTCATTTTAATATTATTTACTGGTATAACTATCCTTTGATGACCATGCTTGGAGATATATTTTTGCACAATTATTTCATTGTTAGGATAAATTTAAGAAGTTGAATTCCTGGTCAGAGGTTATGTTTAAAGTTTTTGCTTAATGTTTCAAAATGAAACTTCTTTCTTGAACTAATGTGAGAGAATATACTTATAACTTTGTCATCATTGATAGACATTAACATTTAAAGATTATTTGCCAGTCACATATGTGAAAAACAGTATATTAACTTATTTTTTAACTTATTCTAGTTTGCATTTTGTTTTTGCTGTGTTTGTCATTTGCTTTTCATTGATGAATTAGTTGTTACTGGCCTGTTTTCCTGTTGCTGTATTGGTTTGTAGACATGTATTCTTTACGAAATATAGGTAAAATTGCTCTGCTTTATAGATTATAAGTATATTTTCCAGTTTATCCTACTCTTTCCTCTTTTTAAGTATAATTTTTACAACTTTATAGTTACACCTGTTACTGTCTATCAGCCAGTCTTATTCGTCAGTTATTTCAAGGCTGTTTCCTTTCTGCTGCTTGTCCAGGGACATGTGCTCCATTGTTCTTCGTTTGCGCTCTTTAAAAAAAAATTATTTGTTTTCATTTTTGGCTGCACTGAGTCTTTGTTCCTTTGCACAGGCTTTTTCTAGTTGGAAGCAGTGGGGTCTGCTTCTCGTTGTCCTGTGTGGGCTTCTCATTGCGGCGGTTTCTCTCGTAGTGGAGCATGGGCTCTGGGCTTGCAGGCTTTAGACATTGCAGCCTGTGGGCTCTAGGGTATGCAGGCTTCAGTTATTGTGCACACAGACTCAGCAGTCGCGGCTGATGGACCCTAGATGGGCTTCAGTAGTTGCAACACCCAGGTTTGGTAGTTGCGGCTCACTGGCTCTGCAGTGTGAGTTAGTAGCTGTGGTGCACCAGTGGAGTTGCTCTGAGACTTGTGGGGTCTTCCGAGACCAGGGATTGAGCCCAGGTCCCCTGCATTGGCAGGTGGATTCTTATCCATTGCTCCACCAAGGGAGTCCCGTTTGCGCCCTCTGTAGTTATATTTTGCCTTGTGATATTAATGCTGACAGTTTAGTCTTATGGCCACTACTTTTGTAAGTGCCTGCAACCCTAACCTTTTACGAAATGTTTGGGCAAGTGAGGGCTAAGTGCTATTATAATGAGCCTTATAAAAGTGCTTTTATGATTAAAAAAAAATGCTTACAAGATAGGTGACTTATTTATCATGGCAACTAGGATTTTATGGCTATTGCTGCTTGCCAATTTTGACTGGGCATTTTATGACCTGTCTACTAGATCCTGTAACATATGTTACTCATTAAGATTTTAAAAACGTTTATGTAGTTTGAGAAGTTGGTTGTGTTGTGGAACCAGTAAGTCTATTTGTTAATATAAATGATAGTGATAGAAGAAAAGAAGTAAAAGCTTCTCATCTTCTTTCTTGGATTCAACAACAGTAATAAAATATTTAATGGTGTCCTTTATTGTGTGTTCAAAGTGCAGTTTTATTTTTGTTTTTTTTTTTAGTTCATTGTGATTATTCATATTGTATCTTTGAATCATTGATAGGTAAGATGTTTTAATTAGGACTAGAAATTTTGGGTAAAATAGATGTATCTTAAACTTAGTTGATGAAAGTTCAGTTTATTAACTCTTCATTTTGGAATTTTCTAGCAACCATCTCTGCTAAGTATCATTCTCCTGATGTTAGTCTTTGCCTTAGCTCAGGTGGCTCTTTTGGTTTGTGGTTTTGCAAATAACCATTTTTCTGCCACCGGGTTTTTCTAGAACTTTGTTGAGAGAGAATATTTATGAAAGATTTTTCTGAAGGTTAATGGCTTTTCCATTTCTCTTAATCAGTGAATCTTTGAAAGTTGTGAAGTGAGGATGAAAGGAATAAGTACATCATAATTACCGGGGTGCCTTTTTGTTTTGTTTTTGTTTTTAAGAATATCTGTTTTCTTATCAGTTGGAGGTGCCATCTTTCTCTTCCAGCTGGTCTGATCGGCTCCATTGTTGTTATTGTTCAGTAACTAAGACATGTCTGACTCTTTGCGACCCCCATGGACTGCAGCATTCTGGGCTTCCTTGTGTATCACCAACTCCCAGGGCTTGCTCAAACTCATGTCCGTCGAGTTGGTGATGCCATACAACTTGTCATCCTCTGTCATCCCCTTCTCCTCCTGCCTTCAATCTTCCCCAGCATCAGGATCTTTTCCAGTGAGTCAGTTCTTCGCACCAGGTGGCCAAAGTATTGGACTTTCAGCTTCAGCATCAGTTCTTCCAATGAATATTCAGGACTGATTCTCTTTAGGATGGATTGGTTTGAGCTCCTTGCAGTCCAAGGGACTCTCAGGCGTCTTCTCCAACACTGCAGTTCAAAAACATCAATTCTTCAGCTCTCAGCTTTCCTTAAGGTCCAACACACATCCATACATGTCTATTGGAAAAACTGTAGCTGACTAGACGGACCTTTGTTGGCAAAGTAATGTCTCTGCTTTTAACATGCTGTCTAGGTTGGTCATAGCTTTTCGTTCAAGGAGCGAGCATCTCAATTTCATGGCTGCATTTTGGAGCCCAAGAAAATAAAGTCTCTCACTGTTTCCATTGTTTCCCCTTCTATTTGCCATGACATGATGGGACTGAATGCCATGATCTTAGTTTTTAGAATGTTAAGTTTTAAGCCAATCTTTTCACACTTATCTTTCACTTTCATCTAGAGATTCTTTAGTCCCTCTTCGCTTTCTGCCATAAGGGTGGTGTCATCTGCATATCTGAGGTTATTGATATTTTTCCCAGCAATCTTGATTCCAGCTTGTGCTTCATCCAGCCCGGCATTTCGCATGATGTACTCTGCATAGAAGTTAAATAAGCAGGGTGACAATATACAGCCTTGACGTACCCCTTTTCCAATTTGGAACCAGTCCATTGTTCCATGTCTGGTTCTAACTGTTGCTTCTTGACCTGCATACATATTTCTCAGGAGGCAGGTCAGGTGTCTGGTATTCCCATCTCTTGAAGAATTTTCCACAGTTTATTGTGATCCATATAATCAAAAGCTTTGGTGTAGTCAGTAAAGCAGAAGTGGATGTTTTTTTTTTGGTACTCTCTTGCTTTTTCTATGATCTAATGGATATTGGCAATTTGATCTCTGGTCATCTGCCTTTTCTTAATCCAGCTTGAACATCTGGGAGCTCTTAGTTCTTGTGCTGTTGAAACTTATCTTGGTGAATTTTGAGTGTTACTTTGCTAGCATGTGAAATGAATGCAATTTTGTGGTAGTTTGAACTTTCTTTGGGATTGAAATGAAACTGACCTTTTCCAGTCCTATGGCCACTGCTGAGTTTTTCAAGTTTGCTGGCATATTGAGTGCAGCACTTTCACAGTATCATCTTTTAGGATTTAAAATAGCTCAACTGGAATTCCATCACCTCCATTAGCTTTGTTCGTAGTGATGCTGCCTAAGGACCACTTGACTTCACACTCCAGGATGTCTGGCTCTAGGTGAGTGATCACACCATCATGGTTACCTGGATCATTAGATCTTTTTTGTATAGTACTTCTGTGTATTCTTGCCACCTCTTCTTACTATCTTCTGCTTCTGTTAGGTCCATACCGTTTCTGTCCTTTATTTTGCCCATCTTTGCAGGAAATGTTCCCTTGGTGTCTCTAATTTTCTTGAAGAGATCTCTAGTCTTTCCCATTCTGTTGTTTTCTTCTATTTCTTTGCATTAATCATTTAGGCTTTCGTATCTCTCCTGCTTTTCTTTGGAACTCTGCATTCAGATGGGTGTATTTTTCCTTTTCTCCTTTGCCTTTCACTTTTCTTCTTTTTTCAGCTGTTTGTAAGATCTCCTCAGACAACCATTCTTGCCTTTTTGAATTTCTTTTTCTTGGGGATGATTTTGATCACTGTCTCCTATACAGTGTCACAAACCTTCCTTCATCGTTCTTCAGGCACTCTATCAGATCTTATCCCTTGAATCTACTTGTCACTTCCACTGTATAATCGTATGGGATTTGATTTAAGTAATTGAACCCTTTTCTCTCTTATCTGACCTAATGGGAAATAAAGGGAACAACCTTTTACCCACCTCTTGTAAGAATGCAAGACTTAATGATTAGTGTTTTGCATTTTTATTTTATACCAGGATTAATTTTAATTTAACTTTTTTCATTCTGTTTGCTCTGATTTTTATTTCCTCATTTAATTGTATCTAAAGTTGGATGCTTTAAAATTTGTCTTGTATTTTCCTTAGGATGACATAGGATATAAATATTTACCAATTTTCCTTTCTTACTTCCTAACTTTAAGCTTACTTCTTGGAAGGAAAGTTATGACCAACCTAGATAGCATGTTAAAAAGCAGAGACTACTTTGCCAGCAAAGGTCCATCAAGTCAAGGCTATGGTTTCTCCAGTGGTCATGTATGGATGTGAGAGTTGGACTGTGAGGAAAGCTGAGTGCCGAAAAATTGATGCTTTTGAACTGTGGTGTTGGAGAAGACTCTTGAGAGTCCCTTGGACTGCAAGGAGATCCAACCAGTCCATCCTAAAGGAGATCAGTCCTGGGTGTTCATTGGAAGGACTGATGCTGAAGCTGAAACTCCAATACTTTGGCCACCTTATGCGAAGAGTTGAGACTCATTGAAAAAGACCCTGATGCTGGGAGGGATTGGGGGCAGGAGGAGAAGAGGGCGACAGAGGATGAGATTGCTGGATGGCATCACCGACTCGATGGGCATGAGTTTGAGTAAACTCCAGGAGTTGGTGATGGACAGGGAGGCCTGGCATGCAGCAATTCACGTGGTCGCAAGGAGTAGGATACGACTGAGTGACTGAACTGAACTGAACTGACTTTAAGCATAGTTTTAGTTTTGGGTCACTTGCTTTTGTGAGAATCTTTTTGAGTTTGTAGAGATTTATTCCAGAGAAACATATGCATACATATGCCTATTAAATTTTGCACACAATTTCAAGGGACTTAAGAGACTCCAGGAAATCCTGCACCAAAGTCATTGTTTATCTGAAATGTATTTTTTTGGGAGATGTTTTTCTGTATGGTGGCTATGTTCAGTCACCTGAACTTTCTTTGTATATTTAAATTGTATTCATTAGCAGCCCATTTTCAGTAATGCTACCTTGCTCTGGAGTTCTGTGATTCACTGAAAGTGCTAAAAAGCAAAAGAATTATAGCAGTAGATAATATCAGAGTTTTTGGACAGAATTCTTAGTGTAAGGTTAATAAGAAAAGTTCCCAGAGTAGTTTTTGTTCTACTCTTTGAAATATTTGAATAACACTGGTTACCAGTGTTATTTAAACTGTTATAGAACCAAATAGGAAATTAAAGTTGTCATAAAGTACCAAAGAGTAGCTGATATATCCTAAATTGTGTTGATGGTACAAACACAGGAAATTTCAATAATAAAGGAAAAATATTTGACTGAAACCATCTACCTAATTTGAATTACATCTGTTCAAAAGATACACAAGATGAATTTTTTAGTATTTTCTTGTGAACTTATTTTAGAAGTAATAAATTTTGTATTGAAATGAGTAAAAACATGCAAGTATAATGCTTACCTTCTGGTCAGAATAAGGTAACATTATGACAGTAATTGTGCGATTTGTAATTAACTGAGTATAATGGCTGAATGAAGTCATACTTTACATTGTCTTCTTTGTGTTTGGTATTCTTTTATCTTCTGAGTGTATGATTTTTTAAGGAAAATCCTCTGGAGGAGGACATGGCAACCCAGTCCAGTATTCTTGCTTGAAAAATCCCGCAGGCAGAGGAGCCTGGTGGGCTACAGTCCAGTGGGTCACGAAGAGTTGGACATGACTAAGCACGTATGCACATGTTGCCTAGAAAACTTCTTTTTAGAAAATAAAAATTTTTTCCAAAAAAAGAAAACTACAGGCCAATATCACTGATGAACATAGATGCAAAAATCCTTAACAAAATTCTAGCAAACAGAATCCAACAACATATTAAAAAAATCATACACCATGACCAAGTGGGCTTTATCCCAGGAATGCAAGGATTCTTTAATATCCGCAAATCAATCAACGTAATACACCACATTAACAAATTGAAAGATAAAAACCATATGATTATCTCAATAGATGCAGAGAAAGCCTTTGACAAAATTCAACACTCATTTATGATTAAAACTCTCCAGAAAGCAGGAATAGAAGGAACATACCTCAACATAATAAAAGCTATATATGACAAACCCACAGCAAGCATCACCCTCAATGGTGAAAAATTGAAAGCATTTCCTCTGAAATCAGGAACAAGACAAGGATGCCCACTCTCACCACTACTATTCAACATAGTGTTGGAAGTTTTGGCCACAGCAATCAGAGCAGAAAAAGACATAAAAGGAATCCAGATAGGAAAAGAAGAAGTGAAACTCTCGCTGTTTGCAGATGACATGATCCTCTACATAGAAAACCCTAAAGACTCTTCCAGAAAATTACTAGAGCTAATCAATGAATATAGTAAAGTTGCAGGATATAAAATTAACACACAGAAATCCCTTGCATTCCTATACACTAACAATGAAAAAACAGAAAGAGAAATTAAGGAAACAATACCATTCACCATTGCAACAAAAACAATAAAATACTTAGGAGTATATCTACCTAAAGAAACAAAAGACCTATACATAGAAAACTATAAAACACTGATGAAAGAAATCAAAGAGGACACAAACAGATGGAGAAACATACCGTGTTCATGGATTGGAAGAATCAATATTGTCAAAATGGCTATTCTACCCAAAGCAATCTATAGATTCAATGCAATCCCTATCAAGCTACCAACGGTATTTTTCACAGAACTAGAACAAATAATTTCACAATTTGTATGGAAATACAAAAAACCTCGAATAGCCAAAGTAATCTTGAGAAAGAAGAAAGGAAATGGAGGAATCAACCTGCCTGACTTCAGACTCTACTACAAAGCCACAGTCATCAAGACAGTATGGTACTGGCACAAAGACAGAAATATAGATCAATGGAACAGAATAGAAAGCCCAGAGATAAATCCACGAACCTATGGACACCTCATCTTTGACAAAGGAGACAAGGATATACAATGGAAAAAAGACAATCTCTTTAACAAGTGGTGCTGGGAAAACTGGTCAACCACTTGTAAAAGAGTGAAACTAGAACACTTTCTAACACCATACACAAAAATAAACTCAAAATGGATTAAAGATCTAAATGTAAGACCAGAAACTATAAAACTCCTAGAGGAGAACATAGGCAAAACACTCTCCGACATAAATCACAGCAAGATCTTCTATGACCCACCTCCCAGAATATTGGAAATAAAAGCAAAAATAAACAAATGGGACCTAATGAAAATTAAAAGCTTTTGCACAACAAAGGAAACTATAAGTAAGGTGAAAAGACAGACCTCAGATTGGGAGAAAATAATAACAAATGAGGAAACAGACAAAGGATTAATCTCAAAAATATACAAGCAACTCCTGAAGCTCAATTCCAGAAAAATAAACGACCCAATCAAAAAATGGGCCAAAGAACTAAACAGACATTTCTCCAAAGAAGACATACAGATGGCTAACAAACACATGAAAAGATGCTCAACATCACTCATCATCAGAGAAATGCAAATCAAAACCACAATGAGGTACCATTACACGCCAGTCAGGATGGCTGCTATCCAAAAGTCTACAAGCAATAAATGCTGGAGAGGGTGTGGAGAAAAGGGAACCCTCTTACACTGTTGGTGGGAATGCAAACTAGTACAGCCACTATGGAAAACAGTGTGGAGATTTCTTAAAAAACTGGAAATAGAACTGCCATATGACCCAGCAATACCACTTCTAGGCATACACACTGAGGAATCCAGATCTGAAAGAGACACGTGCACCCCAGTGTTCATCGCAGCACTGTTTATAATAGCCAGGACATGGAAGCAACCCAGATGCCCATCAACAGATGAATGGATAAGGAAGCTGTGGTACATATACACCATGGAATATTACTCAGCCGTTAAAAAGAATTCATTTGAATCAGTTCTAATGAGATGGATGAAACTGGAGCCCATTATACAGAGTGAAGTAAGCCAGAAAGATAAAGAACATTACAGTATACTAACACATATATACGGAATTTAGATAGATGGTGGCGATAACCCTATATGCAAAACAGAAAAAGAGACACAGAAGTACAGAACAGACTTTTGAACTCTGGGGGAGAACGTGAGGGTGGGATGTTTTGAAAGAACAGCATGTATACTATCTATGGTGAAACGGACCACCAGCCCAGGTGGGATGCATGAGTCAGGTGCTCTTGCCTGGTGCACTGGGAGGACCCTGAGGAGTCGGGTGGGGAGGGAGGTGGGAGGGGGGATCGGGATGGGGAATACGTGTAACTATATGGCTGATTCATGTCAATGTATGACAAAACCCACTGAAATGTTGTAAAGTGATTGGCCTCCAACTAATAAAATAATATTTAAAAAAATAAAAAATAAAAAAAAAAAAAAAAAAAAGAAAATAAATTTTTTCCCCCTTGGTCATGCAGCGCGGTTTGCAGGATCTTAGTTCCTGCCCCAGGGATTCAACCTGAACCCACAGCAGTGTTAGCACAAAGTCCTACCACTGATCCGCTAGGGAATTCCCACATTTTAGTTCTTAAGGAATCAAATGTCCTGGTGAACTGTAGTATTGTCGCAGGAAAAGGGACCCCTTCCAAGAAACTTGACTCTTGTCTAACACTCAAAAATGAATTATCCGACGACACTCTCACATGTGCCGACAAAGCAAGAGATTTTATTGGGAAAGGGCACCCGGGTGGAGAGCAATAGGAGGGTAAGGGAACCCAAGAGAACAGCTCTGCCAAGTGGCTCACAGTCTAGGGTTTTATGGTGATGGGATTAGTTTCTGGGTTGTCTTTAGCCAATTATTCTGATCAGAGTCCTTCCTGGTGGTACACGCCTTGTTCAGCCAAGATGGATGCAAGAGAGAAGGATTCTGGGAGGTGGTCAGACATGTGGTGTCTCCTTCTGACCTTCCCTGAACTTGTCCAGTTGGTGGTGGCTTATTAGTTCCGCGTTCCTTACCAGGACCTCTTGCAAATGGGTACTATGGTGCCTGGCCAGGGTGGGCAGTTTCAGTCAGTGGGCTTCCCCTAACTGTATATAGGTCCAGCTAAGAATTTTATAAGGTAAAATGAAGTGTGCTTAACTTTTTTTTCCTTAAGGCACTGTGGCCTGAATTGAGTTCAGAGTTGCTTCTGTATCTTTTCGTATAATAGTCATTTGAATGTCTGTCGCTGTGATAGTCTATCTTCTAGTATATAAAGTAATGATGCGTGATAGTCTATCTTCTAGTATGTAAAGTAATGATTCTTAATCTTTAACACACAAATCATCTAAGAGAACTTATTAAAACTTGTTATTTGGGTGCAGCCTTAGAGGTTCTGCTTTATTAAGTAAAAGTAGGGCCCAGTAATTGGAGTATTCCGATAAACACCATGGAAATTCTGATAAAGGAGGCTGTATTTTGAGAAACTCTCTTCTAAACAAGATGGACAGGGAAGCTTGACGTGCTGCAGTCCATGGGGTTGCAGAGTTGGACACGACGGAGTGACTGAACTGAACTGAAACTGAAACAAGATTAATAAGTTTAAAAGTTGTTCTTTCAATTTCTCAAATATTTATTTATCCATTGGTATATCAGTCACTTTTTCTAGGCAAGCATTAGGAAAGGTTACATTAGTGTTACAGACTGTTATTCTATTATGTGAGTTAAAGACAGTTTATAAAGTTAGGTAGCTACAGTTTGCTAGCATTTTGTTGTTTGTAAGAAGGGATGCTTTGAAGAAATTTAATAGCAAATGAGACCGAAGGTTTTTAAGAATTGGAAAGAAAATTCTTAAAGTGTAGACATATAGTTTGATTTTTTTACATTTCAGCCTGCCCTGAGTGTGGTATTAACAATATTACAGTGAAATACATATCTTTGTTTCTTCTCTACCCAATCAGTATTCCACAAATAGTATGATATGTGGGATTGTGTGTAATATTAATGGCTGCTGTGTATATGTGTCAGTTCCATATATTAATATATTTCTCATTCCTACAGTCTGTGTCTCATATGGCCCGAACTCTGAGTTATTAGTATTAACATTAAAAAAATTTTATGTTAATATGTTTTCATTTTGCATTACCTACTAGTATTGTACGTCCTAAACTGTCTCTGTGGAAAGTGATTCCTCATAACCTTATTATCTTCTCTTGTTCCATTTTTCTTTTCTCTCTGAAAAGTTGGTGATGTGTTTTGGTAGTCTGCCTTGCTGAATGCCTCTCAGAAACATATGACATTAAATAATTGCTTACATGGAAGCAGGGTGAGGAAAATGACCTCAATCCCAGACAAACTCAGCTCTCCGTTTCTATCTTACTTGATGCTTCAGGGTTTGATACTGGTATGAAGTTAATATTGGTGGCCCTGACAGGAGTGACAGCACTTTTTACCACTTGTTGGTGTAAATAAAAAGCTGTCATCCTTGAAAGCCATAGATATAGCGTATAGAGGTCTGTTAAAAAAAGAGAAGTGTGAATAGAAGGGTAGAGATACTTAGGGTTATTTTCACACGTTATTTTATCATGGGCCAGGGGAGAAATATTACTGTGTTAAATTTGCTCATCTTTTTCTCTCACAAAAATGAGTATTCTTTAGAAGGTGATAGCTTTCGTATAAATGACGAACCCAGTGTTCCTTTTGTTTCTACATCTCAGTGCTATTTTTTTCCAGATGTTTGTGAATTGTTACAATATTCTTTCATTCTACTTATTATAATGTAGTATAAGTTATCATATTACTACTGATCTGTCTAGTCTATTGACTGCATTTTAATTCTTTCACTGTTTTGAATGCTTTTTAGAAAACGTCTTCAAATTAATTGTCCTTTGTGAACTTGAATCTATAATTCTATGTTCTCTTTGTATTTCTCTAAGAGTGAAGCATCTCTGAGTTTTTTTGGATCTTTTTCCTAGTTTTTCTGAGTTTAATTATCTCCTTGTATTTCTAATTTATAATAGGATCTGAGCTTCTCTCTTCCCTAACATTTATTGTTTGTCATCTTACGTTTAGCTTTCTTTGAGTTCACTTCGGTCCCATAGGCAGCTGTCATTCAGAAGGGGTATATATGGGTGTCCATCTCTGAAATGTAAAAAAAATAACTGCCAAAAGTTTTCTCTGGTTTTTATATTTCTTACCTTACAGAGTAGAAATGAAGAAAAGAAATAGATTATTTTATGTGTTTTTCCCTTGGTTTTAACTTCCATTTAGAAAACTAAGCTGTTCCACAATTTGTTAAGTTATCTTTTTTACTTTTTGAAATATAACTTGAAGCTGTTTTATTATATTATAAAAAGTTTTTAAGTACTTGATATTTTATCAATATTTTTCAGAAACCTTGCTTATATGATTTTTTTTTATTTTTAAAAATTATTTTTATGTAGCCATTAACGAAGAATGAAGGTGATATGTATATAATGAGTTGGATGGATAATTTATAATAAATTATTAGGAAAGACACAAAGGATCATATTTATATTCTTTACTTTGTATATGTCAAATTTTGCCAGTGTTTAAAATTTTTTTTAATTAAAAAAACTACCAAAGAAGAAGACAATGTTTAATGGAAAAACTCAATAAACCAATATGTGAAAAATACAAAGTAGATAATATAAAACATTGAATTGGAGTTTTCATTTTTAATATTTATAATAACTAGAACATTCTTGAATAATATTATTTATTTTACTTAATTGAATTTTCTGCTTTTCCAGAAATTCTTGTTTTTGTCCTTGTTACCTATGTATTAATGCTTTATTCAAAGCCTAGTTTAAAAAGTTCTTAGATCATTGAGGAAATCTCATTTCTTGTGGTCGTTCTTACGGCCATCATTTTTAATTCTTCAGTCTCTTGTACCAGTTGGCTTTCTAGTCAGTTGGATACTTCACTGATTCTGCCTTTATGTTGCCTGTCACATGTATCTGCTCCTTTGCAGAGCTGCCAGCACTTTTTGCCAGGCCTTTCCTTACCTGTCAAGATGATGCAGCCGCTTCCTCCCCTCTGTTTTACCCAGCCACTTGGTTTTTCGGTTTCCCATTGCTGTGTCTTCAGCAGCTCTTCTACATAGTGCTTTTTGTTGTTGCTGTTTGGTTTTTGTAGCTCACTGCCTACTGCATTATTCCCCTGCTCAGATTTCTCTGCTGGCATTGAAGACCTCTATCTTTTGGTTCTAATTTAACTTACCAGATAAGTTCTCACTGCTGTATTACTTTTCTTCTACAGGGAACTGTATTTTCTGTTTCCAGTATATGCTTTAGTAGCTTTCCTCAACAATCCTTTTATTTATACTGTTCTTAAAGCCAACATAACTCTTTTCTTATTAAGAATTTGACTCTTTTAAAATATCACATTCTGATTTTTTTATAGGTTTTTCATACTTTTTACTATCTTGATTCTATTTTTTAAGCTCTGAGGGTAATACATAAGTTTCTGCCATATAAGTATCTTCCATAATGCCTTCTACTTTGTAAGGATTCAAATGTTAATTGAATTACAAAGCTTACTTGAATGTATAGTCATAAAATATAATAAAGCCAAAAGTTTTATTGGCTTTGGAAAGTAGTCTAGAAGTTACATGTTGAAGAAAGCCCTACGAATAAAGCACTTGCTTTCTTATACTTTTAGGTTTTTGCATTTAAAAGTCTAATCTCAGTGAAATCTCACGAGTCTGATTTTTTAATGTCCAGAGAGCTGATTTTTGCTATAACTTTATTTGGGGGATTAAAAAAACAGACCACATACCTAAAGATTGACTTATTATGAGTGAGAAGTACAGAATTATTATGAAAGGCATTTTTAATTAAAGCATTATTGTTAATTCTTTTTTAATATGTTTGAACATCTGTTGAGTACAAGTTGGTAGAATAACAATGACCTTAAATTAGGAAACAAATCAAAAAGCAGTAGTTCCATATCTTGTTGAGTGCTCTTCTTTAGTTAGTTTTTAAAATAATAGTTGTTTCTGTAGTTTTTAAGAACTAACACAGTTAGCTGTATAGAAATTGATACCTGTGAATGTGATTTGTGGCAAGTGGGTAAAAAAAATTTGATTTTAAGAAGATCCCATATTGAAATTATTGTTACCTTTATTGCTTTTGCATTTAAAACTTCATTCTAACATGAAAAATTTGCATTAATGTTTTTAAAAATAAAATTATTTGAAGTAAAGTAAAAAATTTACATGTTATGGTAAGAGCCATTGTAAGAAGAATAAAAATAATTCACCTTTTCGTTGAATAAGCATTTAAAAAAAGGTTGTCTAAGCTTCTCATTCTTTCTTTTTAAGCTGAGATCAGCTGTTGCAAACATATTTGTGACTTGTTTTTAAAAACTGAAGTTTTAACATGAATATTATTGTAGTTTACAAGTTACATATTATTTAACACTAACAAGCTATCAGAGGTTATCTGGTAAATATGAATATTCTTGATTATAGATCATTGGGTATACTTCTATATATCTGAAAGATTAATACAGGTGGGCAGAAATGCTTGTTAGTTGTTGTCGTGTCAAGTGTAGAAATAGTAATAGTTTAGAGAGAAACGTAATATTTGCTGTGTATTTCTTATTTTGTTGTTTTCTTATTACAGAGAACAAGAAGGCAATAAGGCAGTTTAGACAGATTTATTAGAAAAATGGTTTTTAACTGAGTTTTTTGGCATGTTTATAGACTTGAAGATGAAAAATATTTAAAACATAAAGGGTTTTTCTTAATATGAAAACTTCAAAAATAATCTGATTTTCACTTAGGTTAAAAACTCGATATTAAAATATTTATGCTCAGAAATCCAAGTATAAAATTAGTTTAAAAATTTTAAAGAGTATGTTAGAAGATACTCTGTGCTAGATATACTTATCTAACAAAAATTTTCTTGATGTCTTTATGAAATCCTGATATCTCTTTAGAGTTTCAAAATATTAGTCCTCCTTGTTTATGCTTCATATTGTCAAATTGAGACATTTCTTTAATTCTATTAAAAAGTACAAAGTAAGGCAGAAGGAAACTGTTCCTTTTCTAAGATTTGACATTATGTCAAAATTATTATCAGAAATATATCACTATTAAATTTCTCATGTAATCTCAGTGAATTCAAGCTATTGCATGGTGCTCATTTCCCCAGTGTATAAGATAGTTCAGTAAACTAGATTGGGTGAATTTCATTTATTTACACAAAAGTGGTGTATCACTGTTTTTTTCCTTAACAGTCCAACATTTAATTTTTAATTATAGAAGACCACCTGATGAAAACAGTTTCTTTCAATGAGAGATTATTATTGAATTGTTTGACAAAATTTTTTTATTTAAAAATGAGTTGCTACTTGATTTAGTGAATACAGTATGAAAAAACAGAATAAAGAATTGTCCAGTTAACCAATTACAAGGTAGCAAGTATTTGCCTATATTTGCCTACTTTAAATAACTTATTGCTAGTTTTCATATACAGTGATAATTAGCACTTACTGATAGATTATTAGATTATAACAATTGGAAAATCCTTGTTTGATATAAGATTCTCAAACCTGATATCTATAGTTGGGATTAGTAATTTCATAGTTTCCTAATATGAATTGAGGATTGGAGGCAAATGCTTTTAAGTTTATGTGTTGTAGAGTAAAAAACATTCACAAGATTTATTGCCACTTTAATGATTTTCAGAGTTGAAAAGAACTAGGGTATTTTGAAACACTTGGGAGTTCTGATAGTGTAGGAACATTGTATAAATTTTATTACTTCTAAAGTTGCTATGTATCTAAAATTATAAGTTGGTGACTTTTCTATAATGACATAAAGTCTTTTTTCCCTCATTCCTAGAATTCAGATTTCAGTAGTTAATTTCTGTTATACAAAAAGTCCAACTTGAATATAAAATTAGGATATCAGTTTGTTTTAATGTACTGGTTTTTGCCTGTATACTGTATTAATCCAGAGCATTTTGTTTAACTCAACCAAAGTGAGGAAGGAAGAAAGAAGCTTTGGTTTTCTTCCTCCTTTTTATTGTCAGTTTGTTTGTATATTGTAGGTATAGTGCCCTTGATCTTAAAAAAATCAAACTTTTCTTCATAATAAATTTTAAATTTCAAAAGCTTCCCTGTCTTGATGTACATATAGAGTTGTTTGTTTTTTGCTTTTTGAATTTTAAAATCCTAATAAATCCTGCAATTTCCTACATTCCAAAAAGGATAAAGTTTCATATATAGGTCATTATTTTTGATGCATCAAACATTATAGCAAGTAGACTATGTTAGAAAACATAATATAGCAGTATAGAAAATCCTGGGTTGTTTTGATTGTTTGGAACCCATAATTTTGGTTTCTATGTTAAAACTGCTATTCCAGTTATTAACATATAAATATATCTATAGCTTGTGGCTTAGAAACAATACACTTTATAAAAAAATGCAAGGATATCTGTATCAGTTATATTTTAAAGTTATACAGTGTTTTAAGGCTATGTATTTATTCTTTAGAAAATATGACTTACATGAATATCTTCTGATGGACATAATATTGACAAAATATACACATGATATTACCTTAACAAACTGCCATGCAACAGATACATTAAGTAATGAAGAAATTGAATATATATGACCTAATTTAATCTTGACATTTACATTGAAAGTTTACAACATAACCTATACTTAAATTGTTTTTCTTATATTTGGCAGTAATTCATTTTTTACAATTTAAAAATTTTGAATGTGGGTTTGGTGAAACTTAGACTTTCCCTAGTCTGTGACAACCTGAGGTACTAAACATTTTTCTCTTATTTCACTGTCTTCAAAGGTGATTTTTTTGTTTCTTTTAGGATCTATCCAAGAGTTGTGTATTACAGCATTATTAGGCATGGGATCAGCTTCTACTATGGAAACAACTCGCTTTTTCATTTTACTTTTTAAGACCTTTTGGAATTTTTGTCTAGTAAATGCATATAATAGAGGGTGAAATATAGTTGTTCCATAACCCATGACTAGAAAACACAACCTTAATTTTACTAAAAGGTCACTTGGGCCTAAACATAAAATGGTGGTATTTAAAACAGAAATTGGTGTCCAGCAGAGAAGAAATGTAGAAATAATCAATAAAGACATTTTGAAGACTCTTTTTTGCCTTTCTCGTCGTTCACGGTGTCGTTTCATAGCTCGCCGGAGAGCAATTATTACAGACACTGAAGTTCTAACACCAAAGACTACATTTCTCCCACCACTGCCCTGTGACATGTCTGTAGTCTCATGTTGTGTGGTTAGAGAAATTGTCTTTTTCTTTCTTGCTTTCTTCTTCTGCCCTGTTGAGAATCTTGTGCCTATTCGAATATTGAGAGCCTGAAGTATTTTGCTGTATGTGATTAACATCACTATGACAGTGAAAAAGAATATTGGAATCTGTACTAGCAGGTGATAATACATTCCCAGTTCAGTGTAGTATTCATCTGTGCTGACACACAAAAGTGTCTTGTTTTCCCATGTATTTCCACTTTGAAGGCTGAAAAAATTTACCTCAATAAAGGGAATCAGGAAGGAGAAAAAAGAAAAAATCCAAATGGATATCATTAGCATTGCAGCTCTGCCCATTGTCAGAATTCGGTTTGCAGGCTTTACAGAGATGTCGTATCTGTCCAAAGTGATAGCGAAAACGTTGATTGCTGTTGAGACACTTGCAAAAGATACACAGGCCTCATGGAAACAGCAGATGAGAGCAGTGTTACTCTCCAGTGAAAGCAGAAGGATAACTATAGTTAGAGGAATACATCCCACACAAATGATTACATCAAGTACATGAAGATTCATTGTTATAATGTTACTGACAGAGTTGATTAAGTTGGATTTCATGCAGTAAAGTACCAATACGGTGAGGTTGCTGCCAAGTCCCAAAACAATTTCTAACATAAGAAATCCGGTGAGAGACACTTGAAAACTTAATGGATATGATAGTGGTTGGTACATATTGGTGTTGATGTCATCAATGTCATCTCGCACTGTAATGTTAGATTCAGACTGCATGTTGATTTCCAGAATGGGAGAAAAACACATTCTTTTGGAGCAGCTGTTTTTCCCCTAGAAAGTGAAATAGAATAAACTATTTGATATTCAGCAATTTAAATGACGTACAAAACCTGTGTTCATTGTGAAAAAATTTTTTATTGTGTACTTAGTTTAATTTTTAAATTTATAAACTGTTAATGGAAAATGTAGAAACATCAAGATTACATTGTTTTGATGTAAAAGGAAATTGGCCCATTTGAAGAAATAACTATTGGGGATTGCTTCTATATGGTTTGAAATTATTTAATAAACTAAAAAGGTTTTCCTTATTAGGGTTTTTCAAGGTTATTATTTGATATACAGTGTATTTTTGTATAATAAAACTACCCAGTATGCAAAAGTAATTTTAGCCCAGTGTTTTAAGATTTAATTTTAAATGTTGTGAGTAGGTGGAAAATAAATGCTGTTTTAACATGTTGTGGCACAATTAGTGTAGGTGTAATTATTCCCATGAGCTTTCAAGTGAACAGGACAAATGTTCATTTAAAATGATAAATGGCACAGAGCCCTAGTTTGTTTTAAATCACTTTGTCCTTTTCCTGATTGAAATTCACATTCAGAAGTCTATAGTGTGCTTGGGGATATCTGGAGTTTTCTCCCACCGAAATAGGAAAATGATAAATATTTCATATTTTGCAGTGAAAGTGCTCATTGAACTTTACGAGCAAAAATTGAAAGAAAAGGGACAGTATTTTGAAATAAAACACCACAAACCTTGGTTAAAGAGCACTAATCACTCCTATGAATGAATGATTTATTTTGTGACCACACCCTTTCATATCATGTAGAAGGAGAAAATGGAAATTTAATATCACTTAAGAAATAGCCATTTTTGTGAGGGTTTAAAAGAATATATCAATTGATTTTATTAAGCAGATTTTTTTTAAACAAAAAATGAAATTTTAGGGAAGAAGGAGTATCTGAAGCCCATTTTCTGAGGAATCTATTAAATTTACACATTCCTTATGAAACCTTTTGTATAAATCACCCAGTATATATCATTTTGAGGAAAATTAAGGAAAAAAACAACTCTTGCTAATTCATGCATATTTATGTTTTAATATAGAAGTTTAGAGTAATTTATAAAAATAATGTCTGATTTGCTGGGCTAAAATGTCAGTAATTTGTATATTAAAATATAAATGATACAACCAACTGTATTTCACATTTCAAATACAACATTTTGCCTGTAAAATCATAACAAATTATAAAAGCTAACAATTTTCAGAACTTGTTAGCTTTTCACTTGTAACCTTTGACAAGTTTTAGAATACAGTTTTATTTATGCATATTATTTTAGAGGTAGTATTTCAGAAATACAAATGCCGATAACATTATTAATTTCTTTTGAGCTTGATATAAAGTATTACTAAAGGCATATATTTGAGTAAGTGAAAGTCTTAGCCAGCATTGAAATCCTATAAAAATGAGAAATTTTAAAGTGTGCCAGATTTTCAGAACTGACAGATTAAAACATCAGACCTTTGTCATAGCATTTAGAAGTGTCAGTTTTAGACAATAACTGAGGGAAATACATTGAACTGTAGATCAAGATTCTTTTCTCTTGTAAATGTTAAACAGTGCTGTGGGCTGCATGCATCTTCTGACCTACCTGTTTGTTGTTGCCTTATGGGCCTTTTGGCTCACTATAGCAGTTTTCCACAATATGATAACATGATGTCATTGACAGATTTGGACATGATTTTTTTTTTTACCTGACAACAGTGAAGTAGCTGTGTTTTATTTCATGTCTTGTAGGAATTCTTTCATTTTTCTCTTCAGTACTTCAGCTGCATGAATTGTAAGATTTAGTTGACTGATGGATTTCTAAAGACCAGTACAAAATACTTGTGTTTGTTTTACCTTAAAAAGTCACAACCGAGAGAAACTTCCTCAAATGGTAGGTGTTACGTTTCCCATTGAGAGAGTTTATGATGATGTTTCTTTATTTTCCAGAACATGTGAAAACAAAAAGGAAACATAAAGTTTCTAGCTTCTAAAATGTTTTTAGACATCCTTTTGTTACAAATGTAAATCTGTTTCTATAGCAGTCCTTATTACTTTGAAACGATTTCTTGGTCACATAACTTGCTTTGTAAGTCCAGTCCATGTTCTCTTGATAAAAACCATCTGCTATTTAATTTGGTTTGTTTTCATTAGAAGAGGACACATAATTGGTCATGAAACTCAGATGGAAAAATTCTTTAGTAATATTAATTGATATGAATATCTGAATATTTAATGCAGAAAAATACTTGGTAAAGCTTCATTAGCTTGCTGGTAATGTATGTCATTTCTTTTGGCAATCCATGTTTCATTGTTTCTTCAAGAATTGGTGGCTCCACGATTCTGGTAATGTTATAGTATAAAATTCTCCTTTAAAAATGCTCACCATTTTGTTTTCAGGGTTTTTCAGTTAAATTGCTTTTCATTTTGTGGCTGTTTTATATGGCATCTTCTTAGGATTATTATTATTGATGTGTTATAATCCCAGCAGTCGTGTAGACCTCTATTCTCCGGTTTTAACTCTTTAATGTCTTAAAATCATGTGTTGCAAGAATATCCTGCAGTTTATGGTTCAGACAGCTAGGGAGATGATGGATCAGATGCATTCTTCATATTGTCAGTTGTAAATACTGAATTAGCTGCTTTGAGCCCTTGTGAAAAAGAAAAAAGTAGTTAAGCAATAGGGTTCCTAATAATTTTCAATTAATTGAAAGTTACTTTAGTTGTGCTTATTTAACACCATACACAGTATTTGTTATCAAAGTAAGGAAACTGTATGTATTATTAGAGCCATAGCTTATGCATAAATTTAAAGATTTCTTTAAATAAAAATATTCTCTCTTCCTAACGAAGACTAAATATTATGTTATTCAGTAACAGTTAATATTACAGACATTGTGTTTTTTAAACCAATTTCTGCTCTCATTTTAGAAGTTAACGTGTATTTTAGAGATTATGAGCAATTAGCATACATTGAAAGTACTGTCATTCCTTTTTGTCTTTATAATAATTTAACAGTATTTCCTGCTGTAAAATATTATAGCTTGTTTAATTATTAGCACAGGGTTTGAATTTTAACTGGTTAAAACAAATTGCATGATAAATACTATAAATTTCCTTGAACTGTTCATGTGGTTGAAATATAAAGGGTGATATAAAATGTAACTGCAAATTAAATAATTTTCAGTGAACATGCCCAGTAATAAACTTAACCTAAAATTGAGTAACAATAGCTAAATAATAAACCTGATTCTTTCAAGAAATATGATAATTTTTTGAACACTTGAGAAAGACTAGTAATGACATTAGGATACTTAGTAGTCTGAAGTGACTTAAAAAGCTGGTATTTTCATCGTGATTCAACAAAGACTATTCTTTATATTTAACATACCATCCTAAAAAATTACATTTAAAACATACCATATCTTAAATAGATCTAAAAGATACATGCTTAGCAATAAGTAGAA
Organism: Muntiacus reevesi; assembly: GCF_963930625.1. NCBI lineage: Eukaryota > Metazoa > Chordata > Mammalia > Artiodactyla > Cervidae > Muntiacus > Muntiacus reevesi. The sequence goes on along the minus strand of NC_089254.1, from coordinate 46,067,006 downwards.
TTAAGCAAATAAACTCTTAAAATTTATGCTGAAATTTTTCAAAGTAATTTTACCCCACTATGCTGGTTCAAAAGCAGCCGAGTACTATAATAAGGAGCACAGCTTACCTCTGCTAAAGATTTGAAAGATTCTTGATGTAGTTGAAGCGTTTCCAGTGTTGATTGATTCATTTTGTTCACTGGTTAGTAGAGGACCGGGAAAGAGGGTCATAAACACCTCTTTGGAAGAGACCTTAATGAAGATGTGTGTCTGTACCATGCCATTGTTTCAGCAGTGCTGCTAATGTATGGAGCATGTAGTGCTGCTTGGAGGCTGCTGCAGTCTCTCACTCTTCCTACTGTGGAGTCAATAAGCATCTGAAAATACATAATGAAAGTAATTTAACATACTGAAGGCTTCTTGTCTCCAGAGACAACACTTAGATTCAGTCTTTCTAAAAAGGAATGGCACTGCTTTTCAGAGGAAAGCCTGTTCTGGGCAGCTTTTGCAGAATGACAGCCTACCTTGTCGCTTCTCTCCACTGCAGAGAGATGCAGTGCATTCACTAATTTTGATTGGTCAGTTGTATTGGGCTTAAATTGTGCTTCATATGTATAGCAGGGATTTTTCATCCCCCACTGTTTTATATAAGGGTGCTTTTTTAAAAGGCTATATTTATAAATGGTTGTGTGTTGCTCTTAAAAGAACATGAGTAAATCAGTCTTTAAAAATGCATATTCCTTTCTGGTTTGTTGTTCACTTATGCCAAACATTAAAAAATATAGGGAGGTGGCAGGGGGAGGGGGTAAGAAAGAATTACATAGTAAAATGTATGTATTCTTTTTAAAGCCTTGGATAATTGCACTTGAAAATATTTTAGTTGTATATATGTTTTAGGTTGAGATTCTTTGTTCTACAAATAGAAAGCCTTTGCATCTTTACTGTGAACCACATTGAATTTCAACTAGTTTGTTTGTATTCAAGTCATTTTCTCTGTGTATTCCAAATTTTTGTGAACATCTCAAGGTGTTAAACATTATTATGACTGCAGCAGTCATTCATTCAGGTATTCATTCATTTCATTGAGGTATTCATTCATTTCATTCATTCGTTCAAATTATCAATAAAACTTGATTAAAGGTTGTTATACCCTACAAATATTCTTTAAAATTCCATTGCTATTTTAAAAAATATGTAAAGATTTAATCCCAGGCATTACTTTTGTTATTACTACTCAGCCTTCACCTCTGGTAACCCATTTTGCTCATTAGATACATACTGGTCATGTGCCATTGTACTTTATTTCAGCTGGTTGTTTCTGTTTTTAACATGTGTTCTTTTAGTGGATTGCTGTACCTTAGTATTATATGCAGCTGCATGTTAAAGTTATTGGGTGAACATATTGGTAAAGGAAATTAATTACGTATCTTCATAAGTTACAAAGCTAAATTATTTTTAGGATATTCTATCAAAAGATGTAAGTAACTTAAAATATTTAAATTTATATTAGTTTTGGTTGTTCAGTTGCAAAGACGTGTCAGACTGAATAACTTTCTATTTTCAATATTGAACATATTTTATTGAGGAAAACTATTTTTTAGTCTTGAATATATAATATGGCTGGATTATGTATCTCAATAAGACAGAAGGCATGTTTCAAATCATTGAATTATCAGAATATTGATTACCTGCTTCCATTATTTTAGGAATGTTAATGATCTACATTAAAAAAAAATGTGTACTAGGTTTTTAATTTATAATTGAAATTATTCTTTATAATTTTAAAAGTCAGTGTACATTTTAATAATCTTCCACTGCTAGTGTTTAAGCTGCATATGGAGCTGGCTAAATAATATGTGGATTGTGAGTTGGATTTCCATAGAAGTTGAGAGTAATGTGGTAGAAAATCTTGCTGTGAATTTCTAAAGTTTTCTGCACAGCTTTGGGTGGCAGAACTTTGATAATGATAAAAATTAAAATATTGTGCCACTTTGTGCATTTTGAAAGATGGAGAAAAGGATCTTAGAAAGACAGCCATGTTGAAAGGTTGTGCAGGAGTGCACATAAACGGGCAATGTTGTTTGAAGCTTAAACCTAAAACCATGGAAAAGGTAGCATCAGTTGAAACTTACAGTAGAGCTAAGAAGTTTACTAACATACTGGAATACATATAGTGCTTTCCTGCCAGAGAATTGAAGTATTTGTTTATATGTATCCTCACAATATCACCATGAAGTAGAGGAAACAAAGGCATAGAGAAATTTAATGACATGAAAGGAAAGTTAGTAATAGAGCTGATGTTAGAACTCTGCAAACCCCCCTCTAACTGAATATAGCTGGCCTTCTCTCTTTGGAAAATTATGAGGGTTCTTTTGGCTTAAAATTGGATGATTTGGGTTCAGTTACTACTGAATAGTTACATGACTTTCAAGTCATATTCTCTGTGTCACCATATAGCTTTTACTTTTTAAATTAATGTTTATTTATGTGCTTTGTTTAGCTCTCTATGAGACAGTATTTCTAAGTTACACTCAGACTATTTTGAAAAAAATAAATTCTGGAATCTTGCTAAGACATAGTGGCAGCAAGAAAGTTCAGGTCTAGACAACACTTTTTATTCCCTATGACTTGTGGTTAGGGATATACAAGATACTACAAATAATCATTACTTCTTACTGCATACATTACTTGGTATACTTTTCTTTTTGTTTCTTATTTTATTTTTTGGCTGTGTCCCACAGCTTGTGGCATTTCAGTTCCTCTACCAGAGACTGAACCTGGGCCAGGACAGTGAAGGCCGAAATTGTGACCACTAAGCCACCAGAAAACTCCCCTATAGTTTTCTTTTTAAAAACTACAAATTGGTTTGTTGAATATAAGTTTCTCTGATTTCTTAGCAGGATAATTCTAAGTTCCTTTGTTTTTAACAAAGGAGAAAATATCTAAACTCCTGAATTGAGAATCAGATTTATTTTTTTCATGAATAAAATGAACATCAAATTATAAATGTCAGAATTTACAGGATTCTTATTTCCATAGCAGCAGACTTTCAGTTTTATTTTTAATATTTTTGTGTTCATATAGGATACTAATTTTGAAAAATGCTGCAATTAGTGATTTAACACCAAATATAAAATTTGTAAAATTTTGTAAAAATCATTTTATAGATTACTTAGTTAATTAATAACCTTGGAAAGCAGTTTAACTTTCCTAATAATAACTAAGCAACAGATATGAATCTAACCTTGAAATAGTTCTATTAAAATCCTTTTTCACAAGTTGTATTTTTCTTTTGCTTAAAAGCATTTTGATTTTTATTTAGTTTAGGAACTAAAATTCCTGATATGAGAGTCTTTGATTTCTAGTTTTATATATTTGCCTCCTTAAGTTTGGACAACTTTGAGTATGAGAGAGTAATTTACTGTTCACATTTAAATTTACTGTTCATATCAGATCATTCTTATCTAGCTTCTGTCTGGTTCTGATGCTGCAGAATTTTTGATGATTTTGAAATTATAAATAAAAAACTCAGTTTTGTGAAATGTTGGAATTAACCACAACTGATGGTGCTTTGAAACTGTTTGCAAAGTATGTATGCAATGTGCTATGCTCAGTCGCTTCAGTTGTGTCTGACTCTTTGCAACCTATGGACTGTTGCCCGCCAGGCTCCTCTGTCCATGGGATTCTCCAGGCAAGAATACTGGAGTGGGTTGCCATGCCCTCCTCCAGGGGATCTTCCCAGCCCAGGAATTGAACCCATATCTCCGGCGTCTCCTGCATTTGTAGGCAGTTTCTTTACCCACTGAGCCACCTGGGAGACCCATTAGCACATTGAGACCCCCTAAACCTTATTTCCATTAGCTCATGGTATCAGAATATAGAGAAGCAAGCCTATAGATCTGTCTCCTGACTACCTTCATAAGGCATGTAACTGGTCTGTTATCAACTGCACACAGGCCTCCTGAAGGCATGGTTTCTCCAGCCCTGCAGAGCCCCTTAAACTGCTGCTGTAAGCAACACATGCAGTAAGCAAGGCACCGGTATAAAGACCAACGCTAATTGAATAGTGTCAGAGCAGCATTTCACATACTCCCATCAAGCACAGGGTGTGAAGTCAGTGAAGAGGAGAGCCAGGAGGAATCATGTCCTGGAGCAGGGCTGGGGGCACTGCGAGCGGGCTGTGCAGCGCGCCCTGTGCCCTGGCGGGAAGTCACGAGATGCACACCATGCCATGTTTCTACCAGGAAGGGAGGAGAACGGGGTCTGACAGGGAAACATTCTGTCCCTAGGTAAAAACAGCGTGGTTCATGGACTCTGAATGCACATTTATGGTGTAAAGGTATTTCAGTTCTCTGATTTCATAAAGCAAAAATCTCAAGTCTTTGTGATTGAATTTCAGATTAACTGGCACTTTATTTTGCTTAAAACCTAAACATTGTCAGTTTGAGAAGAAATCCACTGTGATATATAGATCTCCCTGTTTTAATTCTAGGGTTTCTTCTTTTGATCCTTGGTAAAATTTTTCATCCAAGAAACAGAATAGATACTTACATATATTTAAAAACATGAACCACTAGAGAATGAAATAGGAAATCAAGAAGGATTTAAGTTTTGGCGGCCCTTGCTTTTTTTTTTTTTTTTTAAATTCTTTAAAGACTGTAGCAGAATAAAAGGATCACTGGCTCTGAGTCTCCTAGAGATTACAAGTGATGAAACTAAAAACAAATAAATCCACATCCCCAAACAAGGTCAAGTAACCTCAATTCCCTGCCCTGCCCTACAGTAAAAAAACATGAGTACCTTTAGTAGCAGTTCAGAATTCATCTTTTATCTTGCTTGCCCCATCAGTGGAAGTTTAAAGACATGATTTTTTTTAGACATCCATATTTTTGTATATAGAATATAAACTTGTATTAGATGACATCTGATTTTTTTTAAAATTCAGGTAGAGAAAGAAGCAATAACTTTTAACTAAAACTGTCTACATTTTTTGATTGCCATCCAACTTGCTACCATTTAGCAAAAAACAAAATTTCATAGTGTTTACTTCAGATCTTACTGCTTTACAACTGTGGCATACTGTCCATTAAAAAAAAAAAGATGAAGCAGTCAATCCAGTGATTAACATGGCTTTCATTGAGAAAAGGGGGGAGAGGGATGCGGGGGTCCTGACAAAGAGGAGACCAATAGACAAAAAGTAAACACACAGTGGTTTTCTTTAAGAAAAAAGTGTTATTTTCAACAAGAGAGGAAAAAAGCATTGAAAGCCCATGAGTCAAACCATATTCTATCTTAAGTAGCTTTTCTTTCTTTTTCCCTCTTTTTTTTCTTTTTCCTTTTCTCTCTCTCTCTCTTTTTAAATAAAATCTCTCCCCAAACCATCATCACTTTTAATATTCCCCAGACTGGGCTTCATCTTCAGACCCTTCATCCCCAGATTTCTCAGGTGTAGCGCTTGAAGATGTTTTCTCCTCCAGAGGACTTTCTGGTTCCTCATCTTCTTCTTTGGGAGGAGTCATCTTTTCCTTTGAGCCTTTGAAGCTATGGGGTGACCCACTTTCCCCTTGCCTTTCACAGGACTTGATGTCACTGTGGCCTTTGTTTATGTATGCATAGCAGTTTCTAATTGCTGAAAAATCACTTTTAAGTTGTATTGTTTCAAGGTTACTTTTCAGTGAATACTTAATGTAGCTAACTCTCAACTCTCTAATATTGGAGGCCAAGGTAGAAAGAATTATTTCAGTATATACAGCTAATTCAAAATTTTCATTTGACTTCTCAACTTTAAATTTCTTTCACAGCAAATGTTTTATCAGAAAAATAGAAATAGACCATCTGCTGAAAACTCCCCATCAAATGAGAAGTAACCAGGGTAGTAGAAAGTCAACAATATTGGTGATTCATTACTTACAAAGGAGGATAATTGAAAACTGATTATAATTGAATAAAGTATATGTATCAGAATTATATATCTGAACTGAAAAACTCCACAAAGCCTTCTTTCCCCTCCTTCCCTACCTCACCTAAGTTGGGCATTTCAATTTTTCATTTTTAGTTTTCACAATATGTAAGTCATTTGCCAGCATTTATTATAAAAATAAATATGTGGCATTTCTTTTTGTTTTTCTTATCCAAACCTTGATTTTGGACCCTGTGATTATTACTACTTTTTAATCTCCGTCTGTTGTCCTACTGTTGGCATGTTGTTTTGGAGGCCTTGTCCAAATCATTACCACCTCTGACCCAGTTTTCTGGCTTACTCTTTTCACTGCCTGTATCCCTTTTTGCCGCTTTAAATATTATGGATTTTGTTGACATTTTTCTCTTGTATTTCAATCAAAGAATTACATATTTGTGCTTTTTTTCACTTCGGTTTTTGTCTTTCTTTTTTCTTCCCTGTTGCTGCTTCACATATTCTTGTAATTCTGTAGGTTATGCAGAATCAAATTCATTTCTGTGTTCTGAAACCAAGTCAGTTGATTAACTAGATGCTATATTTAGCAGAGCTATGGCAGATCCCCTCTTCTGTGCTGTTATGGGTCCTTTGCTTATTTCGTCTTCTTTTTTTTTTTAGTATGGAGAAATGTAGTTATTTTTTGTATATTGACCTTGTGTCCTGCAAATTTACTAAACTCATATATTAGTCTTGAGAAATTATTTTGTGAATTGCATGGTATTTTCTATACAGACAGCATCATTTGCAAATGGAGGAAGTTGACTCCCTTTTGAACTATGTATAACTTTTATTTCTTATCTTGCCTTATGCTGTGTAGGACATCTGTTACTAGGATTTATAAAAGTATATTAGGAGAAGGACTCTGCCATGGGCTCTGAGCATTCCTGAAGGTCCTAAGACATGCTGATGTTGCTGGGCATACTAAGAATGAAAAGACTTGACTGTTCTTTCCTTGATCCATTTCTCAAGGATCAAGGAGTTGTGTTCGAAGCTGGCATCCTTTTTTTTTTTTTTTTTTTTTTTTTAATTTTTATTTTATTTATTTATTTTTTTTATTTTTCAGTGGGTTTTGTCATACATTGATATGAATCAGCCATAGAGTTACACGAATTCCCCATCCCGGTCTCCCATCCCACCTCCCTCTCCACCCGATTCCTCTGGATCTTCCCAGCCCAACAGGCCCGAGCACTTGACTCATGCCTCCCACCTGGGCTGGTGGTCTGTTTCACCACAGATAATATACATGCTGTTCTTTCGAAACATCCCACCCTCCCCTTCTCCCACAGAGTTCAAAAGTCTGTTCTGTACTTCTGCGTCTCTTCTTCTGCCCTGCATATAGGGCCATCGTTACCATCTTTCTAAGTTCCGTATATATGTGTTAGTATACTGTAATGTTCTTTATGTTTCTGGCTCACCTCACTCTGTATAATGGGCTCCAGTTTCATCCATCTCATTAGAACTGATTCAAATGAATTCTTTTTAACGGCTGAGTAATATTCCATGGTGTATATGTACCACAGAAGCTGGCATCCTTAAGCGATGCAATAATAACTCCGCAAACAGCAGACTTTCTTCTGCTTGTTATAAAAATGGTACATTGTCCAGCTTCGTGTTCTTTGGCTGTGATGCAAAGCCACTGTATCCAGAGTATCTGCCTAGGCTCCTCTGGCAGGAAGAGTTGGATGGGAAGGTAAACTGTCAGTGACATGGTCGCTCATGCTTCTTGCTGTGTTTTGAGTCATTTGTGTCTGATCCAGGCATCTGAAGTTTTCTGCCAGCATACATGACAGAAACAAGCTAGCTTTCATAGCTTGCAAATAGGGTAAAATCTAGACCCTGCATGGTGTTTGACAGTTTTGGGAACAAGAGCATAATGTTGACTGAAACATGGCTTCCTACAAAAGAGAAGACAAGGGCCCTTGTGGCTGGTTGAGAGAGTATGAGATCTGGTAGCAAATGCTCTTGTTTAAGTGGTGGGTTAGCCCCTACTGTCTTACCTGTTAATGAGTTTTTAGAGGCTAAGCAGTGAGAGAACTAAACAAAGCTGCCTAAATGGTACTTTGGTTTTTGCTCAGGCTCTAGGCTGTAGGAAGAAAGAATAGTATTATATCAATGAGGCCGCAAGCCTCTTGGCCTAGACAAAAGGCAATATAGCTGTAGCTGCTGATTAAGGGCTCCCTAGAGCTAAAATAAAAGGTGCCAGCAGTGAGAACAGAGCTTTGGGTAGACTTAATACATTTTAAGTTCATTTGTTGAGTCTAGGTAGGCAGCTACTTGAAATTGAATGTAGCTGTGAAGTCTTAGGGGGCAGAGCTACTTTTTCCCTTTGTGTTCTTCGATTCGTCTCCCGCCTCGACTCCAACCTCAGCTGCTTAAAGTAGACACCAAGCGTGGCAGGGATCTCAGGGAGAGGGGAGAGATTCAGACTTTCATAGCTCTGTTGGATAGAGGTGGCAAGCACTTTCCAGCCCGGTCCTGTGGGGGAGAAAGTACAGTAGGTGGCAGGGAGGCTGAAAGCATTGAGAACTGCAGGGTGGAGCTGTCGCAGTGTGCACCTGGGCGGATTAACAGCCCCTAGGCTCAGGGGCTTAAAAGAGTTTGGAGGTAGGTGGGAGGAGGCGGCCTTGACTCTGGGGTGAGGAGCCAAGCAGAAGAAAAGCCTCCCACCAGCTCAGGCTGCTTCTACAAGCTTGCTTCCTCCCCTGCCCTGCACTTTGCCTGCTCCTGGTCAGAAGGTAGTGTTGTCTCCTGGCAGCTGAGGCTGTAGTCTCTTTTGTGTATGTGTTTAATTCCTTGGTTTGTGTTCCTGCACGGTGCTGAGTGTGTGTAGGGGGGCACGACGACACTCAAATTGAAGGAAAGCTAAAGTGTGGGTGGAGCCTCTGGTCTTATTTAGTGTACTGTTGTTCTGGCTCCCTGTGCCAAATGTGTATTTGTTATGAACATTTTTTACATCCTTATGTTGTGAGTGATTATAAATTCATAGGAGATTGATCCATTCATGGACTCCTGCACGGTGCCCTCCCTGGTGATCTGGCACAATGTATCATCCTAGGAGGAGGGGAAAAAACCTTGGCTTTAGTTTAAGAATTTGAGGCTGCTAAAGTGCTCAGGCCATTTCTCAGCACAGCGGTGCCAGCTGCCTGACCCAGCTGCCAAGCGCATCTCTTTCGAACAGGCCTACTGCTTAAGGTCTTGTTAAAACCAGATGCTTGACTCATAGTTGCCTTGTGACTCTCTGGTCCAGTGTCACCATTAGGGGGTAGGTTAACTCAGACTTGACAGCTAACAAGGTCCAGTAGACTTAACTGAAAGAAACAAATGAAAGTGGTTTGTTCACGGGTGCAGCTGGCCTGGTCTTAGTGTACTTTTGGTTTTACATAAAGGAATAGAAGTGAACCCTTTTGGGGGAAACCTTTTCTTTCATTCCACCACCTGAAGCAAAGCACTTGTTCCCTGGGGCCCTTGATGCACAGAAGTTCCTGTAAGTACATGGGCCTGTCTCACTGAAAGTTTGGCCAAGTTATAAGCTGATGATATTCATCGTGCTGCTGCAGCTGTTTAACCTCAGTGCCAGCTCCAGAAAACTGAGACTGGATATGACCTCTCTATTCCATTCTCATAGCTCTGACCAGTGCTCCTCTTGATTAATGTTGTATTTTTACTGACTCATGGACTGTTGCCTATAGCATAGTCTTCAGGTGCACCACTTGGAAGATAGGTTAAAAGCATCTTTCTTTGGGACTGCAAACTATGGAAACAAATTGCAACCACCAGTCAGTTTTGGTCACTGGAGTGTGTACATCCCAATAGCTGTCATTTCCACTTGGATCTGTTATCAGAAACAGCAAGATATCTGCTTTTTCCTCTCCTAGGAAAATAGTGGGTTTATTTTATTTTATTTTATTTTTTTTGCTATTTCCTTTTCCTGTCTCGAATGTGTTTTCAACAATGTTCAGGAAATGAGAGGTTTTTTGTACCTCAATGGTTTTAGGTGCTTATTCTCCCTTATATTAGAGATGGAAGAAAGGATCAAGGCTGAACTTCATGCCTTTCTCTCATTAGCTGCTCTTGTCATTCCAAGCATGAGGGATGCTTTCTTAGGCCTCTCACTCTGCACCTGGTCTTTTCTTTTTTTTTTTTTTGATGCAAACCTGGTGAGGCTCTGAAGAACCTGTGAACGAGTTGTGGCCTCCATGGGTTCTGACTGTGTTTTCTTGCTGGCACACACTCAGCCTTTAGGAATTTATTAACAACTTTAGCTGAATTATTCTTAATGGTGTCCAGGATTGTCTTCCCGAGGTACTCAAGTGCTCATGTTAACATTTATTCTACAAGGCACCTGTTTTTCCTTAGAGTTTGGGTGGGTTGGTTTGTTGGTTACCTTGTTACCTCAGCTCTCCTGGCAGCTACTTACCATGATGATATAGATTAACTTAATGACTGTACTTGGTAGATTACTCTTTTAGATATTGCATGATTTTATTTATAGTTACTTGGACAAGGTATTTTGCCTGGACATTCATAAGGTTTATTGGTTTGTTTTTTTCTTTTATTGTATTTTTTTGTCTGGTTTTGGAATCAGGACTTAATGTTGGGTTCATAATGAGTTGAAAAATGTTTCCTTTACCTTTAGTTTTAGAAACATTTATGTAAGATCAGTGCTAGTCTTCCCTTAATTGTTTAATAGAATTCAATAGAGAAGACAATCCTAAAGGAAATCAACTCTTAATATTCCCTGGAAGGACTGATGATGAAGCTGAAGCTCCAGTACTGTGGCCACCTAATGTGAGCCGACTCACAGGAAAAGACCCTGATCCTGGGAAAGACTGAAGGCAAAGGGAGAAGGGGGTGGCAGAAGATGACATGGTTAGACAGCATCACCAACTCAATGGACAAGGATTTGAGCAAATTCCGGGAGATGGTGGAACACAGAGGAGTCTGGCGTGCTGCAGTCCATGGGGTGGCAAAGAATCAGACACAACTTCGTGACTGAACAAAACAAAGAAAACATACGAGCCAGGAGGTTTTATGTTGTTTAAAGATTTTAATTATAAATGCAAGTGATTTAATAGGTAATAGATACAGATTTTCTATTTTTCTTTTGTCTGTTTTGGTGATAAGTATCTTTCAAGTAACTTATTGTATCATTTGATTTGTCAAATTTATTGACATTGATTTGTTTTTCTCATATTTTAATATTTGTACCATTGTACTGCTACCTTCCCTTTCATTACCAATATTGAAATTTTGTATCTTCTTTTTTCTTGGTCAGTTTGCCTAGAAGTTTATCAGTTTTGCTTAATCTTTTCAATAACCAGCTTTTGGCTTCATTTTCTTAATGAATAGTGTTCTTATGGTTCTTATTCTGTCCTCATTTTTTACATATTTTCATTTTACATAGAGAGCTATACTGACTTTTTTTCTTTTGTCATTAAAAAAAGTTTCTTTTCTGTAGGCATAGTTTCTGATGAGAGGTCTATGATGGATCTTACCTTTGTACATTGTTATTAATTTGTCTTTTTTCCTCTGGCCATTTTTAAGATTTTCTTTTTATCTCATTGTTTCCATAGTTTCACTGTGATTTATGTTGGTGTAGTTTCTTTGCGTTTACCTTCTTTTGGGTTTGCTTATATTCTTGGCTTTGTGTTGTTGCTGCTGTTTTTGCTCTTTGTTGTTTTTTCATCAGATTTGAAAAAAATCCAGTCTTCAAGTACTTTTTCTTTTTTATATCTTTTCTTTTCTTCTGGGACTCTTATAACGTGATTTTTGGCTCTTGGTGTGTGTGTTAGTCGCTCAGTCGTGTCCAACTGTTTGCGACCCTGTGGACTGTAGTCCGCCAGGCTCCTCTGTCGATGGGGATTCTCCAGGCAAGTGTACTGGTGTTCCACATGTTATTAAGGTTCTGTTCGCTTGTATTTTGCAGCTTTAGTTTTGGTGGTTTTATTGGCTCTGATTTTAGTTTCAGTGGTCTCCTCTCTGGTAGTGTCTGATCTGTGCTGAGCTCTTCTAGTGAATTTTTCAGTTCAGATACTGTTTTTTCCAGCTCTAAAAGTTTTATTTGATCAATGCTTATAGTTTCCATTTTCTCTTCATTGTGTTCATATTTTTTTTAAAAAAAACCTGTGGACATAATTATAATAGATATGTTAAGATCTTTTATCACTTAATTTCGCCATTCCTTTGCATCTTGGTATTTCGAATAATTTTTGATTGGATACTGGCCATTGTGTTTGAACACTGTAAATGGATTTTGTTTTCTTTTAGTGAATGGTATATTTTGTTCTTTCAGGTAGTCAAGTTATTTATGGATCAACTTAATTCTTTAGAGGTTTGTTTTTAAGCTATACTGAGGCAGTTTTAGAGCAACCTTTAAAGAAATATTTGAGAACCTTTAAAGGAACATTTAGAGGAACTTTTAAAGGAACATTTGAGGAGCATATGAGGAACGTTTTCTCATATTTTAGTATTTGTAGGATCGTACTGATACTTTCTCTTTCATTACCAGTATTGGTAATTTGTTTAGCCTTACCACTAAGGCATAATCCTTCATAGCTTTGTAATGAATTTCTCTGTATTCAGTGATGTCTTTTCATTTTGGCTTTCCAAGCTGGAATATCTTGCTCAAATATCTCTTTGAGCCCGTAGAGTTGATCGGTTTGCAAATTTTCTAATAGTTCTTCACTTGACCTTTTTGAGTCTTACCATATATATTCATAGCATAATATTCCTTTGAATATTCAAGAAGCCCTATATAGAAATTTCTGGAGCTGTCTCTCTGCTTAGCTTATTTTTTTCTGCCTCAGCTTCTGGCTGCCTCAGCCTTCCTTAACTCAGATTCGTCCCTTCAACTCCTCTAGACCCAATGTACTCCACTAGGGTTTTCTCTTGTGTTGTAGAGGGAAGTGTATTTAGGCAGAAAGGCTCGATCATTATAGTTTCACTTCATTTGTTTCCAGGAAGTATAGTCTTGCATTTGCTGTTGTCCAATATCTGAAGATAGTATTTTCATAAATTTTGTCCTGTTTTCTAGTTGCTAGGGTAATCCTTGTACTAATTACTCTTTAGCTTGCAAGCAGAAGTTCCAAATTTGTTTTAATGTTAATTATCATGGAATTTTTCTTTTAGTAATTGGTTATGAACTGTCTTGTGGCATTCTTTTTATCACGGTCTTAAAATTATTAAAATCTTTGATTTTTACTTTCATGCTTAATTTCTTAAATTATATTCTAAATTATAGGCTGATAATATTTTGTATCATGTAATTCAGATTCTTTCCATTTAAGGTATCTCTCCTGCACAGTTTTATTTCATAAGTGCCTCTGTTAATTTTTTTCACTGTTGGAGAAGAAGATAACACTGCTGGAAAAGAGATCACAAAGCTATAGAGATTGATGCTTTTGCAGATTTCTGTCTTCTAATCTCTAGTCATTTCCCTGCTTTCACAGGTACTGTTAGATAGACCAGGGATTGATACTTTTTCTGTAAAGGGCCAGATGGTAAATATTTTAGGCTTTTGGAGCCGCATACAGTCTGTAATGTGTATTCTTTTTTTCTTGCTGCCTCTTTAAAGATGTAAAAACTTAGCTTATATGTTTGGCCCATGGGTGTTAGTTTGATCACTCTGGACATGGACCACCACAACTTTGTTCAAGAAACTTTTCCCTCTGCCTCATTTTTTACCAAAAGACCTTACTTCTTCACTGGAAAAAAAAAAAGGAGACTTGAACTTTGTCACCTTCTTCCATCCATCTAAAAGCCTTCCTAGATCTTCAGTTATTTGTCTACCTTTCATTCTGTGTCAAACGAAGAATAATTATGCTATTATTACTAAGCCTAAACCTACTATGTGGGTTCCTGTTTGATCCTCTTCCAAGTTCATTTATATCTTGTTCCATCTTGCTCTCATATATGTTATCTTCCCTCATTCTTCCAATTGTACTTAATCAGTATGTGCATATTTGCTATCTATCCTGCTGTTTTGAATTTATATACTAAAAATGTTGATTTTTAAGGGAAAAATCCAAACCATTGAAACAGTTTATCTTAGGTACTTTTAGTTGAACTTAAATTGAAAATATAAAAAACTTGCTTTTACATGGTAAAAATGTATATAGATATAAGGTGTTTTTATGATACATACTCATTTCTGGGCTGATTTTGACCATGTTTTTCTTCATTTTGTAAATTAACAGCTCCTCCCTGCTCCCCCAGTGACAACATAAGACTAATAGATTAGAACATCTCAAGCAAAAATGTTCTGTTATGGGTAGGGATATAGTTCTTTAAAAAGCAAAACATCAAGTACAGAATTTTTTATTAAAAAAATTTGAAATCAGACTAGATCTAGGCACATTGTGTTGCAAGCATCACCTCACAAATCTGCCAACGCATGTCCTTTCTGAGATTCAACACAGCTGCTGTCCCCACCAGTTTCTCTTCTTCCCTCTTCTTGGTAGTAGATTGCATTGGTGTTTTTATGATAGGGAAAGAAAAAATACAGAAGAATCCCTTCCTCATTTTTCTTATGATACTACAGGTTTTAGAAAAATAGTAATGTGAGTTAATTAGCAGCTCATTCTTATGCTAAGAAACATGAAGGGCATTAGGTGTTTTAAATATACATGAGTCCATTAATGTAAAGAATAAACATTAAAGAATAAGGTTGCTTATAAAGAATGAAGACACATTTAAAAACTACATGTTCTTACAACAATTTGTTCTATTCTTTTTTCTGTAACACAGTTACTCCTCCCCCGCTCCCCACACAACAGATTTGTAATGTAAGAATAGAATCGTGGTTCAGCCTGCAACTCCCAGAGGTAAAACACACAGTACTAGACTTCCATCTGTAGATGTTACTTTTCAGATTTCATGTCATTTTTTTTGTGTTAAATTAAAATTTGAAATCATCTTAAGCTTTCAAGGGCTGTATTTATGTTAGGTTGTTGTCTTAAGTGACTACCTCATAGAGTGATTATTTATACTTTGTAGTAAGATTTTGTGTTTGTCAGGTGTAGTTATTCGTCATCTTTTGCAGTCATATATACTACAGTTTGGCAATGCTTTGTGTCTTTTCAATTTTGATGGCTTGCTTTTGTCTTATTTGATTGTATTTTTCTTTAATGGATGGATAATAGCATTGTTTATGAATATTTTATATATTTGAGTAAATTTCTAAAATTTGCTTTGAATTAGATGTTTTAGGTATGTAAATATAACTCCAAGTTATTAAAAATTAAAGATAAGTGTTGAGTGACATGAAAGGAATCATAAGATAATAATTTAATGTTTTAAAATGCATGTTTGACCTTACTCTTGGATTTGAGAGTATTTGAGCCTAGAATAAAGAAACACATTTACCAATATTGTAATAGATGTGTCAGATATTTAAATCTGTTGACTCACAGATGCGCTCTTAAACTAGTAGAATCAAAATGTGTGCCATGCTGTTATGCTCTTTTTTTGAACATGTGAGGTACTGAAGATATTTCAGATTAAGTTAAAAATATGGTTGTCTTCACTAGTTTTCAAAAGGAAACCAGTAAAAGGCTTAAGTTACCTGGGGGAAATTGCTCTGTGAGAACATTAGATGTCTTAACACATTAGGTTGTAAATGTTTTTTACTTGTCTTGGAAGATTCGTTGACTTTAAACTGATTTGTTTCTTTATTGAGACAAGTGTATGAAACACATGTTGGAGTTCCTGACGTTCGGGGAGTCATTTGTTATTAATATGTGTGCGTCTCCTGCATTGGCAGGTGGGTTCTTTACCACTGGTGCCACCTGGAAGGCACTTCAGTTAATATGCGAGCCTAGCCCTGCCTTCCTACCCAGTCTCATCTTGGTTAGTTCTTTATGTTTGTCTAATTTTCATTAATGATATTATATGTAGTAACTCTCCTAAGAGTCATATTTAAAAAACTAGGGACTTCTTAAAGTTCCTATCATTTATATCTTTTGAATGTACTATATTAATAAGAGAGATTTTACTCCTGTACTTTGAGCTATAATTATTACTTTTATTCATGGATACTGGACTGGACTGTTGTTCATGAGGTTATTTTAAATGATTTCAAAATCACCATAGGAAAGTCTGATAACTCAGCTAGACATTTAACAAATATTATTTAGTACCTTCTGTCTGTCAAATAGTACATAAAGTTCTAGGGAAGCAATAAGAAGTTTGTAGTTTAGTAAGAAAGACAAATAAAATACACCATGATGGTACAAAGTACGTGTAGTGCTAAAGTTCCAGTGTGAGGTACTGTGGAATCATAAGGGGGGTGGTGATATGGTGGAAGATGATTAGAGAAAGCTTTCCAGAGGCAGTGGATAAGCTGACATAGGATATTCAGGTGTTAGTCAGATCAAGGCAGTGGGTACTGGTCCAGATTAGTGAAAGCATACCAGACAAAAGAGACAGCCTTTCCTAGAAGAGGTTAGAGGAAGAGAAGACAAAGGAAGAGGAGAGGAAGAGGAAGGTGGTGAGAGATAACGCCAGATAGAAGTAAATGGTCATGTAAACTGCAAGCCTTGAATTTGAACTTCTACAGGAGAACAGTGGACTTCAGTAAAGGCCTCTAAGTATTAATATAACACGACAAAAAAAGAATAACGTGGTCAGACTTGGATTTTAGATGGCAATGTCAAGTGAATAAGAAGGTGAAGATTGGGAGTGTAATTAGAGACAGGGAGATGTAGTATGTTAGGCAGGAGTTGACGGTGGTAAGAATTATTGGAGTATTAAAGGTGGAACAAAGTAATAGGATCCATTTTAAGGAGACATAGAAGCATTGAGATTTAGTGAGAGGAGTAGGGCTATCTTGCCAAGTTAACTGGGTAGTAGGGCTACTCACTCAGTTGTGACTCTTGGTTTTTTGAGGGGTAATTTTAAGTGTACATTGGAACTTGCTAAATTTGAGGTGCTTGTTGGACATCCAAATGTAGGTATCCAATAGGGAATCCTATGTGTGGATTTGAAGCCCAGGGGCGGGGAGGGGGAGGGCATAAGGCACAGATCTGAAAGTTAATTCTACATATAGCTGGTGATTGAATATGAAGAGGTGTGGAGTTGGATCCCCCAGAGGAAGTGGAAGTAAGCCACACCTCTGAGAAATTATAGTATGTAAGGGGTGGATATAGGAACAGAAGACAACAGAGGAAACAGAGGCACTTAGAAGGCACAGGCATGAGGTCAGTTGAACTCTGGTGGAAGCATAACTTCATAACTTCCATATGATCCTTTCAGTGGAAGAGTCATTTCAGTTGTCAAGTGCAGCTGTAAAGCATTTCATGAGTGGTGTCAGAATAAAGTAAGTTTATGGAAAATTATTTTTGAAGACTTTGTACTTAGAATAAAAATCTGATTCTTGAAATGATCAAATTTAAAACTTTACAAAAGACATATAGATGTCATAAATACAATTTGGATTTGTAATAACTGAAATTTAATCTAACCCTACCAATGACTGAGACTTGTTTTATAGATAATAATATATGATTATTGACATAAGTTAAATAATATATGAAAAAATAGTTAGCATAATGCCTGACCAGTTGTATATGTGTGTATGTAAATATGTGATATATTGACCACCTTACATGTAATCATATATACTGGTTAGTAATTTCAGGGTACTTTTCTCTGTTTTCTGTTGTGTAATAAATTAGCTAAAAGTTTAAAACCATCAACATTTATCAAATCACTCTGTTTCTGGGGATGTGGTAGGCAGAATAACGGCCCCTGAAAGATGTTCATGTTATATTTCACAAAACCTGTGAATATATTACATTACCTAGTAAAAGAGACTTTGCAAATATGCATAAGATTATTGACATTGAGACGGAAAGATTATCCTGGATTATCTGGACAGACTCAGTTTAATACATGAACCCTTAAAAGTGAAGAACCTGTCCCATCTGGAGTCAGTAGAGATTCTAAATTATCCATGTCCTGCTTCTTCATTTTTCAGAGACTTAATCCTTGAAATTGTGCAAAATTTCTTTTCTTTACATGTCGGATAACACATTTGCTCAGATCATGGGTCATAGTTTGATGTAGAGGGAAAGAGTCTTATTAAATTAATATAATGGTAGATACCATTTTGAGGAGTATTTTGAATTTTTAGAAGTTCACTTATTTTACTAAGTAAATTTCTGACTGATGGAATTTAAAATGTTTTAGTGAGTGAATAACTTTGGGCAATGGGGGAGATTTTTCAGCATTAGTCATTAAAATTTAGCACATATGGTTTTAAGTAAATGCCAGAAGAAATACAAGTAATATGCTGTGAAAATTCAGAAGATAAATTATTTACAGTTTAGGAGAGTAGAAAAGATATGTGTAGTTAACACCAAAGATAGGATTTTATCAGGATTTTGGAAATTGGAAAGATGTAAGCATTTAGGGTTAGAGTGTTTAGTATTCTAGTTTGAACAAAATGTAATCTCTAGATTACTGGTTAAAGATAGTGGATTGAATGTGCCCCCCTATTTCTGCCTCCTCCTTAAAATTCATTAAAATGTCAATAAAGGACTAAAAAGAAATAAACTCACAAGGACAAGGCATGCAAAAAGTGATACCATAGAGAGAAATTAAAGAATTTTGAAGTATGAAAATCAGATAGCTGAGGGGTGATTGAATTTTTAAAGGGTATAAAGTGGAAATGTAAATACCTGCAAAGGATGAAGCCCGGAAGAAGCTTGTCAACCCACAGAAATCTGCGAGACTCAGGATTAGACATGACCTAGCTCTTGAGGATGGAGTGAGGGATGGTGGGACTAGAAAGAAGGGGCTATGTTGAATTTTTTATAAGTCACCACTTAAAACTTAGAGAAAAGCAGTTTGGTGTTGGAAAATAGGTGCATTGACTAGTAATATTCCCTTTCATTAGCAAAACTAAACATTCCCTAAGATCCATTCGTATGGTTATTTGAAAGTCATCAGGACAGATATGGGAAAACTGCAAAATAGGTATGTTGTATGCTTAGTTGCTCAGTCGTGTATGACTCTTTGTGACCTTATGGTCTGTAGCCTGCCAGGTACCTTTGTCCATGGGAATTCTCCAGGCAAGAATACTTTAACGGGTTGCCATGCCCTCCCCCAGGGGATCTTCCCAACCCAGGGATTGAATCCACCTCTCCTGCACTGCAGGCAGATTCTTTACCAGCTGAGCTACCCGGGATGCAAAATAGGATGGTGGCTCTAAATCTAGGGAAGATAAAAGAAAATGAAGTAGCATCTGGCACTCTTTAGTTCCCTGTGGGTAAATCATTTCTCTTCCTTAATGGCGAAGCCCTCTTGGTTTTAGCCCTGGGTTTTCTTCTTACCAGAATCTGCATTGAATAAAGTGTTTGCATGGTAAGTCTCCTCTCTAATTGTGTGTTGTAAGACTATAATCTTGTTAAAGCAGTTCTGGGCTCATCCATCATGATAATGGCCACAAATATATTTCAGTCACTTTATAAGTGTGTATGTCTGAGAGAGATGTGTAGGAAAGAGATGGGGTGTGTGTGTGTGCACGTGCGTGTGTAATAAAGGAAACTTCTATTTTCTTCATACTTTTCTACCCTGTTTTCCTCTCTGCTTCATATTGAGCATATGCATACACATTCTTCTTTGCTTCTTTTACCAGAAGGAAGAACTAAAACTTGTCTATCTTGTAGCTTCCAGAAGTTTTAATTCCTTTACTGATTTCTGTGGAAGAGTTTAGAATTAATTCTTACCAGAATTAATCTAGTAATTAATTTAAACAAGTATTTATCAAAGTTCTCTTAGATACAGTCCTAACCTCTGGGAATACTCTGGTGGCTCAGACAGTAAAGAATTCGCCTGCAATGCAGGAGACCCAGGTTTGGTCCCTGGGGCAGGAAGATCCCCTGGAGAAGGGAATGGCTACCCACTCCAGTATTCTTGTCTGGAGAATTCCATAGACATAGGAGCCTGGAAGGCTACAGTCCCTGGGGTTACAAAGAGTTGGACTTGGTTGAGCGACTAACATAACTAGGAATATCACAGCCACATTTCTACTCTCAAGGGGATTACAGGCATGATATATGGGGCAGTTTGATAAGTAAATAATACAGTGTGGTGCTTTTTACTGATATGGGGAATACTGAGGGAGGAGCAGATGTATGGGGAAATGACAGTTCATCTTAGACGTAATTAAATTTGGAATACCTTTTAGCTACCCAAGAGGAGATGATTCAGTAAGGGAATTCAGTGGGGAGCTTTGAGCTGAGAATATAAATTTAGGGTCGGTGGTGTGTGGATGGTAATGATCCTGGAAGCTGAGCTCTTCCCCAGCAAGAGCTTAGGTCTCTTTTCTGGTCCCCATGTCCGTGGTCTCTCCCCTTTACAGCTCACTTGGCCAAACTAGGACTGCTGCTCCTTTGCTTCCCATCAGCCTCCTCTTTCTGCTCTTCCTCCTCCTCCCCTTCCCCTCTCCTCCTCGTTTCCAGCCTATCTCATTTTGAAATCATTTTGGCACACTTCCTCTCTTGCTCAGTTTTTTAGATTCTGGTAAAGTACAACCCATTCTGACTACTCCCCCATGCAGGATCCCGTGCCTCATAATCTCCAACCTGTTACCACCGTGTGTGTGCTCAGTTGTGTCTGACTCTTCACAACGCCATGGACTGTAGTCTTCCAGGCTTCTCTGTCCATGAAAATTTTCCAGACAAGAATACTGGAGCGGATTGACATGTCCTTCTCCAAGGAATCTTTCCGACCCAGGAATTGAACCCATGTCTCTGCTCTTCTGCATTGGCAGGCAGATTCTTTAACCCTGAGCCACTTGGGAAACCCATTGTGATTTAATTAATGCCTTGAGTTTAGAATGACATTTTCTCTGGCCTCAATACTGTAAGCCTCTACTTTCTGGAAACCTTGTGGATAAAGGAAAGGAATAAAACATTCTGCCTGTATTGGATGCCTTATGGATACTTGATAGCCCAGAAAACTCTCTCCTTGGGTTAGAAATCTTGGAAACTGTGGCTTTGGGAGTGAGAGGGGAATAGTGGGGCATCTAGCAGTGTTTAAAAAGGACATAGCATCATCACAGGAAAGTTGAGTTTGAGGACTGTGAATTTAATTCAGTTTGGGAATAATCAGTTCATTACATCTAACAATTAAAATGACAAAGTAAAACGTTATATAGATGGAGAAAAACTATTCAATATATTAGCATCTTAAAATAAAAAGTTATGGTAACAAGAAATAGTATGGGGCGTCCTTAATCTATGATGAATATCTGTAAAACAAATGGGAGGAGAGCTAAGTTTCAGTTGGAATAATAAGGTATAAATTTTTTTCTTCATACAGTTTGTGACTCTCTATTTCCTCTCATGGTCTTTTCAAGTACTTAAGTCATAGTTTGTAATTACTCATTTGTCAGTACCGTGTATCAACACTTTGTTTGTTTGTTTTTTTAATTTTTTTATTTTTCAGTGGGTTTTGTCATACATTGATATGAATCAGCCATAGAGTTACACGAATTCCCCATCCCAGTCTCCCATCCCACCTCCCTCTCCACCCGATTCCTCTGGATCTTTCCAGCCCAACAGGCCCGAGTACTTGACTCATGCCTCCCACCTGGGCTGGTGGTCTGTTTCACCATAGATAATATACATGCTGTTCTTTTGAAACATCCCACCCTCCCCTTCTCCCACAGAGTTCAAAAGTCTGTTCTGTACTTCTGCGTCTCTTCTTCTGCCCTGCATATAGGGCCATCGTTACCATCTTTCTAAACTCCGTATATATGTGTTAGTATACTGTAATGTTCTTTATGTTTCTGGCTCACCTCACTCTGTATAATGGGCTCCAGTTTCATCCATCTCATTAGAACTGATTCAAATGAATTCTTTTTAACGGCTGAGTAATATTCCATGGTGTATATGTACCACAGCTTCCTTATCCATTCATCTGCTGATGGGCATCTAGGTTGCTTCCATGTCCTGGCTATTATAAACAGTGCTGCGATGAACATTGGGGTGCACGTGTCTCTTTCAGATCTGGATTCCTCGGTGTGTATGCCCAGAAGTGGTATTGCTGGGTCATATGGTAGTTCTATTTCCAGTTTTTTAAGAAATCTCCACACTGTTTTCCATAGTGGCTGTACTAGTTTGCATTCCCACCAACAGTGTAAGAGGGTTCCCTTTTCTCCACACCCTCTCCAGCATTTATTGCTTGTAGACTTTTGGATAGCAGCCATCCTGACTGGCGTGTAATGGTACCTCATTGTGGTTTTGATTTGCATTTCTCTGATAATGAGTGATGTGGAGCATCTTTTCATGTGTTTGTTAGCCATCTGTATGTCTTCTCTGGAGAAATGTCTGTTTAGTTCTTTGGCCCATTTTTTGATTGGGTCATTTATTTTTCTGGAATTGAGCTTCAGGAGTTGCTTGTATATTTTTGAGATTAATCCTTTGTCTGTTTCCTCATTTGCTATTATTTTCTCCCAATCTGAGGTCTGTCTTTTCACCTTACTTATAGTTTCCTTTGTTGTGCAAAAGCTTTTAATTTTCATTAGGTCCCATTTGTTTATTTTTGCTTTTATTTCCAATATTCTGGGAGGTGGGTCATAGAAGATCTTGCTGTGATTTATGTCAGAGAGTGTTTTGCCTATGTTCTCCTCTAGGAGTTTTATAGTTTCTGGTCTTACATTTAGATCTTTAATCCATTTTGAGTTTATTTTTGTGTATGGTGTTAGGAAGTGTTCTAGTTTCATTCTTTTACAAGTGGTTGACCAGTTTTCCCAGCACCACTTGTTAAAGAGGTTGTCTTTTTTCCATTGTATATCCTTGCCTCCTTTGTCAAAGATAAGGTGTCCATAGGTTCATGGATTTATCTCTGGGCTTTCTATTCTGTTCCATTGATCTATATTTCTGTCTTTGTGCCAGTACCATACTGTCTTGATGACTGTGGCTTTGTAGTAGAGCCTGAAGTCAGGCAGGTTGATTCCTCCAGTTCCATTCTTCTTTCTCAAGATTACTTTGGCTATTCGAGGTTTTTTGTATTTCCATACAAATTGTGAAATTATTTGTTCTAGTTCTGTGAAAAATACCGTTGGTAGCTTGATAGGGATTGCATTGAATCTATAGATTGCTTTGGGTAGAATAGCCATTTTGACAATATTGATTCTTCCAATCCATGAACACGGTATGTTTCTCCATCTGTTTGTGTCCTCTTTGATTTCTTTCATCAATGTTTTATAGTTTTCTGTGTATAGGTCTTTTGTTTCTTTAGGTAGATATACTCCTAAGTATTTTATTCTTTTTGTTGCAATGGTGAATGGTATTGTTTCCTTAATTTCTCTTTCTGATTTTTCATTGTTAGTATATAGGAATGCAAGGGATTTCTGCAAACGGAGACCAAAAGAAAGCAGGAGTCGCAATACTCATATCAGATAAAATAGACTTTCAAATAAAGGATGTGAAAAGAGACAAAGAAGGACACTACATAATGATCAAAGGATCAATCCAAGAAGAAGATATAACAATTATAAATATATATGCACTCAACACTTTGTTTGGCTCTGGATAACATACACCTTGACATTGTTGTTGTTCAGTTAGTTGCTCAGTCAAGTCTGACTCTTTGCAACCCCATGGACTGCAGCTCGCCACCCTACCCTGTCCATCACCAACTCCCGGAGTTTGCTCAAACTCATATCCACTGAGTCAGTGATGCCATTCAGCTATCTTGTCCTCTGTTGTCCCCTTCTCCTCCTGCCTTTAATCTTTCCATCATCAGAGCGTTTTCCAATGAGTTGGCTCTTTGCATCAGGTAGTAGTAGAACTTCACTTTCAGCATCAGTCCTTTCAATGAATGTTCAAGACTGATTTCCTTTAGGATTTACTGGTTTGATCTCCTTGCAGTCCAAGGGACTCTCAAGAGTCTTCTCCAACACTAGAGTTCAAAAGCATCTTTCTTTAGCACTCAGCTTTCTTTCTGGTCCAACTGTCATATCCATACATGAATATTGGAAAAACCATAGCTTGCACTAGATGGAACTTTGTCAACAAAGTAATGTCTCTGCTTTTTTTTATATGCTGTCTAGTTTTGTCATAGCTTTTCTTCTAAAAGGAGCAAGCTACTTCATGACTGCAGCTACTGTCTGCAGTGATTTTGGAGCCTAAGAAAATAAACTTTGTCACTGTTTCCATTGTTGCCCCCTCTGTTTGCCGTGAAGTGATGGGACTGGATGCCATGATCTTAGTTTTTTGAATGTTGAGTTTTTAGCCAGCCTTTCACTCTCCTCTTTCACTTTCATCAAGAGACTAATTCCTCTTTGCTTTCTGCCGTTTGGGTGGTGTCATCTGCATATCTGAGGTTATTGATATTTCTCCTGGTGATCTTGATTACAATTTATGCGTCATCCAGCCTGGCATTTTGCATGATGTACTCTGCATATAAGTTAAATAAGCAGGGTGACAATATACAGCCTTGACATACTCCTTTCCCAATTTGGAACCAGTCCATTGTTCCATGTAAGGTTCTAACTGTTGCTTCTTGACCTGCATACAGGTTTCTTAGGAGGCAGGTAAGATGGTCTGGTATGCCCATCTCTCTAAGATTTTCCACAGTTTGTTGTCATCCACACAGTCAAAGGCTTTAGTGTAGTCAATGAAACAGAAGTAGATGTTTTCCTGGAATTCCTTGCTTTTTTGATGATTCTGCTGATGTTGGCAATTTGATCTCCTGTTCCTCTGCCTTTTCTAAAGCCAGCTTGTACATCTGGAAGTTCTCAGTTCACATACTGTTGAAGCCTATCTTGAAGGATTTTGAACATTAGCCATACATACCATGGCTTAAAAGTAACAGGTGCATCATTTTCATGTAGTTCAAAAGTGGTGTAAAGCAACTGTGGATAATGTCAAGGAACCAAGTTTCTTCTGCTTTTCTATTCCACCATTCTTATTTTTATCCTTAAGCCCTCAGTAAGATTACTGCAATTCCAAATATCACATCTTTGTTCCAGGCAGGAAAAAAGAAGTTTACAAAGGAAAAGGTATATAGTCTATCTGAGGAAGTAAAACTTGCCCAGAAATCTTTAACAGATTGGGTAACTCACTGCCCTGAACAAAACTGAAGTTCTGTTAGTAATGAAGAAAGGAAAAGTAGATATTGCTTTGGCAACCTGCAGTGACTGCAGTTAACAGAAATCAATACTTAGTATACTACTATTATGGGAAAATAGGAATTGTCATTTCCATGAGGAATATCTGATTCTGTTATTATTTTAAACAAAGCATTTTAGGATACATGTTAAAATGAAGCTTTTAATCTAATATATAATATTTAAGACATGATAAAGAAAGAAAACAGGCATATAAAATCATGTTAAAACCTTACAGCTTCCATCTCAACAGTGAGATCTGGAGTTGCAGTGTTTACACAGTGGCTATCCTGCGAAAGGAAAGACATATTCATTTCTGTTCATTCACATTGGGTGTGGGTAAGAATTTCCTTTTTGAAAATTTTTTAAAAATTGATTTATTTTTTAATTGAAACATAATTGATTTACAAAATTTTGTTGGTTTCTCCCAAACATCAACATGAATTAGCCATAGGTATACATTTGTCCCCTCCCTCTTGAACGTCCCTCCCACCCCCCTCCCCATCCCACCCCTCGAGGTTATTACAGAGCCCCTGTTTGAGTTCCCTGAGTTATATAACAAATTCCCCTTGACTATCTGTTTTACATGTGGTAATGTAAGTTTCCATGTTACTCTCTCCATACATCTCACCCTTCCTTTTTAAGGCTGAATAATATTTATGCACATACCACATTTTCTTTATTCCTTTATCTTTTTGAACATTTGGGTCGCTTCACTATTTAAATATTGTAAATAATGCTGCTGTGAGCATAAGTATACAAATACTTGTTCAGGTTTCTGCTTTAGAATCTTCTGGGTTTATACTATAGTTGGTCAATTATGTGGTAATTTTATGTTTAGTCTTATGAGAAACTGCTGTGCTATCTTCCACAGAGGCTTCCCCAGTTTGTATTCCCACCAGCAATGTAGAAGAGTTGCAGTTTTTCCATATCCTCTCCAACAATTGTTATTTTCTGTTTTTTTTTCTTTCAAAGTTGTCATAAAAAACAGGTAACACAAAATTTACCATCATCATCATTTTAAAGTTTATAGTTTAGTAGTGTTAATTGTGTTCTCAGTGTTGTGCAAAATAAAATTCCATACCCATTAAACAGCTTATTTCAGCCTACCAGCCTCCTGGCAACCACCATTCTTCTTTCTGTTTCAACCACCATTCTTCTTTCTGTTTCTATGATTTTTAACTGTAAGTGAAATCATACAGCTTTTGTCTTTTTGTGTCTTAATGTTCAAACTATATCCATGTTGTAGCATGCGACAGGAATTCCTTCATTTTTTTTTAAAGTCTGTTTTATATTTTAGTATATGTAAATACATTTCCTTTATCCATTCATCCATCAGTGAATACTTGAATTGCTTCTACCTCTTGGTTATTGTGAATAAGGCTGTAGTGAATATGAGTTTGCAAATATGTTTTCTAGATTTTGTTTTCTAGATTTTGTTTTCAATTTTTTGGATATATTTCCAGAAATTAGATTACTGGATCATATGGTAATTATATTTTTAATTTTTCTTTGGCTCTTCTGTACCATTTTCCATTGCGGCAGCCCATTTTACATTCCCAGTAATGGTGCACAAGGTTTCCAATTTCTTCACGTACTTGCCAACACTTATTTTCTGTTTTTTGATAGTGACCATTGTAATGAATATAAGGTGATATCTCATTGTAGTTTTGATTTATAGTCATCTAATGGTTAATAATGTTGAACATCCTTATATATGCTTGTTGGCCATCTATATATCATCTTTGGAGAGGTGTCTACTTAAGTCCTTTGTCCTTTTTAAAATTGAGTATCTTTTGGTTACTGTTGTTCAGTTGTAGGAGTTCTTTACCAATTTAAAATAATAATTCCTTATCAGATACAGGATTTACAAATATTTTCTCCCATTCTGTAGGTTGCCTTTACACTTAGTTCATTGTGTCCTTTAATGCATAGAAGTTTTTATTTTTGATGTAGTCCAGTTTTATTCTTACTTGCCTCTGTTTTTGGTGCCATATCTTAGAAATCATTGTCAAATCCAGTGTCGTGAAGCTTTATTCTTTCTTTTCTTTTAGGAGTTTTTATAGTTTTAGCTCATACCTTTAGGTTTTTAATCCATTTGGAGATAATTTTTGTGTATCATGTAAGATCAGGGACTGGCTTCATCATTCATGTAAATGTCCAGTGTTCCCAGTTTCATTTACTGTGAAGACTGTTCTTTCTCTGGGCTTCCCTGGTGGCTCAGATGGTAAAGAATCCACTTGCAATGCAGGAGCCACTGGTTCAGTCCCTGGATCGGGAAGATCCCCCAGGAGAAGGAAATGACAACCCACTCCAGTATTCTTGCCATGGAGAAAGAAGAAATCCCATGGACAGAGGAGCCTGTATATCTTTTTTGAGAGTAATTCTTGATTAACTTGAGATATGTACACTGAAATTCTTGCATTTTAGTATGTGTATTATAGTATTTGCCTTCTGGGCTATCTTCCAGTTATATTATTTTAGTATTCTAAGATTATACCCCTAGTGCATTTGATGGTTCCATCTTGTTTACTCCATATGTGCACGTGTGTGTGTGATATGTCAGTTTTGAACTGACATAATGTTTCCTGGCATGGTGTATTTTATCAGCTTTAATTTTATTTTCTTCTAGCAGTGTTTTTTGCCTGCTCTCCTTGTGCTTAACTTTTCAACTTTCTTTGACTAAAAAACAACTAGTTTTATAGCATACTTTGGGCTTTTCACTTGACATATTCTTCTTGATAATTCTTTTTGTACATAATATTTAATGCTTACGCTGAAGTATATATGGGAGAAATAACTTGCTTTCTTAGATTTGCTTAAAATGCTTCAGCAAAGCAAATAATGGAGCGGGGATATGGACAAAATGAAATTGGTTAGATAATGAGAGTTGCTGAAACAGGGGGCTTGTTATACCATTTTCTCTTCTTTTTAAGAATTTTCATGATAAAGTGTTAAAATCCACCAAATTGCTGTCCAAAATAGCACTTCTTTAGATTTTGTTTGGAAGCTGAACCTTGTTTAAAAATTAGTATAGCAAATAGTAGGACTTTTATAGTAAATAACAATACCTCAGTGGTAAGATAATTGAGTTTGATGTTGCTCAAAATGAAAGTAGGCTGTCTTTTATATATTATATTCTCTTTAATTCAGTGAATGTTTTTCATTGTACTGTTCTGAAAGTTTTCAAACTAGAGCAAAATTGAGGAAATGATAAAATGAGTCCCCTTATTTTATAACCTGGATTTCAGTTGAGTTCAGTTCAGTTGCTCAGTTGTATCCAACTGTTTGTGACCACATGAACTGCAGCACACCAGGCTTCCCTGTCCATCACCAGCTCCTGGAGTTTGCTCAAACTCATATCCGTTGAGTCGGTGATGCCATCCAACCATCTCATCCTCTCTCTTCCCCTTCTCCTCCTGCCTTCAATCTTTCCCAGCATCAGGGTCTTTTCCAGTGAGTCAGTTCTTCACATCAGGTGGCCAAAGTATTGGAGTTTCAGCTTCAACATCAGTCCTTCCAATGAATATTCAGGACTGATTTCCTTTAGGATTGACTGGTTTGATCTTCCTTGCAGTCCAAGGGACTCTCAAGAGTCTTCTGCAACACCATAGTTCAAAAGCCTCAATTCTTGGTGCTCAGCTTTCTTTATAGTCCAACTCTCACATCCATACATGAGTACTGGAAAAACCATAGCTTTGACTGTACAGACCTTTTTCAGCAAAATAACATCTCTGCATTTTAATATGCTGTCTGGGTTGATCAAAGGTTTTCTTCCAAGGAGCAAGCAAGCGTCTTTTAATTTCTTGACTGCAGTCACCGTCCACAATGATTTTGTTTGGAGCCCACGAAATTAAAGTCTGTCGCTGTTTCCATTATTTCCCCAACTATTTGCCATCTAATTACTGGTAACGTTAACCTTGATCATGAGA
Source organism: Muntiacus reevesi (assembly GCF_963930625.1). Taxonomy (NCBI): domain Eukaryota; kingdom Metazoa; phylum Chordata; class Mammalia; order Artiodactyla; family Cervidae; genus Muntiacus; species Muntiacus reevesi. Next base: position 46,038,019 of record NC_089254.1, on the reverse strand, counting down.
TTAAGATGATATCTGTCAGGTTTGTCCCCTTTATAGTTAATATTTGGTTTATATTTTTGCCTTTATTATTAATAACCTGGATTTACCAATTATAAAAAATTGACAATGTTTGTATTGTCTCTCTCTCTATAGATATCCTTACTGATTTTCCATTTGCCTGGTCAATCACTTACTGAGAAAAGGATATAGGAACATCTAAGTATAGCTGTAGTTTTTTTTATTAGTTTTGGTTACATGTATATTGAACTCTTATGTGCAAAAACATTTGGAGTATGTTAGGTGTATTAGTTTTTTAGGGCTGCTGTAACAAATTATCACAAATTTTGTGGGTTAAAGCAACACCAATTTATTACAATTCTGAAGAAGCTGAAAATGAGTGTTACGAAACTAAAAGTTTTAGCTGCTAGTTCTTTCTACATGCTAAAGGAGAGACTCCGTTTTCTTGTCTTTTCAAGTTTCTGGAGGCTCTCTTCTTTCCTTAGCTCATCAAAGTGCTTCCCATCACCTTTGCTTCCCCTTGCTTCCATTCTCACATTACCTTCTATAGTCAAATCTCCCTTTGCCTCCCTCTCATAAGGACACTTGTGTTTACCATGGGGTCACCCAGATAATCAAGATAATCTCCCCATCTCAAGGTTCTTAATTTATCACAGTTACCTGCACAGTCCCTTTTATTGTGGAAAGTGGCATATTTACAAATTGTGAGGATTAGGATATGGATATCTTTAAGACACCACTGATGGTCAAACTCTCCAAATTAATTGACAGATTAAATGCAATCTGTATCAAAATCCCAGCTGATGTTTTTGCAGAAATTGACAGAATAATCCTGAAATTCATATTGAAATGCAAGCAACCCAGAATAGGTAAAACAAGTTTGAAAAAGAATAGTCAAAATAAACTTGAAAAAGGACAATGTTGGGGAACCTGAGCTTTCTGACTTAAAAACCTACTTCAGAGTTACAGTAATTAAGATAGTTTGGCACATAAGGATAGAACTCCAGATCAGTAAAGTAGAATTTAAAGTCCAGAAGCAAACTCTTACATTTACAGATTTCTTACAAAGCTGTAAAGACAATTCGATGGGTAATGAATAGTCTCTTTACCAAGGACTGTTGGATAGTCACCATTTGCCACCAAGGATAAATGGATATCTCTATGCAAACAAGCAAATATGTACTTCTTTCTTATACCATGCAAAAAAGGAACTCAAAATATATCATATACCTAAATATAAGAGTTAAAGCCAAAAACTTTTAGAAGAAAACAGAAGTAAATTGTCATGACCTTAGTTTCTTAGATGAGATACCAAGAGGTTAATGAAAAAATAAAAAATAGAGAAATTATGCTTCATCAAAATTAAAAACCTCTGTCCATCAAAGGATAGCATCAAGGAACAGAAAACATGAGACACCATTAAGAAAGGATAAACATAACAAGTGGTGCTGGGAAAACTGGTCAACCACTTGTGAAGGAATGAAACTAGAACATCTTCTAACACTGTTCACAGAAATTCAAAATGGATTAAAGAGCTAAATGTAAAACCAGAAATTATGAAATTCCTAGAGGAAAACATAGGCAAAACACTGACATAAATTACATAAATTACACAGGATCTCTGACATAAATTTATGTCTCTGACATAAATTACAGCAGGATCCTGTATGACCCACTTCCCAGGGTAATGGAAATAAAAGCAAAAATAAACAAATGGGACCTAGTTAAACTTAAAAGCACAACGAAGGAAACTATAAGCGAGGTGAAAAGACAGCCTTCAGAATATGGAGAAAATAATAACAAACGAAGCAACTGACAAAGAATTAATCTCCAAAATATACAAGTAGCTCCTGCAGCTCAATTCCAGAAAAATAAACAACCCAATCAAAAAATGGGCCAAAGAACTAAACAGACATTTCTCCAAAGAAGACATACAGATGGCTAACAAACACATGAAAAGATGCTCAACATCACTCATTATCAGGGAAATGCAAATCAAAACAACAGTGAGGTACCATCTCATGCTGGTCAGAATGGCTGCTATCAAAATGTCTACAAACAATAAATGCTGGAGAGGGTGCGGAGAAAAAGGAACCCTCCTACGCTGTTGGTGGGAATGCAAACTAGTGCAGCTACTATGGAGAACAGTGGAAATTCCTTAAAAACCTGGAAATAGAACTTCCATATGACCCACCAATCCCACTCCTGGGCATACACACCGAGGAAACCAGAGTTGAAAGAGACACGTGTACCCCAGTGTTCATCGCAGCACTGTTTACAATAGCCAGGACATGGAAGCAACCTAGATGTCCATCGGCAGATGAATGGATAAGGAAGCTGTGGTACGTACACACAATGGAATATTACTGAGCTATTAAATAGAATGCATTTGAATCAGTTGTAATGAGGTGGATGAAACTGGAGCCTATAATACAGCGAGAAGTAAGTCAGAAAGAAAAACACCAATACAGTATAGTAACGCATATATGTGGAATTTAGAAAGATGGTAATGATGACCCTATATGTGAGACAGCAAAAGAGACACAGGGATAAAGAACTGACCTTTGGACTCTGTGGGAGAAGGTGAGGGTGGGATGACTTGAGAGAATAGCATTGAAACATGTATATTACCATATGTGAAACAGATCACCAGTCCAGGTTTGATGCATGAGACAGGGCACTCAGGGCTGGTGCACTGGGATGACCCTGAGGGATGGGATGGGGAGGAAGGTGGGAAGGGGGTTCAGGATGGGGGACACATGTATACCCATGGTTGATTCATGTCAATGTATAGCAGAAACCACTACAATATTGTAAAGTAATTAGCCTCCAATTAAAATAAATTAATTAATTAAAAAAAGAAAGTGTGAACAGCACATAGAATGTGATATAATATTTATAAATCATATGTCTGACAAGGAACTTGTATGCAGAAAATATAAAGAGCCTTTCAACTCAAAAGTTAAAAAGGAGAATCTAACTAAAAAATGGCCAAAGGACCTGATGTTTCTTGAAAGAAGATACACAAATGGCCAATAAGCACATGAAAAAATGCTCAACATTATTAGTCGTTCAGTTCAGTTCAGTCGATCAGTCGTGTCCGACTCCTTGCAACCCCATGAATCGCAGCACGCCAGGCCTCCCTGTCCATCATCAACTCCCGGAGTTTACTCAAACTCATGCCCATCAAGTCGATGATGCCATCCAGCCATTATTAGTCATTAGGGAATTAGCCAATATTAGTCATTAGCCAATATTAGCCAATTAGCTGACATTAGCCAATATTAGTCATTAGGGAAATGCAAATCAAAGCCATATAGAATACCATTTCATACTCCCTGGAATGGCCAAAATTAAAAAGACATACTCTAGTAAGTGTTGGTGAGAATGTGAAGAAATTGGCACTCTCGTATCCTGCTGATGGGAGTGTTAGATGGTACACCCACTTGGAGAAGAGTTTGCTTGTTTCTCAAGATGCTAAACATAAGTAACCATACATCTTGTCAGTTCCATTCATAGTACCTAAGAGAAATGAAAGCGTAAGTCTGCACAAAAACTTATACATGAATATTCATAGCAGCTTTATTCATAATGGTCCCAAATTAGAAACAGTCTAAATGTACATCAAATGGTAAATAAAGAAACATGTTACATTCATATGTGGAATATTATTTGGCAGTAAAAAGAAATGAAGTACAGATATATGCTGCCTTGTGGATAAACCTTGAAAACATTATGCTTAGTAAAAGAAGCCAATCATAAAAGACCAAATTGTATCATTCTATTTATATGAAATATCCAGAATAGGAAAATCCATAAGAACAGAAAGTAGATTGTTTCAGGTTGGGGCAGAGTAGGTTGGAGGGAAAGCAGAAATAGGAAGTGACTGATAATCGACATGGAGTTTGTTTTTGGAGGTGATAGCAATGTTCTAAAATTAGATTGTGGTGATGGTTATACAGCTCTGAATATGTAAATATTGGATATATAGTCTCTGTGTTATATATACACACATATCGTTTACATGGGTGAATTTGATGGTTTGTGACATAAATCTCAATAAATAGGAAAAACAAAACCAAAGATACCTGAGAGATTATTTTATAAAATCATCTGGAAACTGTACCATTACTTTACTCATTTTTTTTGTTTTTTATTTCAAACTTTTCATTTTGTACTGGGTATAGCCAGTTAATAATGTTGTTAATAATAGTTTCAGGTGAACAGTGAAGGAACTCAGCCATACGTGTGTGTGTGTGTATATACACCCGCTCACCCTGAAATTCCCCTCCCATCCAGGCTGCTATATAACACTGAGCAGAATTCCATGTGCTATGCAGTAGATCCTTATTGGTTATCCATTTTAAATCTTACTATGCTCATTCTTAAAGTGGAGGAATCATTAGAATATTTTGGTTTTTGAATTTTCTTTACCTCTTATAATGGATAACAACTTGTATACATAGTTTACTTGATATGATCATGGTTTAATGTATCATCTATTTCCTGGGACTATTGGAGGACTAATTCAGGACTTTTGTAATTAGAAACATTCTGCTGCTAAAGTGACTTAACATGCATGGCATGCATTTAGTAGTATATTCTAGTACTTAGTATCTGTCATTGTTCCAGTTGGTTTTTTATGCATAATTGTTGAATATTTTCTTGCAGTATGAAGCAGATGGACAAGAAACACTAGTAGTGGAATTGAGATCATGATCTCCATTTTATGTAGCAAAGTGTCTGATATTTTGTGTTTTAAGCCTAAACAGTTTTCTGTTCCATTTTCCTAACTCCTTTTTACAAGCATAATTCATTCATTGTGAAAATTGTATTCAGTAGCTCAAGAGCTCTTAAACTAAGAATACGGGAACTTGCTGGTAATGGGCCAGTGAACGTTGTGTAGAAGATTAAATGGCTCATCCTGCAGCTGCTTTGCTTGTGAAACCTTCGTTGACTTCAGTTCTTAATTAACTTGTTAGGTCTATAGCTTCAGGCCTAAATTGAGGCTTGATTAAAGATGAGAAAAAGTGAATATATTGGAGAGAAGATGTATTAGATGCCTAGGGCTACTCTAACAAATTACCACAAACCAAGTGACTTAAAACAACAGAAAATTATTCTCTCAGACTTCTGGAAGCTAAAAGTCTGAAATCAAGGCTATTTACATGGTTACACTGTCTCTGAAGATTCTTCCTTACCTTTTCTAGTTTTTGGTTGGTGCTGGAAACCCTTGGTTTTGCCTGGTTAATAAATGTGTCATTCTCTTCGTTGCCTCTGTCTTCACATGACCTCTTCCCTGTGGGTCTTTGTATTAATGTGGCATTTTCCTTTCTGTGTGTCTGTGTCTGAATTCCCCTTATTTTAGAAGGATTCTGGTCATCGGAGTGGAGCGTATCCTAATCCGTTGTGACCTTGTCTTAACTTGATTACATCTGCAGAGAACCTGTTTCTGAATAAGGTCACATTTATAGGTACTGTGGGCTAAGATTTTAACATGTCTTTTTGTGGGACATAATTCAAACTATAATGGAATAATGTGTTTTGTTTTAAAATATATTTAACTGTCAAGTTGTGAGCTAATTTGTGGGCACAGTGTTTTCACAGGGAGTTAACATGAAGTGAATTAGATTAAGAGCATTTAAGACAAAAAAGAGAAGAAATTATCAACTTTGGGCCATTGTCAACTTTGCTGTATAGGAAAAGCCAAGCTGTAACACTGATCTTTAGTCTCCCCTGGTAGTGTGAAACTCTCCATTATTCTCTATTGCTCCCTACCCTCCTCCTCTCAATTGGTCTATGTATATATAGTCTTGCTTTTAAAGAGATATCTAGTGTTTATGGTCAAAATAGATGAAGTGCTTTAAGATCAGTCAGTCAGTCAGTCAGTCAGTTCAGTTCAGTTGCTCAGTTGTGTCCAGCTGTTTGTGACCACATGGACTGCAGCACACCAGGCTTCCCTGTCCATCACCAGGTCCCAGAGCTTGCTCAAACTCATGTTCATCAAGTTGGTGATGCCATACAACCATCTCATCCTTTGTCGTCACCTTCTCCTCCTGCCTTCAATCTTTCCCAGCATCAGGGTCTTTTCCAGTCAGTCAGTTCTTCACTTCAAGTGGCCAAAGTATTGGAGCTTCAGCTTCAGCATCAGTCCTTCCAATGAATATTCAGGACTGGTTTCCTTTAGGATGGACTGGTTTAATCTCCTTGCAGTCCAGGGTACTCTCAAGAGTCTTCTCCAACACCACATTTCAAAACCATCAATTCTTTGGTGCTCAGCTTTCTTTATGGTCCAACTCTCACATCCATACATGAGTACTGGAAAAACCATAGCTTTGACTAGATGGACCTTTGTTGGCAAAGTAATGTCTCTGCTTTTTAATATGCTGTCTAGGTTGGTCATAGCTTTTCTTCCAAGGAGTAAGCGTCTTTTAATTTCATGACTGCAGTCACCATCTGCAGTGATTTTGGAGCCCAAGAAATTAAAGTCTGTCACTGTTTCCATTGTTTCCCCATCTCTTTGCCATGAAGTGATGGGACCAGATGCCATGATCTTAGTTTTTAGAATGTTGAGTTTTAAGCCAGCCTTTTCACTCTCCTCTTTTACTTTCATCAAGAGGCTCTTTAGTTTCTCTTTGCTTTCTGTCATAAGGGTGGTGCCATCTGCATAGCTTAGGTTATTGATATTTCTCCTGGCAGTCTTGATTCCAGCTTGTGCATCATCCAGCACAGTGTTCCTCACGATGTACTCTGCATATAAGTTAAATAAGCAGGGTGACAATATACAGCCTTGACATACTACTTTCCCAATTTGGAACCAGTCTGTTGTTTCACATCTGGTTCTAACTGTTGCTTCTTGACCTGCATACAGATGTCTCAGGAGGCACGTAAAGTGTCTGGTATTCCCGTCTCTTTAAGAATTTTCCAGTTTGTCATGATCCATACAGTCAAAGGCTTTAGCATAGTCAGTGAAGCAGAAGTAGATGTTTTTCTGGAATTCTCTTGCTTTTTTGATGATCCAACGGATGTTGACAATTTAATCTCTGGTTCCTCTGCCTTTTCTAAATCCAGCTTGTACATCTGAAAGTTCTCGGTTCATGTACTTTTGAAGCCTAGCTTGGAGAATTTGGGGCATTACTTTGGTAGTGTGTGAGATGAGTGCAATTGTGTGGTAGTTTAAACATTCTTTGGCGTTGCCTTTCTTTGGGATTGGAATGAAAACGGACCTTTTCCAGTCCTGTGGCCACTGCTGAGTTTTCCAAATTTGCTGGTATATTGAGTGCAGCACTTTCACAGCATCATCTTTCAGGATCTGAAATAGTCAACTGAAATTGCATCACCTCCTCTAGCTTTGTTCATAGTGATGCTTCCTAAGGCCCACTTGACCTCGCTCTTCAGGATGTCTGGCTCTAGGTGAGTGATCACACTATCGTGATTATCTGGGTTGTTAAGATGTCTTATGAGGAACTAATTTTTGTGGCCAGGTTTGTCAGATAGGCCCTTTGCTACCTCATTGCAAAACTCAAAACCTATATGACAAGTTGTAGTTAGAAATCATTTGGATAATTTTTGAGTCTGTGACCACTGCCAGATTTTCTAAGTAATTCAGCTTTCACTGTCACTCCAGTTCCTAATGGAAGTCTCCTTATCTATCAGTTAGGGTTCCTTTTGAAGCCAACTGAATCTACTCCTACTCTTTTAAGTAGAAAGTAATAATTAGAAGATTTTAGAGAGTATATTACGAGAACAAAGCTTTAGAGGGCTAGAGATTCGAACTTTGATGTTGTTAGCCAGAGAGTTGAAATATTCTGCTATGCTACAGGACACCGCCATTTGTGTTACTTCCCTAATCCTGCGTTTGAAACCTAATAAATGTGAACTTGGGCAAGATAGTTAACTGCTCTGTGTCTCAGTTTTGATGTCTATAAAGTGAGATAGATGAAGATCCCTAACTGGAGGATTGTTGCATTAAATGAGCAATATACAAGTTCCTGTAACAGTGTCTGGACGCCTGGTATCGTATGTTGCTGCGCTAGAGCTACCTTAGCAGTATTGCAGACTGGGTGGCTTACACAACAGAAATTTATTGTCTCACAGATCTGGAGGCTAGAAGTTGTAGGAGAGAGAAATTTTTCCCTTCTCATTTTGGGTTCTATGGCTGGTCTAACAATTAAATTAGCATAGAACAGGGGATTTATAGGAGAAAGATTTAATTTCATATATAAGAGACCCTCAAAGGTATGAGGCTCTAAATCAGGCAGTTGAGGCTTATATGCCATTGTTAGCTAAGGAGGAGAGAGAGTAGAGGTCTGAGACTTCACAGGAGGAAGGCAGTTAATAGGAGGATGGGAAGAGCAAATGTTTGCCAAATAAATGTTTCCCATGCCATGCAGGTAAGTCCTTCTGATGTAAAATGTTATGTCTGGTTTTAACTCTCTTCTGGGTACAGACTCTCTGCCTAAATCCTTTGAGGTGGTTAAGGGAAGGGTAAAATAAACTCTTCCCTAGTCTGTTAGGTCTTGTTCACCTTCAGCTCAAAATGATCCACATGCCTGGTGGCACATTTTGGGATCACGAGTTCTGGTCCCTCTGAGAGTCCAAAATCAGGATGTTGGTAGGGTTCATTTCTTACTAGGACTTTGAAGGAAGAATGTTATGTGCCTCTCCCCTACTTATGGTGGTTTATGGCAATCTTTAGTGTTCTTTGGCTTGTGGAAGCATCACCCTGATCTTTTCCTTCATCATTTCTTACTAGGACTTTGAGGGAAGAATGTTATATGCCTCTCCCCTACTAGAGTATTTAATGGATACTCTAGTCATACAAGAATAGAATACATGGTTATGTATCATCCTTATTTATATTATTGCTTCTTTGTGCTTTATACAGTGTAAATAAGGTCCTTTACTGAGATTTTTAAAGGGTGAATGAAAAAGTTCTATCAGTAGATTTAGATGGATTTTGTTTCTTTAGTATTGTACCCAAACCACTATGGTCAAGTTACTGTATTTTCTTAAGTGTGTTCTGTGAGTGCTAGTCCTACTAGATCTTATGTAATTTGGGGGGCGGGGGATGAGAAACAAATAGATTGGGGAATATTATATATTATTGTATATGCCTCTTTCGGATGACTTAGTACATATGAATAGTTACAAGGAACAGTGTAGTGAAGAAGCCAACTTTATTTTGCTTTTAACTCAGTATTTCCTAAATGTATCATAACATCTACTAATATAGTGAAGTCACTGTACACCAAACATTTGATCTTTTGGAGTCCCAGGGCCCTAGAGAAGTAGTACCTCTTATATCCATAATTAGGAATTATGTAATTATTTTTAGCTCTCTGGGGAAAAATCCTTCTAACGTGTAAGTTTATTGTTAAACTTTTTGGTTAAGTGAACTGCCTGGATTGTAGTTCTGTTTTGGAGTTTGTCAGCAAAGCTATAATGTAAATGTTTTGAAGGTAGGATTAGTGTCTGTTTTCTATGTGTATGCAAAACTTACCACATAGGAATCATTTAGATGGCAGTTTGAGAGGAAAAAAAATCAAAGTCGTATAGATAGTTCTTGATGTCTTTCATAAGTAAGATGAAGGTAGGAAATGATTTTTTTGGCTGTTGAATAAGCCCTTTAATTCTGTTTGATGTATTTCTGTTGCAGTTTTTCTTCATTAAAAAACAACAACATAGCTTTATTGTGATATAATTGATGTAAAATAACCAGAGCATCTTTTCATGTGCCTTTTGGTTATTTGTGTGTTTTTTTTAGAGAAACGTTTCTCTAGGTCTTCTACCCATTTTTTTGATTGGATTGTATGTTTTTCTTCCCCCCTGATATTGAGTTGTATGAGCTGTTTGTATATTTTAAATATTAATCCTTTGTCAGTTGCATTATTTGCAGATGTTTTTCTCTCAGTTTGTAGGTTGTCTTTTTACTTTGTTTCCTTTGCTTTTATTGTTGTTGTTGTCAGTTGCCTAGTCATGTCAGACTCTTTGCAATCCCATGGACTACAGCATACCAGGCTTCCCTTTCCTCACCTTCTCCTGGAGTTTGCCCTTTGCTGTATAAAAGCTTTTAAGTTTGATTAAATCCTCTTTGTTTATTTTTGTGTTTATTTCCTTTGCCTTGGGGAACAGATGTAGGAAAATATTGCTGTGATTTATGTCAAAGAATGTCTTGCCTATATTTTATGTTCCCTTCTAGAACTTTTATAGTGTTATGGCTAACATTTATGTCTTTAAACCATTTTGGGTTTATTTTTTTATATTGCATGAGGGAATGTTCTAAACTCATTGCTTTACATGTAGCTGTCTAGCATTGCTAACACCATTTGTTGAAGAGACTCTTTTCTCCATTGTATATTCTTGCTGCCTTTGTCATAGATTAACTGTGATTGTATTGGTTTACCTCTGCACTCTCTATTCTAGTCCATTGATCTGTTGTGTCTGTTTTTGTACCAGTACCATACTGTTTGGTTACTGTAGCTTTATAGGATAATCTAAAGTCTTGAAGGCTTATGCCTCCCTTTGTTGTATTTTCTTAGGTTTGTTTTGGTAAGTCTGGGTATTCTGTGATTCCATATAAATGTTAGGATTATTCTAGTTCTATAAAAAATATGTCCTGTTTTGGTATGGATTGCACTAAATCTGTAGATTTCCTTGGGTAGTGTGTCCCTTTTGACAGTATTGTTGCAATCTAAGAGTATGAGCTTTGAATCATCTTCAGTTTCCTTTATCAGTGCTTTATAGTTTTTACAGTATGGGTCTTCCACTTCCATAGTGAAGTTTATTCCTGGGTTTTTTTTCCCACAATTTTATATGCATGTGTTTTTTAACTTTCACTTTCTGATATTTCATTTTTAGTGTGTAGAAGTATACTGGATTCTGTATTTTAATCTTGTATTTTGCAACCTTGATGATTCATTTATTAGTTCTTCTAGTTTTTGTGTGGAGATTCTGGGATTCTCTGTATACATTATTATGTCATCTGCCAAGAGTGACAGTTTTACTTCTTCCTTTTCAATTTGAATTCCTTTTTTGTTTTGTTTTATTTTTCTTCTCTGATTGCTGTGGTTCGGACTTCCAATACTGTGTTGAATAGTAGCAGTGAGACATCTTTGTATTGTTTGTGAGTTTAGCAGGAAGACTTGAAGCTTTTTGCTGTTGTGTGTTATATTGGCTGTGGGTTTGTCATAAATGGTCTTTGTTGTGTTGAGATATGGCCTCTCTTTCCACTTTGGTTAGTGTTTTGTCATGAATGGGTGTTGATTTTTGTGAAATGCTTTTCCTGTATCTATTGAAATAATCATGTGGTTTTTGTCTTTTTTTTGTTATTGTTGTGTGTCACATTGACTGATTTGCATAGTTGAGCCATTCTTGTGACCCTGGAATAAATACAACTTGATTATGTTGTGTGATCCTTTTTATGTATTGTTGGATTCAGTTTGCTAATATTTTACTAAGGTTTGTATCTCTATTCATCAAAGATAACTGGCCTGTAGTTTTATTTTCTTAATAGTGTCTTTGTCTGACTTTTCTATCAGGATGATAGTGGCCTCAGTGACTTAATTTTTTGGAATAGTTTTGAGAAAAGTTTTCAATTAGCAATAATCATGACTTGGATAAACCTCATTGGCTACGATACTGCCCCTGTGCAAAGCTGGAATAGTTTTGAGAAAGATAGTTACAAGTTCTTATTTATATGTTTCATAGAATTCTCCAATAAAGGCATCCAGTCCTAGACTTTTGTTTGCAGGAAGTTTGTTTACAGATTCTATTTCACTTTTAGTGATTGGTCTGTTCACATTATCTGTTTTCTTTGTAACCCACTGTTGGCAGACTGTGTTTCTAGAACCTTTTCACTTCTTCTAGGTTGTTCAGTTTGTTGGCATATAACTGTTTATAGTATTCTCTTATGATATTTTATATCTGTGGTATTAGTTGATTTTTCTCCTCTTTCATTTCTTATTTTGTTTATTTGGATTCTCTCTTGGTGAGTCTAGCTAGAAATTTGTCAGTTTTGTTTATCTTTTTAAAAGACCAGCTCCTGATTTATTGATCATTTCTACTTTTTTAAAAATTCATTTCTCTCTACTCTTTATTATTTCCTTCCTTCTGCTGAGTTTGGACTTTGTTTTGTAATTCTCTGAACTGATGGTTATTTGTCATTTTTCTTGTTTCTTGAGGAAGGCCTGTATCACTATGAACTTCCCTCTTAGAATTACTTTCGATGTATTCCAGAGATTTTGTAAAGTTGTGTCTTCATTTTCATTTTTTTAAGATATTTTCTGGTTTATTCTTTGATTTTGTCATTGACCCATTGTTTCTTAGTAGTGTGTTGTTTAGTCTCTGTGTGTTTGTTCATTCTTCATTTTTTTTTCCTGTGGTTGATTTCTGATTTCATACTTTTGTGATCAGAAAAGTAGGTTGAAATAATTTATATCCTTTTAAATTTGTTGAGGCTTGCTTTGTGACCATGTGTGTGATCTATCCTAAAGAATGTTTTATGCATCCTTAAGAAGAATGTATATTCTGCTTTTTTTTTTTTTTTATGTTGTGTCCTGGACATATCAATGAAATACAACATATCTGTGTCATTTAGAACCTCTGTTGCCTTATTGATTTTATGTCTGTATGTCCATTGATGTCAATGGAGTGTAGTCTCCTGCTGTTATTGTATTATTGTTGATCTTTCCCTTTATGTCTGTTAGTATTTGCCTTATAAATTTAGGTGCTCTGTATTGGGTGTATATATGTCAAGAAGTATTCTTTTCTTGTGTTGATCCCTTTATCAGTCTATAGTACCCTTCCTTGTCTGTCTTTATAGCCTTTGTTTTAAAGTTTGTTTTGTCTGATATGAGTATTGCTACTCCTGTTTTCATGTTGTTTCCATTTTCTAGTTTAAGGAAATAAATAATTGCATTTTTGAGAATTTTTTCCCCTAATAATAAATCTTTTTCTAAGAATACCTTTATTATTAAATTTCTTTCAACTCCACTTTAGTTGAATCCCAGAGATTTCAATGTTGATTTTTCATTTGCATGTAGGTAAATATTAAAGAAAATTTCCTCTGAGAGCCTTTGGGGTCCCTTGATTATTTGGAAATGTGTTGTTCGATTTCAAAATGTTTGGGAAATTTATAGGTATTTTTCTATTACTGATTCTTAGTTTGATTGTATTATGATCAATTGGGTGTATGATTTCAGTTCTTTTAAATTTAAAATGTTTGTTTTGTGACCTAGGACATGCTTTGATTCATGTTCCGTGTGTAGTTGAACAGAATGTATATTCTGTTTTTATTGGTTGGAATGCACTGTTGGTGTTATTAGATTCCCTTGGTTTATGGTGGTCATTTTTTCTGTTCCTTGTTGATTTTGTCTAGTGCTTCTCAGTTGTTGAGGGAGAGGTATTGAATCTTACCTCTGGTTAGATACTGATTGGAAGGTAGGCAGTAAATATAACACCTGAAATACCTTTCTGGAAGGGAAAAAAAAAAAGGTTAGTTTTCTATAAATCCTTGTTTTAAAATTCTAACACCATATCAAGAGCATCATGGTTAGAAAGTCAGGGGAAGGGAAAAAGAAAAAAAAAGAGACTATGTCCAAAAGAAAGATAATATACTGTCTTATTTATTTACTTAGGCCCTGAGCAATTTTTTGGTGCTAGCTGAAAAGAGGGGTAGGACTTTGAAAGGGAAAAACCAATCCCCATTTTAATAATAAGGTTTTCCTCCACCCTAAAGTGAGAGCCAGAACAAAAATAAGGCATTTGATAATAAATTTTCCTGAAGCTTTGAAGAATAAGAAAGATCAATGTGCCCTGAGAAGTGCTTTGGACTTAAAGTAGAAAGATTTCACCTTTACTTAAGCGTGAGACTTATTTTGTGCATAGTTCAAGCAGTAGTCTGCATTGAGGATTCGTTAGAAACATATAAATTTCTCATTTATGTTTTTCGGTGAGTTGGTTTTTTTTTTTTGGGGTAATACCAAACTTTAGATTATGTTTCTCAAGGCCTTTTCCCCTTCATTTTAAAAAGAAAAAAAGAGATTAGTGACTAACACCCCATTTATGCAAATAATAAGTTATCAATATTTACATGTTTTTGGTGGTTTACAATTATCTCATTCGATTCATACAGCTCTGTGAGATTTGTAACACAGGTTCTTTATTCTTTAATTTTGGAATCTCAAAAAGGTTAAGTGATTGTTTCCTCAGGTCATAAAAATGGGTAGAGTAAAATTAAGATATTCTCATTCCTAATTAGCCTTCTTTCTGTGATACTCTGCCTTTGAAAGGATATATCTGTTTTCTTGAATAGAACTGACTTTACTTAAAGTATGTTTTATTTATATTTTATATTATATTGATTTTATATGTACTCCAATGATCATGTATTATAATATTTAATTTTACATAAGAATAAATTTCAGAGATGATTAGAAAGGTTTAATAAATTTTCAGACATTGACCTCATCCTGAATTTTCTCTTACATGAACTTGTTTTTAGATATCCTTCGATTATTTGCCCATAGATAACTATGACTTCTTACATGTTTTTACCTTTATGTGTTGATTTCAAATTATTTTTATTCTTTTTCTGATTTTATTTTTATATTAGAAAAAGTTAGAAAATGTATATGTTAGTATTTGTAAAGTTTCTCTTGTAATTTGTTTGGTTCAGTAATTACTTTCCTCTATAATAGAAGCAAATATTTTAAATTATTTAAATTTTTTTTTCTATGATTGGTGTTATATATTGTGAGATAACTTTTTAAAAATAAATTTTAAAATTAAATTTCCCTATCTGTTTAGTTGTATTTTGGTTATTATATATTAAAATCTTATACCTTTAAACCTGTGTTATTTTGTTGTCTGTTCTGTCAGTTTTACTTTTATGCAAATCCCACATTACTTTTGAAAAATTTTGCTTTATAATTTCAATTATATTTTCATATATTCAGATATTTCATATTTTGATATAATTATGTTTTCACATATTATTGAAACCATGATAATATATCATATTAATGATATAGTGATATATAATAATATATCATAATAATATAATATCACACATTATTGAAATCACTGTGTATGTATGTATTAAACATTTTTATTGAAAATAATTTTTCTTGTAGACCTGTTTTGTCATCAGATTCATGATGTAAGCAAATATGATTAAAATACATCAAATATAAACAAATCAATGAAAATCAATATGTGTATGTAGATGTCATTGTTGAAGTTTAGTTGGAGTTTTTTACTTTTTCCTCTAATTTTATGTCTTTTCTAAGATTCTTTAGTGAAAGATTTTTTCTTAATTAAGGAGGGAGCAACTTTTAAAACAACCCTATCTTAGACTTAGCCATTTGTAACAAGTGAAATACTAGTACTTTGTGATGAAGATGATGATGTTGTGTTTATTATGATGATGGTGATGATACCTTCAGTAACTGGACAGTAGGTCTCATTAACTGGACAGTAGGTCTCATTATTGTTTGGACAAGTTAATTTTATTAATATTGTAACCCTGCAGCATCCATATTGTTCAGTGTTTTGTGGAGGTTGTTTATTTTGTGTTAATTTAAATTTGTTATTGAACTCAGTATTCTCTAAGAACTGTGTTTTTAACAGAACAAGTTAAAATGTAGTTGTAATAAGCCCTGATCTTACAATACTATTTATTTTAATTTAAAGATAAACTTTTTGTTGAATGGAGTCTACAATGACAGCTTTCTTCTCCAGAGTATTATTCATCAGTGTGCTGGATAACTCTTTATAAATCATAGCTTTACATGTTGCTGTTTGCTTTTGTAAAAGACAGGCTTTAATCTGAAGTTTCTAAATAATCAGGGCTCTGTAAAAAAATCTAATGCAGAGCTTTTTAGATAATACAATTGAATGACTGTGTTCTGGAAATGGTGTTCGGAAGTAACATATAAATAAATAAATTAACATGTTGCCAACAGGCTGGGAACATATTTATAGCAAATATCATAGGCAGACAGCGAATATTATGTAATTAATATTCAGTGATGTAATATAAAAAGATAGGGAGTAAAGATTACATAGAGATTCCCCAAAGAAAATACAGATAGTAAAAGATACTCAGCCTTATCATTTAGAAATTCATGTCAGACCATCAATAAGAACCTTCCAGCAGCATATGAAATACTCAATACAGTGGTAATATCCAGTGCCATCCATGATTAAGTAACTCCCATAGATTATTGGGAGAATGTTTGAAGAAGTACAGTCATTTTGAGAAGTAGTTTGATAATTTGTGTCAACAGGCTTAAAATTGTTACTTTGATCCATTAATTCTTTTTCGTTTCCCAAGGAAATAATTATAGATATTTAAAGTTTTTGTATGTATTTATTATAAATAATTATTACATTTAGGAAGATGATTAAGTAATTTTTGATCATTTGTTTGACGAGATATTGGGCAGTCATTAAGAGCTGATATTTATAAGTATTATCATATTATGGGTGAATGTTTATAACATTGTTAATAAAGACATTGTAAATAAATATAATTACAGATAAAAACAGGAACACAATAACTTGTGGGTGGTTTAAAAAGTAGGGTAAGAATTTAAAGGAATATAGTAGACCTTTTATTTTAAGCACAAATAAGATTTTAAGTATTTTAGGAACATCTGAAGGTTGCTTGAAATTTCTCTGAGGCACTTATCTGCACTGTGCTCTTTGTAAAGTTGGTGTGTAGGAGGGAGTCACTTTCATCAGTGTAGCCAGCTACCCAGTCCCTGTATGTCAAGTTTTGCTTTTTCTGCTCTTTTTTACATAAATATCCTGGGGGGAGGATATATGCTATTTTAATGCTGCTGGAGAATTTGAGGATTCATAAATTTCTCAGACATATTCATGTATATTCCAATAATCCACTTGGCAGTTGTGGCCTCTGTGTTCTGGGGTTATGTAATTTCCCCCTTTTGAAATAGTTTCCTGATTTTCAAAAATTCTTTCAAGAGCATGTTATTTTTAAAGGAAAAGAAAACCCTTTTTTCAGTTATCAGTTAGGTATTGTAGCATCAAACTCTTCTTCATGAGACAGTATATTCTGTTTTTCTTACAGTGTCTCATATGCCATTAATCTCCTCTAGAATTTGAACTTATCTCTAGAAGTTCAGTTTGCGCCTTACTTTATTACCTGTGTTTTTACTAACATGTTTAGTCTTTTCTGTTTTGAATACATGAAATACAGTTATAACTCTTCTAAGTTCTTGTTTGTTGTACTGTAATCTGTGCCGTTGGTTCATGTATTTTAATATTCAATAGAAAAATGTAAAAATGCAAAAAACACTTAACATGTACAAAATACAAATACTACATATTAAGTTTATTTTAGAATATTATAAGCATGTTGTATCATCTATCTCTGTAACTTTTCTAAATGTTGTTGTTTGTATGTGTATATAGTATATTGTTTAATCATACATATTTTACTGTAAATTACCTCTGGCTATGTGTATTCTTCTGAAATGTTTTCTTCTTTCTTAATATTATGTTATTGAGAGACACATTGACGTATATACTTGTCGTTGGTTTTACTCTTCTGTAGTAGTATTTTGAAGGAATGCTTTTGTTCGTTCTCCAATTGATTTCAGTTATACACATTATCTCAGTACATATTCATTATTTCCATTTCAGTTATATGTAACTTTGTTTTGTTTTGACAGTGCTGTTATGAATATTCTTGTACTTGTTTTCCAGTGTACAAATCTAAGAATTTCTCTGAGTTACATAGAATGAGCTTAGGAATTGTATATTTTAGTAATGGAATTACTAGAATCTTATGGATTCTTACTGGAGTGGAATCATATGGAATCTTATGGATTCTTACTAGATTGGAATCATATGGAATCTTACTAGATTATCCAGGTTGATTTCCAAAGTGGTTTTATCTCATTTACAATGTTTCTTTTTATATGTATATACACTCACGTATATATATATATATATATATATATATATATATATATATGTATATATATACACACACACACATTTACACATGCATGTGCACATATATGTATGTATATATTTATGGTTGCAGTTAACATAGTAGAAAACATCTTTTGTCTAAATTCACTTTTTTCTTCTTTTTAAATATTATTTATTTTAGAAACAGAATCATTAATTTAGAGGGTACATTTTTTTTATTAACTAGCCCTCTTTTTTAAAGTTCTGTTTTTCTTGACTTACCATGTACTCTTAACATGTTTTATTTGTTATGAAAGTTATGCATGTGTAACATACTCAAATAATTCTACAAAATTTATTGTTAAAAATAGCTATCCCTTGTCTTGTTTCTGCCCCGTTTACTTTTCCCTGGAGGCCACCATTTTCAGCATTTTTGCTGATTTTTTGGTATTTACCTCCATAGCTCTAAATCACCTGCCTGTATTTCCACTTCTTAATTTTTATCTTCTTTGGCTTCCCACTTTAAAACATGAAAATTTAGCCTCCTTTATTTCTTCCAGCTTCCTGCACCATCCAAACTTCACATGTGTACTCTTCCCTCATCTCTTTTATCCCAAGTGCTAACATTATTAGGAAAAGTAAATGCATAGCTGAGTTATTTAGCAAACTATAATTTCTCTTCTTTTTTTTTTTTTTTTTTTTTTTTTTAAATATTATTTTATTAGTTGGAGGCCAATCACTTTACAACATTTCAGTGGGTTTTGTCATACATTGACATGAATCAGCCATATAGTTGAACCCCAGGGTTAGCAGAAGGAAAGAAATCTTAAAAATTAGGGCAGAAATAAATGCGAAAGAAACTAAAGAGACCATAGCAAAAATCAACAAAGCTAAAAGCTGGTTTTTTGAAAAAATAAACAAAATTGACAAACCATTAGCAAGACTCATTAAGAAACAAAGAGAGAAGAACCAAATTAACAAAATAAGAAATGAAAAGGGTGAGATCACAACAGACAACACTGAAATCCAAAGGATCATAAGAGACTACTACCAGCAGCTCTATGCCAATAAAATGGACAACTTGGATGAAATGGACAAATTCTTAGAAAAGTATAACTTTCCAAAACTGAAGCAGGAAGAAATAGAAGATCTTAACAGAGTCATCACAAGCAAGGAAATTGAAACTGTAATCAGAAATCTTCCAGCAAACAAAAGCCCAGGACCAGATGGCTTCACAGCTGAATTCTACCAAAAATTTAGAGAAGAGCTAACACCTATCTTACTCAAACTCTTCCAGAAAATTGCAGAAGAAGGTAAACTTGCAAACTCATTCTATGAGGCCACCATCACCCTAATTTTTGTTTTCTTTTAAACAGAGGAGGATGCTAGTAAAAGAAGAAGCAGTAAGAATTTTGAAATCTTAGAGGGGATTTGTATTGCAGAGGAGGATTTGTGGAAGGAGATAATACTAGTCACTAAGGAAGCCATAGATTCCTTAAATGGGAGTGGAACAAGATGAGTAAGAATGACTAACCATCAAAAAGTACCTCATTGTGTTTTGATTTCCATTTCTCTAATAATTAGTGATGTTGAGGCATCTTATCATGTGCTTGTTGACCACCTGTATGTCTTCATTAGAGAAATGTTGATTTAGGTATTCTGCCAATTTTTTTATTGGTTTGTATGTTTTTACAGTACTGAGTTGTTTGAGCTGTTCATCTATTCTGGATATTAATACCTTGTTGGTTATTGTTTCCAAATATTTTCTCTTGGTCTGTAGGTTTTCTTTTCATTTGTTGATGGTCCCTTTTCTGGACAGAGCTTGTAAGTTTGATTAGATCCCCTTTGTTTATTTTTGCTTCTATTTATTTTGCCTTGGGAGACTTATCTAGGAAACTATTACTATGATTTATGTCAAAGAACATCTTGATTCTGTCCTCTCCTAGAAGTTTTATGTTGTCGTGTCTTACATTTAGGTCTTTAAGCCATTTTTAGTTTATTTTCAAATATGTTAGAGAATGTTCTGATGTCATTCCTTTACATGTAACTGTCCAGTTTCCCCAGCATCACTTTTTGAAGAGACTGTCTTTTCCTCTTTGTACATTTTTCTTTCTTGTTGTAGGGTAATTCACCATAAGTGTGTGGTTTTATTTCTGGGCTACCTATCCTGTTCTACTGATCTATGTGTCTGTTTTGTACCAGAACTATACTGGACTTCCCAGATGGCTCAATGGTTAAGTGTTCTCTCCTGGCAATGCAGGTGACACAAGAGACAAGGGTTTGCTCCCTAGGTTGCGAAGATCCCCTGGAGAAGGAAATAGCAGCCCCCTCCAGTGTTATTGCCTAGAAAATTCCATGGATAGAGGAGCCTGGTGGACTGCAGTCCACGGGGTTGCAAGTGTTGAACACGAATGAGCAGGCATGCATACATAAACTGTTTCGGTTACTATGACCTTGTAGTATAATCTGAAGTCAGAGAGTATGATTCCTCTAGTTCCATTCTTCTTTCTTAAGATTGTTTGGTATTCAGGGTCTTCTGTGTTTCCATACAAATTAAAAATTTTTTTCTTCTAGTTCTGTGAAAAATGCCGTTGGTGATTTCATAGAGATTGCCTTGAACCTGTAGATTGCCTTGGATAGTATAGTTTCTAACAATATTGATTTTTCCAATTCAAGGATACGGTATATCTTTCCATCTATTTTCCATACATCTTTCAATTTATTTTACCAGCATCTTACAGTTTTTGGAGTTTAGCTCTTTTGTGTCCTTAGGTAGATTTATTCCTAGGTATTTTATTCTTTTTGGTGCCGTGGTAAATGGGATTGTTTCCTTATTTCCTGTTTTGATAGTTCATCATTGGTTAATACAGATTTGTGTATGTTAATTTTGTATCCTGAAACTTTACCAAAATCATTGATAACCTCTTGTAGTTTTCTGGTAGCATCTTTAGGGTTTTCTATGTATAGTATCATGTCACTGGCAGACAGTGACATTTTTACTTCTTCCTTTCCAATTTGAATTCCTTTTATTTTTCTTCTCTGATTGCTATGGATAGACCTCCAAACTATATTAAATAAAAGTCTTATTCATTTTTTTGATACCTATGTTAGGTCATTCAGTTGAATCTCTTTTTCTTTAGTCTTTTAATTAGATTTTCTCAATTTAAGTAAACATAGAGTTGAGTAGTATCATTTCTTTTCTGCTAAAATTGCTAGTCTTATCATTTTCTTACTAAAGAGAGGATAAATATGTTAAACCCAAGTAGATCACTTGTGTTTTCTCACATATATTCTTGGTACATATAACGATTCAATCTAAGCGGCTAGAAAGGTAGTTCTGGCTTTCTATTTCCACACTTAATTAAGGTTTAATTGGTAGGTGTGAGTAGTGGTCTCATATTTGAAAATTTGGCATTTTAGCACATTTTATGTATTTTAAAACTTTTACATGTTACTTTTTCAAAAAATTTATTAAACTTAGAATGAAAGTGAAAAGTGTTAGTTGTCCATTTGTGTCCAACTCTTTGTGACCCCATGGACTGTAGCTGTCCATGGAATTCTGCAGGCAAGAAAACTGAAGTGGGTAGCCATTCCCTGTCTTGCAACTTGAGAAATTTCAAAGTTCATCAGGATATTTATTTATAGTAATTTGGCACAGTTTTTTGGTAACCTGTTGACATTATTTTGAATTTATAATAATCATAATTCAATTCTTGCTTTACCAATTCTATAATGTTTGAAACATTTTCCTCCAGAGTAAAGTTCTCATTAGGTAGAGAATGTTTGGATAATTCTGTTTCTTAAAATACAGATTTTAAAAGGGAATAGTGTTCAACAGCAAGTTTTTAACATTTTGCAGAAGTTAGACATGATGGTTTGATACCTTTATATTTATTCAGTATTGAAATATTTAAATGTGTGTATTTTTTTAAATAGATTATCTTTCTCAAGGAATAGACCTTTCTGGAATAGAAGTGATAGAAAATGATCTACTTTTTGTTGCAAGAGCTCGACTTGAAGTGGAAAATCAAGCTAAGCGCTTACTGGAGCAGGGTGTGGAGACTCAGGTAATAAAAATAGTATTACTTTTGTAATGTGAAAAATGTCGTAATATAGATGAACATTTGATTTCGTGTTTAAAATAATGTTTGTCTTTATTACTGAAGAACTATGTCTATGGTTTTAATTCGAGAGTAGGCATAATGTAAGTACAAGAAAAAATTTAAAAGTATGTTTATTTAATTCTACTTAAAATAGATTTTAAGATTTCTAATGTGTATTATATATAGTGTGGATTGTATTTTAAATATCATATGTATATGTAGATAGACGGTTAACAGATATTGAGTAGGCTTCCTTTGTCCAAGTCACTGATACTCATTTAAGCTTTTCAGTGACCCAGTTAGTATGATATTATTGCTATTTCCATTTTACAAATGGGGAAACTGAAAGCTTAATAATTGGTCAGAGGTCATACATCTGGTAAATGGTTTAGTTTGCCACTCTTATAATCACAGTGCCAGAAATTTTTTAAGAAACTTCTCGAGATTTCTAAGATACCATTTTCCTGATGCTTAATTTTCTGAATTAGAAGAGCCTAATGGTATTGATGTCGTAAAATCAGAAAATTAAATATAAATCTCAGTTCTGTATTTGTATCGCATCCAGATAGTTGCTCCATTTGTACTGGACCCAAATTTTTAATTCATATTCTTTAAACCCAAAGTTTCATTTTGAAAAAAAAATTTCATTTTGTGCATTTGTATTGGACAGAACTAATTTTATAAATATTCAGTTCTTCAGTCTCTAAATCAGGGAATATTTGATTTCTGATTCTCAGCTCTTGTAGTTTTATGTTTAAATGAACTTTTAAAGTTGATTATCATATATGTATAATGAAAAGTGAACAAATCATAGACACACAGGTAGAATGAAATACTTCAAAGTGAGCACACTTGTGAAATCAAAACACAGGTCAAGATATGGGACATTACCAGCACTCCTGGTGTCTCTTCACTCTCACTCACAATCACTACTCTCTCCTTTCCTACAGATAACTTTGATTCTAACTTCTAACCCTGGAGTTTAGTTTTATCTGCCACCAATTATGTGTTAACTCTTGGTCTCACTATGAAGATAAAATGCTCATACTGTTGAAAAATACTTGTCTGCATCATATAAGAGAGGATGCCTCATTCTTAAAGAAATATTCAAGGAATTCCAAGTCAGTTTTGAATTAACATGAATATTTCTATAGAAAATTGGTGCTGGCCCAGCTCATTTAGTTACAAGAAAGGAAGTAATCTAACATTTCAGAAAGGACAGAGTCACAGAATTTTTGTATTCCTCTAATGGTCATAATATCACTACATCAGAGATCAAACCTTTATTTATATGTACTGCTTAATATTTTTTACCTGTGAAGTTTTTATTGCTATATATATCTGTATATGTATGCATGTCTCTGATTTATGGTAGAAAGGAAATAGTATCACAGTTTGTAGAACTCAAATGCTGTTTTTAATAGAGATGGGGGAAATGATTATCATTTAAAGACTAATTTGTTTTATTATATTCTCATATATTTAAAGCAGGAAAATATTTTCTAGGATAGTAGTTCCTAAGCAAACTCAATTTTATGTATGTTGTTACTTTATGTCCATTTTAATAATTGTCAAATATGACTTTGCTTCAGTTTTTAAATCACATTGAAGTTAAACTGATCAACTTTAAGAAATTAATATTCCTTAAATATTGGTAGTGTTAAATATGCAGATTTATGGAGTTAATCAAAAGATATTTAAGTGGGTAAATATTGTTGTTTGGCCAATTGCCTACATCTAATCAATGAACTTACGAGGATAAAGAAGAAAATATTTTTAAATGTTGTGCATCTACATGGGTAGATGTGGAATGATCTGCATGGAACTAAAGAACTATAATTTTGCTGTATGTTTCAGTGTGATTTGGAAGAAAATAGATTCTGCTTAGTGGATGGGAATATTGTCTCTTTGTTAAGTCTGTGCTGTGCTTACTCCCTCTGTCACATCCGACTCTTTGCGACCCTGTGAACTGTAGCCCTCCAGGCTCCTTTGTCCATGGGGATTCTCCAGGCAAGAATACTGGAGTGGGTTGCCATGCCCTCCTCCAGGGGATCTTTCTGACCCAGGGATTGAACCCAGGTCTCCCGCATAGCAAGCAGGCTCTTTACCATATGAGCCACCAATTATGTTATAGTTTGCTGACATTAACCATTAATATTTTTTAATTCATTTTTTCTTGTTAAATTCCATAGATATAAAGTAACCTTCTGAGTATAATTTGGCCTTCTCCATAATTTTCCTAAAGGAAGAAAATATACTGTCTTGCCATTATTAACATTCTGGTTCATTTCACAACTTTTACAACATTGCTGCTGCTGCTGCTAAGTTGCTTCAGTTGTGTCCGACTCTCTGCGACCCCATAGATGGCAGCCCACCAGGCTCCCCCGCCCCTGGGATTCTCCAGGCAAGAACACTGGAGTGGGTTGCCATTTCCTTCTCCAGTGCATGAAAGTGAAAGTGAAGTCGCTCAGTCGTGTCTGACTCTTAGGGACCCCATGGACTGTAGCCTACCAGTCTCCTCCGTCCATGGGATTTTCCAGGCAAGAGTATTGGAATGGCCCTCCATTGCCTTCTCTGTTTTACAACATTCCTCATGTGTAAATTGATATTTGTATTTATAGCATTATTTATGTTTGAATTTATTCATGTGTGTCTGTCTCCCTCAGACCTGGGTCCTCTGGGTTATTTTTACAAAGTCAGATTTCTGGCTTAGCAGGATGATACCCTTATCAGTAACAGTGTCCCTGAGATAATGTTCTCAGGAACCAGGATGTCTTAGCAGAAAGTGCCTGTGTTTTGGAGCCTCTTTCCTTTTCCTTTTAGAAAGCAGCAAGTCAGAGGTGTCCTACAGCTGTCCCAGCAGGCAGTTTAGGAATTCAGGGTGAAACTAACCTTTATTGAATGCTCCTTCTCTGCCAGGCTTTGTGTTAGTCACTTTAGATTTGTTATCTCAACCACAGTAACAAATACGTGAGGAAGACATAATTATCGACTTTTTAAGTTAAGGAAACAAAGGCCTGGAAAGGTTAGGAAATTAGCTGCAGATGAGTCAGCTATTAAGTAGTAGAGTCATGGTCTGGGGTCACTGCTTTTCCTCTTTCTTCAATAGGACCAAGCAGTTTATTCCAATTATGTTAAATAATTACATTTTAAATCATCTGACAATTTGTGAAGCAATTTATATAAAAACAGTAATTTTTATAGTGTTAAAGTTTCTTTGGGAAGCCTCCATGGAATGACTCATCTAAACCAACTCCTCAGAACTTTTGTTTTTCTCTGGCCAGCTCTCTTTTTTCCATTCTCTGAAATGACTATTTTAGATTCTCCATTTTCTGTCAACCTTCCCCTCTCACCCCACACACCAACTAAGGCAGATGCTCTTAATTTCTGCTTCACAGAGGTGCCTCTCTATATACTATTTTTTGGATCCCATTTTCTTGGGAAACCTATCTCCTTTATATTTCTGTCTCTCGTGTCTTTGTTGTTTTTTACTCTATTTCTTCTCATCAGCATTTAATTTTACTCCTTTTATGCCACTCTCCCCTGTTTTCTCTGTCTTTCAGTCTCAAAAGCTTTCTTTAGTTTTCCACATGTGCGTTTTCCTTCCTCCTCTAGGGATTTCGAGTTCTTTTTATGCCTGGAACACTCTTTCTACTTCCCATTAAAACAGATGCTGCAGGTTATATATATTGGATTCTCAAAATATATTTTCCCATCTATAAGAAATCATTGAAATAGTTAAATTTATTGTTAATATTTATTACAAACATAGACTGAAATAACTACAGCATTTTAATATTGATGTAATACTGCATACCTGAACTGTTACTTAGTTTATGGGCTCATAACCTGAATCAAGGTGTTCAGTAAACATGTGTCATTACTCGCATTTAATAATCAACTTCTGACATTAATTTGGTTCCTCAGAAAAGTTAGCTATCTTCTTTTATTGAGTATATAGTTGGTGGCCATCATTTTTAATATCAATTAACTGTAAAAGTTAAATTTACTAAAAGAAAATTAGGGTAATTTCTTTTTGTAGCATTCTTTTTCTGAAACCAAAATTTTTAAAATAAATGCAGGTGACCTCTTTTTGATCATTACTGTTTTTCCTTAGTTAATTGCTTAATTATTCTGTATTCATTTGTAGGTTTTAATAGCTTTGTGGTGTTACAAGTCTCTACTACAGTATTACAAAATGTTTGTCTTGGAAGACATAAACTAAATAATTATTTACATACTAAGGAACAGTGTTTTCTTCTTACAGTACAAAACTGTAAACTGGTGACCTCACAAAGTCATGCTATTTCTGTATGGAAAGGATTCGTAGTGATACCACTGCCACATTCTTTTCTGCAGTGTTTAGGACTGATGACCCAGAGTACTTCTTCTGGTGAAGCATACCATTATCACCACACAAGAAAGAACATTCTTCATTTTGACAGGCAGTTTTTGTTCCAAATGTGGGGCTAGGTAAACGGCCATCTGCAGCTCCTCCTTGACTCCTGTTTCTCTTTGTTACTGATCCTGAAAATCTTTCGTTGAAAGAAGCCAGACAAAGAAGAAGAGAACCTTATGGTATTTTCAGGATTGTAACAGACTCCATTATCTCAAGCTATAACTAGCTTTCAAAATAGGTGACAGAGATTTTGATCTGGATGAGTTCCTGCATCACCATAGATACTAGGCCCCCACAGTGAAATGATGACATTTTAATTAGAAAGATGGCTTTAGCTTGTGAATTGCAAGCTTTTCCAGTAAACAAGTGCAGGGCTTTCTCGAGGTTCTAGGGTGGAACGGGATCATGTGCTTAACTTGTCTTTAAGATTATCAGGAAGAGTCTCTCAGCTCGATGCCAGGCTGGAATCTCCCCTGTGGTAATTGTTGCCAGTACTAGGAGGTAACATCCACAATCTGCCTTTTCTCTGAGTCAGAAAGCCTCCTTGGTCAGGTCCACACAAAGTACTGGTGCTTATCAGTTGTCAGCTAAAAGTACCATGACAGCATGATCCAGACAAAGTCTCTCTAAGAGGACAATGTGGAATTGAAGTTCACTAAATAAATATCTACATAGCATACAGTAACTGATAATGATGTTATGAACCCTTTTAACTTACATTGTTAAAAATTCTGAAGTGTTTCCAGCACAGCTGTTGCTGCTGCATAGTCACTTCAGTTGTGTACAACTCTGTGCGACCCCATGGACTGTAGCCTACCAGGGTCCTCTGTCCATGGAATTCTCTAGGCAAGAGTACTAAAGTGGGCTGTTGTGCCCTCCTCCAGGGGCTCTTCCCATCCCAGGGTTCAAACCCACGTCTCCTACATTGCAGGTGGATTCTTTACCATCTGAGCCACCAGAGAAGCCCAAGAAGGCTGGAGTGGGTAGCCTATCCCTTCTCCAGGGGATCTTCCCAACTCAGGAATCGAACTGGAGTCTCCTGCATTGAAGGTGGATTCTTTACCAACTAAGCTACCAGGAAAGCCCCTTCCAGCACAAAGAGGCTGCCAATTCAGATGTATTGTGTTGAAGATTTATGGAAGTTAACCATTTTTCTAAGCTACAAAAGGAACTTTTTGGCAAAGTTGAACTCATTGACTACTATCATAATTAATTATGGGAGTTCAGTTTGCAACCGGTTTTTTATTATTATTATTCTTTTCTTCTCTGTGTGCCCAACAAACACCATAGTTGACTCAGTGTCAGCTGAGTCAAGCTGAATACCTGCTTTATGGGCTAGCTTTCCATTTCCCCTAAAATCAGGAACAAGACAGGGGTGCCCACTCTCACCACTACTATTCAACATTGTTTTGGAAGTTTTGGCCACAGCAATCAGAGCAGAAAAAGAAGTAAAAGGAATCCAGATAGGAAAAGAAGAAGTGAAACTCTCGCTGTTTGCAGATGACATGATCCTCTACATAGAAAACCCTAAAGATTCTACCAGAAAATTACTAGAGCTAATCAACGAATATAGTAAAGTTGCAAGATATAAAATTAACACACAGAAATCCCTTGCATTCCTATACACTAACAATGAGAAAACAGAAAGAGAAATTAAGGAAACAATACCATTCACCATTGCAACAAAAAGAATAAAATACTTAGGAGTATATCTACCTAAAGAAACAAAAGACCTATACATAGAAAACTATAAAACACTGATGAAAGAAATCAAAGAGGACACAAACAGTTGGAGAAACGTACCATGTTCATGGATTGGAAGAATCAATATTGTCAAAATGGCTATACTACCCAAAGCAATCTATAGATTCAATGCAATCCCTATCAAGCTACCAACGGTATTTTTCACAGAACTAGAACAAATAATTTCACAATTTGTATGGAAATACAAAAAACCTCGAATAGCCAAAGTAATCTTGAGAAAGAAGAATGGAACTGGAGGAATCAACCTGCCTGACTTCAGACTCTACTACAAAGCCACAGTCATCAAGACAGTATGGTACTGGCACAAAGACAGAAATATAGATCAATGGAACAGAATAGAAAGCCCAGAGATAAATCCACGAACCTATGGACACCTTATCTTTGACAAAGGAGGCAAGGATATACAATGGAAAAAAGACAACCTCTTTAACAAGTGGTGCTGGGAAAACTGGTCAACCACTTGTGAAGGAATGAAACTAGAACACTTTCTAACACCACACACAAAAATAAACTCAAAATGGATTAAAGATCTAAATGTAAGACCAGAAACTATAAAACTCCTAGAGGAGAACATAGACAAAACACTCTGACATAAATCACAGCAGGATCCTCTATGACCCACCTCCCAGCGTAATGGAAACAAAAGCAAAAATAAACAAATGGGACCTAATGAAACTTAAAAGCTTTTGCACAACAAAGGAAACTATAAGTAAGGTGAAAAGACAGCCCTCAGATTGGGAGAAAATAATAGCAAACGAAGCAACAGACAAAGGATTAATCTCAAAAATATACTAGCATCTCCTGCAGCTCAATTCCAGAAAAGTAAATGACCCAATCAAAAAATGGGCCAAAGAACTAAACAGACATTTCTCCAAAGAAGACATACAGATGGCTAACAGACACATGAAAAGATGTTCAACATCACTCATTATCAGAGAAATGCAAATCAAAACCACAACGAAGTACCATTACATGCCAGTCAGGATGGCTGCTATCCAAAAGTCTACAAGCAATAAATGCTGGAAAGGGTGTGGAGAAAAGGGAACCCTCTTACACTGTTGGTGGGAATGCAAACTAGTACAGCCGCTATGGAGAACAGTGTGGAGATTCCCTAAAAAACTGGAAATAGAACTGCCATATGACCCAGCAATCCCACTTCTGGGCATACACACCGAGGAAACCAGATCTGAAAGAGACACACGCACCCCAGTGTTCATCGCAGCACTGTTTATAATAGCCAGGACATGGAAGCAACCTAGATGCCCATCAGCAGACGAATGGATAAGGACGCTGTGGTACATATACACCATGGAATATTATTCAGCCATTAAAAAGAATTCATTTGTCAGTTCTAATGAGATGGATGAAACTGGAGCCCATTATACAGAGTGAAGTAAGCCAGAAAGATAAAGACCATTACAGCATACTAACACATATATATGGGATTTAGAAAGATGGTAATGATAACCCTATATGCAAAACAGAAAAAGAGACACAAATGTAGAGAACAGACTTTTGGACTCTATGAGAGAAGGCGAGGGTGGGATGTTTCGAGAGAACAGCATCAAAACATATATATTATCTATAATGAAACAGATCACCAGCCCAGGTTGGATGCATGAGACAAGTGCTCGGGCCTGGTGCACTGGGAAGACCCAGAGGGAGCGGGTAGAGGGAGGTGGGAGTGGGGATCGGGATGGGGAATACATGTAACTCCATGGCTGATTCATGTCAATGTATGACAGAACCCACTACAATATTTTAAAGTAATTAGCCTCCAACTAATAAAAATAAATGGAAAAAAAAAAAAAAAGCGAGGGCTAGCTTTCCTACTGTTGCTAGTTTTCCTGGCTGGTCACGTGAATTCCAGAACAGATCTCATTATTTGAATTTACTGGAGCTCCTTTTGTATATTTGGTCCCAATGTTTTTGCTGTTTGCTAAATATACAGTTCCAGTAATTTTTCAAAAATGTATGAAGCATTTTTCTTGACACACGATAAACAGTTTGAGGGAATGGATGAGATGGGTGAAGGGGGCCAAAAACTTCTAGTTATAAAATAGACAAGTCAGAATATAATGTACAGCATGGCACCTGTGGTTAATACTGTGTTGTATATTTGAAAGTTGCTAAGATCTTAAATGTTTTCACCACAAGAAAAAGCATTTTTGTTAACTATGTATGGTAACATGTTAACTAGACTTATTGTGGTAATCATTTTGCAATATACACAATTATCAAATTATGTTATATACATGAAACTAATGTATGGCAGTTATATATCAAATTAAAAAATATATAAGATATGATTACAGTAAGAGCTTTTCAAGTTACACAGATCCAAAGATTTCATTTATTTTCTTTATTTTACCAGCCACAATGGATAAATTGCCACCCCATCTCATCTGTTAGCTCCTATCACTGTAAGCTCTCCTTAGGGTTTAAACTCATCATCTAAATTTTTTCCCTAAAGCTTAATAAGTCTTGTTTAGTGTATATTTGCTATTTTATCCTTAAATTTGAGTGGACACTAACTTGAACTCTTAACTTTCTAAATCAAGGGTTGGTGAAACTACCGTCTTTGTATTGTCAAGTGCTAATTGTTCTTACATTTTTGTATGGTTGGGGGAAAAAATGAAAGAACAATATACAGCAGTGACTGTATGTGGCATGTGTGGCCGCCAAAACATGAACTGTTTGCTGTCTTGCCTTTTGAGGACCTTAAGTGTGTGCTGATCCCTGCTTTAAATGGTTATCTTATCTTCATGCTGGGTGCTTTATCATGTTCCGTCCTTACATCCTTCCAACTCTGTTTCCTCTTTTACAATATTTTAATTATCACATGATATTTCTCTGTTTTTGTTTTCTGTCAAATGTAAAGTGGTAGTATTTTTCTTATTTTTATATTTTTCAGTCATGTTCTTTTCTTATTCTTTGATATAATCTCTTGTCATGAACAACCCACAGTAACATTGGTTACTTTGTTATTTTACTGCTATTTTGCAGTGTAGATTCATATCTAACTAACTGCTTTCAGCCTTAAGGTCTTTTGGTGTTATTGCTTTCCATAGTTTTTCAGTTGACTAAACTGAATAATTTTTTTCAATAACTACCTGAATTTTTATTGTATTTCATATGGAATTCTATCACTACTCTGCTTAAAATTTGGTAATCACTCTTTATGTGTAATTGTCTATTCTTCAAAAATTCAGAATTTTTGTACTTGGATAGCTCTATTTTATTTTACTCAATTTAAACAGTCTTATGCTGACTTTTTATTAGAGTTGTAAATACTAAAGTTTTTATTTTGTAGTTTGGAAACTACAAAGAACCAGAACCAGATAACCATTTTGCATCACTGTGGATTAATTTGCATTGTCCATAGTTTTATATAACTGGAGGCCTACAGTGTGTTCTTTCTTGTGTCTGGTTCTATCCATTCAATATTTTTATTTTGAGATTGATTCCTGTTGTGTATATTGGTAGTTTTGTGTTATTTTTGTTGCTAATTAACATTGCATTGTGTTTAAGTTACGTTTATCTATTCACTTACTGACAGGCACTGGGTAATTTCTGGTTTCGGGCTGCTGCACACACAGTGGCCATGTATAGTCAGGTGCATGTCTTTGTGTCAGCATGTTTCCTTTTCCTTGAGTAAACATCTAAGGCAAAATGATTGGGATTTTGCAAGGAATGATATGTTTACTTTCTATAGAGACTGCTAGGTTTCCAAAGTGGTTCCATCATTTTACAGCCCCTCATAAGGAGGTTAGAATTTCTGTTCCTCTAGATGGTCACCAAAGTTTTATGCTGGCAGTCTTTTTAAATTTTAGCCATCTTAATGGAGGTATAAGATTCTCACTGTAGTTTTAATTTGCCTTTTCTTAATTGATAATGTAACCAACTTTTCAAATGCCTAACAGTGAAAGGTATTTGCCTAACATTTAAAGACTTTATTGTCTTCTTATTGATTTGTAAGAATTCTTAATGTATTCTGGGTACCAGTCTTTTGTCATACATGTGAACTGTAAATATTTTCTCCCATCCTTTGGCTTGCCTTTTTTCTTTTAACATTGTTATTAAGGTATAATTTATATTTCATAACATTTGTGCACTTAAACATATAGTTTGATGGATTACTAAATTTTTGCATTTGTGCAACTATTTCACAGTTCAGGTATATTTTTTTTCTTAAGCTACTGTCACCACCAAGTAGTTCCCTCATGACTGTTTGTGGTCAGTTCTTCCTCCTGTCCCCAAGCCCAGGGAATCACTGATTTGCTTTCTGTCTCTCTACATAGTTGCCATTTTCTAAAAGTGTCATACAAATGGAACGATACAGTAGGTCATCTTATGTATCTAGCTTGTTTCACTTAGTATGTTTATATAGCTTCATCTATGTTGTTGCATGTATGGTGGTGGTGGTTTAGTTGCTAAGTCATGTTTAACTCTTGTGACCCCATGGACTGTAGCCCGCCAGACTCCTCTGTCCATGGAATTTCCCAGCCAGGAATACTGGAGTGGTTTGCTCTTTCCTTCTCCAGGGGGATCTTCCCAACCCAGGGATCAAACCCAGGTCCTCTGTATTGCAGATGAATTCTTAACCACCTGAGCCACAGTTCTTTCCCACTGTTGCATGTGTAAGTACTCCTTTTTACTGCTGAGTAATTCTTACACTTTTGGGCTGTTAAGAATAATGCTGTCTTGTTTTTCCCCTTGACATCATCTTTTATTTTTTTAATTTGGATTGTGTCTTGTTTCTTCTTCTTATTTAAAAATATTTATTTATTTTGGCTGCATTGGGCTCAGTAGTTGAGATATGCAGACCCTAAGGCTTAGTTCCCAGAGCAGAGAACGAGCTTGTGTCCCCTGCATTGCAAGGCAGATTCTTAACCACTGGACCGCCAGGGAAGTCCCTGTTTCTTGTTTCTTTTTCAGTTCAGTTCAGTTCAGTCGCTCAGTTGTGTCCGACTCTTTGCGACCCCATGAGTTGCAGCACGCCAGGCCTCCCTGTCCATCACCAACTCTGGGAATTTACCCAAACCCATGTCCATCGAGTTAGTGATGCCATCCAGCCATCTCATCCTCTGTCGTCCGCTTCTCCTCCTGCCCCCAGTCCTTCCCAACATTAGAG
Source organism: Muntiacus reevesi (assembly GCF_963930625.1). Taxonomy (NCBI): domain Eukaryota; kingdom Metazoa; phylum Chordata; class Mammalia; order Artiodactyla; family Cervidae; genus Muntiacus; species Muntiacus reevesi. Next base: position 46,004,679 of record NC_089254.1, on the reverse strand, counting down.
TCTTTTCCAATGAGTCAACTCTTCGCATGAGGTAGCCAAAGTACTGGAGTTTCAGCTTCAGCGTCAGTCCTTCCAGTGAACACCCAGGTCTGATCTCCATTAGGATGGACTGATTGGATCTCATTGCAGTCCAAGGCACTCTCAGGAGTCTTCTCCAGCAACACAGTTCAAAAGCATCAATTTTTCGGCGCTCAACTTTCTTCACAGTCCAATTCTTAAATCCATACATGACCACTGGAAAAACCATAGCCTTGACGGACCTTTGTTGGCAAAGTAATGTCTCTGCTTTTTAGTATGCTGTCTAGGTTGGTCACAACTTTCCTTCCAAGGAGTAAGCGTTTTTTAATTTCATGGCTGCAATCACCATCTGCAGTGATTTTGGAAGCCCCCAAAAATAAAGTCTTACACTGTTTCCATTGTTTCCCCATCTATTCACCATGAAGTGATGGGACCAGATGCCATGATCTTTGTTTTCTGAATGTTGAGCTTTAAGCCAACTGTTTCACTCTCCTCCTTCACTTTCATCAAGAGGCTTTTTAGTTCCTCTTCACTTTCTGCCATAAGGGTGGTGTCGTCTGCTTAGCTGAGGTTATTGATATTTCTCCTAGCAATCTTGATTCCAGCTTGTGCTTCTTCCAGCCCAGCATTTCTCATGCTGTTTCTTTTTAAAAATATTTTAAAAATTGAAGTATAGTTGATTTATAATATTGTATTGGTTTCAGGCATACAACACAGTGGTTCAGTATTTTTATAGATTATACTTGATTTAGATTTATTGTAAAATAGTGACTATTTTCCCCTATTCTGTATAGTATATCCTTGTTGCTATTTCCTCTTTCTTGATCAGGCCTACTTGATCAGGCTTTTATTAACTTTTTTTTTCTAAAAGATTTAATCTTTTATAAAGAGCAAATTTTTTTAGTTTTGATAAAAGCCAGTTTACCCATGCTTTCATTTGCATGTTATATAAGAAATTTTTGCCTACTCTAATATTGGAAAGCTTTCCTCCTGTGTTTTCTTTTAGAAGTTTATAATTTTTTGTTTTAAGTTTAATTTTTATGTACAGTGCTTAAGGGTTAATTTTTTCTTACAGACATACACAGTTGTTTGAGCACCTTTTGTTGAAAAAGGTTATTTTTTTTCTTCCACTGAACTACTTCATTGTGAATTTGAACGTATTTTGGCACCTTGAGAACATTTAATTCACAGTCTTTCTGCTAATGGTTTTAATATCTATTGATGATTTTTGCCCAAATCTTTTTATTTTTTTCAGTAGAGATTGTGAAAGAGTGATATTCTGTTTTTATTATTAGTTTGTACTTGTTAGTTGTGATTCTTTTGTAAAGAAGAATTTTTTCTCACTAATTGAAAGGGCACTTGGTTACCTTGAACTGCAGTTACTTTTTAAAATGATGGGTAAATATTTAGATTTTGCACTTTTATTACCAACTTACAGAGTAAGGAGTTTATATATTAAGTCACCTTCCTGGTAGTAAATGGGGTATAACTTTGTTCTCTTCTGTTTTTCTTTTATTTTTTTTTAAAGTATTATATGGATTCATGTGTTTTTATGTATTGTGTTTTCATCAATTTGGTGCTGGATGAAGCTTGAGAGTACTGTAGCAACAAACTTGACCAACAGTGTTTTAAACAGGGGTTTGTGTGGATGTGGGTGGTGCTGACATTGTTTCAGCTACTTCACAAGCATGCCAGTCTCTCTTTCCATTCTGCCTTCCTTAGTGTCCCCTTGCTTGTCATATCATGGTCACAAGATAGCTGTCACACTGCAGGCAGTAATCCATGTTCACAGTGTGGAGACGGAGCAGTGTCAACTGCCAGCCCAAAGGCATGTTACAGAATCTTTTTTCAAAATTGCCTCAGCAGATGTTTTGTTATGTCTCATTGACCAGATAGGTCTCACAGTCACCCCAAGTGTCAGGAGGACTATGAAAACAAGAACCTGACAAAGAGGAACAAAATTGTCGGTGTTGGCTTAAGCTACTCATGAAGTGTGTGCACGTTGACATCCATGGAGAAAATTAGGTTTCAATAATAAGAAAGAAGGAGGGAAGGAATTTTTAGGGAATACCTAATAATGGCTGCCATAAATATATTTGGTAAAATAAGGAATGACTAGAATTATTATATTGTATTGCTTTATTTAAAAGTAAGCCACATATGCATATTTAAGTTAAAAATTTGTGTTTGAGTAAGATTTGGGTGCTTGCAGCATTAATGTCTCATGATTGCTTTTGTTTTCCTATTATAAAATTCATTTTATTATTGAACACATTTTTAGTGTCCTTGAAATATTATTTGCTATTATTTAATGTGATGAGAATATTTTTCTGAGTACTGGCATCACTTTAAAACTTTTACTTAATGCCAAACTATAATTAGTGTGGACTGTGCACTCCAGATTCATTTGATAAAAAAAATCTGAAAATTAAAAGGACCTTTTTTTGTATATTGATTTGCCTTCTCCATTTTTTAAGGCCCTCTCTGTGTTATTCTTTTTTGTAGAACCTTCCTCTTCCAGTGCATGTTCACTTTCATTCTTTTTTCTCCTTTTTCTTCTTATGCTTATTTTCCCCAGTCCTTTTTCCCTGCTGCTTCTCAAAAAAGGCTAGAATAAAGTTGATTTTTGGTTGATAAGATCATACTGCACTATTAAGTGTTCTTCTTAGTTTCTTAATTTCATTTGGGTTATGCACTGTTGACTGCTGATTGTTAACAGGTTCTGAAATAATTATATTAGGTTAGTTGAGAAGTACATATCAAGCATTAGTGGACTGCATGCTACTGAATCAGAAAAGCCTCTGGTAAGCTCTGGATCACAACCGAGATAGTTAATATAATTCTTGCCTTTAAATTGCATTATTTAATGTGATTCTCTCTTCCTTCAATACTTGTAATCTCCCTTGGGGCTCCATTAAGTCTTCAGTGTTATAGCCATAGCTTCAAAAAAGTATCCAATGTATGTATCATGTTAGGATATAGAGATATTATAAATCGCTATAAATATTTTGACCTGCTATACACTTATTATGTATAAAGTGTTGTGAATTTATTAACATTAGTCTTGAGAAAATATTTGGATTTTAGAATTCCTCAGTTATTGTGCATGATTAAGTTGCTGTGCTTTTTACTGTATTAAAGTTATCTGAAAACTAGCCTACTTCTATTAAATACGTATTCTACTGAGGGAGTGGTTTAAAGAATTATCTGCTTAGCGATAAAAATTCTTAAATTTGTATCCTTTCTATGCTATAAAAATAAAATAATAAACTTTTTTTTTTCCAGCAGTAAGGATTTTCTATATAGTGGAAAATACTTGTTCTTTAAATTTTTGCTTGAACTGGCTTTGCATTTTTCTCACTATAACCTCTGTGTTTTTCAGAGACTGGGGACATGTTGATGATTTCCCTCCCCACCTCCCTCCCCACCTTTCTATTTCACTCCCCCTTTCAAATGTGATTCTGGGAGTTCCTATTTTTGTCTTATTTTAGTTAAGCATGAGATGGCTTATTAATGAAACTTTGAGGAAATCCTGTAGTCCTGAAACCACACTAATAACCAAAACAGAATAGCAGCGGGAAATTTTATTTTCTTTATTTGTCCTTTTCCTTCGCTTGGCTGATTGTATTTTTTTATATATTAAACCTGTGGCTGAGACAGTAAAGAATCTGCCTGCAGTGTGGGATGCCTGGGTTTGATCTGATTTCTGGGCTGGAAAGATCCCCTGAAGGAGGGCATGGCAACCCACTCCAGTATTCTTGCCTGGAGAATCCCCATGGACAGAGGAGCCTGGCAGGCTACAGTTCATGGGGTCGCCAAGAGTCAGACACTACTGAGTAACTAAACACATCTATTAATTATATGAAACCTAAAGAAAGAGAAGTTAACTGCTAAAGAGTTAGTTCATTAGGGAAAAAAGTAAAATGTGATGGTTAGTCTTTTTGGCACAAGGATTATTTGATTCTTGCAGAGTGAAATCCTGGTTATATGATTTTTCCATTTTGTTTTCAGATAAATAAAGCTCTGTCACCTTTTCCATTTCTAATTTCAGTTGTATGAAGCTTTTAAAATCCTGTTGTACTTTTGATTTAATACTGTATTTATGTTCACAGAGGTCATCTCGTATTATCTATAGTTTAGTTAACACGAGAACGTTGCTTGCTATTTTATGGCACAATCTTTGCAGCAGTCTTGCTATCTCTCCATTCCATTAGCTCAGCACCAGCTGTTACTTTGGTTGCAATGTTCCTGTTTTGGCAAGATTTTTAGGGATCCTAAACAACTATGCTTCTTTTCTGATTGTATTCTTGTGGGTTTTTTTTTTCTCCCATATAATGCTATGGAGATGTTGAAAAAGAAAGAAAAAAACTTACATCATATGTATTTGTTTCCAAAGCAGAAGAAATAATTTTAGTTTAATAAGAAAATGCAATCTTCTGAAATGTTTTTGAAAAGGTAGAAATCTGTTTTGATCTACTTCTGAAATAGATCTAGTTTATTATATTGTCTTTCAGCTCATTTTGTATTACAGTTTATGAAGTTGGAAAATTTCATACATGGTTAAGTGATTTATTGAAGGTCACACTGACAATTTATAGAAAATTACTCTTAGAATATTGACTCCCATTTAAAGAGAAGACATTGTCTATTAGGTTGGTGCAAAAGTAATTGCAATTTTGTGTTGTTGAACTTGGCCACTTGATATTAGAGTACATTCTTAGATAAATATGGTTATGCTATTTATCATTTTAATGTGCATTTCTCACTTTGTTTTTTGCTCATGACTTATTATTTGCTATTTATTTTATATTTATTTTAGACTATTAGAAATGAGGTTAGCCAAAAAGCAAATTCGAGCTTTTTTTTTTTTACTTCAAAATGGATCGTAAAGAATCAGAGACAACGTGTAACCTCAGCAATGCATTTGGCCCAGGAACTGCTAACAAATGTACTGTGCAAAGAAAGGGAAAGCCTTGACGGTGAGGAGTGTAGCTGCTGGCCATCAGAAGTTGACAGTGGCCAACTGCGAGCCATCACTGAAGCTGATCCTCTTACACTACATGAGAAATTGCCTAAGAACTCAATGTCCACAGTTCTATGATCATTTGGCATTTGAAGCAAATTGGAAAGGTGAAAAAACTTGGTAAGTGGGTGCCTCTTGAGCTGACCAGAAATAAAAAAAATCATTAGTTAAAGGTGTCATCTTCTCTTATTGTGTGCAACAACAGCGAACCATTTCTTGATCAGGTTGTGAAGTGCGACGAAAAGTGGATTTTATGTAACAGTCATCAATGACCAGCTTAGTGGCTAGGGAGAGAAGAAGCTCCAAAGCACTTCCCAAAGCCAAACTTGTACCAAAAAAAGGTCATGGACACTGTTTGGTGGTTTGCTGCCTCTCTGATCCACTATAACTTTCTGAATCCTGGAGAAACCATTACATCTGAGAAATATACTCTGCCGATGGATGAGATGCATTGAATGTGGCAACACCTGCAGATGCCATTGGTCAGCAGTAAGGGCATGATTCTTCTGCATGACAGTGCCTGGCCACATGTCACATGACACTTCAAACATTGAATGAATTGGGCAATGAAGTTTTGACTCATCTGCCATATATACCTGATCACTTCTTCAAGCATCTTGACAACTTCTTGCAGGGAAAACGCTTCCTCAACCGGTAGGAGACAGAAAATACTTTCCAAGAGTTCTTCGAGTCCTGAAGCATGGATTTTTATACTGCAGGAATAAATCAACTTATTTCTCATTGGCAAAAATGTGTTGATTAGTAAAGATATGTTTGAGCCTAGTTTTAATGATTTAAAATTCACGGTCCAAAACTGCAATTACTTTTGTACCTAATAGGAGATATTCCTCCTTGTCAGTAGCTTATTTCTTTCTAGAAAGCATGGTATTTTGCAAAGGTGTTCATTTTATTTTGAGATCTCTTACAAAAGCCAAAAAACTGGTATATCTGGAGGTCTAGAGTCAGATGGCGACAGGGTGAGCTGTGAAAGAGTATAGAATAGGAAGTGAAGGGACTGAGGCCTAAAATTGGCCTGCTAGTAAGCCACTTTGGTTCTGTCTTCTTACTACCTTAGTTACCTAACTGTAAAATGAGCTTTGTAATATTTATTCTACTTATGTTGTGTTGACAAAAGAAAATAAGTGGATATGGAGGCCATTTTAAACATTACTACCTTTAAACATTTAAACATTAATACCTTTAAACATTACTAGGGGAGAAGGCATCTTCATGTAGTATACTATTTCCACAGATCAGGGTGGAACCTGGCAATGAATGAATATAGACCTCCTAAGAAATACCAGGAATGGGTCTGATTTTGTAAAGAGGGATTTGGGTAGATGGTGTAAGGAAACAGAGAAGTCCTAGAGCTAATCTTGGAACATTGGGAAAATAGGCCCAAAGAATAGGCAGCTCCGAGATGAGCAGTGAATTGTTCATGTTGTGTTTGCACAGTTTGCCTATGGGATGAGAAAGTGTTGCCTAAGAACTCAATGTCCACAGTTCTATGATCATTTGGCATTTGAAGCAAATTGGAAAGGTGAAAAAACTTGGTAAGTGGGTGCCTCTTGAGCTGACCAGAAATAAAAAAAATCATGATTTAAAGGTGTCATAAAATCATATTATGATTTTACTGATTTCAACTTTGTTGAAGTTGCAATTTGCAGCAGAGCATGGGGAGCCAGGTGAGTGTGGCAAGGAGTTAACTGTTTGCCACTGAATTTTTTTTTTTTTCTTTTTTTTCTTTTTATTTTTTTCAGTGGGTTTTGTCATACATTGATATGAATCAGCCATAGAGTTACACGAATTCCCCATCCTGGTCTCCCATCCCACCTCCCTCTCCACCCGATTCCTCTGGATCTTCCCAGCCCAACAGGCCCGAGCACTTGACTCATGCCTCCCACCTGGGCTGGTGGTCTGTTTCACCACAGATAATATACATGCTGTTCTTTCGAAACATCCCACCCTCCCCTTCTCCCACAGAGTTCAAAAGTCTGTTCTGTACTTCTGCGTCTCTTCTTCTGCCCTGCATATAGGGCCATCGTTACCATCTTTCTAAACTCCGTATATATGTGTTAGTATACTGTAATGTTCTTTATGTTTCTGGCTCACCTCACTCTGTATAATGGGCTCCAGTTTCATCCATCTCATTAGAACTGATTCAAATGAATTCTTTTTAACGGCTGAGTAATATTCCATGGTGTATATGTACCACAGCTTCCTTATCCATTCATCTGCCGATGGGCATCTAGGTTGCTTCCATGTCCTGGCTATTATAAACAGTGCTGCGATGAACATTGGGGTGCACGTGTCTCTTTCAGATCTGGATTCCTCAGTGTGTATGCCCAGAAGTGGTATTTAAACTATCAAACTTCACAGAGAACACAGTGGCCCTGGGTACTAGGAAAGAAGGAATTTTTTTATGAGCAATTTTCAGGGAAACTTGAAACTTGAGGATATTGTATGCAAGCAAGGTTGGCTAACCTGCTTATTTGTACAGAAAGATAACAGAGGTACTGATTTCCAAACACTGTAGGTATTGGTAGCAGTCATGCTGAGGTTTTATCAGTTCCCATTAAAATTCAAAGTGAAAACAAGGCAACTGCTTACTCTGAGAATTTCCCTTTATTTTCCTTGTTATTTAAACAAACTTTCTTTTATAAAGTGATGATAGTAGATAGTAAAGTTTTTTAAAATGTCCTTACTTAGCAAGCAGTGCAAGAAGACCCCAGTTCGATTCCTGGATTGGGAAGATCCCCTGGAGAAGGGGTAGACTATCCACTCCAGTATTCTTGGGTTTCCTTAGTGGTTCAGCCTGCAATCCGGGAGACCTGGGTTCGATCGCTGGGTTGGGAAGATCTCCTGGAAGAGGGCATGGCAACCCATTGCAGTTTTCTGGCCTGGAGAATTCCATGGACAGAGGAGCCTGGCAGGCTACAATCCATGGGATTGCAAAAAGTCTTGGACACAACTAAGCAACTTTCACTTACTTAGCAAAGTAACAGCACTTATTGGCCATTTTCGTTAGTTACTTTCAAATTTTATTTTACTGCTTAAAGAAAGTCTTGGAAGGAAAGTTATGGCCATTCTAGATAGCATATTAAAAGGCCAGAGACATTACTTTGCCAGCAAAGGTTCGTCTAGTCAAGTCTATGGTTTTTCCAGTGGTCATGTATGGATGTGAGTTGGACTGTGAAAAAAGCTGAGTGCCGAAGAATTGATGCTTTTGAACTATGATGTTGGAGAAGACTCTTGAGAGTCCCTTGGACTGCAAGGAGATCCAACCAGTCCATCCTGAAGGAGATCAGTCCTGGGTGTTCATTGGAAGGACTGATGCTGAAGCTGAAACTCCAATACTTTGACCACCTCGTGTGAAGAGTTGACTCATTGGAAAAGACCCTGATGCTGGGAGGGATTGGGGGCAGGAGGAGAAGGGGACGACAGAGGATGAGATGACTGGATGGCATCACCGACTTGATGGACATGAGTTTGAGTAGACTCCGGGAGATGGTGATGGACAGGGGAGGCCTGGCATGCTGCGATTCACGTGGTCGCAAAGAGTCGGACATGACTGAGTAACTGAACTGAACCGAAGGAAAGTCAAACTTTAGTTGGTACTAAAGTTATTTGCAAAAAGCATGAACTTTAAAATCCATACGTTTTAATGTTTGAATCCCTGCTCTGCCATTTATTCTTTGTTATCTTGGAGCTTCTGCTGACTTCTCTATTCCTCAGTTTCCCTCTCTTTCAGTAGAGAACAGTACAGCTACTTTGAATATTTTGTTGGAGAGGATTAGATCTCACATGTGTAAAAGCCCCTAAAATAATGCTTGGTTCATAATAAGGCCTTACTGGATGACTGCAGTGGAAAAATTAGATTTATCATAATTATCCAGATTCCTTGACCTCATTCCTAAACCTATCAAATTAGCGTATCTGAAGTTGAGATCCAAGCATATGTATATTTAAATTTCAATGAAATACACGTAAAGTGAAATCAATCACCATCAGCGTTCAGTAGCATTAGGTATGTTCATGTTAGTTCATGTCACACATCCAGTCTCCAGAAGTCTCACTGGACTGAAACTGTGTCTATTTGACAACTCTTATCCCTCTCTATCCCTGAGTCCCTGGTAACCACTGTTCTACTGTCTATGAATTTGTCTGTATATGTACAGTCTTCATATCAGTTCAGTTCAGTTCAGTCGCTCAGTCGTGTCCGACTCTTTGCGACCCCATGAGTTGCAGCACGCCAGGCCTCCCTGTCCATCACCAACTCCCAGAGTCTACTCAAACTCATGTCCATCAAGTCGGTGATGCCATCCAGCCATCTCATCCTCTGTCGTCCCCTTCTCCTCCTGCCCCCAATCCCTCCCAGCATCAGGGTCTTTTCCAATGTCAACTCTTTGCATGAGGTGGCCAAAGTATTGGAGTTTCAGCTTCAGTATCAGTCCTTCCAATGAACACCCAGGACTGATCTCCTCCAGGATGGACTGGTTGGATCTCCTTGCAGTCCAGGGGACTCTCAAGAGTCTTCTCCAACACCACAGTTCGGAACCATCAGTTCTTCAGAGCTCAGCTTTCTTCAGAGTCCCAACTCTCACATCCATACATGACCACTGGAAAAACCATAGACTTGACTAGACAGACCTTTGTTGGCAATGTAATATCTCTGCTTTTTATATAATAATATTATCTTCATAATATGTAGCCACACAGTAATTTTTTGTGACTGGTTTATTTTGCATAGCTTGATATGTTCACCCATGTGATAGCATGTGACAGGATTTCTTTTTAAGACTGAATATTATTTCATTATCTGAATAACACATTTTCTTCATCCATTCCGTGGACACGTGGGTTGGAAGCATGTGCATTTTTTTTCCTGATGCTCTTAACCCTCTTCTTTTAGACTGTATGGTGAAAATGTAATTAACAGAAAAGTACATACCTCATAAGAGGACAGCTCAATGAATTTTTCACAAAGTGAACAAACATACATAACCAGCATTCAGATTAAAAAAATGAAAACTTACCAGCAATCTCAGGTCTTCCTTATGTGTCCCTTTTTAGTTAACAAGCTCCCTCAGGTAGTTCTTTTATGTACCAAAAGTTTGAGATTGACTGATAGGGGCACCTGCATTGGTTTAGGTATTTGTGTAGTTCTCTTACCTATCAGATATTATATTAGTCGATTTAATTTCCACAGTGTGCTCATTCACAGACTTTTGTATGTGCTATTCCTCTGCTTGGAGTTGTTTTCCTTTTGCTTTCCTGACTCCTTCTGTAGATCTTCAACTCCTCCTCATCTCCGGCTCCCAACACCTTCCCATGACAACTTCACTTTGGGTCTTGGCTGGGCCTTCTTCCTTTAAGGAGAATTTCCTGACTTCTCTATCCCTCTTTACCTCCCCAATTCTAAGTTAATCACCTCTCCTATTAAACTATCCATTTCTCCTCTAATTTATCATGGTACATTCTAATTGCTGCTTTAATTGTCTTTATCGCCCATCAGACCATAGATATTGAAAGGTCAGACGGTCCAGTATTTGCTTCAGTTTTTTTAAATCCCCAGTACCTTGCCCAGTGCTAGCATGAGTAAATTATGTACACTGAATGATCGTACAATCATGTGTTAGTATTGGCAAGGGTACTAGAATTCATCTAGTCCAGTCCCCTCATTTTACAGATGAGGGAACTGAAAGTCTGATGTTTATTACTAATAAGAACCTAGAAAAACCTACTGGTCAAAATATATGGTATTTGTCTGCGATGAGAGAGAATGATGAGAAAAGAACACTAATGTTTATTATATTTAGGAGGTATTCTTTGCTGGAATCATAGCTAGACGAAATGATTTCATTCCCAGTTTTTCTAATGTTCGAGTTGTTATTCTGCTTAAGAGTATTCTATCACCCCATTTCTATTCTCTCACTCTCACCAATTCTGTTCTTTATTCCCTTTGTGATTAAAAGTTTCCAACATGCTGTATTTTATTATTTATTACATCAATTTAGCTTGCTACTCAGTCTAGGTTCCTATGATTATCCAGTTCAAAAGTGTTCTCATCTCCAACTGAGAACGCCCCGTTGGCACCTGAGACTCCGCATGTCTCACAGTGAGCACTTCATTAACAACAGCCGTTCAGCCTCTCATCCCACCACTCCTCCACCCACTTGCCCAAATGATCTTCTTTTGATTTTCTTTTTTCTTTTTCTGTCCTTTCAGGCCCCCACACTTGAAGAAACTTCCATATATGGTAGACTCTTCCTTCCCTCTTGTCCATCATAGTCAGTCAGTAGACAGTTTCTTTTCAGTGTTTCAGAATCTCTCCTGTCTGTCCTGTCCTTTGTTTTTCATTGCACCTCCCTAGTCCAAGCTATTTTTCCTTCTTTTCTTTTTTTAAAAACTATTGCCAGAGTTGATATAATTATTTTTATTTCCTCAAACATCTTAGATTATGATAATTTTATTAAATGAATCATTTTTCTGTTACCAGTAATATTAAATAGAAATTTCACAGAATGCAGTTCAAGGTTGTCAGTGACCAGACCCTTATTTGCCTGTTCAAGGTTATCTTTTCTTCCCCCCACATATGCAGAATTTCTGGTAGTAAAATCTATGTACCACTCCTTCAGCATACTCGGTAATTTTCCTCTGTCATTTCTCTGTGTATTTGGTTCTTTTTACCAGAAAATCCTATCTTTCACATGAACAAATGATTCTCATTTTTCAAAGTCTGGCAGAGTCATCTAGTCAAGTGGTTTCCAAATGTTGGTTCCCAGGTGGCTGCATCTGAAGAGCTTTAAAATATAATAACCAGGCCTCAGTCTGATCCAGGTGAATCAGAATTTTAGAGTTGGGATCTTGTTGGCTACATTTTTATTAAAAAAAAAAAAGGAACTTCAGCCATCTTTGGAAATCTATCTATCCTTATCATTTTAAAATTTATGAATTCAGGATACAGAGGGGAGAGCTGAGTTCCTCAAGAGTTACATAATTTTTTGAGGAACCCCCATAGTGTTTTTCATAGTGGCTGCACTAATTTACATTCTCAGCAACAGTGCATGAAGGTTCCCCTTTTTCCACATCCTTGCCAACACTTATTTGTTGTCTTTTTGATGATAACCATTCTGATACTAGATGCTTCTTTAATGTTGCCCTGTACATGTTACTGTTTTGAAAATTTTTGGTAGTTAATTTTTGGAGTAGAAACTTAAGAAGGCCAATTTTGACTAGATCTCTCAAGTAAAATAAGACTCCAAATGTTTTCAGTTAACATATGCATATAACTTTCAATGTACATTCTTTGTAAGCTGTTGAAGTTACATAATTGTTGTAAGTTACTGAAAACCTGTATGTTGAGAAACTGATATTTGGATCCTTTGAGGATAATAAAGGCAATAAGTATAATGTTATAATATGTGTCTGTATTCTAGTTTCTAAGGTGAAGATATTCTTTGACATTGGTCAGGTAGGCTTTCTTAGATTATATAGACTTTTGAATAGTGATAAGGGAAATGTCTTTACAGCCGCCTAATTTTCATCCTTGATATCTACTAAAAGCAAAAGCATGTTTTAATATGAAACACTGTCCATTTGCTACTCGTTCTTGTTTAATTACAAAACGATCTAAAATGGGTGTTCACCAGCCGTGTTTCCTGATCTTGTCTCTAAACGACCCTACCCTGCTGCTGAGTGTGTGTGCTACATGTTCTTGCTATCACCAGTAGACTTAAGAAATAACATTTTGTGTTATATATACTCAACAGTCAAGAAAATGTTAATGAAATAATCTCACTTTTTAGCTGTGTGCCTTTAATGACAGATGCTGAGTCATAAATGAAAGAGGAATTTCAGCTATTTGGACCTATAACTATGTTGATGTAGATCTACCTTGTTAATTCAGTCATTTACTTAATGACAAATCCAGCAGCTTATTTATATCACTTTAGACTGAATCTACTCACCGGTAGCGTTTCTGCTTCCCCCTCGTTGCTTCCCCCTGTCTACTCCAGCCACCACCATGGCCTGATTGCTCTTTCACTAGCTACCGAGCACATTTCCACCTCGGTTCTTTTGTTGATGCCCCTGCCCAGATCTGTATTTCCCTAGATTTCCCAGATGTTGATCTCTGTTTAAATACTACCTTTGAGATGCATTCTCTGACTCTTCCCTCTATAATAATACACATCATTCTCTATTTTTATTCCCTGCTTTCTTTATTATAGCATTTATCACTACCTGATACTCTCTTATATTTGTTGTTTATATATGTCTCAGTAAATATAAGTTCCATAAGGGCAGAAACTCAACTGGTTTTATTTACTATTATAGTTGTAGCAGATAGAAGCAAGATAGACCCCGTAGTGGGCACTCTATATGTATATTCGTAGTTTCGGTGAATGAATGAAGGAAGATAATACAATGAATAGTAGTATCAGTTCACAAGGCTTAGCCCACAGTTTACTCTGCACTATTTATTTCTTTCTAAACAAATATAGGGTTGTTAGTTCTTACATGGCTCTCTTCATAGAGATTAATGGGGAATTTCAAGTAAGCTCCAATAATATAAAGATTCTTTATTTTGTGATTATCCTTTAAAGGAGGAGGAAAAGGGAAAGGGAGGAAATCATACACATGATATTTAACTTTGTCTTATAAGTAATAACTAAAAATAATACTTGTTCCAGATGCATTATTTTTGTTCTTGTTTGTAATAATTAAAAAAACATTATAGTAACTGTTCAAGTACCACTTAGATTTGTAGATTTATATTTATTTTGTTTCTTTTCCTATTTATTTTATCTTTTCCCACCCCACCCCACCACCACCTCTTTAAAGAATCCAACCCAGGTCGGAACTGCTCTTCAGGTTTTCCATAATCTTGGAACTTTGAAGGACACTATTACCAATGTTGTGGATGGATATTGTGCTGCAATAGAAGAAAATATCAACAGTGCATTAGATATCAAAGTTTTGACTCAGCCTTCTCAGTCAGCTGTGAGAGGTATGAATGTGGCTTATATTTAGCTTCATTTATTTATTTATAACTGAAAAGTCCTTTGAATAGTATGTGAAGCATTCAAGTTTCAAAGTAATCTAATGACTCACTTTTTAGTAGACAGAAAATGAGAGAAGAAATTTTGTTTTAGAATTTATTTATAACTTTTGTCTAATCAGTGAGTTGAACTGGCCAATTGGTATATTCAGAACTTCTAGATAAAAACTATAAACTGTGGCTTTATTTAGTTCAGAGGAAACAGATGCAAGGGAAAAAAAGGAACATATTTTTCTTTCTGAAATTCTTATCCTCACATGTACTTCTTATTGAGGCAGAAAATAGTTTTTAAGGAAATACAATCTCTATTATACTTTATCTTTCTGGGCATGTATAATTCTGGTACTCAGGAGCAATAACAGCTGAGTGTGGAGATAGGTAGATGCTCATAAAGGTTTGGGAACATTACAACTATATCGAAATCTAAGGAAAACCCAAGCAGGTTGATTCAAGACAACAGTCCCCGACCCTTTTCCTGTAAAACCATGCCTGATGGTGACATTCATGTATATAACACACTTCATAGAGGGAAGAAACTGCATGTTCTGGGTGCCTCTCATTTTTCTAAGCAATCCTAACTTTGCATTTCTCTCCTTAAAATCTTTTGTCTTTCCTGTTAATATGGATGAACTGTACTTGCTCCTAACAGAGGCAAATACTCTACTTTTGCCTTAGATCCCATCACTCAAAGAAAGGCATTGCTTTCATAGATCCCTTCTCTCTACCACATCATCAGTTTTTCATTGTATCTCTTTCCCATCACATACAATCATACTATTTACTTTCTTCTACTTAAAGACCAACAAATCTGTCTTGACTCCATTTCTTTCTTCAATTTTACTGCCTTATTTTATTCAGACTATTGAAAAAATTCCCCAGAATGTTTTTTAATGTCTATTAAAAAAGTTTTCTCCTCTTCCCGTTTTTGTATTGAACAGGATACTCTAGTATCATAGTTTTCCGTATAAACTTAATAACAGTTCTTGATGCAGAGCTAATACTAAAACATTTTCAGCCATTGATTATTATTTTTATGTTTGCTATATAAACATAACTTTAAATAACAGAGTGTGTCCCTCATAAATAATTTGTACAAGATAAAAAGAGATAAAAGAATCTTTGATCTTAAAGGGATTTTTAAAGGTTAGCCCTAGCCTCTGAATAGGTCTGTATTAAGACCATCCCAGGAGAACAGCTTTGAAAAGAAATTGCCAGAGGAGATTCCCCTCTCAGCTTTTCCCAGCAATTATTCTCAGAAAGTTTGATCTAATGTTTAAATTTCCAGAAGGAGTTTAATCTCATTCTCTATTGTGTTGTCAAGAATGGGGGAAAAAAGATGAAAGCAATTATTCACTTGCTGTTTGTCCTAATGTATGCTCCCCTTTTTGGAAAGAATGAAGTGTTTTCAAGTCTTATTGTCATCTGTTGAAGAGTGAATACCATGATTTAGTGTAGAAATCCTAGTCTTTATTGTTTTTAAAAGAATAATCACTGTTATTTTTAAAGATATTACATTGGCAGGGTTAATATTAATTGCCTAATCTTGTTGGTTCTATTGAGATTATGTACAGCAATGTCATTTTTGTTGGAAATACACATTTAAAACCTTCAGGGGTGATAGTGCATCATGTCAGTAACTTATTCCCTAATGATTCAAAAAAAATGTTTACTATAGTTTCAAATTTTCTGTATGTTTAAGATTGTTTCAAAATTTAAAAAATAACATTATTATAATTACATGGGAAAATATGCTACCCAAGATGTACCTGAAAGTTTGTAATCCACTAAGAAAAAGATAAGTAACTCAGTTGAAAAATAGATAATGAATATGAACAGGCAAATCACAGAAGAACACATCCAATAAACATGAAAAGATGTTTAGCGTCTTTTTAGAGGATGTGAACTAATTATTAGAGAAATACAAATGATTCAAGATTTTATTTCTCTGTGAGATTGGCAAAATCTAAGACCAGAACTAAATATCCAATGAGAGCAGAAACTATTATACTCTGATTGTAGAAGAAAATGTTTCAACCACTTTATTTAGTTTTATCATACTGATCCTAAGGTTAAAAATGGGTGTACCTTATATGATCTTATAATTGGCTTTGTAAGAGTATACCCTAAAGAAACTCTGTCACATATGTATAAGAATTTTTATCTTATTGTTATTCATAATAGTTAAACAATGGAAACAGTCTCTCTTTCATTGGGAAATGAATAAGCTGGCTTATTTATTAATTAGACTACTATATAATATTTATGGTAATAAATTTATCAATATAGATAATTCTCAGCATCCTTATATTGAAAATCAAGTTGCAGATTTGATTATTTGTATCTTCCAGAATAGAGGTTTTTAATTAAGTCTAGCTTATCAGTTATTTCCTTCATATCATGTCTTTGGTATTGTATCCAGAAAGTCATTGCCATACCCAAGGTCATCTAGGTCTTCTCATATGTTATCTTCTAGGCATGTTACAGTTTTACATTTTTACTTTTAGGTCTGTGATCCGTTTTGAGTTAATTTTGGTGAGGTATGTGAGGTCTGTGTTGTCTTGTTCAGTCGCTAAGTCATGTCCAGCTGTTTGCGAGCCCATGAACTGCAGCATGCCAGGGTTTTCTGTTCTTCACTAACTCCCTGAGTTTGCTCAAACTCATGTCCATTGAGTCAGTGATGCCATCCAACCATCTCATCCTGTTGCCCTCTTTTCCTCTTGCCCTTAGTCTTTTCCAGCCTCAGGGTCTTTTCCAACGAGTCAGCTCTTTATATCAGGTGGCCAAAGTATTGGAGTTTCAGCTTCAGCATCAGTCCTTCCAAAGAATATTCAGGATTGATTTCCTTTAGGATTGACTGGTTTGATCTCTTTGCTGTCCAAGGGACTCTCAAGAGTCTTCTCCAGCACCACAGTTGAAAGCATCAGGTGTTCAGCACTCAGCCTTCTTTATGGTCCAACTCTCACATCCATACTTAACTACTAGAAAAACCATAGTTTTGGCTATATGAACCTTTGTCAGTAAAGTGCTTTTTAATACACTGTCTAGTTTTGTCATAGCTTTTCTTCCAAATGATCCGGTGTCTTTTAATTTCGTGACTGCAGTCACTGTTTGCATTGATTTTGGAGCCCAAGAAAATGAAATCTGACACTGTTTCCATATTTTTCCCATCTATTTGCCATAAAGTGATAGGACTGGATGCCATGATCTTAGTTTGTGTCTAGTCTTTGTGTCTGGATTTCATTTTTTTGCATGCAGTTATCCTTTTATTCCAACATCATTTGTTGAAGATTCTTCCTTTGCCTAATTTATTGCCTTTGCTTCTTTGTAAAAGGGCATTTGACTGTCTTTATGTGGGTATATTTGTGAACTGACTGTTCTGTTGCATTGATCTATTTGTCTCTTCTTTTGCCAATACCACCTCATTGTGTTGATTACTGAAGCTTTATAGAATGTCTTGAAGTTGGCTAGTCAGTCTTCCAAGTTTGTTCTTTTTCTTCAATATTGTGTTAGCTGTTTTGATTCTTTTTCCTCTCTATATAAACTTTAGAATCAGTTTGTTAATATAAGAAAATGTTTTTTCTAGAATTCGGATTTTGATTGCATTGAATCTATAGATCCAATTGGAAAGAACTGACATCTTCACAATATTGACTCTTCAGTCTATGAACATGGAATATCTCTCTATATATTTAGTTCCTCTTTGATTTTTATCATCAGAGTTCTCTAGTTTTCCTCATATAGTTTTTGTCCGTATTTTGTTAGGTTTATTTATACTTAGGTATTTCATTTGGAACAGGGAGTAATGTAAATGGCATTTTGTTATCAAATTCAAGTTCCCCTTGTTCATTGTTGGTATATATGAAAACAGTTGACTTATATTTATGAATCTTGTCTCTTACAACCTTGGTATAATAATTGATTAATTCCAGGACCTCTTTGGCCTATTCTTCCTGAGTCTTTCAATCCCAGTTGATTATAGTATAAAATTCTTTTTAAGCATTCTTGGGTTTTAATTGCTAGTATTTTGTTGAGTTTTACATCTGTAAAACTCAGACAGACCACTAGACAGTGGTCTCTAGTTTTATTTTTTTGTAATATCTTTATTGTCTAGAATAACAGTTTACCATCTTGTCATTTTCTACTACTTTTGGAGTGCTTCTTGCCTCAAATTTTGAACCATTCTAGAGCTTATTGTGATTCTCAGTAAAGCCATTCAGACAGTTTCTTGTGGAAACCTTACATTCTTTTCTTTCTTTCCTCTTTCACCTCATTTTATCTCTCATAGTTTTCCTACCTTGTTGTTGTAGAGTTGCAAAGTCACATCCAGCTCTTTGCCACCTCATGGACTGTAGCTTGCCAGGCTCCTCTGTTCTCCACTGTCTGTTGGAGTTTGCTCAGATTTGTGTTCATTGAGTCTGTGATGCTATTTAACCATCTCATCCTCTGCTGCCTCCTTCTCCTTTTGTCTTCAGTCTTTCCCAGCATCAGGATATTTTCCAGTGATCGGCTCGTCACATCATGTAGCCAAATTATTGGAGCTTCAGCAGTAGTTTTTCCAATTGATATTCAGGATTGATTTCCTTTAGGATTGACTGGTTTGGTCTCCTTGCAGTCCGAGGTACTCTCAAGAGTCTTCTCCAAACACAATTTGAAAGTGTCAATTCTTCAGCACTCAGTCTTCATGATCCAACTCTCATATCTGTACGTGATTGCTGGAGAAACCAAAGCTTTGACTATACAGACCTTTGCCAGCAAAGTGATGTCTCTGCTTTTTAACATGCTCTCCAGATTTGTCATAGCTTTACTTCCAAGGTGCAAGCGTCTTTTAATTTCATGGTTACAGTCACTGTCCACTGTGATTTTGGAGCCCAGGAAAAGAAAATCTGTTACTGCTTTCACTTTTTCCTCATCTATTTGCCATGAAGTGATGGAATCAGGGCTTTCTTGGTGACTTAGATGGGAAAGAATATACCTGCAATGTAGGAGACCTGGGTTCTATCCCTTGGCTGGGAAAATCCCCTGGAGAAGAGAATGGAAACCCACCCCAGTATTCCTGCCTGGGAAATCCCATGGACAGAGGAGCCTGGTAGGCTACCATCCATAGGATTGCAAAGAGTCAGATACGACTGAATGACTAACACTTATTGACTTACTGATGGGACCGGATGCCATGATCTTAGTTTTTTTAATGTTGAATCTTAAGCCAGATTTTTCACTCTCCTCTGTCACCCTTATCAAGAAGCTCTTTAGTTCCTCTTCACTTTCTGCCGTTAGAGTGATATCATCTGCATATCTGAGGTTGTTGATATTTTTCCTGCCAATCTTGATTCCAGCTTGTGATTCGTCCAGCCTGGCACTTTGCATAGTGTACTCTGCATGTAAGTTAAATTAGCAGAGTGACAGTATACAGCCTTGTATTATTCCTTCCCCAATTTTGAACTAATGCATCGTTCCATGTCTATTTCTAACTTTGCTTCTTCACTCACATACAGATTTCTCAGGAGACAGGTAAAGCGTCTGCTATTCTCATCTCTTTAAGAATTTTCTGAAGTTTGTTGTGATCCACACAGTCAGTATTTCATAAAGTCAGTGAAGCAGAAGTAGATGTTTTTCTGGAATTCCCTTGGTTTCTTCATGATTCAGCAAATGTTGTCAATTTGATCTCTGGTTCTTCTGCCTCTTAAAAACCCAGCTTATACATCTGGAAGATTTCAGTTCACATACTGTTAAAGCCTAGCTTGGAGGATTTTGAGCATAACGTTGCTAGCATGTGAAAGGAGGGCAATTGTATGGTAGTTTGATCATTCATTGGCATTGCTCTTGTTTGGGATTAGAATGAAAACTGACCTTTTCCAGTCCTGTGGCCACTGCTAAGTTTTCCAAATTTGCTGACATATAGAGTACAGTACTTTAACAATACCATCTTTTAGAATTTTAAATAGCTCAGTTTCCTTATGCTAGAGGGCTAATTCTTTTTTTAATTAATTAATTTATATTAATTGGAGGATAATTGCTACATTGTGATGGTTTTCGCCATGTATCAACATGAATTGGCCACAGGTATACATCTGTCCCCCCAATCTGAACTGCTCTCCCTTGTCGCTCCCAACCCTATATCTCTAGGTTGTCCCAGAGCACTGGCTTTGGGTGCCCTGCTTCATGCATAATTCTCATACACTGTAAATGTCATTTTATAATGGTTTCTCCTCCTGCTTTTCTCTCTTCACCATTCTGCAACATTGAGCATTTTTCTGGCTTCTCTCCTGTCCCATCTATGTCTGTCCCTTTTCACTGTAAGCAGAGAATCAGTTGGATAGCTTATCTAAATTCTTACAGTTGATTTTAGGAGCAGATTGTTCCTTGCTAATGATCCAGGATATCAGCTATCTGCTTCCTTGTTCATTTTGATTTATCTATAGCATTTGGCATATATGCTTCATAATCTTAAGTTTGAAGTTTTTAATGGATTTTTTTGTATCTTTGAAATTGACATTTTTTTCCTACCGTTTTTTTCTTCTTTCCATTGCCCTTTAAGGGACAAAGGCAAGAAAATGATTTTATTCCATTAACTAGAAGTTACTCAAGTATTGTTTCTTTGAGTACCTCTTAGTTTCTTCTATCACATTAATAAAACTTAGTTTAAAACACTTAATTTTGTTTTTTGAGGTTCATAAAGCTAGTGGATAATGGCATTAGTTTTTCGTTTTAGTTATTCTTGCTCCCTTTATGCAGCTATTCTATGTTTAGTTGGTTATTTTTTATTATGTTTATTTATATTTATTTATTTTTATTTTTTATATTTTTATTTGTATATTTAAATAAAATATAAAAATAAAATATAAAAATAAAATATAAAATAAAAATATATTTTATATTTTTATTATATTTATTTATTATATTTATTATGTTTGTTATTATGGGGGGGATAAAGGCATTAACATGTTCAGCAAACCCCACACTCAGAATTTGTCTGTTTGTTTCTTCATTATTACATTCAAGGTAAAAAATTGGTAAGATGATGTGTATTTCCCATTACATCATATCAGGAAGCACCAGAATTATGTCAGTCTGTCTCATTGTTGCTTGTTTGTTATTATAGTGTATGCCAGATTGCTGCTTGTAAAAGTACTCTTTTCTTAGTAATTAGTGAGTAACTTTGGGTGCATACTTTGCACCATGTGAAATATCCTGTTCCCCATAACATTTTACCCACTGATAAACATTCCCTCATTTCATTATTTTACTAGTTGGTATTTGCAAAATAGTGATTTTTTTTCCATAACATTATCATTTCTTTTGCACTTATTAACTGACAGTCTTCTTTAAACAGCAGTTCCCAGCCCTTTTAAACATTTGAGTTTTTAACTCTGAGCTCAGGGAATATTTTTTTAAATCAATGTTTTAGAAACTATTATCATTGGTATTATTTTGACTCATCAGATACTCTCAGATTTGTTTTGTGGAAGCTTCCTAATCTCCGTTGGTCTTTAGACACTTTTTTGCTCTCTGGCCCATTGTGCTCCAGGTTGACCTTCTATTTTAACTGCTCTGGGTACAGAATTGCTTTTTTATTCAATAAGTCTTGTATTCTTTTATTGAGGATTGTTGCATAGAGATGAGAATTTGAGTCTCAGACATGTTCATTTCTAGTGAGGAGTTGTCTTACCTCTCTCCTTTACTGAGCAGCAGTAGGAAAGACCTCTAATTCCGATTACACACCTGTCTTTGTTCTGTTTATGGAGAGAACCTTCATTTGCACCATCCTAAAATACATCTAGTTTCATTATTGCTATGAAGCAACACAGTTCATTTCAGTTCAGTCACTCAGTTGTGTCCAACTCTTTGCGACCCTGGGAACTGTAGCACGCCAGGCTTCCCTGTCCATCACCAACTCCCGGAGTTTACCCAAACTCATGTACATCAAGTTAGTGATGCCATACAACCACCTCATCCTCTGTCGTCTCCTTCTCCTCCTGCCCTCAATCTTTCCCAGCATCATGGTCCTTTCAAATGAGCCAGCTTTTCACATCAGGTGGCCAAAGTATTGGAGTTTCAACTTCAGCATCAGTCCTTCCAATGAACACCCAGGACTGATCTCCTTTAGGATGGACTGGTTGGATTTCCTTGCAGTCCAAGGAAGGCACTCTCAAGAGTCTTCTCCAACAACACAGTTCAAAAGCATCAATTCTTCAGCGCTCAGCTTTCTTAACAGTCCAACTCTCACATCCACACATGACTACTGGAAAAACCATAGCCTTGACTAGACAGACCTTTGCTGGCAAAGTAATGTCTCTGCTTTTTAATATGCTGTCTAGGTTGGTCATAGCTTTTCTTCCAAGGAGTAAGCGTCTTTTAATTTCATGACTGCAGTCACCATCTGCAGTGATTTTGGAGCCCAAGAAATTAAAGTCTGTCACTATTTCCATTGTTTCCCCATCTCTTTGCCATGAAGTGATGGAACCAGATGCCATGATCTTAGTTTTTAGAATGTTGAGTTTTAAGCCAGCCTTTTCACTCTCCTCTTTTACTTTCATCAAGAGGCTCTTTAGTTTCTCTTTGCTTTCTGTCATAAGGGTGGTGCCATCTGCATAGCTACGGTTATTGATATTTCTCCTGGCAGTCTTGATTCCAGCTTTTGCATCATCTAGCCCAGTGTTCCTCACGATGTACTCTGCATATAAGTTAAATAAGCAGTGTGACAATATACGCAGACTTGATGTACTCCTTTTCCTACTTGGAACCAGTCGTTGTTCCATGTCCAGTTCTAACTGTTGCTTCCTGACCTGCATACAGGTTTCTCAAGAGGCAGGTCAAGTGGTCTGGTGTTCCCATCTCTTTCAGAATTTTCCACAGTTTATTGTGATCCACACAGTCAAAGGCTTTGGCATAGTCAATAAAGCAGATATAGATGTTTTCTGGAACTCTCTTGCTTTTTCGATGATCCAGTGGATGTTGGCAATTTGATCTTTGGTTCCTCTGCCTTTTCTAAAAGCAGCTTGAACATCTGGAAGTTCACGGTACATGTATTGCGGAAGCCTGGCTTGGAGAATTTTGAGTATTACTTTACTAGCGTGTGAGATGAGTACAATTGTGTGGTAGTTTGAGCATTCTTTGGCATTGCCTTTTTTTGGGATTGGAATGAAAACGGACCTTTTCCAGTCCTGTGGCCACTGCTGAGTTTTCCAAATTTGCTGACATATTGAGTGCAGCACTTTCACAGCATCATCTTATAGGATTTGAAATAGCTCAACTGGAATTCCATCACCTCCACTAGCTTTGTTCGTAGTGATGCTTCCTAAGGCCCACTTCACATTCCAGGTTGTCTGGCTCTAGGTGAGTGATCACACCATTGTGATTTTCTGGGTCATGAAGATCTCTTTTGTACAGTTCTTCTGTGTATTCTTACCACCTCTTCTTAGTATCTTCTGCCTCTGTTAGATCCATACCATTTATGTCCTTTATTGAGCCCATCTTTGCATGAAATGTTCCCTTGGTATCTCTAATTTTCTTGAAGAGATCTCTAGTCTTTCCCATTCTATTGTTTTCCTCTATTTGTTTGCATTGATTGCTGAGGAAGGCTTTCTTATCTCTCCTTGCTATTCTTTGGAACTCTGCCCAGTTGCGGATGGGACTGGTGATAGAAGCAAGGTCTGATGCTGTAAAGAGCAATATTGCATATGAACCTGGAATGTTAGGTCCATGAATCAAGGCAAATTGGAAGTGGTCAAACAGGAGATGGCAAGAGTAAGCGTCAACATTCTAGGAATCAGTGAACTAAGATGCACTGGAATGGGTGAATTTAACTCAGATGATCATTGTAACTACTACTGTGGGCAGGAATCCCTTAGAAGAAATGGAGTAGCCATTTATCGTCAATAGAAGAGTCCGAAATGCAGTACTTGGACGCAATCTCAAAAATGACAGAATGATCTCTGTTTGTTTCCAAGGTAAACCATTCAGTATCACAATAATCCAAGCCTATGCCCCAGCCAGTAATGCTGAAGATGCTGAAGTCAGATGGTTCTTTGAAGACCTTCCTACAAGACCATTTAGAACTAACACCCCCAAAAGATGTCCTTTTCATTATAGGGGACTGGAATGCAAAAGTAGGAAGTCAGGAAAGACCTGGAGTAACAGGCAAATTTGGCCTTGGAGTACAGAATGAAGCAGGGCAAAGGCTAATAGAGTTTTGCCAAGAGAACCCACTGGTCACTGCAAACACCCTCTTCCAACAACACAAGAGAAGACTCTATACAGGGAAATCACCAGATGGTCAACACTGAAATCAGATTTATTATATTCTTTGCAGCCAAAGATGTAGAAGCTCTATACAGTCAGCAAAAACAAGACTGGGAGCTGACTGTGGCTCAGATCATGAACTCCTTATTGCCAAATTCAGACTTAAATTGAAGAAAGTGGGGGAAACTGCTAGACCATTCAGATATGACCTAAATCAAATCCGTTATGATTATACAGTGGAAGTGAGAAATAGATTTAAGGGACTAGATCTGATAAACAGAGTGCCTGATGAATTATGGATGGAGGTTTGTGACATTGTACAGGAGATAGGGATCAAGACTATCCCAAAGAAAAAGAAATGCAAAAAAGCAAAATGGCTGTCTGAGGAGGCCTTACAAATATCTGTGAAAAGAAGAGAAGTGAAAAACAAAGGAGAAAAGGAAAGATACAAGCTTCTGAATGCAGAGTTCCAAAGAATAGCAAGGAGAGATAAGAAAGTCTTCCTCATCGATCAGTGAAGTAACACATCTGTTAAGCAAATAGACATGCAACTCTTTTTGCCCCTAAAATGTATCTTATTAAAGTCAGAGTGCTGTAATTAAAAATTCCTTGAAATAATTAATTTCCTTTGTATGGTTATCTTACTAATTTGACGTACCATTAGTTTTATGTGTTTCTGTATTTGTTTGTGTTTGCTTTTTTCATTCCTGTAAATTTAAATTCACTTTGAAACATGTTAAATCATTGTCTGATTCACAGAGACTCACTGCTTCCATCTCTATTCTTCTCACCTGGTCCTACTTCCTGCCACTGCGACTGCCCCCTCTAGGAAACCATTTTTATTATTTCCTTTTTTTTTGAATGGGGGTAAAGAAATATTTTCTGCATTTGTTAGACACACAGTATATCAATTTATGTGATTTAGTAAGTTATTTCCTTTCTATAAAGACAAAATACAAAGAAAAATCTGCATTTTTGAAACTATAGGTGTGTGTTGTACGTAGAACATAACTGAAGTCTGAACAAATATGGAAATATTCCTTCTAAGAACATAATGGCAAGGGCATCTTTCATTCCTACATGACTTCATTAAGGGACTTCTTCCTCATACCAGCAACATACTGAATAGTAGAACTAACCACATACAAATTCAGCAGGTAATAACCTGAAACCAAACTCACTTGATTAATGTGCCATACTTGCTGTCCCTGTACTTTGCACTTTTAGGTCAAGCACAAATAAAGAACATAGCTCAAGTAAGATAGCTTCTGAGAAGGCTAGAACTATACTTGGTGACTTGAATCCGCCTGTGTCCAAGATCGTTTCTTTTTATAAATGTATATATTTTATGGAAGTGTGGTTGACTTACAGTGTTTCAGATGCACAACAAGTTGACTTAGTTATACATATACACATATTTATTTTTGTTTATGTATGTATGTATATGTGTAAAACAAGCATGCTTCTAAATAACAAGGAACCTGGTATGATGGAGAACTAAACACGAGAGGTGGTTTCCCAAATTTTTGAATAGTAGAAATTAATGGCTCCTGTAGAATATCATGGAATGGAAAATGTTCTCTATCAGTGTTACTGAGTTTTTGTTTCTTTGACATGACAGAATGGTGAGCTGGGGCATATTCAAATGGATTAAAAAAATACGTGATAAGTTTTCACTCACATGTGTTGGAGGCTGATACCACTGCTAGTATCCTTGGTCACATTTTCATGAAGTTATTATATATCTATGGCTTTGGCAATGCAAACTTATATTTAAAACTCTCTCACCCGTGATAGCGATCTTCTCACTTGTTTTACTAAAAAATTTTCTCTTCCTCTAAACTTTTAAGATTCTGGTTTGTTCAGTGTTTATGTTAAAGGCCAGAAGATCCCAAAGAAGAAAAAAACAGCTATCGAAAATTCTTATTTATTTTATAGCTTTTGTGGCTTTTAATACCTTCCTTTATTTTGAGTAAGTACCAATATATTTCTACTGATTACACTTCAGATCCGCAAGGCTTCAACCCATTTGTGAGTGGAAAACAGTGAGATGACATTATCTGAAATTAAGCAGAAAATCAGATATGTCATATCCCTTCATGGGATGTCAGGTAAGAGGAAACAGGAGAAGTTACAGAAAATGGGAGCATCGTCTTAATTTGCAGGGGTTTTACGATTCCTTTTAAGAGTATTTTGTAATGGATGGCTATTCTGATTGGGGGAAAAAACTGCTATAAAGAATTATAGAATAAATCAACTATATTCAAATTAAAAATATTTATAGAATGTTACATTTATCAAGTAATTTATAGAGTCAAGATTAATACTTTCCTTTAACAAATGAGATATCTAAGCTGCAGTATCTTGTTCTTTTTGTGGAGAGTGTTAGTGAATGTGTATTCAGTCGTGTCTGACTCTTTGTGACCCCTTGGACTGTAACCCTCCAGGCTCCTCTGTCCATAACGGTTTCCCAAGCAAGAATACTGGAGTGGGTGCCATTTCCTTCTCCAGGGAATTCTTATTTTGTGTATTATCTTTGTTGGGTGTGTGTGTGGGGTGTGTCTGTGTGTGTGCATGCGTGTGTGATTTTATTTCCTTTCTTAAACACAAAAGGTTAAGATTCTTTTTTATATCACTCATGATAAATTATTGTTTCTTCATAAAGAAACTTCTCATTTGTTAGCATATATGTGCTTTTCATAATAACATACATTTTGTTAAATTTGAAGCATTTTATTTTGCTTGTTTTTTTGTCTCTCATAACAGGGGGACCTGGACGATCTACCATGCCAACCCCAGGGAACACTGCAGCTTTTCGTGCTTCCCTCTGGACCAATATGGAGAAACTTGTGGATCATATTTTTACTGTTTGTGGTCAGGTAAGTATTTGAGAGAATGAAAAATAGCATGAATTATGGGTTAGCGTGCTATGTGCTTAGCTGTGTCCGACTGTTTGCAACCCTTTGGATTACAGTGCAGTAGACTCCTCTGTCCACAGGAGGCTTTTTTTCAGTCAAGAATACTGGATTGCGTTGTCATTTCCTCCTTCAGGGATCTTCCTGACCCAGGGGTTGAACCTGCGTCTCCTGTGTCTCCTGCACTTGCAGGCAGAATCTGCCTGCTGAGCTGTGGATTAGTTCTTAGTTATTCAAAGTTGTGTGATCTTGGGCAGCTTTCTTAAAATCTCTGAAAGTTCAAAATACCTCCTTAACTAATTATAATGTATATAAGGGCTCTAGCAAAATGCCTTTTTCCTTCCCTTACTGTTTCTAGTACCTGTACTCTATGCTTGTTTCATTTGAAAATACTGAGTTATGTATGTTTTCCCTCTTTTCCTTCCTTTTAGGTGCAACATCTACAAAAAATATTAGCCAAGAAGAGGGATCCTGTCTCTCACATTTGTTTCATTGAAGAAATAGTTAAGGTATGTCTAAATGAAAGTATTTTTGTCTCTTTATTAAGGAATACTGGAAGACAATGAGCCAGTATTATTTGTATTCCTGTCTTACAGAGAGACTACATGTCAGATGGGGGCACATGAACACACGTGGCTGATTTTATGTCATTGTATGGCAAAAAACACCACAATACTGTAAAGTAATTAGCCTCCAATTAAATTAATTAATTAATTAAAAAGTTTTCAAAGTCCTGATAGAGACTAAGATGAAAATTTTTGGTGTATGAGAGATTTAATTAGAGGTTATTAAACTGTCATATAATGCCTTCTCTGAATATGGTATGATCCATTCAGTTGTTGGTTTTTCCTATGAAGCACATTAATGTATTATATTTTCATATTGTAAAGTTTCCTCTGTCAGTTGTCATTCTCCTGGCTTCATAGACATCAGTTGTAACAAATGCACCACACCAATGCAGGATGCATAAGGCATTATGCAAATATGTAATTTCCTGTCTCCACCATTATTATTTATTATTGTTCATTACTGTTGTTCATTGTTCAGTTGCTAAGTCATGTCTGACTCTTTGCTGACCCATGGACTGCAGCACGCCAGGCTTCCCTGTCCTTCACTAGCTCCCTGAGTTTGCTCAAACTCATGTTCATTGAGTCAGTGACGCCATCCAACCATCTCACTCTCTGTTGCCTTCTTTTCCTCTTGCCTTCAGTCTTTCCCAGCATCAGGGTCTTTTCCAGTGAGTCAGGTCTTCGTATCAAGTGGCCAAATTATTGGAGCTTCAGCTTCAGCATTAGTTCTTCCAATGAATATTCAGGATTGATTTCCTTTAGGATTGACTGGTTTGATCTCTTTGCTGTCCAAGGGACTCTCAAGAGTCTTCTCCAGCACAGCAGTTGAAAGCATCAATTCTTTGGTGCTCAGCCTTCTTTATGGTTCAACTCTCCCCTCTGTACATGATTACTGCAAACCATAGCTTTGACTACAGACCTTTGTTGGATAAGTGATGTCTCTGCTTTTGAATACACTGTCTAGGTTTGTCACAGCTTTTCTTCCAAGGAGCAAGCATCATTTTTAAAAACAAATAATTTTATTTTTTTATTTTTGGCTGTGCTACGTCTTTATTGCACAGGCTTTCCTCTAGTTGTGGCGAGCGGGGGCTACTCTCCTGTGATGCAGTGAGCTGCTCATTGCAGTGGCTCCTCTTGTTGTGGAGCACGGGTTCTAGGCACATGTGCTTCAGTTGTTGAAGCTCCCGCACTCTAGAGCATAAGCTTAGTAGTTGTGGCACAAGTCCAACTGCCTGTGAGATCTTCCCGGATCAGGGATTGAACCTGTATCTCCTGCTTTGGCAGGCACGTTCTTTACCACTGAGCTACCAGGGAAGCCCAGCAAGCATCCTTTAATTTCATGGCTGCCGTCACCATCCACAGTGATTTTGGAGCCCAAGAAAAGAAAAATCTGTCAATGTTTCCACTTTTTCCGCATCTATTTTGCCATGAAGTGATGGGACCAGATGCCGTGATCTTTGTTTTTTTAATGTTGAGTTTTTTTTTTTTTTCATTTATTTTTATTAGTTGGAGGCTAATTACTTTACAATATTGTAGTGGTTTTTGTCATACATTGACATGAATCAGCCATGGATTTACATGTATTCCCCATCCCGATCCCCTCTCCCACCTCCCTCTCCACCCAAATGTTGAGTTTTAAGCCACCTTTGTCACTCTTCTCTTTCACCTTCATCAAGAGTCTCTTTAGTCCCTCTTTGCTTTCTACCATTAAAGTGGTATCATCTGCATATATGAGGTTGTTGATATTTCTTCCTGCAGTCTTGATTCCAGCTTGTGAGTCACCCAGCCTGGCATTTCACAGAATGTATCCTGCATGTACATTAAATAAGCAGGGTGACAGTATACAGCCTTGATATATACGGTGCCCAATTTTGAACCAATCCATTGTTCCATGTCCAGTTCTAACTGGTGCTTCTTTCCTGCATATATGTTTCTCAAGAGACAGGTAAGGTGGTCTGGTATTCCCATTTCTTTAAGAATCTCCCACAGCTTGTTGTGATCCACATAGTCAAAGGCTTTAGTGTAGTCAATGAAGCAGAAGTAGATGTTTTTTGCTTTTTTATGATCTAGTGGGTGTATAGTATCATACAAAAAAGGTACACTTAAAAATACTCAGTGCTGCAACTTTGCATCCTTTCCACACTTCTCTCTTAACCCCTGATACCCACTGATTTTTTTTTCTGTCTTTAGAGTTTTATCTTTTATAGAATATCATATAATTAGAATCATACAGTAGGTTGCCTTTTCATACTGGTTTCTGTTAGTAACATGCACTTAAGGTTTCTTCATGTCTTTGTTGCTTGATTGCTCATTTCTTTTAGTCACTGAATAATATTTTACTTTGTACATAGACCTAGTTTATTTACCCATTCACCTATTGAAGGACATGTTGTCGCTTCCATTTTTTTGACAATTATGATTTAAATTGTTATAAACCTTCATGTGCAGATTTTTGTGTGCATATAAACTTTAGCTGATTTGAGTAAATACCAAAGCACATGATTGCTGTATATTATAGTATTTTTAGCTTTGTAAGAAACTGCCAAGCTATCTGTCATTGTGGCTGTATTATTTTACATACCTATTAGCAAAGAAACAAAGTTCCTATTGCTCCACATCTTCGTCAGCATTTGATATTGTCAGTGTTTTGGATTTTAGCTATTTTAGTAGGTGTGTAGTGGTATGCCATTGATTTATTTTGTATTTCCTATGAATTTTAAAAAGATTATATTTATAGGAAAAACTTGATTAGTTAAGTTTCTAAGACTTTATCTGAAGAAAAATGAACTGCATTGCCATGTTCATTATTTAGAATTTATCTCTTATAGTCAATACAAGTGGTTAAAAATCTTAAAATTTTCTAAAATAATTTTTATTGGATTAAGTATAGTTTTTTTTAAAATCATTTGAGTAGCCAGATATTTAATTTAAAGTTTACCTTTCTGAACATCTAGTCAAATAATGTTAAAGGCAGGATCATACAGTGATTAAGAACTGGGTCCTTGGACTTTAGTATCAGACAGAACTAAGATTTCCTTTGTTGATTATGCAACTTTGGGTGGGTCTTATAATATTTCAGAATGTCAGATTTCAAATGAGGGTGATAATATTACCCATTGAGCTGAGGTTTTCTGAGGGAAAATTAGATAATGTAGACTTAATTCAGAGATTGGCTCAATAATTTGCTATCCTGATTATTATTTCAGTCTTTTTTAAACTTTAAAAGTTAAATTATTTAGGGGTTAGACATTTCCTATGTGCATGGTAACAAAGAACTCTAGTGTGCAAGAAGGTCAGGTTTTTTTTTTTAACAGTTCTGATAACATGATATGCAAGTATATTAGTTTATGCTGAGTGTCAGAAATTTAAGAAATATTGCTTCCTTAAATAAGACAATAGCAAGGATTCACTATAAATGTGTCATGATTACATGCCTCACTTTACTAAAGAATCATGAGTTGATGATCTAACATTTGGTAATTCTGTAGTTGTAGAAAGAGTGGTGATGATTTTCCTTCATTCAGTTCTGTGAGATATTGTGAGAATTATTAAACTGTTTATATTTTATTAGGCAAAAAACCCAAAAAAGGGTTTACTTTTAAAACTTTAAGTTTTGAAGGTAATATTGCCAAATGTGCTTTGTTGTTTGCTATGCTATCTGATTTCAGTTGATAGACCTGTACATAGTTTCTGGAATGCTTTATTAGTTCAGAATGTTTTGCAGTAAATGTTCATCATGCTATAAATAATACATCATAGTGTCAAAAAGGGCATAAACATATTGAGTATAAAATAAAATTGGGCCAATTATATCAGGTATAACGAATCTTAAGAATATATAGTTAATGTAGAGCCTTTTGAATACTTTTCCTTAATTAAGATAACTAATTCTGCTTCTGCTTAATTTAATGAATGTTCTGGTTAACTTTAAAATTAGCCTGTTAATTTCAGTTCATTCTGTAAATTTGAAAAGACATTTATACTTACAGTCGTATTAATTATTTATGACTTAATTGTGGAAAATGCTTCTTTCCTCTTATTATTTTTATTTCCAAAGGTTAGTTGAATGGATATATCTTCTCAGTTCAAGTAAGACTTCTAGACTGTTGATTAGACATCAAAAATCCAATTTTGACAACTTTTTAAAAACTTTTAAAACTTTTAAAGTTAAAAAGTTCTAGTATCATTGTATACTCATCAATATTATATGTAGCACTTTGTTTGAAAGTGAGTGTACCAAGATATTGACAAATTATTCAGGATCCAAACAGTAGCAAACAGGTTACAGATTGTTATCTGCAGTATTAAACCAGTTTAGCTGTATGTGAGGGTGTAGGTATGATACCTTCATTTTCTAAGCCAGCATTTTTTTAAAATCATTGAACAGAATCTTATAATCATGTGTGTAGGATGCACTAGGCTATATTTGGAATGTATTCAGCATTTTTAGCAGCTGTAGTACTACCAAGGATTTTAACTATGAAAAAGAGTATTTTCTTTTGCCCTTTTTAATGTATTAAATGATTTGATAATAGCATTTAAGGCTCAAAAAAATTTTAGGACACCCAAATATGAAATATTTTAGAGAGAAAAATGAGCAAAATGTTTAACTCATTTATCAATGGCATCCCAATTTGATTAAAAAAACAGGTGGCAGTAAGCCAATTTACATGTCTAAGTCATTTATTATCAATAAATACTCTTATCTGTAAAGGTTTAGAAGATTTTTGCTTTACTAGCTTGAGGATGAGTTATTTTTTATTTATTTTTTCATGATATAAATACATTTTTTTTTTACTTTAAAAAAATTTTTTAATTGGAGGCTAATTACTTTACAATATTGTGGTGGTTTTAGCCATACATTCACATGAATCAGCCATGGGTATACATGTGTTCCCCATCTTGACCTTTCCTCCCATCTCCCTCCCCATCCCATCCCTTCGGGTCATCCCAGTGCACCAGCCCTGAGCACCCCGTCTCATGCATTGAACCTGGACTGGTGATCTGTTTCACATGTGATAATATACATGTTTCAATGCTATTCTCTCAAATCATTCTACCCTCGCCTTCTCCCACAGAGTACAGATGTCTGTTCTTTGCATCTGCATCTCTTTTGCTGTCTTGCATATAGGGTCATCATTACCATCTTCTAAATTCCATATATATGTGTTAATATACTGTATTGGTGTTTTTCTTTCTGAATTACTTCACTCTGTATAATAGGCTCCAGTTTCATCCACCTCATTAGAACTGATTTGAATGTATTCTTTTTAATGGCTGAGTAATATTCCATTGTGTATATGTACCACAGCTTTCTTATCCCTTCATCTGCCGATGGACATCTAGGTTGCTTCCATGGAGGATGAGTTATTTTTAAGAGCCCTCTCCCTGCTAAAATAAATTTTAGGTGTTAGAAAAGCATAACTTTTAAAATGTAAGAGAATCTCTGAGGGGCATATGCATATACAGATACACATAAGCAGATAAAGTAGTTGAAACTGTAGTGGAGATGTGTGAGCTCTAAGTCATTGCAAATGCTGAAGTTGCTCTGCAGTCAAATGTTCATGTCAATGATGGGGTCCGTCCACTAAGCTCTGGGTCTCTAGCATGGTGGGAGAATGAACCTTGCATTAAAGCTCCTGAGATCTTGAGACATGTGACTGTGGCTAACATGTTCCTTGGTTGGTAACAGTACCTACTATCACATAAAGCAAGTGCAGATCCTCTGTAGAGGAAAGCATTTCTAGTTTAAGCTGTCAGAATTCTCTACATGTTAAGGTCATCCAACTATGAACTCATAGTTGATAATCACCAGTCATATAAATAGACTAGAATCTGTGATTGAGAGTTAGCAGGAAAAATAAACACAATGCAAAACAGGTTTTAGACTCCTAAAGAGCTTCTCAAGGATGCTATGGACTTCAGATGTTAGAATTAATTGATAAAGAATCTAGAGTACCTGCATAGGTTTTAGAAATAAAGATGGAATAAAAAAATGAGAAGTGGCCATTAAGAAATGATCAGGTAGGAGGACAAGTATTCTTTGTGCTCTCACTGCTTCTGCTTAACATTTTCTTAACTAGTGCAATGATAAAGAAGAAGAAATAAAAGCTTCCAGTTGGGAAGTAAAAAGTTAAAATGGTCTTTGTCATTTAAGTACATATCTAAAAGTTGAAAGACCTAAACATACCATGTGTTGGTGAGGATATGGAGCAATTGTAACTCATATACTGCTGAAGGAAAATGTAAAATTTTAGAAAATTTTACATTTAGAAAACCACTTTAGAAAACAATTTCTCTTTTCCTTAAAAAGTTAAACATACATGTATTATATGACTTAGCAATATGCTCCTTGTTATTAATCCAAGAGAAATGAAAGAATATATCCAAAGACTTGTAGGCAAATGTCCATAGAGCTGTCTTCTCCTTGTGTCTTTACATCATTTTCCTTCTGTATGTGTCTGTGTTTCAGATTTCCTCTTCTTATAAAGACACCCTAATGACTCTGTTTTAACTTAATTACTTCTTTAAAGACCCAATCTCCAAATATGATTATGTTTTCATGTATGGGTGGTTTCAGTTAGGACTTCAACATATTAATTTTGTCAAGACTAAATAGCCTACAGCAATAATTTACATTGATGCCAGTGAAAATGGAGACAGTTGCATTGATTTGAGAATTATTCAGGAGATAATACCGACACATCTTAGTCATAGATTAGAAGTGGTGAGATAGAGAAGGAGGAAGATATGTTCGATATTCAGGTGCTCATGCCACATTCAAGGGAAGATTCAGTTAGACAATTTAGCATATGAGTCTGGAGCTCAGAAGAGGCATCCACTGGAGACATAAATTTGGGAGATGTCCCTGCTTATTTAACTTATATGCAGAGTTACATCACGAGAAATGGTGGGCTAGATGAAGTACAAGCTTGAATCAAGATTGCTGGGAAAACTCAATAACCTCAGATATGCAGATGATGCCGCCCTTATGGCAGAAAGTGAAGAAGAACTAAAGATCCTCTTGATGAGAGTATAAGAGGAGAGTGAAAATGTTGGCTTAAAACTCAGCATTCTAAAAACTAAGATCATGGCATCTGGTCCCATCACTTCATGGCAAATAGATGGAGAAACGATGGAAACAGTGGCTGACTTTATTTTTTTGGGCTCCAAAATCACTGCAGATGGTGACTGCAGCCATGAAATTAAAAGACGCTTACTCCTTGGAAGAAAACCTAGACCAGCCTAGACCAACCTAGACAGCATGTTAAAAAGACATTATTTTGCCAACAAAGTTCCATCTAGTCAAAGCTATCGTTTTTCCAGTAGTCATGTATGGATGTGAGAGTTAGGCTATAAAGAAAGCTGAGTGCTGAAGAATTGACACTTTTGAACTGTAGTGTTTAAGAAAACTCTTGATAGTCCCTTGGACTGCAAGGAGATCCACCAGTCCATCCTAAAGGAAATCAGTCCTGAATATTCATTGGAAGGACTGATGTTGAAGCTGAAACTCCAATGCTTTGGCCACCTGATGCGAAGAACTGACTCACTGGAAAAGACCTTGATGATGGGAAAGATTGAAGGCAGGAGGAGAAAGGGATGACAGAGGGTGAGATGGTTGGATGGCTCACCTCAGTTTGAGTAAGCTCCGGGAGTTGGTGATGGACAGGGAAGCCTGGTGTGCTGCAATCCATGGGTTCACGAAGAGTCAGATACGACTGAGTGACTGAACTGAACTAAACCTCATAGATGGTGGTCAAAGCCATAGTAATAGGTAGAATTGGCTATGGAGAGAAAAGAAATGTACCTTGAAAATGCAATGTATAAAATTTATATAGAGCTCTGTTTTTTCCAAAGTGTGTATACAGTTTTACATGGAAAAAGACAGTTATAATTTCTACCCATCCTTTTTTTAAGTTTCATCCTTTAAACTATTTTTTGTACATTTTATATTGCACATATCTTATTAATATAGTAGTATTTATAATTTTGGAGACGGAAATGTCAGCCCACTTCAGTATTCTTGGCTGGAAAATCCCATGAACAAGAAAGCCTGGTGGGCTATAGTGCATGGGGTCGCAAAGAATTGGACATGATGTGGTAACTAAACAACAACAACAGATATATAATTTTAAACAAATAAGTAAACATATATTAGAGTGTGTATTTAAAAATATTTACATTCACTAAGTTTAGGAAACATAACAGAAGAGGCCACAGGGAGTACCTCAAGAGAATGAAGTCAAATGGAATATGATAAAGGAAGCCAAGGGAAAAGTTTGAAGGAGAATATGGTTCATACTAAATCTAATTTGACTGACAGTCTATTTAAACACCGGTCCACCATGCATTCTCAACAAGGGCAGTATTGACCCCAAGAGGAAGAAATGGTTCTGTTTTTTTGGGGAAAAGGATAAACATAATCATATATTACAATGGTTTTGAGTGCCCTCCAGAGTTCAATTCTACTGCACCAAATCTTGTTCCTTAGTATTTAGTATCTGTCATTAGGGAAAGACTAAGTTAAATTTAAATTAAGTTCAGTTACATTGTATAATAATTTTAGTATAATATATATTACATATGTATAATTAGTTTCCATTTTGGAGGGGAAATAATGAAAAGAAAGGTTGAGAAACACTACAGTAAACTATGTGGAAAGGGTTTTAAAACCCTTTATTTTATTTTATTTTTAGCTCCTATAACTTTAAAACTCTTTAACTTGATGATCTCTAGAGGAAAAGTGTGGGATAAGGGATTTGAATTTGAAGAGGAACTTTAAGTTTTTGCCATGTGTATTTCAGTACTGAATTTTTTACATCAAGAATTTATTCTTGCCTTTAGAATTAAGTTCAGTTCAGTTCAGTCGCTTAGTCATGTCCAACTGTTTGCGACCCCATGAATCGCAGCACACCAGGCCTCCCTGTCCATCACCAACTCCCGGAGTTTAAGTTAGTTTATCATAATTACTCCTCCAAGAAATTAAAAAGAATAAAGGAAGCATCATGTTTAAGCCTGTCACCCAGAGATAACTTATGTTAACATTTTGTGTATGTTTTTTTATTTAGCTCTACATTTTCATACATTTTAACAAGTCCTGTCTGTTCAGTCATCAGAAGTTAACTGAAATCTGTCTACTTTTCACTTCTCCCACTGCCACCTTATCTAAGCCCCCATTTCTTAAAACAGCAAGTAGATTTGACCACAGATATTCTTTTATTTTAGAACAATATGCATATAAAAGCCAACATTTTGATTTTAAGTGGAATTCTTTTGGTTGCATAGGTGTTCTCATTTTGCTTTTTGGTGTTCATCTTAAAGCCCCTACTGAATTTCTATACTTTACTTTTTTGTAATCAGAGCAAAATGTTGCTTCCTGAAGGCTCTTTTCCAGTAAATATAACTTTTTTCTTTGCTTTATATTTGCTTCTCTAGGCTCCCTCTGCTTTCACCCAGAAGATGGTTAAGAGCTAATATAAAACTCATATCTGTTTGGTTTTTTTAATCGAGTCTTCAGGCTTTCTTACAATGTGATCTCTCCACAGAAGTCTCTGGCACAGACTTGTTGCCAAACCTTTGACTTCCTCTTGTCCTTTGATTATAACTTAATTACCCCTGGTTCCCTCTCACCTTGTCTCATCCAGTTCATCTGTCCGTCTGTCCTAAATCGCTTCAGTTATGTCTGACTCTTTGTGACCCTATGAACTAGAGTTTACTGTCTTTAAAAAATCTCCCTGAATTGTTCCTTGCCTTCCGTTTCTGTACCAAAGATTGTATCATCTTCTTTGAATTGTATTAGGTTGTTGGTTGTATCTTCTCTTTTCTCAGATTTGTCCCTCTACTTTTGTTTGCTTTCTACATTTTATCTGTGTCTGGCGCATTCTCTGCTTTCTCCAATATCCACCTTTCCCACTTACGTCCTCCCAAGGACCTACCATTTAAACCCAAAACCGGAGCAAAATCCTTGGTCCTCTACCTCTCTGTAAGCATTTCTTCCCTTCATGCCAAGATTTCCATCAACTACTTGGTATCTCTATTTCTTACTTGTTTTGTTCCAAATCATTGAAATCAAGCTTCTGCTCCACTGAAACAGTTCTTATTAAAAGAATTATAATGCCCCAACTATCAGATCCTTATGCTCACTCCACTTTGTTCCTTTGAGGTAGTAATGACTTCTGCTTTCCCCTTTCACAAATACTGCATCTTTTCAGAATCCTTCATCAGTTCGTCTACCTCCACCTGCCCTTCTTTTAAAAACATTTTATTATTAACATTTCAAACAAAAGCTAAAATAGAACCTAAAATAGGGCAGTGACTCCCTATGTATCTATCATTTAGTTTCATCAATCACTAACTTGTACCCGAGCTCTACCCACTTCTCTTTCTCCACTCTAAATTATTTATTTCCCAACCTTTAAGTAGTATTGTTCCTCTGGGTCCTATCCTTTTCTTCTTTTGCCATATACAATCTATAGAAAAGTTCACACATTCTAATAGTTTCTACAACCTTCAAATGGTGATAACACCTAAATTTCTTTCTCCAGCTTAGATTTTATTCTTAAGCAAGAGAATTGTATCTTTTCCATGTCCTAGATCATCTTCACTCAGATGCCCCACAAGTTCTATCAGTAGAGGTGGTAGAGTCTGGATTTGAACTTTAATACCCTACTTTCAGGCTTCCTCTTCTTGACCACTGCTCTGTTCCTTTATTTAAATGGGAAAATGTAATTATGATGGGGAATGTGGGGTGCAATAGATATATTTAATAGAGCACACCAAACATAGAGTAACCAAGAGAAATGATACCTAAATTAACTGATGAAGGTTCTAGTTTAAAGGCTAATAACTGGGAGAAACTACAAAAGAACCTTCAAGAACCTGAAAGAATTGGACTGTGGTTGAATCTTTGATCTCAGTGGGGTGTAACAAGAGAAATAGACTGGGACAATTGAAAGCTTATTGTTGACCCATGAAAAGATGCTGGGATTCTTGGCCTCCGGAAGAGAAAAATTAAATCCGGGATCAGAGACGAAGCTTGATCACTCAGAGCTTTTGTGCAATAGAGTTTTATTAAAGATAAAAGGGATAGAGAAAGCTTCTGACATAGACATCAGAAGGGGGCAGAAAGAGTGCCCCCTTGCTAGTATTAGCAATGGAGTTATATACTCTCCAATTAGTTATTACAGTGAGTCAAAAGAATGTCCAGAGGTTGCAAAGAGACCCACTCCCACAATCCACATTTCAAGATAACAGGATTAGCCAGAAGGCCCTCAGGAAGGAGAAACTGTCCTCAAGCAGGATACATCCCTGCTATATAATCCTTAGTCCAAACCCAGTTGTTAGTTGTGTAATCATCAGTTCCAGGCTTAAAGATAAAAAGCTTTTATGTGCCTAAGACTAAGGAAAGTAGAGGGAAAAAAAAGTTTGTCCTTTTCTCCTCCTTGAGAATTCCAGACCCCTCTCCCCTTGGGACCCTTGGACTTCTTATCAATCTACCTAGGAGTTGACTCTCTCACAATCATACCATATAAGGTTTTGGAAGTCAAGTTAAAGGCGACTAATACTTTAATAGGGGCTTCCCAGGTGGCACTAGTGGTAAAGAACTCACCTACCAATGCAGGAGACATGAGAGACGTGAGTTTGATCCCTGGGTCAGGAAGATCCCCTGGAGGAGGGCATGGCAACCCACTCCAGTGTTCTTGACTGGAGAATCCCATGGATGGAGGATTCTGGCAGGCTGCAGCCCATGGGGTTGCACAGAATCGGGCATGACTGACTGAACTGACTTAGCACACACAACACTTTCAACCAAACAGACTTTAGATCAAATCCCAGCTCTACCACTTTCTGTGTAATTCTAAGCAAGTCACGTTTTCTCTTTTACCTTTATTTTTACTCTGAAAAGGGACATAAAAATGTCATCCGCTCATTCTCAAAATAAATATTTATTGTGTGCCTTTATGTCCAGGTCACATTCTCAATGTTATAATTAGAATGGTAAAAAAGACAAAATGAGACCTCTACTATTGTGGAGCTTATACTCTAGTGGTTGTTGTAAGATTTAAGTGAGATAACATTCAGCAATGCCTGTTACATAATGGATATTCAGAAAACATTAATTTCTTAGCCAAGGTTCACACACATTCTAAGTATGGACACTTTGAGTTCTCTGAATAAATTAAAAGTACATGCTTTCTGGCTTTGAAGTTTTAAGTGACTTGTCACTAAAAAGAAAGAAGTAGCCAGATTATCCGGGACCCTATGTTTTCTTTTAAAATGGCATGTCTGTGTCTTAGAATTTTCTTGTTTACTTTGGCAATTCTAAAAAGCCTTGAAGATTTCCTGTTATTTCTAGGAATCTATTTCAGTAATTCTGTAGAATTATAGAGATGAGTTGCCTCAAAGAAATTTATGGTTAGTTGTAGGAATAGATAATGACGCATCCAAAATGAATAAATGAAAAGCCTCTAGAGAAGATAAAAGCAAACAAAAATAACCCACAGAACAAACAGAGAAGACAAAGGAAACACAATGAGATGATAAAAGCTGAAACAACCTATTAGTTAAACATATTTACCTATTAGTTAAACATATTTGGTTTGTAGTTTCCTTATTAAAAGACAAAACAATGTTTAAAAATAAAATAGATTTATAAGAGTCACACCAAAAAACAAACAACTTGAAAGAATAAAATAAATGGATTGATAAACATTTCTCAAATGAAAGCAATAGTGACAGTATTAATTTCAGATTAAAAAAAGACAAATATTGGTATGTAGAATAAAGCGGGTCATACAGACTTTTTATTACTAGTCTCTTCTAGAAATGATGCTGGAAAATTGTATGTTCATGTGCAAAATAAAGAAATTAGACCCTTACCTTAAACTGTATTAAAACATCAATTCAAAATGAATTAAAACCCTACTGTATTAAAAAATGAATTCAAAATGAATTAAAATCCTAAATATAGGAACTAAAATTTTAAAACTCATAGTAGAAAACAGGGGGAAATCTTCATAACATTGCACTTGGCAGTGATTTAATGGATGTAACACCAAAATCACAGGCTAGAAAAGCAAATATAGGACTACATCAAACTTTGAAACTTCTCTGTGACAAAGGAAACAATAGAATGAAAAGGCAACCCACAGAATGAGTGAAAATATTTGCAAGCTATTTATTTCGTAACGGATTGATGTTCATAATATATAAAGAACTCCTACAACTCAGCAACAGTAACAAAAAGCCAGGTAACTCAACTAAAAAAATGTGTGAAAGATTTGAATAGACATACAAGTAGACATTTCTTCAAAGAAGACATGCAAATGACCAACAAGCAAATTAAAAGATCATCAGCACCACTAATCATCGGGAACTACAAATCAAAATCATAATGAGATATCACATGCACTGGTTAGCATGACTTTTCAAAACAGAAAACAAGTGTTGGTGAGGATGTGGAGAAATCAGAACCCTTGTACATCGTTATTAGGAATGTAAAATGGTGCAGTTGCTAAGAAAAACAGTGTAGAGTTTTCTCAAAAAAAGTAAAAATAGAATTAATGTATAATTCAGCACTCTCACTTCTGGAGATAGAGATCCAAAAGAATTGTAAACAGGATCTTAAAGAGAGATTTACCCTGTCATGTTCATTGCAGCATTATTCGTAATAGCCAAGATATAGAAGCAATCAAACTGTCTGACCTAAAGAGACAAAAGACCTATATATAGAAAGCTATAAAACACTGATGAAAGAAATAAAAAATGACACAAATAGATGGAGAAA
The DNA here is from genome assembly GCF_963930625.1 of Muntiacus reevesi. Lineage (NCBI taxonomy): Eukaryota > Metazoa > Chordata > Mammalia > Artiodactyla > Cervidae > Muntiacus > Muntiacus reevesi. The sequence goes on along the minus strand of NC_089254.1, from coordinate 45,963,068 downwards.
TATACAGTGTTCATGGATCAGAAGAATCAATATAGTGAAAATGAGTATACTACCCAAAGCAATCTGTAGATTCAATGCAATCCCTGTCAAGCCACCAACGGTATTTTTCACAGAACTAGAACAAATAATTTCACAATTTGTATGGAAATACAGAAAACCTCAAATAGCCAAAGCAATCTTGAGAAAGAAGAATGGACCTGGAGGAATCAACCTGCCTGACTTCAGGCTCTACTACAAAGCCACAGTCATCAAGACAGTATGGTACTGGCACAAAGACAGAAATACAGATTAATGGAACAAAATAGAAAGCCCAGAGATAAATCCATGCACCTATGGACACCTTATCTTCGACAAAGGAGGCAAAGATATACAATGGAGAAAAGACAACTTCTTTAACAAGTGGTGCTGGGAAAACTGCTCAACCACTTGTAAAAGATGAAACTAGAACACTTTTTAACACCATACACAAAAATAAACTCAAAATGGATTAAAGATCTAAATGTAAGACCAGAAACTATAAAACTGCTAGAGGAGAACATAGGCAAAACAATCTCTGATGTAAATCATAGCAAGATCCTCTATGACCCACCTCCCAGAGTAATGGAAATAAAAGCAAAAATAAGCAAATTAATTAAACTTAATTAAACTTAAAAGCTTTTGCACAACAAAGGAAACTATAAGCAAGGTGAAAAGAGAGCCTTCAGATCAGGAGAAAATAATAGCAAACGAAGCAACTAAAAAAGAGTTAATCTCCAAAATATACAAGCCTCTCCTGCAGCTCAATTACAGAAAAATAAACGACTCAATCAAAAACTAGGCCAAGGAACTAAACAGACATTTCTCCAAAGAAGACATACAGATGGCTAACAAACACATGAAAAGATGCTCAACTTGACTCATGATCAGAGAAATGCAAATCAAAACCACAATGAGGTACCATCTCAAGCGGTCAGAATGGCTGTTAACCAAAGGTCTACAAACAATAAATGCTAGAGAGGGCACGAAGAAAAGGGAACCCTCTTACACTGTTGGTGGGAATGCAAACTAGTACAACCACCATGGAGAACCGTAGGAGATTCCTTAAAAAACTGGAAATAGAACTGCCATATGAAATCAAGAAAATTAGAGATACCAAGGGAACATTTCATGCAAAGATGAGCTCAATAAAGGACATAAATGGTAGGGGCCTAACAGAAGCAGAAGATACCAAGAAGAGGTGGCAAGAATACACAGAAGAACTGTCCAAAAAAGATCTTCATGACCCAGATAATCACAATGGTGTGATCACTCACCTAGAGCCAGACAACCTGGAATGTGAAGTCAAGTGGGCCTTAGGAAGCATCACTACAAACAAAGCTAGTGGAGGTGATGGAATTCCAGTTGAGCTATTTCAAATCCTATAAGATGATGCTGTGAAAGTGCTGCACTCAATATGTCAGCAAATTTGGAAAACTCAGCAGTGGCCACAGGACTGGAAAAGGTCAGTTTTCATTCCATTGCCAAAGAAAGGCAATGCCAAAGAATGCTCAAACTACCACACAATTGCACTCATCTCACACGCTAGTAAAGTAATGCTCAAAATTCTCCAAGCCAGGCCTCAGCAGTACATGAACCATGAATGTTCAGATGTTCAAGCTGCTTTTAGAAAAGGCAGAGGAACCAGAGATCAAATTGCCAACATCCGCTGGATCCTCGAAAAAGCAAGAGAGTTCCAGAAAACATCTATATCTGCTTTATTGACTATGCCAAAGCCTTTGACTGTGTGGATCACAATAAACTGTGGAAAATTCTGAAAGAGATGGGAATACCAGACCACCTGACCTGCCTCTTGAGAAACATGTATGCAGGTCAGGAAGCAACAGTTAGAACTGGACATGGAAAAACAGACTGGTTCCAAATAGGAAAAGGAGTACATCAAGGCTGCATATTGTCACCCTGCTTATTTAATTTATATGCAGAGTTACATCATGAGAAACTCTGGGCTGGAGGAAGCACAGGCTGGAATCAAGATTGCTGAGAGAAATATCAATAACCTCAGATATGCAGATGATACCACCCTTATGGCAGAAAGTGAAGAGGAACTAAAGAGCCTCTTGATGAAAGAGGAGAGTGAAAAAGTCGACTTAAAGCTCAGCATTCAGAAAACTAAGATCATGGTATCCGGTCCCATCACTTCATGGCAAATAGATGGGGAAACAGTGAAAACAGTGGCTGACTTTATTTTCCTGGGCTCCAAAATCACTGCAGATAGTGACTGCATCCATGAAATTAAAAGGCGCTTGCTCCTTGGAAGGAAAGTTATGACCAACCTATTGGTCATACAGCATACTAAAAAGCAGAGACATTGCTTTGTCAACAAAGGTCTGTCTGGTCAAGGCTATGATTTTTCCAGTGGTCATGTGTGAATGTGAGAGTTGGACTATAAAGAAAGCTGAGCACCAAAAAATTGATTCTTTTGAACTGTGTTGTTGGAGAAGACTCTTGAGAGTCCCTTGGACTGCAAGGAGATCCAACCAGTCCATCCTAAAGGAGATCAGTTCTGGGTGTTCATTGGAAGGACTGATGTTGAAGCTGAAACTCCAATACTTTGCCCATCTGATGTGGAGAGCTGACTCATTGGAAAAGACCCTGATGCTAGGAAAGATTGAGGGCAGGAGGAGAAGGTGAAGACAGAAGATGAGATGGTTAGATTGCATCACCGACTCAATGGACATGGTGTTTGGGTGGACTCCGGGAGTTGGTGATAGACAGGGAGGCCTGGCATACTGCGGTTCGTGTGGTCGCAGAGAGTTGGACACGGCTGAACGACTGAACTGAACTGATGACCCAGCATTCCCACTGCTGGGCATACATACCGAGGAAACCAGAATTGAAAGAGACATGTCTACCCCAGTGTTCATCGCAGCACTGTTTATAATAGCAACGACATGGACGCAACCCAGATGTCCATCGTCAGACAAACAGATAAGAAAGGTGTGGTACATATACACAATGGAATATTTCTCAGCCATTAAAAAGAATACATTTGAATCAGTTCTAATGAGGTGGATGAAACTGGAGCCTATTATACAGAGTGAAGGTCAGAAAGAAAAATACCAATACAGTATACTAACACATATATATGGAATTTAGAAAGATGGTAACAATGACCCTATATGCGAGACAGCAAAAGAGACACAGATGTATAGATCTATCTTTTGGATTATGTGGGAGAAGGCAAGGGTGGATGATTTGAGAGAATAGCATTGAAACATATATATTTTCATATGTGAAACAGATTGGCAGTCCAGGTTTGATGCATGAGACAGGGTGCTCAGGGCTGGTACACTGGGATGACCCTGAGGGATGGGATGGGGAGCGCGTTGGGAGGGGGGTTCAGGATGGGAAACACATGTACACCCATGGCTGATTCATGTGAATGTATGGCAAAAACCACTACAATATTGTAAAGTAAGTAGCCTCCAATTAAAACAAATAAATTAAAAAAAAAATGTTGCTTAAAAAAAAAGAAAATATGTTACAGGCACAGACATACATGTGTACATACATGCAATGGAATATTGTTTAGTCTTAAACAAGATGCTAAAGATGGTTGAAACTTGACATCATGCTAAACGAAACAGTCTGATCACAAAAAACACACATATTTTATATAGTTACATTCTTGGAAAGTAGATAAGTAGTTCGCAAGGGCTGGGGGAGAATGAAAATGGGAGTAGTTCATTAGTTATAGAGTTTCAGATTTGCAAGTGGCAAAGTTGCAGAGATCTGTTGCACAACAATGTACATGGAATTAACACTACTGTCATCCGCAAAGTGGCTAAGATGGTAAATTTGTGTTTTTTAACTGCAATTTTAAAAGGATAGGAATCATTTTATGCATTGTTTTCTATGAATTTTTTTAAAAAATGAGAGCTGGATATTAAGTATTTTGTTAATTTAAATGAAGGTCATTAATTGCCTTTTATTCACTCAGCTACATGATTCTGTAGATTTCCTTATTGGAAACATTGGGCTATTGCATTAATACATTTCATCATATTTAATGATACATTGCTGACATAAATCCAACTTGTTTAGGTAGATAATTCAAAAAACAAAGTCAATTTACTATTATATCTGAGAATTTTGTATTTGTATGCTTAAGCAAGATTGACCTATTTTCTTATTTAAGTGTGTGTGTGTGTATAGAAGCATATATATATATATGCTCGTGTATGTGTGTGTATATATATATATATATATATATATATATATATAGTCATCAAATGTTCTGCATCTTAGCTTTCAGATTTTTACCATTATGATGTTACTTGTGGACTTGTCATATATGGCCTTTATTATGTTGTGATAATTTCCTAGCTTGTTGAGTGGTTTTATCATGAAAGTGTGTTGAACTTTGTCTAATGCTATTTTGTCTATCAGTTGAGATGATCATGTGGTTTTGTCCTTCATTTGGTTAATGTGATGTATTATAGTGATTCTTTAATTTGATGAAAAAGTTTTTTAAACTAAAGTTTATAATCATTTACAATGTTGCATTAGTTACAGTACAGCAAAGTGATTCAGTTATAGTTTTATATATAGTATATATAGATACTTCTCCATATTCTTTTCCATTAGAAGTTATTACAAGATATTGAATGTAATTCCTTGTGCTATTATAGGTCCTTGTTGGAAAAACATCCATTTTAGGCTGTATGATATACAATGCATCTGCTTACCAATGCAGGAGACATAAGAGATGCAGGTTCAATCTCTGGGTCCGGAAGATCCCCTGGAGGAGGAAATGGCAACCCATTCCAGTATTCTTGCCTGGAACATTCCATGGACAGAGGAGCCTGACAGACTGCAGTCCGTAGGGTTGCAGAGTCGGACCCCACTGAGCAACTGAGCATGCACACATACAATATACATATTGCATAAAATCTTGGTGATCTGAATCTGCTTTCTGATCCCTGAGTAAGAAACTAGCAATTATTTGATTTTCCTATTTTTCTGATACACAATACCCATTTGAAATCAAAACAAAAGACTTATTAAAGAAACAAATAACAAGGAAAAATAGATACATGTGTAGATATAGAAGTGAGAAATCAGTATTTTTCATAGTTCATTTTCTTTATAACCTTGAAAAGTAGAATTTCATTTTTGCAAGTGCAAAACTAAAACAGAATTAATGAATTTCTTAATTATTCTTTTTTATGAGAGTATTGATATTTGAGCATTATATATATTTATGTGATTAAAGTGAGCCATGTGAAATTGGCATTCTTGTACTTCAAAAATAGAATATCAGCAATTTGACATTATATACCATACATGTAGAAGTACATTAAAGGACTTGGTAAAATTTCTAGAAGTGCCATTTTGCTTTAACAGTATTAAAATGCTTTCTTATTTTAACAAATGATACTTAAACTAATGTTTATCCTTTCTTGTACTAATTACTTTCTAAAATATGCGTTAACAGTTGAATGATAGTATCCTGCTAGGCCAAGTAATAGTAATTTGTACTCAGTCGTATCCTACTCTTGTGACCCCATGGACTGTAACCTGCCAGGCTCCTCTGTCCATGAAATTGTCCCAGCAAGAATACTGGAGTGGGTTGCCATTTCTTATTCCAAATAGTAATTTCTGTGACTTAAAAAAGAAAACACAAAATTATATCTATTATTCAGGCAGTTCTCTTTTGTAGTTGGTGAATTATATCCTGCTGGTCAGTCTTAATCTAAGTATGCTTGTTCCTCATTTTCTTATGGTCACACAAATTACCTTTTGTATATAAAATGATGATGATAATTGTTATAGTAATAACTAACATTCACTGAGGGTTTATTACATGTTAAGAACTGTCCCAAGAGTTCACTTTTTTTTTTTTTAACTTTTAGGGGTGAGGACCACTAGTTTATTAAAAACATATGAAAATTTATTTAACTCTTCTAAGTAACAATTTTTATCTAAATTAAGTAGTAAATGGCACCAACATGAGTACAAGTCAAATGTTGCTGAATATATTAAATGTGAACTTAAATTTGATAAATATAGAAATATTTTCTTTCCTTTGAATTTCTTCCCCATTAAGTTTTTTTTTTTCATTTATTTTTATTAGTTGGAGGGTAATTACTTTACAATATTGTAGTGGTTTTTGTCATACATTGACATGAATCAGCCATGGATTTACATGTATTCCCCATCCCGATCCCCCCTCCCAAGAGTTCACTTTTAAAAACTTTAAAAATCCTCTTAATAATTCTGCAGTGTAGGTACTGTTACCATAGTCATACAATGATTTAGCAACTTGCTCAAGCTCACACAGCTAGTAAGTAGCAGAGAAGGATGGTGACTGATTATCTGAACATGAGTCGTGATTTGAATCATGTATACATTTCTATGTAGTTACTTAATAATTTCATTGTTTGATAGATGTCTTAGGAATTTTGACTTAAATACATTTTTAATACATTGTCAATGCTATATCTTATCCATTATCATTAAAAAAATAATACACCCCCCTTTTTTTGGGCCACAGGATGGACAGCCTGAAATTTTATATACATTTTGGAATTCAGTTACTCAAGCACTTTCTTCTCAATTTCAGACAGCAACAAATTGTAAGTATAGTATTTATTTTGCAAATTGATTTAAAAGTTTTTCAGTTACTTCAAGAAGTTTTGATCTATTGGTTTATAGAACATAGCTTTCAGAAACTTCTGGGTAATTGTCACTTATGTTACCTGTATGTTCAGTTATATAAGCAATAAGTTCTTTTCTTTACTTTTAAAATACTTAGAATATGAAATGAAATTCTTCAGAAGAATAAGTTAATTCTCCATAATTCAACCAGGGGAACTCTGAATTTTTTGTGTGTGAAAGGATGTTTGATGTTGAAGAATTTTATTAATGCTTGTAGAGTATTTTAATTAGAGTATTTTAGTTCCTAACTAAGAGATATTAAGACACAGAGACCTTATAGTTTTTTTCTTTTTGTAAAAATGAAGATTTGATGAATGAACAGATGAAATGCCCACGAGTTAAAAGTTACTTAACCAAATATGATCCAAAAATTTTCTCTCAGTTTCTTTTTGTCATGAAATAATGGCACAAGGTAGTTCTAAACAGTGAAATATACAAACTAGCTAATATCATGGAAGTGTTTTTGTCTAATCACTGAGTGTAAGAGCATTAAGTGTATGGAGACTTTTTAGAAGACTTGAGAGTTTGTGTGTAGTTAAATTTTATTCACAAACATTTACTGAATACTAGTATACGTAAGCATTACTGAGTCCCCGGCAGTCCTGGCTGAGTAACCGCAGGACCTGCTTTCCTGCTTCTATTTGCAAAGAACTGTGCAGCAAGGTAGAGACCACAGAGGTCTTCATCCCTGTGTGGCCGGAGAGAACTTATGCAGAGGGTTTATTTAGGACTGATTCTCTCCATTTTCTCCTACAAATCACTCTACTCCGGGAACACTGTGCTTTTCTCTGCTTTATGTATCTGTTTGGTCATCTTTTTTAATATGTAGTTTACATGTATTTATCAACTTTGAGCAGAGGATTCTATGAGTTTTTGACAAGTGTTCACATCCTTATAATTGCCATTATAAGACATAGAACATTTTCATCACCCCCAAATGTCCTTCATGTACTCATAGTCAATTTCTTATTCCTGTGTCTTGGCTCCTGGCAGCTAATGGTAAGTTTTCTGTCAGTAAAAGTTAGCTTTTCATAGATTTTGATAAAACTGGACTCATGCAGTATGAGAACTTTTATAGCAATGTACAGTTATTTTAAGATTTATTCATGTTGTTGGATGTTCCAGGAGTCTATTTTTATTTCTGACTAAACTTTCATTGTATAGATATATGCTATTTGTCTATTCCCCAGTTGGAGGATAACTGGGTTATTAAAGTTTGAGGTTATTATGAGTAAAGCTACTGTAATCCTTTACATACAGATCTTTTGTAGACATATGTCTTCATTCTCTTGGGTAAATGGTTGAGTGGAATTTCCTTATCATTTGATATGTATATGTTTACCTTCAAATAACTGCTGAACTGTTTCCTAAGATGAATGTATGATTTTTCATCCACATCAACAATGTATGATAATTCCTCTACCTTTTTATCAATCCATGTTATTGTTATTTTACTTTTAGCCATTCTTGTGTTTAGTAGATTTTCATTGTGGTTTTAACTTCCACTGGCCTAAAGACTAGTGATAACCATATTTTCACATTTATTTTCCATCTGTATATCTTTATTAATCAAGTGTTTCTAAAAAGTATTGACTTCTTAGCTTTATTTAATTTTTTAGCTTATTGCTTGTCCTCTTCTTCACACTTCCCTGGTGGCACAATGATAAAGAATCTGCCTGCAATTTAGGAGACCCGGGTTCGATCCCTGGGTTGGAAACATCCCTTGGAGGAGGAAATGGCAACCCACTTCAGTACTCTTGCCTGGAGAATTCCATGGACAGAGTAACCTGGTGGGCTATAGTCCATGGGGTCACAAAGAGTTACTCGACTGTGACTAACACTTTCACTTTCACTGTCTTCTAATTATTAAGTCTTAAGATAATTTCATATATCTGGATTCAGAGTCCTTTCTCAGATGCTTGTTTTGCAAATACATCTGTCTGTGTTTGCCTTTTCATTTTCTTAACGGTATCTTCCAAATGACAAAAGTTTTATTTTTGAACCAGTATAACATCAGTTTTTCTTTTATAACTTTTGGAGGATTTTTTGACCTAAGAAATCTTTGTTTAACCTAACGCTGTAAGTACTTCCTCCTGTATTTTATTGTAGAAGTTTTACTAGATTCATTTGGAGTTAATTTTTGTGTGTGGTATGAGATCATGGTCAAGGTTTATTTCTTTGCATGTGGATCTGTAATGCTACGCTTTGCCTGTTGACCTTCCTGGCACTTTAGTTGGACGTCATGTGGTTATATATGTGTAAGACTGTTTTTGGCCCTGCTTTGTTTTTTTTTTTTAATGCACATCCATTTTTGTATAAATAACATATGATTTTCAGTCACTAAAGTAGAAATTATCTTTATTTATTTACTTAATAGTTTTGGTTATTCTAGTTTCTTACTCCATGCATGAAAGAAACTGTTTTTCATGAAACCAAATATCATCATGAAATTTTCTTTAATACTTTTACACTGTAAGCCAATTATGTTTAAAGAAATACATTTATTAATACTTACATACCAGTATGGAAACACAAAGATGTAAATCTACCTACAAAATATGTAATAATAATTACAAAATTTGTTAAAATCTTGGTTTTCAGAATAAAAGAAGGCTAATGTAAAAGCTCATTTATGGCTATTACAATATTTCTGCTTTCAGGCATTCACTGAAAATGTACTTTATCACTTTAAAGCCTTTACAGAAACCTTGGAGTTGTTGTAGACTGTATTTTACTTTCTTTATTTAATGAGTAAATTTAAATTTCATTTATAATACTTTTTCTCTCAATATGGAATGAGTGTACCAAAGAAATAACCTTAGCATTATTGAAAAATTTCATACCTTTAATCATTACATCTTCCAGTATTGTTTATAATTGGTTTACTTATCACATTTTTAGTAGAAACTGTATAAGGTAAGCGTCATCTCAAAAATCACACAAATACTAAGAGAGTGTAACTCTGATGCTGAAAATTCAGCCTCTGTACACCTGTACTGAATCAAATGTGAGAGACAGAATTTGGGGTGAAGTAGGAAAGAATAGCATTGTTACTTTGTCCGACAAAGGGCAACACAGTGGGCTCATACCCTGAGAAACTTTGTGTCCCGACCTGGAGGGACTTGGTGAGGAGTTTTTATAGCAGTGGTTCAAGAGAGCAGGGTTGCTGGTAAGGGTCAGGGTATGTGCAGGGCCTGGATTCCTTTAATATGGTGGTCTCAGGTGGTCTCCCCATAAGATATGGTTCTTTTTTGTTGTTGTTTATTTTCTGGTTGCACTGGGTCTTCACTGTTACATGTGTGGTGGGCATGTTTAGCTATCCTGCAACATGTGGAATCTTCCCCAGCCAGGAATCAAATGCATGTCCCCAGCATTGGCAGGTGGATTCTTAACCACTGGACCACCAGGGAAGTCCTAAGCTGTGGTTCTTGAGGTTATCAAATTGTGACCTTTCTGCAATGAAGAATGCTTCATCGAGTAGTTCATCTTCCATTTTTGGGGTGTTTTAGTTCTGTAGAAGAGTTCAAAGATACTGTTACATGTATGATTTTTAAAGCAGACCATGCTTCACATGTGCATGTTTGTTTCTTGGAAGCTCCTCCTTTGTCTCTGCATCTTCTCCCTTTCCTGATTAGCCACTGTTCAGATCCACCCTTTGGAACTCAGGGAAGGTCAGAAAAGCAGGAGTCTGCTCCCTACAAACACAGAATGCGGGATCCAAAGTCTTCCGTGCGTTGGAGCCCCACATGCTTCTGCTCATTTTCAACTCTAGGGAGTGGAACTGGAATGGAAATGCCCTTGTCTATAATTCAGTCCTGTGTCATTTCTGGGTCTGGTTGATTGAATTTTCTTCTCATCACTGATATTTTTCTCTACTTTTTTGTATATCTAATAATTTGTGATTGAGTATCAGACATGAATTTTACCTCGTTTGGTACTAGATACATTTGTCTTCCAGTCAATATTCTTACTCTTGGATACTGTCAATTTGCTGAAAAATAATTTTGATCCCTTTGAGTCTTGCTTTTTAGATTTATTGGCAAAACCTGAGCAGTGTTTACTAATTATTTCCCACTGCTGAGGCTAGACTTGTATTACTCTACCAAATAGTTTTGGTTTTTCAGTTTGGCATTAGGGAACAGGCACTCTTCTCAGTCTTGCATGAGGAGCAGGTATATTCTCTTTAATCTTTATGCTTGTTTTTACCCCCAAACTCTGGAAGTTTTCTCTCACGTATACTGATTAGTGTTTTGCTGAATACTCAGGGTGAATCATTTGCAGATCTTTGCGGTTCTCTTTTTGTGCAGCTCTCTCTGGCATGTTGTCTTGTGAATTCTCATTGTCTTCTTGGTCTTGAGGACCATAGAGGGAGAAAGATTGCTTCCACTTTCCTGTGCCATAGCCTGGAAACAACTGCCAGTAGTCACAGGGTCCACTCGTTTGTTTCCTGTTTCTCAAGGATCACATTGTGTTCAGTGTTTTAAAAATCATTATATCATATCATATCATCACCTTGTTTGTCTTTTGGTTATTTCAGAGAGGAGAGTAATTCTCGTTCATGTTACCACATCTTACCAGCAGCAGAAGTCTGTCATCTAGCTTTAAGAACAGTTTTTATAAGTGCATTTCAAAATACCGAGTTGGCCGGAAAGTTCATTCGGGTTTTCCTTAAGAAGTTATGGAAAAACCCAAATGAACTTTTTTGGCCAACCCAATATTACGTAGGGTGTGTGTGTGTGTGTGTGCACGCACACTTAATGGTACCATTATCTACTTATCTTTGGTCATCTGCTTTCTTATTTTCTGTAACCATTACAAACCCTTGGCTCTTTCCACATGCCCTCCTTTTCCCCAGTGCTCACTTTGAGTAACTAACCTTTTCTCCTGGGTCAGCAGGACAATTAATGTCATTAAGAAACTCAGAAGTCTGTAACTGTCCTCCAAAGAAAAGCCTGATTTCCTCTCTGTGGGCCTTGAAGAGTAAGATAACTTTCTTCTTCAAAGCCACCCATTTACTGATGGACACCTGATCCTTTGTTTAAACCCGTCCTCTCAGTGGCATTATTCTTTTTTTGATTTTGCATTTCCACTTTTCTTTTGATCTTTCCCCCTTTGATATAAACCTATTTCAGTGCTCTAATCTAATTAAAGCTATAGAGTTTCTTTTTGGTTTCTGTCTAATCTCTCCTCTTTTAGTCAAACTTCTCAAAAGAGTAGTTTACATTTTTTGTCTTCAGTTTTATTCCATTGATTTCTCAACTTGGTGAACTCTTGCATTCTACTGAAATTGCTCTCAATGAAGCAAGCAATGACCTATCTCTTAATTACCAAATCCAGTGGATATGTTTCACTTCTTATCCTATGGAACCTATCTGACTTGTGTAGTCAAAGAAGTTAGTGAGAGGAAATACAATATTTTAGGCAGAAAACCCCATTAATATTTACATTCGGAGTAGTTAGTTGCTTCTATTAACATTATTACTGTAATAACTTCCTTTGGGAGAACTCTTAGTGACTCAGAGGGTAAAGAATCTATCTGCAGTGCAGGAGACTCAGGTTCGATCTATTTGTGGTTTGGGAAGATCCCCTGGAGAAGGGAATGGCTACCTACTCCAATATTCTTGCCTGGGAAATCCCATGAACAGAGGAGCCTGTTAGAGTACAGTCCCTGGGTTGCAAAGAGTCAGACTTAACTGAGCAACTAACACAACACAAAATAAGTTTAAAAAAACTTTTTCAAAATAAAAGTTTGAGGAAAATATTACAAAATTAAAATAAAGTGAGAAACACCTAAGAAGCTGTTGGGCTGCACCCTGCAGGCCTACAAGGCCTGTGCTTGCTTAGTTTTAAGACTAAAGAGAGAGCTGGAGTCTGTTTATATAGCACAAACAGTCCGTGAAATGTAATGTAGTAATTGTTAAAATTATAGACAGGCAATATTAAGAAAATGCAACCATCTGCAGAGTTGAATATTATACACAATTTAACAGATTGTATAAGTAAGTAAGATTTTGGCAGAAAATACCTAGAGGAAAAATTTCCTAGTTAGGAACATGTTCTTTCTGATTATAAATGTTCATGCTTAGTAAAAAGAATTTCTACTTGATATAATAAGATATATCTATGGGTTTGACAATGAATTTACTTTTTTAAAAAGGAAAGGGGCCTGAATTTGTGATTAAGAAGATTCAGAATAGCTTCTGCCAGACATGTGCAGCTTTAATTGTCTATGGCTGGTAGTTATTTCCAAGATGATTTCTAAGATTTATGTCTGTTACCTCTCTATTGTAGTTTCCAGATAATAACGGTTGTTTACCAGCCTGTTGGGTTATGGTACACATATTTTCAAGCCTCATTAGAAGCAAGCAAAATAAATATTACTTCGAAAAGATGCTAGTGCCCTTTTATAAAACCTTTAAAAGATTTTTTGAAATATGCTTAAAATCTTCTGGCAAGTAACTCTGTTTTAAAATATTTAAAGCCCTTTGTGCAGTTTTAGTCTCTCAGAAGTCTTAAGCAAAAAAAAAAAAAAAAAAAAAAATAGAAGTCTTTAGCAACTGAAAGACTTGTGTCATAGAATTAAGAGAACTACACAGTATATATTTCTAGTGCTTTGGAAAATCATACGTAAATTGGAGAGATACTTTAGGAGATATGCACATTTGAAGATTTAGGAAGCTTTCAGACTTAAAATGTGTGCTAAAACTCATTACCTTTACTTTTAAAAAACACAGTAATAAATCAGGAGTATAATCTTGCCAGGAAATAGAGGGATAAACAAGCTATGCATTTATAAATACTTTATTTAATGTAGATTTAAAAAATGTTAGAATGTTTTCCCAATTTGTCCCACCTGTGCCTACCCCACTGTGTCTACATGTCCATCTCTATGTCTGCCTCTCTATTCCTGCCATGCAAATAGATTTATCTATACTGTTTTTTTCTAGATTCCATATATATGCATTAATATACAGTGTTTTTCTCTTTCTGACTTCAGTCTATAGGACAGACTCTAGGTCTATCCACGTCACTACAAATGACCCAGTTTCTTTCCATTTTATGACTAATATTCCATTGTATGTATGTACCACATCTTCTTTATCCATTCATCTGTCAGTGGACGTTTAGAATGCTTCCATGTCCTGGCTATTGTAAATAGTGCTGCAGTGAATTTTGAGATACATGTGTCTTTTTGAATTATGGTTTTCTCAGGGTATATGCCCAGTAGTGGGATTGCTGGATCATATGGTAGTTCTAATTTTAGTTTTTTAAGATACCTCCATACTGTTCTCCATACTGGCTGCATCATTTTACAGTTCTACCGAGAGTGCAAGAGAGCTCCCTTTTCTCCACACCTTCTTCAATATTTATTGTTTGTAGATTTTTTGACGATGGCCATTCTTAGCACTGTGAGGTGGTACCTTATTGTAGTTTTGATTTGCATTTCTCTAATAATGAGAGATATTGAGCATCTTTTCAAGTGTTTGTTGGCCATCTGTATTTTCTGTGTTTTGTTGACCATTCTGGTGGATGTTGAGTCAAATCACATTGTGCTTTAATTTTTATTTCCTTGTGATTAATGATATTACTCACTTTTCCATATGTACATTGGCCATCTGCATATACTGTTTTAAAAATGTTATTTTCTATAGCATTATCTGTCTTAACTGATTTATAGGGTTTCATTTACATATTATGAAATATTTTGTTTGTTTCTTTTCTCTCCCTTTGGCTGACAGGTAATTGCTGTTTTAATGAGACAGTCTGTCTCTAATTCTCCCCTTTACTTAGGCATGCTTCTCCCAAGTTTTTTAAAATTTTCTTTTTAAGATTGTTTTTTTGACAATTTTAGAAGTCTTCATTGACTTTGTTACAGTATTGCTTCTGTTTTATGTTTTGGTTTTTTGGCTGTGATTTATCAAACCAGGGATGAAACTCCCTCCCCATGCTGTGGAATGTGAAGTCTTACCACTGGATTGTGAGGGAAGTCCCTTGTCCCAGGCTTTTAATTGGGAGATTGGAGGGTCTTTGTCCCCTCAGCCCTGAAATATTAAAGTTGATATAGTTCTGTTCTCCAGAGGTTTCCAGACAAGCTGTTTAGGTTCCCACCAGAATCTGTTGGATGTCTTCATGGCAAGGAAGATCTGCCTCTCTCTGTTGGTAGGCGTGTTCTCTCATCTTAGGTTTCCTATGATATGTTTCCACAAATATGAAGGATATTTTAACTTCTTTTCTTTGAAGCTTTGGACCTAGTTCCCTAACCTCGCTTGCAACTATATAACTGAGTAGGTCTTCTATAAGCTACTCAGGTTGAGACTTGTTAAGTTTCAAAATGTTCATTCCAGTCTCATAAATCACCAAAAGCCTTTCCTGTTTTCGTCTTCTCCAGCAAAGGTTCTCTGTATGGGGCAAGCTTGACTTTTTAAAAATATGTCTGCCTTCTTTAGTTGTTACCTTGGGAGCACTGGTCTGTCGCTGCTCTTCTTGCCTGTCTCCCTCAGGATACAGTCCCAACGTGATGTTCTTTTTGGTTCCTTCCTATCCGCTTAGCACTATTTTTCTCCCTTCTAATTTTTAAAAAAAATTTCGTCCTGGACCTTTAGTTCTTGAATGAATCACCCTCTTTCTTCTCAGTATTTACCAATACTGAAGCACCTGTCTGTAATCCTCCTCTTTATCTGGATAATTCACATTCATCTTTTCAGTGTTCCTGATTCTTCCCTCTTCATCATTGCACTCAAATATGGGTATGGCATCCTCTGTCTGCTCCCACAAAACTCTAACATGTTCCCAGTTTTAATCCTTATCT
Organism: Muntiacus reevesi; assembly: GCF_963930625.1. Classification (NCBI taxonomy): domain Eukaryota; kingdom Metazoa; phylum Chordata; class Mammalia; order Artiodactyla; family Cervidae; genus Muntiacus; species Muntiacus reevesi. The sequence continues at coordinate 45,947,563 of NC_089254.1, read as the reverse complement.
CACCACATTGTTATGGCTAACCTCCTTGCTTGTCCGTATCTCCTGCTAGGCTGTAGAGAAACCATCTCTCTGTGCCTCTGTTCCATGTTATATTCCTGTCACTCACATGGCACAGTGCTCAATACAAAATAGAATCCTGTTGAAATGGATTCCTAAAGTGTTACTTTAAGAGTAAAGGCTTTATGTGTTAGGAAATCTGAGGAAAATGCAAACAGTAAAATAGAAATACTTTTCATTAAAAAAATAGCACATATAAGGTAAATGAGACCCTAAAATATGAAATACTTTTAGAAAACAAACAGTATGTATATGGGGTAAACAGGGATACAAAAGCATGATTATTATAGGATATTTTTTTACTTTTTTCCTTATTCCTTCATTTATTTGATATTTTAAAGTACTTTATATCATTAGTTATAAAATGCGAAACAGTTTTCATTGAGCTAAAACAAGGCTAGGCTACTTAATTAAATCTTCCATAAAAATTTGTTGAATGGATAAGTGTGATCCTGTAGTTATGGAAATGAGTGAAGTGCTCAGGGTTGAAGAGTAGATTGAGATAAAAAAGAGCTCAGAGGAGAAAATCCCCACTTTACCTCACATAGCAGGGTAAATTTCAAGTAGACCAAAGAATTAAATGTAAAATATAAAGCTATTCAAATGCTAACAGAAACACAAGTGAGCAAGCTAGGTCTAGGGGAAATTTCTCTGATTTAATTTCTGGAAGCAATGATGAGAAAATTGATAATTTGACTGTGTTAAAAATTTCACATGACCAAAAAACTCTTAAGCAAAATAAAATAACAAATGAGAAAAATATAACTTACCTCAATGAAAAAGAGTTAGTACATAAAAAATCTTCTAAAATAAGAAAAAAGACCAACAACCCTACCAAAATAGTATAAATACATCTTGTTTGTAGAAGATTCTCAGTGTTATCATATATAGAAAAATGCAAAATAAAAGTATACAGAAACACCATTTCTCATCTATCAATTGTTCAGTCGCTCAGTTGTGTCCTACTCTTTGTGACCCCATCAAATTAGCCATAAGTAAAAAGAAGTTTGATAACACACTCTGCTGGCAAGCCTGTATGGAAATAGTCACTCTCACACATTATTCATTAGCATCCAAACCTGAGAAGAATTTCTAACAAAATTATCTAACAAAATAGATAAGGACCTACAAAATTATATAAGCAGTTGCTTGGTGTCCCTTGTGGCTCAGCTGGTAAAGAATCCGCCTGCAATACGGGAGACCTGGGTTCATCCCTGAGTTGGGAAGATCCCCTGGAGAAGGGAAAGGCTACCCACTCCAGTATTAAGGCCTGGAGAATTCCATGGACTGTATAGTCCATGGGGTCACAAAGAGTCGGACACAACTGAGTACACATCATATTGCCATACAAATTCATATGATACATATGTAGTAGGCTTATCAGAAATTATAGACTGTGGAAACAGATCAAATCTCTTAACTGCTGCAGTGGTTTTCAACTTAGTTGCATATTAGAATCACTTAAAGAGTATTTAAAAATCTCACAGTCTATGCTGCAATTGCATTAACGCCTCTTGAGTTGAGACCCAAGCATACGGACTTTTTTTAGGCTTCCAAAGTTGTTTCAGTGTGCAGCCAAGGTTGAAATGTATTGTTTTAGATTCAGCTGGTAATTTACAGGAAATACAGGGATCCAAGGTGTGCAGTAAGCAAAATTCAGACTGGGAAGCTCTGGAGGATATATGACCCAATTTCTTAAATAAAGAATTAAAAGGAATAAAAAAGAGAGGAACTATAGATGGGGCTTGATGATATATCAGATAATTATAATATATGGACTATTTATGGGTCCTAAATAAACAAGCTAAAAAAAAAAAATCACAGGTCAGTCATACAGATGCTGTCACTGATTGTTAATTTTGTAAAGTGTGATAAGAGAACTATGGTTACTTTTTTAAAATAGTCTTTACTATCAGAGATACATGCTGAAGTATTTATGGATGAAATAATACGATGTTGTCATTTGCTCCAAAGTAACTGGCAGCAGTCAAGGAAAATTGGCTAGGGTTATGATAGATAAAACAGCATCAAGCTGGTAAGTGGTGATAACCCCAGACACACAGTCTATCCCTCTCCTTCCCTGCTCCCCCTTGGCACCTGCAAGTCTGTTGTCTATGTCTGTGAGTCTGTTTCTGTTTTGTAGATAGGTTCATTTGATACTGTGACTTTAACCAAAATAGTTTCAGTGGCATTGTGGCAGTTGGAAGTTGGGTTATAGCCTGGAGGAGGCAAGAAGATGTATGTAGACTATGATTATAAGCAGTGACAGGACAGTGGCTACTCATTAACTGTTGGAAGGTCAAGGGGAAGTGTTTGCCATATTATTTGTATTTTTGATTTTTTATACAATCAGAGATTGTTCAGTCTTTTTATAAAAAATTAATTGGAGGCTGAAAATACAGGGGAGAGTAATAGAGGAGGAGCTGAAATAGAATGAGATTAAGTGTGGAAGTTGAATAATTGGTCATGTATAGAATGGACACTTGTTCCTATGAAGAAAATTAAAGTCAAACATTTTTAGGGGAATAGTGGAAGAATGTAAGAAGTTGAAGGTGACCTTTATTTTTGTTGCACCTTTTATTGTGAGATAATGAGGGTGGTCATCTTCATATCATAAATGGATTCAAAGTTAACTAATTAAGAGTTTGGAGAAGAATGTGTATGCTTTGTATTCCTGTTAAAAGGGAAGGGTATGGTATAGAATACATACCCAGTTGGTATTGGATACCATACTTTGTATTGCTGTTATTATGAAAAAACAAAATCTTAAAAAAATCTCGTTGGCGCTGTATCTGGATATTTTCAGGCAGACAGATATTTCAGACATTATTGCATCTTAATTGTGTGTGTGTGTGTGTGTGTGTGTGTGTGTGTGTGTGTGTGTGTGTGTGTGTAGTATAGTTTGTGCAAGTGGCTAATATTAGATTGTGTGTGCTTTTTTTAAACTCAGTTTCTTCATTCAAAGCTTAATGTTTTAGGCTTTGGTCAGATTTTCCATCTAAAGCTTTCATTTTAATATCTGTTTATCTTGAATAGGGCTTCTCTGAGCTTTAAAAAGGTCTGTTTTCTATTCTGATTTTAGTTTTATTAAATCATAACTTTAAAATTAAATCAAAAGACATATTAATCCTCAATAAAATGCATTTATAATTAGTTTTAGGTCATATAAACATTGATTGCTTTTAATATATAACTTGGACCATACATTTCTGGAACTTAGAAGGAAAAGTTCTTTTTATGAGTAATGGGAAAATTCATTACCTTGGGTGCAATTGACTTACCATTATTTTATTCTGGAACTATTTCTGTAGTATATTTGGTCTATTTTTCAACAATACTGTAAACGATTTTTTATATAAAACTGTTAATTAGGAAAGAGTAATATAGTTTGTGTTAGTTGCTCAGTCGACTAACTAACCATGGGGTCCATGCGACCCCATGAACTGTAGCCACCAGGATCCTCTCTCCATGGAAATCATCAGGCAAGAATACTGGAGTGGGTTTTTATTCCCTTCTCCAGGGGATCTTCCTGACCCAGAAATTGAACCCAGGTCTCCCACATTGTAGGCGGCTCTTTACTTCCTGAGCCACCAGGTCTATAATGTATCTGTATTTGAAAAGTAGGTCTTTGTCAGACTGCTGGTGGCCCTCAGCATTTGCCTTTTTATAATTTTTATTGATGTGAATGAAGTATCGTTTATTTTATCGGGGCAGATAGATTGTAAGATGGCTCCCATTGATCCCTCCCTCCTGATATTTAGACCCTTGTGTAATGTTTTCCCCTTGACAGGTACAACTTGTTTATAATCTATAGATCATGCAAAGAAGAGGTCCCTTGTATGATTAGGTAACATAAGAGTGTAATTTCCATTTTACTAGCAAGCACACTCTATTGCCTTCTTGGATTACAAGCTTTGATAAAATAAGCAGTCATATTGGAGTGGTCCACTTGTATGGTTGACCCCTTGCCAACAGCAAACTAGGAACTGAGACCCTCAATCCAGTTCAGTTCATCAGGAACTATATCCTGACAACAACCACATGAGCTTGGTATCTTCTCCCCGAGTTAAGCCTTCTGATGAGACTCCAGCCATGGCTGACAGCTTGATTGGAGTCTTATGAGAGACCCTGAAGCAGAGGACCTGGCATGTCTGACTCATAGAAACTGTGAGATAATAAATGTATGTTTTTTAAAATAAGCAGCTACATTTGTGGCAGTTTATTGTGTAGCAATATATATCTAATGCAACTATGAAACAGAAAATACTTTCCAAGACATACCAAACCCTCCTTTACTTTCATAGTACTAGATGATTTAGGTGCAAGACAGGTTTTGGGAACTGAGCCTATTAGGAAAGGAATGAACTAGAAATGAGTAGCAGTGTACTTAAAAAGGAGAGACTTAACTTAGCTATGGAGACTCACTCTCTCAGGTCAAGAGCATGACAGGTTTTTAAAATAAGAGCAGCAACCTCTGCTGGGATTGTCTACCTCACATCTTTTGCATTTACTATTTCTTCCATCCGAATCAGTCTTTCCCCAGGCATCCAAATGGATCACATCCGTACTTCACTCAGAGAGGCCCTCCCTGTCGTCAGTAAATAAAATGCTGCTGCCTATCTCCAGATTACCATGATGGTGTGGTCAGCCACCCAGAGTCAGACATTCTGGAGTATGAAGTCAAGTGGGCCTTAGGAAGCACTGCTGTTAATAAAGCTAGTGGGTGCTGTGGAATTCCAGTAAAGCTATTCAGAACCAAAAGGATGATGCCATCAACCTGTTGCATTCAAAATGTTAGCAAATCTGGAAGACCCATCAGTGGTCATAGGACTTGAAAAGGTCAGTCCTCTTCCCAGTTCCTAAGAAGGGTAGTACTAAAGAATGTGCTAACCATTGGACAACTACACTCATCTCCGTAATAGTAAGGTCATGCTTAAAATCTTGCTAGCTCAGCATCAGATTTATGTGAACCAAGAACTTCCAGATGTACAAGTTGAGTTTAGAAAAGGCACAGGAACCATAGATCAAATTGCCAACATTCACTTGATCATAGAGAAAGCAAGGGAATTCCACAAAAGCATCTACTTATGTTTCATCGACTACAAAGGCTAAAGCCTTTGACTGTGTGGATCATAACAAACTGTGAAAAGTTCTTAAAGAGATGGCAATACCAGACCAATACCTGTCTCCTGAGAAACCTGTATGTGGGTTAAGAAACAACAGTTAGAACCCTGTATGGAACAACTGACTGGTTCAAGATTGAGAGAGGAGTATAACAGGGCTGTCTCCTGTCACCCTGTTTGTTTAATCTGTACGTGAGCACATTATAAGAAATGCCGAGCTGGATGAGTTACAAGCTGGAATCAGAATAGGCAGGAGAAACAGCAACCTCAGATACACCGATGATACCACTCTAATGGCAGAAAGTGAAGAGGAACTAAAGAGCCTCTTGTTGAGGGTGAAGGGGGAGAGTAAAAGAGCCAGCTTAAAACTAAATATTTAAAAAACTAAGATCATGGCATCCGGCCCCATTACTGCATGGCAAATAGAAGGGAAAAAGATTAAAGTAGTGACAGTTTTCCTTTTCTTGGGCTCCAAAATCACCGTGGACAGTGACTGCAGTCATGAAATCAGAAGACAATTGCTTCTTAGCAAGAAAGCGATGACAGACCTAGACAGTATGTTGAAAAGCAGAGACATTACTCTGCTGACAGAGACCCATATAGTCAAGGCTATGGTCTTCCCAGTGTCACGTACGGTTATGAAAGCTGGACCATGAAGAAGGCAGAATGCCAAAAAATAGATGCCTTCAAACTGTGGTGCTGGAGAAGACTCCTAAGAGTTCCTTGGACCAAAAGGAGATGAAACCAGTCAATCTCAAGGGAAGTCAGTCCTGAATACTTGTTGGAAGGACTGATGCTGAAGCTGAAGCGCCAGTATTTTGATCATCTGATGTGAACAGCTGACTCATTGGAAAAGTCCCTGATGCTGGGAAAGATCAAGGGCAGAAGGAAAAGGGGGCATCAGAGGATGAGATGGCTGGATGGCATTACCAATGCAGTGGACATGAACTTGGGCAAACTTTGGGAGATGATGAAGGACAGGAAGGCCTGGCATGCTGCAGTCCATGGGGCTGCAGAGTCAGACATGACTGGGCAACTGAACAACAACATCACTATTCACTAACCTTGATATTATGTTACATTCTAATTTGTTTACTGTCTTTCTCCTTCATTGGAGCGTAAGCTTCTCGTGGGTAGGAACTTTGCTTCTTTTGTTCACTACTGCATATGCACCATTTGCAACAGCATTTGTCATATAGTAAATGATCAGCAAATACTTGTTTAGTTGATTAGTTTACCTTCCAGATTTCATCACTGATTAGGATTTGGTTGTCTGGAGATTGATGGGAGTTTTCAGGAGTGATGTCCTTTTTTGGTCAGGACTCCAGTCAACCGCTGAGAGATGAGGTGTTGCATCTTCACACAGGAAGATGTGCTGGCAGAGTCGGACACACAGGCTGAGATTTAGCACGGCCACTCAAGACTAAGGCCAGGATCTGTGAGAGCGGCAGCTCTGGGATAAACCAGGGGGTCTAGAAGGAGTGAGGTAATGAAGTCTAGACTATTAGAATCTAGGGAAAAGATTTAATTCCATACCTAGGTCCTTCTTCATTCTTTTTTCAGTTTGTTCATTCAGTAATTCAATGCCTGGTGTTATTCTAGGTAAAGGAAATACAGAGACAAATCAAATAGTATCCCTGTCTCATTAAACTTGCATTCTGAAGAGGGAACATAGACAGTCAACACAAACTAATAAATAATTTCTTAGAGTGTTCATTGCTATGAAGAAATCTTCATAAAACAAGGTACTGAAATAAAGATGAGTTTCCTCTCCATGTTAGTGTCTATGTTGGAGTCACTAGTTATTGCTCAAAAAGAATTGAGCAATATTGCTCAGTTGCTCATGTGAAGGCATGATCTGAGTAATGAATTACTTAGTAACTGGGAATTAGTAACCTGTCATTTTCTATCTGTAAATGATTTGTTAGATTATTAAGATATGCAGTTAAGTTCTACAGACATTTATCAAATAAATAATTTATTGTAATCAAGTTTATAGGTAATTGATGTGAACATTTTAAACCTACTTATAAAAGAAATTAAAGTAGAATTTAACTTCAGGAATTACCACACACTATTTATTTGTAAACTTTAAATGTATTTAAATGTATTTAAGTAACTTAGAATCGATGAGTCAGACACATTTACTGAGATAATATAGTCAAAGTTTGTCTTTCTGAAACCCTCAACAGTGGATTGTTCTGCATAGATAAGATTTCTATCAAAGTGAGCATACTGTCCATTGAAAAGCAAAACTTAATTTATTCTGTCATTAAGAGATACTAACTTGATTTCTACTATGTCAAGCACTGTGTTGAGTACCACATATGCATTGAAGAAAACAAAGTGTCATCCTTTTCTCATCGAGTTTATAGTCCAGTATGGGAAACATACGGTACATAAATAAAATTGGACATTGTGGTAAATGGGAAGGCAAAAAGCACATTCCTGTAATGAAAGGAATATGATTTAGCTTTGAGGAGCTCAAGAACTGTGAAAGATCTGAGATATTTACCCTACTTAGAAAGGGTAGCCTGCCGAAGTGCTTTGGGTATTGTCAGAAGACGTGAGACTCCTGGGTCAGAGCAGAAGGACTTTGTTACTCACAGCATACCAAGCTGCGTGAGCATTGGTCTCTTTGTTTGTTGGCTTCCCACACCTCCAGGTCTCACAGGAGACGCAGTTCAGTGGGAAGTATGCCGTGAGTTTGTCTCCCTTAAGCTGGGAGAATCTGCCAATTTTGCTGTAAGCAGTAAGCAAGCCTGCTCTTTGTGTGCTGACGAAGTTACTTCATCTTTCAAGGCTGCTTGCTACAGATGCAAACCTTGCTACAGATAAATGGCCTGGATAAAGAGCAACTAGGGCCTCTCATTGTTGACATACCCTGCAAGCATATGTGGGAACACTCCGGGCCATGGTGAATGGCTTCTTCATTGGGGAGGAGGGATTTCAAAGAAGTCCTCACTGAGATTTTTTTGAACAGTTTTTTTGCTAGAGTATAATTGGTATACAATAACCTGAACATAATTAATATGCACAGTTTTGTTAGGTTTTGATATATGTGCACACCATGAAAGCATCGCAGCAGTGAAGATCAGTGAATATACTTGTCATCAGCAAAAGTTTTCATGTACCCTTTTATAATTCCTCTCCCTGCCGTCTCCTTTCTCTTTCCCCAGGCAAATTCTGACAAGCTTTTTGTCACTTTGAGCTAGTTTACTTTTCCTGGAACTATGTACAGATTGAATGATACAGCATGTATTATGGATTCTTATTTGCCTTTCATGCAGCATGATTGCATTTAGAATCATCCATATTGTAATGTGTACTTCTGTGTGGTACTCCGTTGTGCAAGTATACTACAGTTTGTACATGCGTTCACTTGTGGATGGACAGTTTGGGTTGTTTCCAGTTTTTGGCTATTACAAATCAAGGTGCTTTGAGTGTTCATATATAAGTCTTTATATGGACATATATTTTTATTTCTGTTGGATAAACATGTAGAAGAGGAATGGTTTGACCATATGGTAGGTATATCTTTAACAGTTTAAGAAAATGCCAGACTTCTTTGCAAAATGATAAGTTTTTCTTTTCTACCAACAGTATATAAGAGTTTTAGTATCTCTGTACTCACCAACATTTGATTTTTGTAATTTTAGTCAGTCTAACAGGTATATAGTCATATTTCATTATGATTTTTAAAATTTGACTTCAAAAGCAAAGGCAACAAAAGGAAAATTAAACAAGTGGGACTATATCAAACAAAAAACCTCTATACATCAAAGGAAACTATCAACAAAATGAGAGGACAGCCTACTAAATGGGAAAAAATATTTGAAAATTACATACCTGATAAGGGATTAATATCCAAAATGTATATAGAACTCATACAACTCAGTAGCAAAAAAACAGAGTATCCAGTAAAACAAAATGGAGAGGATCTAAGTAGACATTTTTCTATAGACAACATATAGAAGACCAACAGTATATGAAAAGATGCTTAGCATAACTAATCATCAGCAAAATGCAGATAAAAAACACAGTTAGATATCATCTCACACCTGTTAGAATGACTAGTATTAAAAAGAAAAGAAATAATAAGTGCTGGTGAGATTGTAGTGAAAAGGGAACCTTTGTACCTTCTTAGTGGGAATATAATAAACTAATGCAGTCACTATGAAGAACAGTATGGAGGTTTCTCAGAAAATTAAATATAGAACTGATGTAACAATTCTACTTTAGGATTTATATCCAGGATCATTTAAATATATCTTTCTGTTATGATTCCTTATCTAAAACTATTTTGGTTTTCATACTTTGTATGATTTGAAACCTTTCAAATTTATTCAGATGATTTCATGGCATCAACAGTTGTCATTTTTGGTAAATATTTCATGTGTACTTGAGAACAGTGGCTACTTTGCTGTTTTGGATGAAGTATTCTATAAATGTCAATTTAAGTAAATCATGGGTGGTGGTCGGGTTTTTTTATGCTTCCTGATTTTCTATATATTTTATCAGTTTTTGAAAGAAAAAATTAGTCTTCAACTTTATTCATCAATGTGTTGTTTCCTTATAGATTAAGTTTCAAAAACCAAAGTAACTTTGTGGCCAACCCAATAAATGGTACATATATCAAATGCAGTAAATAGTCTGGGAGGAAAATTGCTGTTACCGGCATTATTTTGAAAAACCTTATTAAAACACACCTTTGTTTTGTCCTGCCGTATAGGCTATTTGTAGCACCGTTTTCATGTACAAAAGAAACTTTTATTTGCTACATTTTATTGTTTTATCATTTATCTAATCCATTTTCTTGTTTTGCTCGGCAGCTTCTATGTTTTTGAAACAGGCATTTGAAGGAGAATACCCAAAATTATTGCGGCTTTATAATGACTTATGGAAGCGTCTTCAACAGTACAGCCAAAATATTCAAGGAAATTTTAATTCAAGTGGAACTGCAGACCTCTATGCTGACTTACAACACATGGAAGATGATACACAAGATGTATTCATACCAAAGAAGCCAGATTATGAGTATGTTTGTGTAATCAAATCTGTTTGTTGGCATGTTAAGGATTTTTTCCTTTATTTTTATTACACGTTAGAAATTGGGGAAATGTTAATCTTTCTCAGTATTTGTAATGATTATTATTTATTTGTTTACCCAAAAGATTTCACAATACTTTTAACTTAAGGAGTCGAACTTTTATCCTTAGTTGAGCAGCCTGATTTCTACTGAGAATTTGTCTTAAAGGATATCAACAAGTAAGGTGAATAGAAGCTAAGAGATGAGCATGTGTAGTCAATGACCTTCAATTGATACTATATTTGTAATTATATAGCATCATTATTGATGGGCTACTGGCATAAATGTGATATAAAAGGGATTGGTATGTTCAGGAACTATAGTGGAAACAAATCTCATGCTGGGGTAGGTTCTCAGTCTGGTGGGCAAAAACTAAGTACTGTCGAAATTAAACCTGAAAGTCTCTTAGATGAGTCATGAAGTATAGTATATGTAGTGATATTTATAAGCCACATTGGAAAACAATGTACCAACTCAATAAGTTTAAACCTGCCAGCTTTCCTCCTAAATAGAAAAGAAGTACTGTTTTCATATTTCTCTACAAGTACCAAATCAATTGATTGGTTTGCACACTTCCTTGAAACACTTGAATCTTTTATTGTGATGAGATTGACTCAGATTCTTATCACCTACCTTCTAAGAAAAATGATAGATTTATGAGTGCTTTTTTAATGTTTGTTTCAACTTTTTTTTTTTTCCTGAATACTTATAGTTGAATTGTATCCACTGTAGTAAGAAGTTCTGACTGGTAAAATACAGATTGTATAAGTTTTGACTGGTAGAGTAAGTGGCCTAAGAGTAGGCTGAAGTGATAGAAGGGACTTTGTTTCTTCAGTTACTCTTTAACATTAAACATGAAGTAAACCCGAACATGCTTTTTGGCCAGTCCAATATATTAAGATTTTTTTCTTTAAAGTATATGAAGTAAAATATATAGTATCATTCTATTCCTGGCTTAGTTTTATTTTTAAATTCATATGCTTGTACTGAAAAGCTCTGGAAACATACATAGCAAAAAGCAGTAATGCTTTATCTCCAATAGGTAGAGTTTTTATTTTGTATTCCTGCTTTTATTTAAAATGAGCATATGTTACTCATGGGGGTAGAGGAAAGACAGTAAATTCAATGTAGAGAAAAAAATCAGAATGAAAAAAACCTTTTATTTTGACTAGTGGGATATCATTGTCACATTTTGGAGACTAACTTCAGTAAAATAGTTGATGTGGAAGAGGAGTTGTGGCCTGTACCATAAGAAACCAAAAAATAATGAGAATAGTAAGGAGCAATTATGTTTTACATATTCTTTTGAGGAGTGAGGCAAAGAGTCAAACATAAATTTGACCATGGTAGCTGAGCCAAAGGAAGGTTTTTTTGTTGTTTTTTATTATAGAGGGAAAACTGAGAGTGTTTATAGATAGAAGTAGCCAGTGGAGAGAGCAAGAGGTAATGAACAAGATCTTGGAAGAATCTGAGTAGAATCAAGGCACAAATAACCTGGTTAGCATTTTTCATCTTTTAAGTATTCATGCTGAATTCGAGAGCTGTTCTTGTTATGAAGAAATAAAACAAGGGAATTCCCTGATGGTCCAGTTGTTGTGACTCAGTGCTTTCACTGCTGGAACCTGGCTATAATCCCTGGTTGGGGAACTAAGGTCCTACAACCATGCCCCCTCACGCCTCCTCCCCCCCCCCCAAAAAAAAAAAAAGACAAGACAACATGATAGAGTGCCTTATATGAGGTGGTGAGGAAAGACCTCTATGAGAAGATAACTTTGACTCAAGACCTCAGGAAGAAATCAGCCATGGAAGATTTGGAGTGAGATTTCTGCAGGCGGAGAGAACAGCAGATGTAGAGTCTTTGAGAAAACTAAGATGGAGATGTTGAGGAATAGAAAGCTGGAACACAGTGAAAGAGGGAGAGTGGGGGCTATAAAATTGGCTCAAAGAGGGAGGAAAGTGTAAGATTATGTAAGACTTTATTCATTATGGTATGGGATTTGGAGTTTATTCAAAACTCCAAACCATTGCTTTTAAACAGAGGAATGATATGAACTGATAAACACTTTAAAATTAACACTAGGGCTTCAATGTGGACAACTAGGGAAAGCATCACCACAGGGAAAGAGAAGTGGGAAATGGAAGCTGTTTTGTTTATCCAGACAAGAAATGACAATGGCCTAAAACAAGATGAGTGGATGAGGTGGTGAGAACTGGCCAGGTTGATTCGAGATATACTTGCTAGTAGAATTGGATTTGAGAGGAAAAGAAGAATCAAGGATATGTGTGGACAAGTTGGGAGGAGACCAAAGATTGGAAGCCATTGTCTCATGAAGTAGCGTTAAACAAAGGTTTTTCTTTTGAAACTGTTGAATCAAAGATGCAAATGGAGATGTTATAGACTTTTTGAAAAGGTAGTTGACTGTGAATCAGGACTAGAAATGCATATTTGAGAATCATCACTATGCAGATCTTTAAAAATCATGAGTCTGGAGGAGATTCTATAGGGGAGACATAAATAAAGAGAAAAGGGAACTTTGGCCCAATGTATGCACTCCAGAATTTATAACTTTATTGGAGGATTGGCAGCCTGCAGGACTGAGACAGAAAAAAAATGGTAAGATAGGAGGACAACTCAAAGTTGTGTGAAACTCTAAGGAATGAGTTCATCTAAGTCAGAGGAAGAATGGTTAACTGTGTAACATGCTGTTGAAAAGCTGAAGAAACTTAGGACTGAGAATTGACCTCTTGCTATAGCAAAAACACTTAGGTTCAAGGCCTAGTGTGGAATGGTGGATACAAGAGCATTATTAGAATTGATGAAAGGCAGAATGGGAGGAGATTGACTTCTGGGACGACAGCACTCCCCACTCTGCTGACCCATCCCCAATGAATCTGGTGTAAACTATTACAACAAAAACCAAACAACTCAATGCCTCTGGAAACGATTTTAAAAGCAAACAGTAAGTAAAAAACCATCAATGCAAAAAAGTTAAAATTTGGTAGAAAGAATTTCATTAGAGTCTGTGATACTAAAACCAGGACAGTTGTTTCCTCCCTTCCTCTTCCCACCTCAGCAAGGCACAATCTCTGCTCCAAATTGGGGCAGCCAAGAACCAAGGGCTCCCTCTCCCACCATTTCCAACCAGAGGGCTTTCTGCCTAAGAAGAAGAGCACTGCAGCATTCCTCATGCTGCTCTCAGCTGCCAGTGAGCTGAAGCCAGGTGTCAGACAAATGAGATCAATATGTGGGTGCTTCCTTATTGTGCACAATACTCATGTATTATGTATGTTATCACAATAAAAACAAGGCACATAAAGTGAATTTTTTAAAGTATGTTCACACACAATTTTTAATGAATGTTTATAGCAGTATTCATAGTTACCAAATGATAGAAACAAGCCAAATGTCCATCAGCAGACAAATGGATAACTAAATGTGATATATCCATACAGTGGAATACTATTCAGCCATAAAAAGGAGTGAAGTACTAACACTTGTTACAGCATGCCTGAACTTTGAAAAAGTTATGCTAAGTGAAAAAGTCCAGATACAAATGCATATACTGTATGATCTTATCCATATGAAAATCAAGAACAGCAAATCTCTAGAGATAAAAAGCCTATTGATGGTTACATAGAGCTAGGAATGGGGTGAGGAGGGTAAAGGTTTTAAAGGTGAAGGGTTTGAGGTTTCTTTTGAGGATGATAAAAATGTTCTAGGTTTGAGCGTGGTGATGGTGGCACATACCCATGAATATACTGAAAACCATCAAGTTATACACTTTAAATGGTTGAATTGAATGTAAATCTTGATAAAACAGTTTTCTAAAAAAGAATAGGAAAGGAGGAGGTAGGTTCAATTCATCTTGAGAGGTTTTGATATCAACAAAGGAATAAAGCTACTTTTTCTTTGGGATAAGAAGAAAATCAGATGTAAATGAAATTACAAAGGAAAAAGAAAAGCTGGTATCAAGTTGACAAAGATCATTGCAGTAGTTTTGGTCTTCGTGTAGAAACAAATGATCCGCTATAGAAATTGAAGGACTGCAAAGAAGGGTTTTAATACCTTGAGCTTCAGGTCTCTTGAAATCAAGGGGTTTGTATCAGTGTTCAATAGAAACAATTTCCTTTTTCTCTGGAATGCTTGGGCAGCTTAGCAGCAGGTACAGAGACCATCTAAATGAGAAATTTCTTACAGTTTTGAAAGGAAGGTAAATTAGAAAAATCAGGATGCTCGTGAGAGCACCTTGAAATGCTGGGCTGATGGAGGATGAGCACAGGAAAGGATTTCACACCACTGATCACAGTCAGTCAAAGAGCACTTTCTTTTGAGTAAAATCTAGCACTTTTATTGATACACAAAACCCCAGCATGTTTTGTTCCATCTGTTTTCTCTTAGACCTCGTTTTGTACTGTTCTCCTGTCACTTAAGTCCTCTGCTCCTCTCACTCTTTGGCAAACTCAGCCAGGTATAAGTCCCCTCTCAGGGCCTTTGTACTTCTCTCCTCATAAAAGTGCCTACTCTGGAAATCTATGTAACTTGCTCCCTCCTTTTTCCTCATATCTTCCCAGGAAGCCTTGCCTTGCCTCACTCTGTCTAAAGTTGGATAAAAACTGCTGTCTGGCTTCTTTGCTTCCTTCTTCTCTTAGAATTTATTACTCTTCCTTATATTCCACAATTAAGTCATTTAAAAGTTTTATTTCTTCTTTTGTGTGTCATCTCTTTAAGAGGGCAGGAAATTTTTTGTAGCTTCATTGCTACATTCCTCACTTCCAGGAAGTACCTGGCAAATTGTACACATTAAAGAGAATTTGTAGGAGGGAAGGGGTTAGGGGCAAGTGGAGGTATGGAAAGTTGTCTTCAAGCTTGGAGACCTTGGAGGTGGAGCAGTTCAAAATGATGACTCCAATATGGAAACTCCATAATAAAGCTAAAATAAAAGTAGATGTCTAGTATAGGACGGGCTTCTTGGGTGGCTCAGTGGTTAAGAATCCTCCTGAAATGCAGGAGACACGGGTTTGATCCCTGGGTCGAGATGATCCCCTGGAGGAGGGAGTGGCAACCCACTCCAGTGTTCTTGCCTGGAGAATCCTATGGACAGAGGAACCTGGTGGGCTACAGTCCACAGGGTCACAAAGAGTTGACACAACTGAAGTGATTTAGCACACATGCAAGCACAGGATAAGTTTTAGAAAAGCTGTCTGTTTTGACATAATCACCAAGGATCCTACATTCCCCCCCCACCCCGCCCATGCCTAGTTCTTCAGTTTTTCCAAAACTGTCAGGGTGGAATAGGGTAGGGAGCAGGGGAGGCAGGCTGCCTTGGTAGCAGGGCCAGGGTGAGGCTCGGCTTCTGCCTCCACATGGGGCTGGGCCCTGTCACATCGCTCTTCTGTCACATCTCTGTGCCAGTGGTTGGTTTCCTGCAGCGACCACAGGCCTTGGCCTTGCTCTCCCTCTCGCCAGCCTCTCAGACATAGAGCACAGAGCTGCTTCTCCTGCGTGGCCACTCACAGATCCGCTGCTGGCGGATAGCCACCTAAGCCCTGGCAGCTTTGTTTCTGGAGTAAAACTGTAGGGCCTTCTGGGTGAATCCTTGGAGAACAAGAAGAATGTCAGTACTTATAATTTAGTGCTGAAATTTCTGCGGAAGAAGGAAGAGGCTTCTTAAGGGCAGTAAATGATCAGAGCAGAATTAGGGAAGACGTTTAAATAGCTGGTGTGGACCTCAGTAGAGGACTGACTCAGAGAGATTTAGGCACTAGTTCTTCCCTGTTCCTACTGAGCTCTTTCACCATCTATTATAAAAATTATTATAGTTAGCACTCCACCTGCACATTTCTTCACTGGGCTGTAAAGCAAATTTCATCTCTTACTTCATAGCACTTAACAAGGGCTGGTACATAGGATTCTCAGGAACTATGTGTTGACTGAAATACTTAACAATGAATGAGAACGTGTTGAGAGATAACTGTGGAATTATGATGTAGGAGCCAAGAGCGTTCTGACCTCTAGGTCTTGTCATTTGACCAACAAGGGTGGAAAAGGAGAAAGCCAAGTTTCTGATACCAAAGGAGCAGGTCTGATGTTTTCAAGATGAACATTTAAGATGAATTTAGGGGGATTTGTGTGTTGATGTTTTTTTTTTTAAGATAATGGAAAGGTTAGTAGAAGGATCATAATCAGGGGTGATATGAGAATACACAGAGTTAATTATATGGTTATAGACATTTGATAATTTTCAGAGGTAAAATATAAGGTCCAATAATTGAACAACTAAATGAAAATCAACAAAAATAACTGAAAACATTGGAGGTCTGGGGGAGAAAGAAATGTTTAGTAGGTTAAATTTTAGTTTGTGAAGAATGTTATAAAAGTAAGAACTCCAGTTGGGAGATTTTTCGTGATTTTGTGGGACTTGTACAAACACTTTTTATTTTATCCTCATTCTTGCTAGTATCAGTTTAGGTATCAGAAAGCTGATAAAAACCTACATTTATATACTTCCCTCTCAGACGCTGAGCTTATGAGAGTGCATCTATGTGTGAAAAGGGTTGAACTGGTGGACTGGTGGGAGCCAGTCTTTGCAGACTTGCCTCTTTTGTACGTTGTGTAGAAACATGCTAAGTGAAGACATGGCCCCATTAGAATTAATAAGATTTTACAGCGTTACTCTTATAGTTTCAAGTGACAAACTTACTATAGTTGTACTGGGGCATATTATTTTACATTTATACCCAGGAATTATGTATAAATTAAAATGTTTAATTGTTAATAAACTTTTAACTATCAAGTGTATATAAATGTATTTATACATTTTTTTATACGTTTTTAAACAAAATTTTCTTTTGTCCATATAAAGTTACCTTCTATAGAGGAGATGTGTTTTTAATTTATTTTTATTTTTAATTGGAGGATAATTTACAATGTTGTGTTGGTTTCTGTTGTACAGCAATGTGAATCAGTCATAAGTATATATATATCTCCCTTTTTCTTGAGTCTTATGGAGGATATATTGTTAAGAAAGGTATTTACAACCTGATAGATACCATAGTGTTTAGTCTTGTATAATTTAAGTCATTTTTTATTAAACTTTGTCCCTACAGTCCAGAAAAGGCTTTGAAAGACTCACTACAACCCTACGAGGCTGCGTATCTATCAAAATCATTATCTCGACTCTTTGATCCTATCAACTTGGTTTTCCCCCCTGGTGGGCGTAATCCTCCTTCTGCTGATGAACTTGAAGGTATCATTAAAACTATAGCAAGGTATGTGTTTTTATATAATGGCATGCCATAAAATGCCCACCACATTTGTTAGTGATGTCCGATGGCAATACGTTTTAAATTTATCTTCAGTTGTTCAAGTAATTAGTCCAGCAATTAAATCAAGAGTTTTGCAGTGAATGAGTGCACATGTCCTAAGTACTTGAGATTCCAGTTAATAAAACCATTTAAATACAGTCTAAAAATAGTCAGTTATAATTGTTCTTTATCTTGTCAAGGATGCAGAGTAAACCAACCTAATTCTTTATGCCATAGTAAATTTTTTGGTATTACGTACCAAAATTTTTGGTATTACGTACGTAGGACAGTAAATATAAAATTGATTTTACAGATTGAGAAGCTAAAACGTGGAGAGTAATTTTTTTTTTTAATCTTAAATGCAGAAGGTACATCATGGTGTACAAGTATCACAATCCTGATTAGTCTACTCGTGTTTGCTATTTTAAGCTTTCTAAGTTGAATGTGACAGCTTTTAAAACTCTTAAAAGGGAAGATATCCTAGCAGAGGTGCCACTTGAATGCTTGCAGACAATGTAGTTATACTGTTGTCTTTAGACATTTTATGGTCACCCAGGTGACCCAGTCTGCAATTGAGACTCTTGGTTCCTGTCATAGTATATAAGTTGTCATAACAGTAAGTCTGTACATTTATAGGTGAACATTTTATGAGTAAAACTAGTTGTTAGGCCATATAGGACCAGGGTATAGAAGTCTAAATTCTTTTAGATTATACATCAGATAATGGTTCTGAGGCATGTGAGAGTAAGACTAGAAAGCCACAGGTATAATCTGCAGAGGCACATCTCCTATGTATGCAGTGTTTAGAGAGCCTAGAATCCTGATCCTAAATCTCTCTACGGTTACTTTGGCTTTCAAAGGCCTGACTTTGGATTGTTAAACCCTGATTTTATCTCCATTATTTGTTTAGTATAGTTGTGATCAAACCAGTCATGAATTCATCTTGATCTCTGACCTTTATGAAAATATTAAAGAAGTAACTCCTTTTCCCCTGTGCAACTTGACCACACTGTGATCAGTTGTAAGGTGGGACTTGAATGATGGTAATGATAACCCTATATGCAAAACAGAAAAAGAGACACAGATGTACAGAACAGACTTTTGGACTTTGTGGGAGAAGGCGAGGGTGGGATGTTTTGAGAGAACAGCATTGAAACATGTATATTATCTAGGGTGAAACAGATCACCAGCCCAGGTTGGATGCATGAGACAAGTGCTCGGGCCTGGTGCACTGGGAAGACCCAGAGGGATCGGGTAGAGAGGGAGGTGGGAGGGGGGACCAGGGTGGGGAATACATGTAACTCCATGGCTGATTCATGTCAATGTATGACAAAACCCACTACAATATTGTAAAGTAATTAGCCTCCAACTAATAGAAATAAATGAAAAAAAAAAAAGAAAAAAAAAACCATACTTATGCCACTGTTCAATAGAATGTGAATACCAGGGTTAATAAGATTATGTCTCACTGTTAAATGAAGGGGCATTTTTGATGCACATAGTAAACACTAATGTTAAAGTCTTTTGCTTTCTTCATAAAGGGAATCTGGGAAATACCAAGATTCTTTCTGCTACTTCAGAGACAATAATTACTTTTCTTGCTTTCTACTTGTATATGCATTTTCATGCCATTTTTAACTGCTGGTATACTTTACATGCTCTTTATAATTACTTTTTTTGGAGCAGTCAGCAGAAGTGTCCCAAATAATCCAGTGTAAAAAATTGAAAATAAGCATGGCAAAGAAATACTTTAGGAATCTAGATTTTTTAAATTTCCACTTAAATCCTTGTTGTGCTTTTGATATAAAAAAGCTATGCTGTCAAAACAACGTGAATTGGCATAATTTCTACAGAAACTTAGTATCTTGATATATCGTGTAATTTATATTTTTAGCCTATGTCCTTCCAAGGTCATCATTTCCATTCAAGAGCTGTCATTTCCTTGCAGATGTCTGTGATATGCAGTGTCTCTAATTGTACTTATCAGTATGAACAAGAGTGCTACTTGAAAAATCTGTACACAATTTACTCTTCTTAATCACAGCCTGAACCCACACATGACATGCTTTTATTAATGAGAAGCTGATCTTTAACCAAACCATCTCAGGGCACTTTTTTTTAATGCTGAATTTAGGAGGGAAAGTGAAATAATCTGATCAATTCTTGGAGGCAACCAGGGAAATCTATAAAAAGAATCACCTTGTTGTTTAGTGGGTTTAAGTTCATATACTTGTCTTTGTTGATAAACTGTAATGGTAAAGGCTGTTTTTGTTTTCTTCAGTGAACTAAATGTAGCTGCTGTTGATTCAAACCTCACATTAGCTGTATCAAAAAATGTGGCAAAGACCATCCAGTTGTATGGGGTAAAATCAGAGCAGCTGGTAAGTGATAATCACTTCTGTAAACCTTCATGATTTTGTTTCAGATAACTAATTATACAGTACTTGACTATAAATATTGAATTGACTGAATAGTAATTTACTGTAAAATTTTAAAGTGAAATTTTGAAACTTTCTTATGAATTTAAATCAGAAAAAAGTATTACATCTATTAAAAAATGGCTCTCCTATCATTGCTACACTTACAGAATGCAGGCAGATTTTGCAAGACTTTTTAAGAAATCTATGTGCCACTTTATGAGTTAAATTATGTATACTTTTAAGTATATTAATAATTATTTCAAATTGGTCAATATCCTCTTCTGTGATCACTCACTCCAGGTATCATTTATATACTGTTACTAGTGTGAAATTAAGTTGAACCATTAGAAAATGATTGGAGGATGTTAAGTGCTTAAACTGTAAAAGAAAAATATTGATTTACTTTCTAAAGTTTCTAGACTGTGAAAGTTTAACTCTAAAATTACTCTATTTGAGATAGATGATTGCATGTATTTAAAATAATAACTGCATGACTGAATCATAATCTTAATTCTCTACATTAATGTTTTAAAGTTAACTACACATATTTAGCTAGTAGGTATGTATGCTAATTGAAATCCAAGGAATAAGACTTTAGTATATCTTTAACTGTCATTGACGGAAGAATTTTAGATAATGTGCCGAAATGTGATATCTCTACTGTCATTGTAGGGATCACCAACTATGTTTTTTTTTTGTGTGTGGCTTCCCTTACTGATCCAATTGAAACATGGTAAAATGAAGTACAGTTGACCTTTTAAACAGCTTGGGGGTTTGGGGCACCTACACTCCCTGCAATAAAAAAAATCCACATATAATTTATAACATTTTCATTGTTCCTCCTTATCATCCCTGCTACTTCAGTGGAGTCAACCAACTATGGAGTGTGTAGTATTTACTATTTACTAGTACTTAGTATTTAGTATTTACTAAGTACCATAGTATTTACTATTGAACAAAATCTGCATGTCGGTAGACTATTGCAGTTCAAATGTTCAGGGATCAACTGTAGTCCAGTTTTATCTATATCCAAGTGGTTCAGTTGGTTCTGGTATAATTTTTAGAGTTGGTTGGTAACAGATTGAACTGAAGGAATTTGCATAGAATGATCCTTGGTGCTAACAGTCATATCCTGAGGCTTCCTACTTTCAGTTCCAGTGGGTGGCCCCATTGTGTTTGCATGTTAATATGATGTTGTCTTCTATTCAGTTATTCTTGCAACCTTGACAGATAATTTACAAGCATTTTTTTTAAACATTGTTTATTGAGAACTAGCCCCACAGACCATAGAAGCTCTTTGTAGGTAATTAGATCGTTAATTTTTCTTTCAGTCATTGCTATAAAAGCCTTATTATGATGTTTATTACTTTAAAAAATATGGTTTATTATTATAAATGAAATTCAGTATTATATCCAATAGAATTCAATGTAATTACTAAAAGTGTCAGAAAAAAAATAACCTCACGAGATGATCCCACCTGAAGATAACATAAGGAACAGCCAACATATACATAGAAAATATTTCACTTTTCCATGTCAGGCAAGAGCAGTAGTAAATGGAACATATGACTTCAGTTAAGGCAGTAATGACAAAAAGCTTTAAAAAAATTAAAATATATCAAAAACTTTTGATTGAGTTGATGTTTTTGGCCAGATTGTGTGTGATCCTAAGTTACTGAGGCCTACCATCCTAAAGTGCTAAACTAAGGGTAAGAGAAAGTCACTGAATTAAAATTTTTTAAGTTAATTTTTTCTGGTTTTTTTTTTAAAGTAGTTTTACTTTTCTACTTTCATTTTAGTTTTTTAAAAAAGCTTAAATATTACTTAATAGTACAAAGAACATCATTTGTTTTATTTTTTTTTAATGCTATTGAGCATTGACAAATAACATTTTAATGTTCATCTCTTATTTTTTGGCTGATAATAACATTATTTCTGCCACTCCTTTATGTTTTTATTTATTTCAGTATCGGTTCAGTCATTCAATTGTGTCTGACTCTTTGCAACCCCGTGAACCACAGAACGCCAGGCTTCCCTGTCCATCACCAACTCCCAGAGCTTACTCAAACTCATGTCCATTGAGTCAGTGAATGCCGTCCAACCATCTCATCCTCTGTCATCCCCTTTTGCTCCCACCTTCAATCATTCCCAGTATCAGGGTCTTTTCAAATGAGTCAGTTCTTCGCATCAGGTGGCCAGAGTATTGGAGTTTCAGCTTCAGCATCAGTCCTTCCAATGAATATTCAAGACTGGTTTCCTTTAGGATGGACTGGTTGGATCTTCTTGCTGTCCAAGGGACTCTCAAGAGTCTTTTCCAACACCACAGTTCAAAAGCATCAATTCTTCAGTGCTCAGCTTTCCTTATAGTCCAACTCTCACATCCATACATGACTTCTGGAAAAACCATAGCTTTGACGAGATGGATCTTTGTTGGCAAAGTAATGTCTCTGCTTTTTAGTATGCTGTCTAGGTTGGTCATAGCTTTTCTTCCAAGAAGCAAGCGTCTTTTAATTTCGTGGCTGCAGTCACCATCTGCAATGATTTTGGAGCCCCCCAAAATAAAGTCTGTCTCTGTTTTCATTGTTTCCCCATATTTGCCATGAAGTGATGGGACCAGATGCCATGGTCTTAGTTTTCTGAATGTTGAGTTTTAAGCCAGCTCTTTCACTGTCCTCTTTCACTTTCATCAAGAGGCTCTTTAGTTCTTCACTTTCTGCCATAAATGTGGTGTCATCTGCATATTTGAGGTTATTGATATTTTTCCCAGCAATCTTATTTCCAGCTAGTACTTTATCCAGCCCAGCATTTCAGTTAAGTAATTTATTTTTCTCAACCACTCACTATATCCTTGAACTTGAGGACGTCCTTTGCATTGTTATTCACCCTCAGTAAAACAGAAGAAAGTCATCTTAACCAAGTGCATGTTCTTAGACTCAGGCCCCTCCCACTGTCCTGTCTGCACTGTGCTGCTGTGCTCAGTCTACAGATGGTCTGTATTACGTGGTCTGTGTCCTCTGTGCTTTTAAATTTGACAGGTTTTATTCTTTGATCTTGCCATATTTCTCTTTATAAGTATTTCACTGAAAACGTTTAGCAGAAAATAGACAAGTATTAAATCTTTCGTGGGAGAAAAATTGAAACAGATTTTAAAGTAGAATATCTATCTATAAGTGGAAATGTCAACTTGAAATTTAGTATAACTAAGTCTATAAATGGAGAATTCTTTTTATAGATGAGATATTTAGGCCTCAAGTCCACAAGGTTGAAAGAGACAAAAATTAGATCATTAATAAATGGTTAAGTGTTGAGATAGATAAAGGAAAGCTAGAATTTTAATGACAGTGTGTTTCCAAAAAGGGTGACTTGAAAATACAAAACTTGAAATGTAAAATGAACAGCTTTCCAGGATCCTAAGTTTATTTTCCTAAAGGTTAGTTGTGGAAGTTTCTTGGCTATCAGAACATTTTAGTATGCTTAACCATAGCCTTAATTCACAACAGGAGAAAGAATCATGAAATGATTTTTCAAGTTGGTCCTTTCTGTGGACCATATTTATGGTTATCTAAACTCACTATTGGGCTTCCCTGGTGGCTCAGATGGTAAAGTGTCTGCAATGCTGGAGACCCGGGTTCAATCCCTGGGTCGGGAAGATCCCCTGGAGAAGGAAAAGGCAACCCACTCCAGTGTTCTTGCCTGGAAAATCCCATGGACAGAGGAGACTGGTAGGCTACAGTCCATGGGGTCGCAAAAAGTCAGACACGACTGAGCAACTTTACTTACTTAAACTCACTATGTGGAGAAGGCAGTGGCACCCCACTCCAGTACCCTTGCCTGGCAAATCCCATGGATGGAGGAGCCTGGTAGGCTGCGGGCCATGGGGTCGCTAAGAGTCGGGCACGGCTGAGCGATTTCACTTTCACTTTTCACTTTCATGAGAAGGAAATGGCAACCCACTCCAGTGTTCTTGCCTGGAGAATCCTAGGGACGGGGGAACCTGGTGGGCTGCCGTCTATGGGGTCGCACAGAGTCGGACACGACTGAAGCGACTTAGCAGCAGCAAACTCACTATGTGTATTTGGATATATTTTTCCATATGCCTAAAAAAGCTATATGTTGTTTCTTATCAACCTTATCGTTTGAATGTTTTAGGATATAATAGAATATATCATGTATGGATTATATGCTTAGTACATGTATTTGCTTATAATAATATGAAATTTTTTTATCATTACGGATGTGTTATTTTTTTTTCTAAACCTTCTTTTTTACTAATCACCAGAGTTATGTGTTATAAGAACCTAAAGTTCTATAGGGACAATTTCTTACATCCTTTTTTCTGACTCTTAAATGATACCAGAGAATTCATTTTTTACAGTTAGAGTTGGGCCATAAAAATAACTGCCATTATTAGACATCTACAGTGTCTTGGATTGTGCCATTTATTTTACAACAACCCTTGAAATGAAAGTATCTGTCACAGCAAAATGTGGAAATTGAGGCTGAGAAAGTGTTGTAGCCTGCCCACTATAGACTGCTAAAAAAACAGTGCCAGCTAGCAAGTCTTGAAACTAGCATCAGACTCACATTTGAGTCTGCTGCTGCTAAGTCGCTTCAGTTGTTTTTCTTCATTCTTAATGGATAGTGTCTTAGGCCTTTTGGCCTGCTATAGCAAAATGCCATAAACTGCGTGACTTGTAGACAACAGCAGTTTATTTCTCACCGTTTTGGAGGCTGGCAAGTCCAAGATCAAGGCACCAACAGATTTGGTATTTGACAAGGACCCCTTCCTGATTCATAGATGCCTGTCTTTTTTTCTGTAAGCTCACAGGGTGGAAAGGGCAAACGTGGCTGTCTTAAGCCTCTTTTATAAGGTCACTAATCCCATTCATGAGTGCTCTGCCTTCAAGTCCTAGTCACTTCTCAAAGACTCCACCTCCTGATAAATTCCACCACCTTGGGGCATTAGGTTTCAACATGTGAATTGCGTGGGTGCTTAGTCAGTCAGCCGTGACTCTTTTTGACACACCTGGGACTGTAGCCCACTGTATCAGCCTTTAAGGTGCTCTTTTGTGAAAATGAGATCAGTGTTTTAAATTGTCTTCATTTAAAAATTCTTATTCATTTGTCTTGACAGCAGTTATGAAGTTATAATTAATTTATTAATCTAAGTAGAATTTTATGTTCCAAATTTACACACACCTGTATATGTTTATATTATATCTTATGGTTGATTTGAACAAATTGATTCTTTAATGGTAATGTAGCGATAACTTATATAGGTCTGAAGTGTGACCATTAGTAGAAAATGTCACTAGACCTTGCTATCTCAAGTTTGAATCATGTTATGTTTAAAGGAAATTAGAATATTAGTTTACAAGGAATTTTTATGGCACCTTGATAATTTATAGACTTACAAACTATTGTGATAACAAAATTATAGGCAAACATTGTTTTTAAAAGGTAAATTGTTAGGGCATTTTCCAGTGATAACTATTATCTGATAGTTTCCAAAAATGACATATAGAATCTTAGTGTAAATGTCAAATGTTACAAACTGTAAAAAAGTAGATTGGCATTTAATTAAGCTACAGACCATTTGAAACAGTAATAGGAATGACATTTAAGGGGAGGTTTCAACTTCAGTCTGGGTCAGTAGCTGTGTATGATGAGGTCAGTAGCTCTAGATGGCAGTAGGGTTTTTTAAAAGCTTCGTAAATATATGCTTTATTCTTTGTATAGTTAATAACTTGTTTGGATACTTGACATTTTTATAATGAAAGAAAGTCTACATGATATAGAAGCATAGGAGTTTAACTATTTTAGATTCAAAAGGATGACATACCTGGGTACTGCTCCATATAGCCTTCATATGGTAGTAGCCTATGTTATTAACATTCAAGTAAAAGATTTTTTAAAATAGAAAATCACTTGGTTGAAAGAGTTTTCATATTATGTGCCAACAGGAAACATACCAGTAGATTCTCTTGGACCAAATATAGTTTAGCTGTGATACAAATACACTGATCCCTTTGGGCTTCTTATTCTTTAGACAGCTTTCCGCTCTTTTCTACCTCTGTTCTTATGTTGGACTTCTTTTCTTTAAGGTAGCCTTCTGACCTGCTTCCCAGACTTGTAAGACCTTGATTTTCTGGGGCTGTGGCAGATCAGTAGTAAATGGTCAAGTTGTCTAAGATTCAGTCGGCCATGCATGGTGAAGACAGAGACAAATATCAAGTAATGGTTATTGTAATTAGGAAATATTTTCAGGAGAAAGTAAGCAATTCAGTTGTCTCTTAAAGTCTGAAAGTCTGCATTATCTGTTGCCACAAAAATGTTGCGTGAGAGACAGCCCCAAAATCTGAGTGGCATGTAGGAAGCATCTACTGCTCACACATCCTGGGACCAATGAGCGGCAGCTAGATGGCTTTGCCAGTTTTGGCTGGGTTTACTCCAGAGCAGACTGGCTGCTGATCAGGCTGGCTTTAACCATAGTTAATCCTCTGTTCTTCACGTGTCTGATCCTGAAGCAGGCTTTTCTGATCTTGATCGCATGGTGAAGGCAGAGGCACAAGAGAGAAAGGAGCCCCCGAAGTCTGGCTCACCAAAGCCACCCAGCCAAGGTGCAGTATCAGACAGCACAGGATGTGGATGCAGGAGGAGATGGAGGGTTATGGAGGGCCAGTTATGTTGTCTTATCACAAAGCGAGATTGGCAACTTGGCAAGAAAAAGAGAGTTCATTAACTTTTCTTTTTTAATCACCAATTGCCGAATCTCCCTACTTGAATCCTAGTAATGTGTATTACATTTTTAGGATACCATGTATGTATGTATTGGGATATAATTGACATATAACATTATGTTACTTTAAGGAGCAGAACATAATTTTTTTTTTTTTTTTTTGTGATGGGAACTTTCAAGATTTACTCTTTTAACAACAAAAAACCTGCCACACTCAGGTATGACCTAAATCACATCCCTTACGATTATACAGTGCAAGTGACAAATAGATTCAAGGGATTAGATCTGGTAGACAGAGTGTCTGAAGAACTAACTACGTACGGAGGTTCACGATATGGTACAGGAGGTAGTGATCAAGACCAGCCCCAAGAGAAAGAAACACAAAAAGGCAAAGTGATTGTCTGAGGAGGCCTACAAATAGCTGAGAAGAGAAGAGAAGATAAAGGCGAAGGAGAAAAGGAAAGATATACCCATTTGAATGCAGAGTTCCAAAGAATAGCAAGAAGAGATAAGAAGGCCTTCCTCAGCGATCATTGCAAAGAAATAGAGGAAAACAACCGAATGGGAAAGACTAGAGATGTCTTCAAGAAAACTAGAGATACCAAGGGAACATTTCATGCAAAGATGGGCACAGGAAAGGACAGAAAAGGTATGGACCTAACAGAAGCAGAAGATATTAAGAAGAGGTGGCAAGAATACACAGAATAACTATGCAAAAAAGATCTTCATGACCCTGATAACCACAATGGTGTGATCACTCACCTAGGGCCAGAGATCCTGGAATGCAAAGTCAAGTGGGTCTTAGGAAACATCACTATGAACAAAGCTAGTGGAGGTGATGGAATTCCAGTTGAGCTATTTCAAATCCTGAAAGATGATGCCATGAAAGTGCTGCACCCAATATGCCAGCAAGTCTGGAAAACTCAGCAGTGGCCACAGGACTGGAAAAGGTCAGTTTTCATTCCAGTCTCAAAGAAAGGCAATGCCAAAGAATGTTCAAACTACCGCACTATTGCACTCATCTCACACGCTAGCAAAGTAATGCTCAAAATTCTCCAAGCCAGGCTTCAATAGTACATGAGTTGTGAACTTCCAAATGTTCAAGCTGGATTTAGAAAAGGCAGAGGAATCAGAGATCAAATTGCCAACATCCATTGGACCATCGAAAAAGCAAGAGTTCCGGAAAAACATCTACTTCTGCTTTATTGACTACACCAAAGCCTTTGACTGTGTGGATCACAAAAAACTGTGGAAAATTCTTTAAGAGATGGGAGTACCAGACCACCTGACCTGCCTCTTCAGAAATCTGTATGCATGTCAAGAAGCAACAGAACTGGACATGGAGAACAGACTGGTTCCAAATTGGGAAAGGAGTACGTCAAGGTTGTATATTGTCACCCTGCTTGTTTAACTTTTATGCAGACTACATCATGCGAAATGCTGAGCTGGATGAAGCACAAGCTGGAAATAAGACTGCTGGAAGAAATATCAATAACCTCAAATATGCAGATGACACCACACTTGTGGCAGAAAGCGAAGAAGAACTAAAGAGCCACTTGATGAAAGTGAAAGAGGAAAATTAAAAAGCTGGCTTAAAACTCAACATTCAGAAAACTAAGATCATGGCATCTGGTCCCATCACTTCATGGCAAATAGATAGGGAAACAGTGGAAACAGTGATAGACTATTTTGGGGGGCTCCAAAATCACTGCAGATGGTGACTGCAGCCATGAAATTAAAAGACACTTGCTCCTTGGAAGAAAAGCTATATTAAAAAGCAGAGACATTACTTTGCCAACAAAGATCTGTCTCGTCAAAGGTACGGTTTTTCTAGTAGTCATGTATGGATGTGAGTCGGACTATAAAGAAAGCTGAGTACCAGAAAATTGATACTTTTGAACTGTGGTGCTGGAGAAGACTCTTGAGAGTCCCTTGGACTGCATGGAGATCCAACCAGCCATCCTAAAGGAAATCAGTCCTGAATATTCATTGGAAGGACTGATGCTGAAGCTGAAACTCCAATAATTTGGCCGCCTGATACAAAAGACCCTGATGCTGTGAAAGATTGAAGGTGGGAGGAGAAGGGGACGACAGGTTGAGATGGTTGGATGGCATCACTGACTCGATGGACTTGAGTCTGAGTAAGCTCTGGGAGTTGCTGTTGGACAGGAAAGGCTGGTGTGCTCCAGTCCATGGGGTTGCAAAGAGTCGGACAGGACTGAGCTACTGAACTGAGCTAATACAATTCAGTTTTGTTAGCTGTAGCCCCCCTAGTGTACATTAGATCCCCAGACTTACTTATCTTATAACTGGAAGTTTTTACATTTTGACAGTCTTTACCCATTTACCGCATCCCTTACACCTCATCTCTAGTAACCACCAATCTGTTCTTTGTATCTATCAATTCGACTTTTTGGATTCTGCATATAAGTGAAATCACGTGGTATTTGTTTTTCTCTATCTGACTTATTTTACTTAGCATAATGCCCTCAAGGTCCATCCATGTTGTCACACATGGCAGGATTTCCTGCTTTTTTTGCAGTTGAATGATATTCCATGATACGTATGCACACCTTTCCCCTATCCTTTCATTTGTTCATGGACCCTTGGGTGGTTTCCATGTCTTAGCTAGATTAAATCATGCTGCAGTGAACACTGTGGTGCATAGGTCTTTTCCAGTTAGTGATTGCATTTTCTTCAGATTGCTGAATCATATGGTAGTTCTGTTGTTTATTGTTTTGCCTATGAGTGAGAGGGAAGCCCTGTAATGGTTGAACCCTGAAGGAGGAAATCTAACTGTAAAGGAAGGTTTGAAATGCAAGAAGGAATAGTAAGCACACTTGGTAAATATATAGGTAAATCTAAGCCTTAATTGCATGAACTGAGAAATAATAGTGACTAATTTGGGACATGGAAACAAAACCCCTAAAAGACAAATTCACATTAAAGTTTATAGTGGTGAAGAGATAATGAGTTTGAAAGCATTCTAAATGTTTGTGTTATTTAGGAGGACTATAAGTCTATAGATACATTGACCTAAGTTGAGCATGAATATTAACAGTTTAATTATGCCTACTGAAGACATAGAAATAGAATGTGTATCTTCAGAGATAATTGATGGAAAAAATGTATATAAAGACAAATACCAGTTCAGTAAAATGCTGAAAAGTAAACAATAAAAAGCAAAAAGAAAAAGTCATATGAAAGTTCATAGTAAGATGAATTCTAACTGTATCATTGATCACAGTAAATATAATTACCTCAGTCAGGTAATTAAACTTAATTTTTCTGGTTTGACATTATAAACACTGCTATTAAGATTAATATTCAGAGAGAGCCTCATTAGCTTGGAGCTCAGTAATACAATTTTTTTTTACTACTAAGGCTTCAGTTAAATTGAAAGTTATCTGTAGACCATATAAAGAACTTTTTGCTATGAAAATTAATAATGCATATAAGATTATAGGTTTAATTAGGCTTTATATCTGTCAAAAACTGTGAAAATAGTAGTCTATAATATACAAATAAATAAACTAATTATTTTAAAAATCTTAGTGACTAACTTAGGTCTTTGGAGAAGGTAATGGCACCCCACTCCAGTACTCTTGCCTGAAAAATCCCATGGACAGAGGAGCCTGGTGGGCTGCAGCCTATGAGGTCACCAAGAGTTGGACAGGACTGAGCGACTTCACTTTCACTTTTCACTTTCATGCGTTGGAGAAGGAAATGGCAACGCACTCCAGTGTTCTCACCTGGAGAATCCCAGGGACGGGGGAGCCTGGTGGGCTGCCGTCTATGGGGTCGCACAGAGTCGGACACGACTGAAGTGACTTAGCAGCAGCAGCAGCTGCTTAGGTCTTAATAGCTGGATGCTGAAATTTTAGTTTTCCTATATCCCTAAGGGTAATACATTTTATTAGAAATTCTGTGGTTTGAATTTCAGTCTGTACTAAACCTAAACTACCGTAAATCAAAGAGATCTTATTCTCTATACTTTATATATTCAAAGAGGTTTTCTGTCAATTAATAAATTAGTCTTAGTATTTATTATTGGAAAGTGGAAAAAGCTCAGTATAACTGACAGTAAACTGTTTTCTATTCTTCAAAGAATTAAAAATATTAAGACTTATAACTCTAAATTTAATTAGCAAAGCCAGTGCTTTAGGAGCCAGTGATTGGGCATGGGTAGGTGGAAACTCCATCTGTTGTTCAAAAGCATAAGGTTCTTTGAAGAAAAATAAAGTAAAAGTTCCAAGTGATCCATTCCTAGCAAATTGTGTTTGTCTTCCCGACCTGCTGTAGTTACAAAATCCCATGTGTTGGGTGAAGGTTTTGACTTAAAAGGACAGGAGCATGGGAGCAGATCTAGAGGAGGTTGATGAGAAAGGTAGATTGGTAAAAGGGTCTTAAAGTAATCCAGAGTGTCTGAGCAATGCAGCTTTGAATTACAAAGCTATGATTGATTCCTGTGTGCTGGTTTTACTCATCTATAAACAAGATTTGATTTCCAGCTTTTTAGTTATATGTTAACTGTCCAAAAGGGAACCCATCTCAAGTTGTCATTTCTTTGCTATCAGATCTGTGTGACCTTCTAGTCTGATGTCACGATGTAACATTACCATTGAATCTATTCTGTAGTTGAATAGACTTGTTCTTATTTTTAGCTAAACAGATGTGTAGTAATTGTTTTTTTTTAATCAAGTAGTCAGATATTTGAAAAATTCAGTAGTCTGAAATAAAAGAACCAGGAAAGAACTAAAACCATCCTCTGAACTTCTAGAATTGATGTCACAATGTTCTTGCAGTAAAGTATAAACTTACTTCATGGAGAAGTCTCTCAGGTTGTGTGTAGTCTGTCCTCTTGCTTCCCAATTTAAAGCAAGTTAGACCAAGAGGAGGGGAGAGAGGACCAAAAAGAGGAAACTTACATCTTAAGAGTAAGAGAAGGATTTGTAAAATCATCAAATTAAAAGGAAAAAGAAACACAAAATCTCAAAAGATGTAATAGCCTAAAGCTGTTTAATGAGTGAAGAGGCAAGCAGCCATATAGACCCTATGAAGATCTGATAGAGTCACTTTTAAAACAAAGATGTGTAATAGCACAAAAATACCAGTCACTAGTGAACGTACAGAAAGGGAAAGTAGAATTTGCCTTCTTAAGGTATATGGTCCCGTCTTATTTATGAAACCAGAAAGTGTGGCAAGATTTTCATGAAAATATTTTCTGATAGTTTTAACACCTAAGAAAATTAATTTTATTTGTCTAACAAGTTCAGTTCGGTTGACGTGCCAGGAAAGTGAAGAATTGCTGTGTAAACCTGTGGGTTTGTCCTTTTCTGTATACATTGCAGAAACATGCCCTATCTCTGAATTTCAAATACAATACAGTTTCTAATATATTACAAGCTATGTAGTATTAGGGATGTTAGATAATTTAATTTTGAATGTGCATCTGTGTATAGATTTTTAATAAGATAATTGGCATGTTGTAATAAGCTTAGTGATATTTAATTATGATTCTTCTTTATTCTAAACCAGGTAATTATAATGAAAGCATTTGATAAGTAAATATAAATAAAAATTAGTTATTTTAATCTGCGTCACAGATAAGTAGATCAAATGAGATTATCTTTCCCAAAAACCTTCTGGGGAAGTAAACAGTAACCAAAGCAGTTTATTTTCTATTATATTAAATCTTTCAGGAATGGAATTGTACATCTTTCGTTTTTACAGTGGAGGAAATTGTGTGACAATTTTGAAGTGTGTTCTGTAAATTAAGCTTTTAGATACTCTATGAAATTCCATAGTGCCTTTTACTACTATATGGTAACCTTAAACATTATATAATCCCTCATGCTACTGTTTAACATTTTTGCTTTATTTCTTTCCAGTTTTTTTTGTGTGTGTGTTTGTGAGAGCAAACTGCTACACAGACAGATCTTTGTTTTTGTTTGTTTTATACAGTTAACACTATAATGTAAGTATCTTCCATTGTTATTTTTTCCAGCTTGTGAATTGCTTGATACACCCAACTGTTCTCTTATTCTTAGACGTGTAGGGCTTTCTAGTTTTTCTGTTTTAAAAATAACATCATCCTTTTGCATACAGTTGTATTATTTTCTTGGGATGCGTTTAATAGTGGGCTATGAAGGGTCACAGCAGTTTTGAGACTCTTGGAATATATTGCTCATCAGCATCTTTTAACCTCAAAAGTGTTTGGATGAACCATAGGATACACTTAGACTCACTGTTCCATATATCCAGAAAAACTGATATGACATCATTCAGGGATTACAGATAGATTTCATCTCCTGTGTCTAAGAGATCTGTAGTGACTGGCTGGAACATTGTGTTACAAGGTCATAACAGGACCACAGTTAATTGCTAATGTCTTCTCTGTGTGGGAGTGGGGAGTAACAATCTGAGAGCAAGACATTTGCCCTTTATACACTCCATTTTTTGTTGTTGTTGTTAAAAATATCAGTAGTAATAATACTTTGCCTTTTGTGAGTTTTTTTTTCCTTCTTTAAAAAAAATTTTATTGAGGTATAGTTTTTGTCTTGATTTCAGGCATACAGCGAAGTGAATCAGTTACGCTTATATACTTGTTTTCACTCTTCTAAGGTTCTTTTCCTTACAAGTCTTTACAAAACATCGAGTCGAGCTCCTTTTGCTGTACAGTAGCTGTTTATTAGTTATCTCGTTTATATATAGTAGCGTTTCTGTGTCAACCCCCGTCTCCCACTTTATCTCTCTTCGCTGTCTTCCTGGTAACTGTAAGTTTGTTTTCTACCTCTGTGACTATATTTCTGTTTTGTAGATAAGTTCATTTGTACCCTTTTTATAGATCCCACATAAGCAATAGCATATGATACTTATAATTTTGTGTGTAATTAAAAAAATTTTTTGTGTGTGCTGTGAACTCCAAAATTGGATAAAAAGCAAATTCAAGAGAATTTGAGAATGTGTTTTAATATAAATTTCACATTAAATTTTAAATTTGGAAATTGTAATCCAAGTACATTCACCACTTTCAGAATAACTAGTGTAGATGTAACTATAACTGAAGGTTCATCAGAACTTGTTTCAGGTTTTTGTTAAAAATATCTGATTTAATATAAAAATGTTTTGACTTTTTTTTCACTCAGGAAGCATTGTAGATTAGTATACATTTTGCATTGTTCTAAGTCTGTGAAATTCTAATACCGTATTTTCCTCATTTGTTTTACATGTGATTTCAAAGAAATATTTTAAATTATTATGACCAAACCCATATTTTAAAAAAAAGTTATCCTGAACCCTTGACATATCCTTAACAGTAATAGAAATGACAGATGAAAAGAACACTAGAACGATAGAATATCTGGAAAGTAACTTAACTGTATGAAATTCATAACTAATCCATAATATATTTCCTTGTTCTTTTTAGACATTCTTCTAAGTCACCAATGTTATAATGCCCCAAAAGAGTACATTATCTGAAAGAAATTTAAAGCTCTCATCCAACTCATCTCTTGAATTGTCAGTTTTCTTTCTTTTACTTATAGCCCTCAACTGTGATCATAGGGCAGTCTTGGGATCATTTCGTCTACAAGTTAAAAATGATATAAAAATATTCTTCATGTTAACATAACTTATCATTGTTTCAGTGAATTCATTTCATTGAATTCACACAAAGTTTCTAGTGAGCATATTACAGAATTTCTGAAAAATATTTTCTTCAGATAGTTAAAAAGAAATAATAAATCTTGTCATTAGCACATAGGAATCATTTTATTTATTAAGAATTCCTTTAGCCTTTGAATTCCCTTTCTTTCCATTGTGTGTATGTGATTTTTAAAACTCAGATGCTGCTCTTTTGCTTCCTTGCATCTTTCCAGACTGTATTAAATAGTATAACTTAATGCAGTGGTATGTACATTTCTCATAGTTTAGAATATTGACTCTTTTATTGTGTTTACCTTTCTAGTTCCCTAATTCCTAATGCTTCACAGCCAAAACTGTGTTTTGGCACCTCCATACGATTTTATCCACCTCAAATAAGGTGGACTTTGAAAAAGCAACAATGAGAAACCATTACTCTGACCCTTCAGTTGTTCAACAGATACCTACCAAGCATCTTCTACATTCCTGAAAAGTGAATTTTAAGGAGATCACCTGAAGGAAATAGTTTGAAAGAATGAAAATTAAAAGGGCTTAAGATGAGTGGAGGCTTCTGAAATAGAGAATGTCTGCTTTGTACAAGATACTTTGTTACCACAACCAAAAAGGAAGCAGAATAATTTAATTCAGTCTGTACTTCCAGACAGTTTCATTGACTTTTGGTTCTGATTCCTCAACCCTAGTGTGTGCCTGTGGTCCCTTGCCAGTACTGAGATATGTAGAGCTTGGAGGAGTGGGTTGTGGAGGAAAGGACTAAGCACAGGACAGGTGAGGAGGAAATGAGAACAAGACAGAACTGTCTGCAGATAAAAGTGGTAATGCCTCACATTGTTAAGACACTTTACGGTTTACAAAGCATACTTTGGTATTGACCAGTTTGTTAGTTTCATGTTACAGTGAAGAAATTGAAGCCATATATTGAGCTAGCAAGTGGTAGAAATAAGTCTAGATGCCTTAAGTCTGTTGTTGTTATATAGTTGCTAACTCATGTCCAACTCTGCAGCCCCATGGACTGTAGCCCACCAGGCTTCTCTGTCCCTCCTCTGTCCATGGGATCTCTGTCCATGGATCTCAAGAATACTCCAGTATTCTTGCCATTTCCTTCTCCAGGGGATCTTCCTGACCCAGGGGTCGAACCTGACCTCACGTCTCCCACATTGCAGGGGGATTCTTTACCAATGAACCACCTTCCTAAGTCTAGTGTTCATTTTATTGTAAACATTTTAGAAACAGTAAGAGAATGGGTAAAATAAAATCAGATAAATTCGTATAGTGGAATAGCACACAGCAATAGATAGGAACAAAAATGGATGAAAACCAGTAATACTATGCTGAAAGAAGCTTTATACTTATATACACAAAAACTTTTTATAAAGATATAGAATAGACAAAAGTGATCAGTGAGATGAAATCATTGGTAACAAATATAATGATGCCTATAAACTGTTTTGAGATGCATCAAATATATAAAATGGATGGAGACATGAATAAGATAAACAAGTTTATAAAATGCTGTTATAGAATCTAATTAGTAAGTATACTGGTGTTCATTGTACAAGTCTTTAAATGTTCATAATAAAATGTTAGAAAAAAGTTTTTCATTACTTTTAGTGGTTTTGAAAATAATATGTGTTAGTAAAAATAAAATTTTTCCCCAAGAAAAATACACAGGAGGTAGCAGGAACTGGTAAAATACTGGCTGATATGTGAAATATATCTTTGGAACTCATTAAAGATATACTTCCATATTGTCTGTGAATGTAGCCCCACTTAAAAGTTAAGACTTACCACGCCAGAAGAGTGGTGTTGAGTGGAAATTGGGATGAAAGACCCTCCTGGAATGACGTGGTTAGTTTTACACAAATAAAGCAATTTATTAAAACTAATGACACTCTGTCTACATTACATCATATAAATTTTACCTTAAAAGTAAAAAGAAGCCTGAAAGTAAATATTGAATTCCAATTAATTATATGCACGCATAAATGTTTAGGGGTGAGGTATACTGATGTCTAAAAAATGAGTTGAGGATAGGTGATAGGTATGTGATATAAAGGACTTCCCAGGTGGCGCTAGTGGTAAAGAACCCGCCTGCCAATGTCTGAGACGTGAATTCATTTCCTGGGTTGGGAAGATCCCCTGAAGGAGGGCACAGCAATCCACTCCAGTATTCTTGCCTGGAGAATCCCATGGACAGAGGAGCTTGGCGGGCTACTGTCCACAGGGTCGCTAAGAATCAGACACAACTGAAATGTTTTAGCACGCACACATGTGATATAAAACAAATTGTAGAATGTTAATTGTGAAGTCTAGTTTATTAGTATATGGGAATTTACTGTATAGTTCTTATCTGATGGAGAAGAAGACAAGGACCTAAGTAATCACTTTTTGTAAATATTGAATTAAGAGTTATTGCAGCAGTAAGTAGCAATGAACACACCCAGGGCCCAGATCTTGGTCTCTAATACCACTTCTCACTAAAAGAAACCAGAATTTCTTGAAAACATGGCAGATTACAGATAGAAGAATTGTATCAGTGTAAACTTAAGAAATTGATGACTGAACTGAGTTTTTTTTTTTTTTTTGAACTGAGGTTTTATAATAGAATATTACTATGCTTCAGTTCAGTTCAGTTGAGTTGCTCAGTCATGTCCGACTCTTTGCGACCCATGAATCGCAGCCCTAACCCTAACCCTAACCCTAACCCTAACCCCAGCACCTGGTGATGGCCTCCCTGTCCATCACCAACTCCCAGAGTTTATTCAAACTCATGTCCATCCCAGCATCAGAGTCTTTTCCAATGAGTCAACACTTCTCATGAGGTGGCCAAAGTATTGGAGTTTCAACTTCAGCATCAGTCCTTCCCATAAACACCCAGGACTGATCTTTAGGATGGACTGGTTGGATCTCCTTGCAGTCCAAGGGACTCTCAAGAGTCTTCTCCAACACCACAGTTCAAAAGCATCAATTCTTCGGCACTCAGCTTTCCTCACAATCCAACTCTCACATCCATACATGACCACTGGAAAAACCATAGCTTTGACTAGACGGACCCTTGTTGGTTAAGTAATGTCTCTGCTTTTTAATATGCTATCTAGATTGGTCATAACTTTCCTTCCAAGGAGTAAGCGCTTTTAATTTCATGGCTGCAATCACCATCTGTAATGATTTTGGAGCCCCCAAAAATAAAGTCTGACACTGTTTCCACTGTTTGCCCATCTGTTTCCCAGACCAGATGCCATGATCTTAGTTTTCTGAATGTTGAGCTCTAAGCCAACTTTTTCACTCTCCTCTTTCACTTTCATCAAGAGGCTTTTTAGTTCCTCTTCACTTTCTGCCATAAGGGTGGTGTCATCTGCATGTCTGGGGTTATTGATATTTCTCCCAGCAATCTTGATTCCAGCTTGTGCTAGGGACAAAGGGTCATAATGTATGTATGATTCAGAAAAAATTATCCTCGCACATGTGTGTATATGTGTATGAAAGGGGGAAAGAGACTACAAATAATAAAGCAAATGAGATAAAATGTTAGCAACAGGTAAATCTGAGTAAAGCATAAATGTGTGTTCCTTACACTATTTTTATTTTTATAACATTTTGTAAGTTTGAAATTACTTTCCCCCAAAAGATTAGACAGGAGTGGTGCGGGAGGGAAACTCAGGTGATCTACTTAGCTAGGGACTGATTTTTAGTTGGAGTAATGTTTTTTTTTTTTTTGCTGAGGGATGTTCCATTGTATGGATATACTAATCTCATTTATCCATCTTTAGTTGACATGTGCGTTGTTTCCATTTTGAGGCTGTTATGCTGTGGAATAATGATTCTGTGAAGAGTTGTGTACACATTTTTGTGTGATGTGCTTTTTATTTCTTTGTGTATATATATCTAAGAGTTGAATTGCTGGGTATATTTTCACTTCTGTTTACCTTTGAGGAATGGCCAGGGTGTTTTCCAGAGCCTTTACTCCATTTTAAATTCCCACTATCAATGCATACGAGTTTCCAATTTCATGGCCAACATTTGTTATTATCTGTCTTTTTTTGTTAAAGCATCCTAATAGGTATAAAGTGGGCCTCTCTCAATTTTTAAACCGTATGAGTATGATTAGGTCTTAGTAGTAATAAAATGGTCTCCACCCATTTCTAGCAGTGAGCGTCTTTATTAAATATGGAATACATATAATAAGTGGAAATAGGATAATATCAGAGAAATTCTTTTCCCATTTCTTTGTTAGTATTTCAAAATTATTTGGAGAAAATCTCAAGAGAACAGAGATTAGAGTTTTAAAAATTGTAGAGCTAGAACTCACGGATTTTAAATGCCTGTTATAATCAAATACATATTTAGCATCTAAGCCCTGAGTCTGTTGTAAACATTAATACCGCTGCCACTGAAGTCTCCACAGTGGTTTTGGGTGTCCTTCCTCACCCTCGCCATAGCATGGAGCCTATCATCTGCCTTCTTCTGGGAGCTCAGAGCTTCTGTTAGGATTAGTTCACCACACTATAGATTAAACTGGACTAAACTGAGTTCATCTGAGGTCTAACCATTGATTTTTAGCATGGTTTCTACAGGGAAAATACGACATTTTTTTTTTCAGCCCATCAACTTACAAGTGATTGTTTAGAACACAACTTGATTATAATTTGATAACTATTTGTCCATGAAGAAAGGCAAAATAAGTTGAAACTATTTAACCTAATGTCAGAAAGCTTTATGTTGACTTAAACCATCATTGTGGATTAAAACTTTAATGAAGGATCATTCTCTTATTCTAATTGGAGTTTTTATGTTTTGGAATTGAATATTATTGCCATAAGTAGGAATTGTAAAAGTGGGAATTGAATTGAATTTTGAAAAATGTATGTGTGAGTATCAAAGAGAATAGAAAAAACAGTAGTGTTTCTTTCACTCATATTTTATTTGTCTCAGTTTAACAAAGGGAAGATGATCTTAGTTTCATGTTTCCTAAAAGGTCAGTTTTTCATATTTGATATGTGCATCCACCTATATACTTATTTCCTCATGTTTTATTTTCATAATCAAGTTTAATTGACCTTTAATAATTGTTAAAGGGGATTGGATTAAAATCCCATTAATATGAGAATGGTTATACGTGGGCTTTTTATGGGACTATAATAGTTTTAGATTTGATTCGATAAAAATTTCATGTCCTTTTCCCTAATATGCATGTACTAGTACCAATTCTACTGATTATCCATACACAGTATAATCCTACACAACTTTCTTTTTAATCTACAAAATAAAGAGTGTAATGCTCTCTGTTTATCTCTCATTTCATTAGACTATTATGACTGTCAAATGTCAAATAGGATGTAGGTTTGTTTTTGTTACTCCCACCCTATCTCCTTTCTTTTTTCTTTTTTTGGAGGATGGGTTTTTTTTCTGAGTTTTTGAATAGAAAAAAAGATGGTTGACAGAAGGTGTTCCCTAGAAACACTATGCTGATGTATCAGAATAACAGCGCATCCTGGACTTTTGGGTCACACTTGCCTGAGGAGTCCACCAGCTATGAAGGACTGATGAAGGGTGTTCTTCCTGTGTGAGACTAATTAGGCTTCTAGGCTCATCATGTTATCTCTACAGAGGTTCCTGGCTATGCCTGAAGTCCAGAGCTTGACTTGAATATTTTCAGTTAACATTTGCTTCGTCAGACAGAGGACCATAAACTTCCCCCTGGTTATATATGAGCTGTCATTTTGGTAATTTCTTTTTG
This sequence comes from Muntiacus reevesi, assembly GCF_963930625.1. Classification (NCBI taxonomy): domain Eukaryota; kingdom Metazoa; phylum Chordata; class Mammalia; order Artiodactyla; family Cervidae; genus Muntiacus; species Muntiacus reevesi. The sequence continues at coordinate 45,907,431 of NC_089254.1, read as the reverse complement.
TGTTGAATTCTTACAGCTCTCCACACAAGGGGATGCAAGTCAGGTGATTGGACCTCTTACCGAAGGACAGAGAAGAAATGTGGCAGTAGTAAATTCACTATATAAGTTGCACCAGTCAGTAACAAAGGTAACCTTTATTTTAATTAAGCTCCATTGACTTAATTTCAAGTTCTTTCTTCTTTCCTCGAATTTAGACAATCATGGATTATTATTTAGTTTTTTGCCAAGGAATACAGTGAAAATGTGATTGTAAACAAAGCTGAGGACTGAATTCTTTCTAAACAGTCTTCGATCCTGGCCTTTATTATTTGTCTGTACAGTTAGTATAAAATACATGAGGCACTCAAGGTTGCTTGATATAGTCAAGTTTATTGAACAGTTGATTTAAGGGTAAATTTTATGTGTTTTATACCTACTAAAATGTAATTTGATACCATATGGGTGGTAGCAAATTATAGCAAAGGTAGTAACAATATAAGAACTCATATGCTCCCTAACATGTCAGAAAACTTCTATCTTTGCCCAAAAAATGAGGGAGAAGATGCATTAAAAACAGTGATATATAATCTTCTGATATATAATCACTGAAGACTACTTGTGAGTAGAAAAAAAATGTTGCTATTGTTCTACTAACACTTTTTAAAAAATGACTGAACTTTAACTTGTTGGCCATCATGTATTATGTCTAAGATGAACTATAAACATAATTAAGTATTAGGAAAGCAACCTTTTCAACCCCATCTTTTGATTCTTGAGTCACTTGTGTTTACTCTACTAATGATTTTCAAAACATTTGGTAAGTAGAGAGATAGTTAGAAGACATAAAGAAGCCAAAGGTTAGTTGATATTCCTAAAAACTTGACCTCTAGTATGAGCTCTTATATGCTAGACTGTATTTTAGAGTACTTGTAATGACTTACTTGTAAGTATATTTTCCATTTACTTAAATTTTTTAGCAAGTCATTGCTAAGCAAAATGTATTTTTAAAGAGTTAACAACAGGTAAATGTCAGAAAAGTAAAGAACAAAAGTAAATAAAAAGAATATGTATTTTCCATTTCCTTTCATTATTACTCTACAAACTCACAAGCAATGAAAAGTTGTATTTATTTAGCCTGATTTAAATGTCTTCATTGATACTTTCAGAATTTTCATAGTGTTGGTATTGATTTGTAGAAACATTTGACATTTGACTTGTTAAAAATTATAGGCAACTTAGAAAAGGTGATTTTTTTAAAAATAAATAAATATGGCTTTAAACTGATCTTTTCAAGTTAAAACTATATCATTAAGGAAAGCTAGCTTTTAGAATTCCTAAATGTTTTAATTATTTTAAGTAGATAATTGCTTTATACAGGAAAACATTTTAAAACCTATCTACTGCATACTAATGGACTTTTAAAACATGTAAGAGATGCTACTCTAAAGTAACAATAATGTGAAAACAGTTTTATCATGTTATGATCAAAATTATTTATAAAAATAGATAACTTACTCAAAATATAACTGAATTTGTTCTAGGTGGTTTCCAGTCAGAACTCATTCCCACCAGCAGCTGAGCAGACTATAATTTCAGCCCTAAAGGTAAAAGAATTTAATTTAATCTTTGACTCTGTAGATCAGAGTCAGTTTTAGAATTGTTTGGATGAGTGGGAGATGTCACATTTAAAAATAATTTAGAATCTTCTCCATATGCCAAAAGTAGCATGTTGATGATTATCCTAATGAGAGAGGCTACTTGTGTGTTTATATTTTCTAGAATTCAAAAATAGACCCTGTCGGTGTCTACAGATTGTGTTCCAGTTATGATAATTGTATCATAAGCAAGAGAAGCAAGAGTCTTATAAATATTCACTGTGTCTTAGGGCAGTGCTGCCCGGTATTATCCCAACAAAGCAGTGGTTCTCCATCAAGGCAATTTTGTCCCCTCGGGGCATTGAGTGATATCTGGACAATTTTGACTGGGAGCAGGGTGCTACTGGCCTCTCGTGCCAGGGATTCTGTCTGGCATCCTGCAGTGCACAGTCCCCATAACAGAGAATTACCATGCCCCATATCTCAGCGATGCCACGGCTGGGAGACTCTACTGTGTACCTGTGAGGCGTGACACCAGCGCACATTCCCACTTTTTAATGTACTAATGTAAGTTTTGCCTTGAGAAGAGTCAGAGAAGATGCAGTCAGTCCAAAGCCTTCCTGCAGTGACCCTGCCAAATATGGACTGAATTGCTTTTGTTAACAGGCCTCCGTGAAACAGTTTTGGCCTTGCTTTTTAATTAAAGCTCATTAAAAATCTTTATGGCATAATAAGTGAAGAACAAACAGAATCCTCTGACTCAAATGGAAAAAGAGAATCTTGAATTTTCCTAAGACTGTAGGAAGCTTACTACGTCACTTTGATTTAGGATGTTATGGTGCATAAACGCAACCCAAGGATGAAAAATCTCCATGCTTTTATTATTTGACAGGAAAGATATTAAACATACTTTTTTACTTACTACAGAATATAAAGACACATAGTAGTCTTCTCTCTCTTGTTGAGATTTTATCCAAAATTAAATGTTATTTTAGGTTCAGAGTTCATCATCTCATATTACCAGCATTAACTCCTATGTCATGAATGATATAATTAATGATTATACATTTAAAGTCATTTCATTATAACCACCTCAGCTATAAGTAGCATTTAAACACCTTAGGCCAATAGTTCTGATACATTTATTACTGAGATCATCTTGCACAGATAGTATGTTACTAAGTTAATAAAGTTTTGTTGTTGTTGTTGTTTATATAAGTTTTTATTGTGTGGGCTTGATATTCTTTATATTGAAATATTTTGCATTGTCGAGACTTCAGTATTTTTGTAATCTTAGTTATTTTAGGTAAGTACTTCGCTTACCAAAAAAAGCACTGTTTTGTAAAGAGCTTGTGAAATATAATCTAGCATCCTTTCTCAGTTTCCTCTGGCAGTTATCAGTCCTGTACCCATCCTTTCCATGAAGGCATTCTCAATAATGCTGTCTTCTCTGTTTTCTGTTTTCCATGAGTTGGAAACCTCGCCTGACTGTACACCATCATATTATAATACAGATAGAGGCAGTTTTATTTCTTCTTTTCTGATCTTGATGCCTACTTTCCACGCTTTTTTCACCTCCTAGAACACCTAGTACCATGTTGCCTAGAACTGGTGAGAGTGGACTTGTCTGTTTGTTTCTAATGTGGGGAAAAGCACTGAGTATTTATTTTACTATTTGAAGTAGGATATTTGCTTAGATGGCTTTTATGAGATTAAACAGTTTCTTTTTTATTCCTGATTTAATGAGATTTTTTTAACGTTATAAGTGGTGGTGTTTCATCAAACAGCCTTTTCTGTATAAAATGATCACATGGTTTTACCTCTTTATTCTGTTAATAAAATACTGAATTTATTTTCAAATATCAAACCAACTTTGATCATGATGTATTACCCTCTTTATGTATTTATTTCTGGATTTGATTTACTTAATTTGTGTTGAAGATGTCTGTATCTGTAATCATAAGTGATACTGGTATATAGGTTTCTTTTTTGTAATTCTTTGTCTGGTTTTGAAACTGTTTCCTCCTTTTCTATTTTCTGAAAGAATTTGTGTAGAATTTGTATTGTTTTCTCCTTGAATGCTTAATACAGTTCTCCAGTGAAGTCATCTGGGCCTGTAGGTTTTTTTCTGTAGGAAGTTTATAACTACAAATTTAATTTGTTTAGTAGATAGAAGGCTATTCAGATAATGTTTGTTTTTTTTCTGGATTGAGCTTTGATTCTTTGTGATTTAGGTATTTGTCTGTTCATCTAAATTACCTAATTTGTCAGAATAAAGCTGTATATGATATTCTCTAACTGTCTAGTTAAAGTCTATGGGACCTATAGTGATAACCTCTTTTTCTTACTGATGATTTGTGTTCTCTTATCTTCTTTTAATCAGTTTAGTCATGGGTTTAACAATTTCATAATCTTTTTAAAGAAACATCTTTGGGCTTTATTAATTTTCTCTACTGTTTGTCTTTCTATTTCCCTGATTTCTGATTTTAGGTTTTTTAATTTCCTTCTTATTTTGAATTTTCTTTGCCTTTGGTGGTTTGGTTTTTGGAGACCATATACCATTGATTTTTAGACCCCTCCCATCCTCTAAATTTAAAGTTGTAAACTTCCCTCGAACTTTAATTTTGATATGGCATGCTTTCATCTTCATTCATTTTGAAATATTTTTTATTTCCTTTGTGATTTCTTCTGTGATTCATTTTTTAAAATTTCTAATTATTTGTGGTATTTCTAGATATCTTACTGATTTCTTGCTTATCATTTTTTTTATTGAAGTATAGTTGATCTGTGATATTGATTTCTGATTTAATTCTGTTATCATCAGGAAACATATTCTGTATGATTTCAGTCCTTTTAAATTTATTAAGTATTATGGTCTAGCATGTGGTCTGTCAGTGAACGAACCATGTATGCTTGATAAAAACTTGTAATCCTCAGTTGTTTAGTATCATATTTGTAAATATCCATTAAGTCAAAGTGTAGTGATGTGTTCAGATTTCAGGTGCCTCTACTGATATTTTTATAGTTGTTCTATCACTTGCTGAAAGATAGGAGTTACAATTTTCCATGATTGTGGACTTGATTATATCTCCCTTCTATTCTGTTGATTCTTGACTCTTCCGTTTTGAAGCTATATAACCAATTGTGCTGAGACTCTGTTCTGTAAGTATTTATCATTTTATGCCTTCTGATGAACCGACCCTTTTGTCATTATGAGATATCCTTCTTTAGCTTTGTTAATACTTATTGTCATGCATTATTTTATCTGATATTAAATTACTCCAGTCTCTTTTATTCTTAATGTTTACAGAAGAAGATGTATCTTCTTTTGCCCATTTACTTTCAACTCCTCTGTGTCTTTAGTTTTAAATGCATTTCTTTTAGGTAGTATAGGGTTGGGTCTTGCCTTTGTCTGTTCCCATAATCTCTGCCTTTGAATTGGAGTGTTTAGTCTGTTAACATAATACAGTTATCAATAAGGTTTTATTTAGGTGTATAGTTTTATTGTTTTTTATTTGTTCTCTTTGTTTTTTTATTTCCTCTTTTCCTCCTTTTCTGCCACCTTTTGGATTATTTGATTGTTATTTTTTTTGAATTTCACTTAAATGTATTTCTTAAATCTTTGTCTATATTTCTTTGTGATTTTTCCCCCATTGTTCTTCTGTGTATATATGCATTCTTAACTTCCCACAGTCTTTTAGAGTTAATATTGTACGGTGTCATGTAAAATCTAGAAACTTTGCATTAATTGAAGTACATTTACATCTACTTGCATGGAGTATCATTTTTTTATTTTAAAATTTCCATGTTGGTTCTTTTTTACATTTTAAGTCACTCTGTGGAGATTTCCTGTTATTTATGATGGGCATTTTTTTCTTTATCTCATTGAGGTTCTTGCCTGACAACTGTAGAGTGGATCATTTCAGAATTGGCAGCTATTGATTGTCTTTTCCCTTTAGAACTGATAACATCTCCTCAGTTCAGTTCAGTCGCTCAGTCGTGTCTGACTCTTTGCAACCCCATAGACTGCAGCACACCAGGCCTCCCTGTCTTTCACCAGCTCCTGGAGCTTGCTCAAACTCATGTCCATGGAGTTGGTGATACCATCCAACCATCTAGCTTTTTGTTATTTAGTCATTTTCATATATCCTAGCCAATGTAAACATTATGTTTTGTAGACTCAGTATTTTTATATATTGCTCCTATAAATATGTTGACCATTTCTTTAGCAGATAAGTAGCTTGTTGAGATTCAAATTGTACACTGTCAGACCTGCAGTTGACCATGTCGAAGATCTCAGTTCTTTCAGCCTTAGTTGCAAGCCACTTGTTTGCTTTGCACACACATGTTTGAATTAGCTGAAGACTAGTGCTGAGTTCACACATGGAAAAATAGGCTTGTTTCTTCTCTGGCTCTCTCATCTCTGAAGTTCCCCCCTTACTCTCAGCAGCCCTGGTTGAACCAGGGCCCCTTCCCCTGTTCCTTTGACCTGAAAGACTGCAGGTTTGGTTTTATTTTTCTCTCAGAATTTTAGCCACCTAGGCTTGCCACTACCATGACTAAAATCACTCTCATTGCAGAGGCACAAAAAAGGAAAACTCACTCTCTTCTGATTGTTATGTATTTCCACACTTCTCTAAAACTGTTTGCTTTTTTGCCATCTCCAGAAGCCTCCAGTAGGGTTTTTTTTTTTTTTTTTTTTTTTGGTATTTTTCCACAATTATGTGTAGGAGGATCTGTAGTTAGGCACTCACTCCTTCATACTGTGTAGAAAACTTGCCCTTCCTTCTTGAAATCTCCTCTGTCTATTTATTTTCACTATATTCCAGGATCTCTTCTTACTTCTCTGCCCAGTGGCAAAGAATAACCAAAAGCTCATTGGAGTCAATTGCACCTAGAAAAACCCAGCTTTTCCACTTGATAGCTTTGGACAACCTTCTTAACTTGACTTTAGTTTCCCTGTCTACAAATTACTTTAAATTCCACACCAGTAAGTTAGAGATTCTCTGGATTCTTAGAGGAAGGAACAATTGAGTTTTCAGTGGCATGGTTGCCTATGAAACCAAAGCACAGTAGCCAGCACGTGACATGTACTAAGTAAGTACCACTACCCCTCTTAATCTGTCAAGGGCCCCTCTTCTGCATGACATGAAAATGGAATTCCTTACTCTATGAACTGTCCTCTGGGATCTCAGTGACTCATTTGGCTTTGTCTTCTCTCTTAAAAGCCAAAGACAACCATATCTGGTTAAAACGTGTTAGAAACTACAACTGTGAAGCCCTCAGTCCCTGCTGGAGAGCCCATGTGGGTTTCCCCGTAAGTCCTTCCAACTTGTGTCCAAAACTGAGCTCAGTATTTCCTTCCTCCATCCCTAAATCAACCAGCTGCTTGTGCATTTACACATTCAGTTGATAATGCCACCAAGTCATTAAAGGAGAAAAAAATCTGAGTGTACCCTTCTGTCTTTCCATTCCGTATTTCTCACATCTGTTCTCCTTTCCCAGTGTCTCTACCTCATCTCCTCATCTCTGTTCTTGCTGCCTCTGATTTGGTTCAGGCACTCACCACTTTGCATGCTACTGTGTCCTCTTGCCTTTAATCTAGTTTACCCAGTCTGCTGTCCCAGCATGATTTTTCCCAAATTCAAATCTTTAACCAGGTTTTTTTTTTTTTTTTCCCCATTGCTTAAAACCCATCGTTGGTTTCCCAGTCCCTTCAGGATATGTTCCTATCTCCTTAGCAGCCTGCACAGAGTACATCTGCTCTGTCTCTCTTCCACATCGGCAGCCACCGCATACTCTGTTAAACTCCTTGAAAAGTTGAAAGTTGAAAGTGAAATCGCTCAGTCTTGTCCGACTCTTTGCGACCCCATGGAATATAGCCTACCAGGTTCCTCTGTCCATGGGATTTTCCAGGCAAGAATGCTGGAGTGGGTTGCCATAAACTCCTTACAGTTCCCCAAATGTATAACCTTCCCCAGGCTCCTGTGCTCTTGACGTATGCTCCCCCCCCAGTCTCACACCCTCCCTCCCAGCACATACACTTGGCTTTTAACCTATTTTAACCTTTGAAATTAAGTTCACCAACACCTTTTGTTTCTTAATCCTCTAAGTATAATTTGGGTGTCTCCCCCGTGTTCCCTAACTCTCAGAGCACTGATATCACCACAGCTTACCTGTTGTCACTAGATTGTGAGCTCCCTGAGCACACGCTGTATGTGTGTGTACACACACACACTCTCTCTTTTATCTTGTTTCATTTTCATCCTTTATTTCCGAAAGGAGAGCCAAGGGATTGTGGGGCAGAAGGCTTAGAGAGAAAACACACACCCCATGTCTCTGTCAATCCTGTATACATATCTTTATTTTTATCAGCAAATTAAGGCTTGAGATAACATTTAGGAATCTAATGAATAACCTTTTTTCATTGATTTCAATTATTTGTATGAGCCAAAGTCATCCATCTTCCTTGTATGTAATCATGATTGAAGCATATATAATATATTTAAAATTTAGACTTTGAGTTTACTGAGGCCCAGTCATATTTTCACATAAAAACCATAACTGTGGCCTAGCATCATAACATAACTGATGAGTATACTTCGCAGTAGAACAGTTTCTCAACCTTAGCACCATTGATGTTTTTGACTGGATGGTTCTTTGTCATGGGGGACTGTCTGTTGCATTGTAAGGTGGTTAGCAGTGTCTCATGTCCTCTGGATGCTGGAAGCATACCCCTCCCCCACCCCAGACATGACAATCAGAAATGTCTGTAAACATTGCCAGGTGTTCTCTGGGGAGCAAAATTGCCCCCAGTTGAGACTCACTGCTGTCAAACTCTAAATAGAAATCTGATCTACGAAATGCCTAACTCTTCTTCTGCCCTTTGAGAGTCACTAATATATTTATTATATCCAGTTTGGTCTAAAGCATATGATGTTGCTCCAGTTTTGAAGAATTACTTTTGGTCTTGCCTCAGTCTTTCCAGAAACTTTAAAAAATGTGTTCATATTATCTTTGCTTCATAAGTGACATTACCCCTCTCTTCTCCTTTCTCCAGAGGCTCATTTGAGTGTTAAACTTTTTGAAAATATGAGATAAGTGGGGGAGTTGAAATTTTTCAGTGCCATGTTCCACATATTTTAAACTTTAAAAATCATTACTGACAACAGTTATGAGAAGAGCAAACTTCTGTTGGGTTATTATAGTTAAACTGTATATAGTCTGAATTTGATATAATGTGAAAACTTTTAGTCAAAATGCTTCTCACATCTCAGATTTCCTTGTGTTTGATCTATTTAAATTTTGCCTCTTTTTAATCTTCTTTTCAGGCAATCTGTGTTCTTATGGGAAATGCTGTGCAACCCTTGCTGACTTCCGTGGGTGATGCCATTGAGGCTATCATCATCACTATGCATCAAGAAGATTTTTCTGGGTAATGACTTCCAGCCAAAGGCTTTGCTAACCTTCATAGCATTTGTTTTTCATTCCCGCCTCCACCTCTACTCTCTAAGTCTCTACCATCTAAACCATCTAAACTTTTAAACCTTGTTCCTCTTGTGGTGGAGTTGGCCTCCACCCTTATCCTACTTTATTCGTTGGCCACCATTAACTGATTTTTTTCAGTCCTTCTTGTCATCATTCGTCTCCTGTTATTCAGACATGGAACCATTAACATCTGTGGGACTCAGCTTGTTATTAATACTTCAGGACATTCGGTACCATCTTGCTTTTGCAATTATATTTTTTTCCTTACTTCTCTGTACTTGAGCCTTTGGTGTTGGTATGGCAATCCTTGTATAAAATGTCCTGTCTCTTTCGCTGTGCTAGTCTGATTCCTTTGAAGGCAAGGTCCTGCCCAACCCTCAGTGCAGTCTAATCTGATCATATCACTCCTAGCCATAAACACTGGTATTATTCCATAGCTATTTCATATGTGAACTGCTTATTATCCATATCTATGTGTTTTGAGAATAAAAATCATAGTTCCTAGCTTAGTGTTTACTGAAATTTTTTTAAGTAAAATGGTTTTGACTTAGTGTTTTAGAAAACTGGAGAATTTGAAACAGTTTGCACATGCTCAAAGTGATTAAAAAAAACATGCTTTAGAACTAAGCATTCATGTATTTTGTATGTAGATATATATTATTATTTCTAGTTTATAGTTAATTTTTTTAAATTGCCCTGTTTCTTTATATTCATGTTGTTTAATAGAGTATCTACTTCACTGAATTTCAAGCCACTGGTTTATCTGTTTATAGAAAAATTATGTGACTGTTGCACTGTCTTTTAGTTTTTCAGATCACTTCTTATTTCATTAAGAAAGTATCTTTTGAAAGGTGAAAAGGTCAGTCTTTTTAATAATAATATGAAGCACAGAAAGGTAAAGTGGGTTCTACACAAAAATGCTGTAATATTTGGATACAGAAATATGAAACTACTGATTACTAGTATTTGGAAATAAATGATTTTTGTTTCAAAGTGATCTGAAATATCCCAGTTAGACCAGTCATCATTGCCTCTGAAAAGGAAGCAAACTGAAGTAATTTTTAAAGGCTTGTTCTAATAAGAGTGGTTAGATACTTCCTTCAGTAATTGTGTTGATGAGCCACGGCTGGAGCCTGTGGATAACTGATTAGACATTAAGAGTTGGTTTCCCAAAGAGATATGTTTTTATTAGTTTGCTTAAATACCAGTAAACCAGATTGGCCCTTTAACTGACAGCCCCTAGGCGGACCCTAGGTCCTTGGCGTGCTGGACAGGCACCTCGCAGGAGGGAGAGCACACACAGACCCCAGAATGATGGCGCTGCTCCTCAGGCATGCACTTGTTTAGAGGCCTTCTGCCTTCTGCCTCGTGTGCGGGCTCTTACTGCAAGGACCCTGACGTTGCTGCTCACCTTTCTGCTGCACTTCATTACTTCAGAACCTCTTACAAAAAATTTTAACATAATGGGAAAACTGAGTTTTAGCAATCTCCAGGCAAGGTTTATATTCTATTAAATTTAAATCTAAATCAGGTTTCTAATCCACATTGAAAATTGGTGATAACATATTTCACGATTTTGTCTAATAGAGCATTTTACATATATTGACACATGTTTATGAAACTTGTTTTAGTGAGTTATTTTCTAATCCTCAAGGAAATCATATCACCTGGCCAGATTAAAATTCTTCAAGCAGTCCTCCAGAGTAGTACCAAGATAATGACAGCGCTTTTGATAATGCTTAAGAAGGTTCAAAGAGATTTGGTGCCTTCCCCCCAGCCCCCAACATAGCCTTTTAGACTGACAAAATCTGAATAAAGATAGGCCATGGTGGTCTGAGTCTGGCAAAACCGAACCCCATGTGAAGGTTGCCGTCACCTACTGGAGCTGCCCCTTTGCTGTGTTCCAAGCAGCACTCTGCCTGTGATACTGCTAACACCAGTGTTGTACTGGGCCCCTTCCGTGGCCTTGCCATAGTTAGGATGCTGTTTCTTAAACCCAAAGAAAATCTCTTCCTGCTAGAACCTAGCCTGTTTGCTCTATTTTTATCTGTTTTCTGGAAGTGCAAGACCTTCGGTTAGCATTCCACTTACAATAACCATTGTTGTATTTTAAAATAATTAAGTTCACCTCATTCTCTTGTTCTCGGCGTTTGAATCATGTCTGTTGTTCTTCCCAAAACCTTTCCAATTTCGCTACATCATTCTCAGAATATGATTTATTTTTTGAAAAAGATTCAGCATTATATAGCCAGTGATCTCATTGGTTCTCTAATTAATATCAGGTGATTTCTAATTTTGGCATAACTCTTCTTTCCTATAAATATTGCACATTCTTTTCATATATTCTTTAAAGAGCAATTATAAACACTTATGAATTATAAATAGTATTTCATGGAGCATCAGCTGGCATCATCTGTTGATCCAAATTAAAGCCTTTCCAAACATCTTCTGGGAGGAAAAAATTGCATACCATGTGTATTGTTACATAACCAGTTCCACAGTCAGAATTCTACTATTGGACTGATTGGATTAAATAGCACAAGAGCAGAGATATTTTTGCCAAGAATTTGTTTGGGGAAGGCAGTGTTTTCTGTTGCTACTGAGTGTAAAATCCTGTTTCAGTACCTAATATTGATTTATTCACTAATCAGGCAAACCATGTGAGTGGATGGAGAATTGTAAAGCTGGAAGAGTCCTTGAGAGGTCAGAGTACATAAGGCATTCTGTGAATCATCCAAGACAGATGGTTGTTGGTTTCATTCTTCATAGTCTTTCAGTAAACAGATTCAAAGATTCCTTCAGTCATCTTCCTAGCATCCTAAATCAGTCTTTAAAATATGATTTAAACATTGTATGATGCTTTTTAACTCTTAACAAAAATAAACAATGCCTTTTCTACCATTATGGAAAAAAATTGCTTAGGAGTGAAATAGCAGGCAGTGGGGGAAAGGAAATGTCCAACAGTGCCTTTTAGTGAACTGGCTGATTTTTTTTTTTCTTTTGCAGATCATTACCCAGTTCAGGAAAGCCTGATGTTCCCTGTTCTCTCTACATGAAGGAGCTTCAAGGTTTCATTGCCAGAGTTATGAGTGACTACTTTAAACACTTTGAATGCTCGGATTTTGTCTTTGACAACACTGAAGCTATTGCCCAAAGAGCCATCGAACTTTTTATCCGCAACGCCAGTCTCATTAGACCTCTTGGTGAAGGTGGGAAAATGCGACTTGCTGCTGATTTTGCCCAGGTAAAAAGGGAAAATATTTCAACCTCAATATTATCCATTTAAATAAAAGACCATCTGTGTATTATTCAGTGTTTTAAAGAGTTGAAACATGAAGAAAAGTAAACCTAAACCTAATAGGTAAAAAAGGAAAGAACTTAAAGGTACTTTCTTACAAGATATTTTTTTACTTTAACAAAAGAGTCGTCACTCCTCTTTGATAGTTCAAGGTACATTAAGTAGCTCATTCCACAGTAGAGTAGCATTTCCCATTTTTCATAATATGGGTCTTTCTCACAATTTTATTATCCTACCAGGTCAGTAATGATAAGAATAACTGATTAACCTTGTTGGAAAAGAATGAAGAGAATGAAATTTATCCTTCAAAGAGTGGGAAAGGGCAATCTGCTCTCATGTAAAGAGGAGCTCCAACACATGTGTGGTCCTCCAGGGTCAGCTCAGCATTCCAGGGCAGGTTCTAATTCATTTACATGTACAGAGATCCAGGTAGATTGTTTGATCCTCGTCTGTTAAATAAGAATACCTTTCTTACGCACGGCCAGTCTGAAAGTCATTCCACGCTATCTGACGTGAATGAAGTAGAGTCACATTAAAATAGCAAAACAATAATCAGCTCTCACAGAAAGGTTTTTTTTCCCTTTGTCCTTTAGACAGACTTTTATAAAGCCTTATAAATATAGTATCAGAAGTAGATAAGAACTACCTCACACATCTACTTTCATTAAAGAAAAAATTCAGAAACAAATAATTCGTATTTACATAGCATGTCAAAGGTGAACTCATTTTTTAAGCCTTTGAAAGCTGTTAGCCCTACTGGTCTAAACAGTAATCCAAATGGATTATTCCCAGTGGTGTGCCCCATCCTCCTGGTTTATAAAGGTAGACAAGTTGTAATGTCCCTCCTCTTTATTCCTGTGTGTATCTGGAAGCAAGTCTTGGTTCATCATTCCTGCTCCCAGGAAAGAGTGTGGTGGGCTACTTACACCAGGCAGGGGTTGTAGAGGCTCCTCCACACCAGCAGTTACAATAAGGTACATAGCCTGTTGTTTCAAGAACCAGGCTTTCTGCATGTTAATTGGTCTAGAGTTAGTCATTTTCATCCCCAAATGATATGCCCAAGACCACTAAGTCAGAGTAAGAAGCCTTCCTTTGTGAAATATGCCTTTAGTAGCCTCAGCGTGAGAATACTTACAAATATCACCATTTGTGTGGCTCCTTTTATCCTTCCCATTTTTGTCAACTTAATTCTTAGGCACCTGTACATTTTATTGTTACAGGTAAACGTCAGCTTAAAGAGAGTTATATGTTGTGTCATACTTGTGGGTATGACAAGTTTATTGGGGTTACAGGGATTACAGGCTGATTAGCAAATGAAAGCACAGTGATGTACCAAGACCTGCTCTTACTTGTTAAAAACACTGTGAGCTGTACCCCAGTGAGTGTCTGTTCTTCTTTCCCCCTTTCCTCCTTCATTTTGTTTTTCTTTCCCTGTCCTCTTCTCTCTCCTGGGCTCCCTCCCCCACTGGTTTATTTGCATTCTGCTCCAGCTGGTTCTTGAGTCACTTTCCTGGAGGCAGCACTTCAAGTCCAATTAGAGTGGCAAACGAGCAGGAGATGGCCGACATGAGAGTGGTGCGGGAAGAAGGCTTTTTGTTTTTTATTTTAATGATATATCCCCTTATGAGTCCTGAGAGCTGGCGAGTGCTATCCTGTGACCCTTGCTATCGCAGCCGGCACCTGCTTAAAATGCCTAGCTTCCAGGGGCAGGATTGAGTGTCTACCTTCCTTAGAACCACACATTCAGAATTTTATTTGGCATTTCCTTCTTTCTGAAGACATGTTGCCTATAAATCAGACCTCTTCCCAGGTCCCTTCTCTTATGGTAAATGAAACTCATCAATCATTGTTATATACTAACTCATTATGACCAAGGTCACTTCTGTTTTCCATCTCTTACTCGGTGTTAGAGTATGTTTTCCAGCCCTGCAGTGACACTGGTGGCTGCACCTTCTGTGGGCTGATTCCTTTACTCCTGGACGGTGTCCCTGCTTCACAACACCCTGCCCCTCACTGTGCGGCTTCTTCGCAGCCCGGTGGGTCGTGGGCAGTGGAATGATAGGCATAGGCACTTTGGAAGTTAGTCATGGGTGTGGCTGGTAGCTTTGGCAAATATTGTCCAGTGATTGTATCTTCCCCTATATTTTAAAAATATTAAAGTGAGTTTGGGGCTTTCATTTCATTTAATGTAGTTTCTTACCACAACTACAATTATGTGGTATTCTACCTCAGCTTTTGTACTTGGTTGGAAGCATTTTTCTGAGGTAAGTCAAAACACTTAGATGCCATTACCCTGACATTTATATTCACGACAGGCATCACCTGGAACTAGAAAGCCTTTTGGCTGCCTCATTACTGAAAGTTCTATCAACTTGTATTCAAAATTAAACAAAACCATAGCGACTGTTGGAATCAAGAACACACTTATCCTTCATGGGTTTCAAAAAAAATTCTTGTGATAAAAGTGCCTGCTATTCTGGCATAAATAACAGAAAGAGAAAGGATTCAGAAGAGAGTAGTTGGGGATTACTGATTATTTGTTGTCAAGTCCAGTTTGCAAAGGCAGATAATGATATATTTTTAAAGATTTATGTAGGAATCCTAACTCCTCACTGGCAACATTACACAGGTGAAAGAGAAAATGTTTTCAGGGAGCCATCTGGTGGGTTCATGTTGAGGAACGTGCCCAGCGCATGGCCCCTTAGGAATCAGGTCATCGGCATGAGGTGTTTTCCTCATGGTAATTAATTCCCTACTGTGGCCACATGGTCTCTGGGTTTACACTAATCACACAGCAGTCCTCAAGCACTAGGCTTGTCCAAGCCACTGGGGTTCTGCTGATTCAGAATCTCTCTGGGGACCTGTCCACACTGTCCTTTGAACCACACATTCCCCTCTGCTCTTCAGTTGTGTTTCTTTCCCAGAGAGAAGGATGCTGTTTTTTTAAAACATTAACATTTTATTTGTTTGTTTTTGGCTGTGGTAGGTCTTTGTTGCTGCACAGGCTTTTCTCTAGTTGTGTTGAGCGGGGGCTTCTCTCTAATTGCTGTGCTTCTCATTTTGGTGGCTTCTCTTACTTCAGAGCACAGGCTATACAGCTTGTGGGATCAAAAGTTGTGACTCCCAGGCTCTAGAGCACAGGGTCAATGGTTGTGGCATGGGCTTAGTTGTTCCGTGGCATGTGGAATCTTCCCAGATCAGGGATTGAGCCTGTGTCTCCTGCATTGGCACACAAATCCCTTTTTTTTTTTCCCATTTATTTTTATTAGTTGGAGGCTAATTACTTTACAATATTGTAGTGGTCTTTGTCATACATTGACATGAATCAGCCATGGAGTTACATGTATTCCCCATCCCGATCCCCCCTCCCACCTCCCTCTCCACCCGATCCCTCTGGGTCTTCCCAGTGCACCAGGCACGAGCACTTGTCTCATGCACCCAACCTGAACTGGGTGATCTGTTTCACCATAGATAATATACATGTTTCGATGCTGTTCTCTCGAAACATCCCACCCTCGCCTTCTCCCACAGAGTCCAAAAGTCTGTTCTGTACATCTGTGTCTCTCTTTCTGTTTTGCATATAGGGTTATTGTTACCATCTTTCTAAATCCCATATATATGTGTTAGTATACTGTAATGTTCTTTATCTTTCTGGCTTACTTCACTCTGTATAATGGGCTCCAGTTTCATCCATCTCATTAGAACTGATTCAAATGAATTCTTTCTAACGGCTGAGTAATATTCCATGGTGTATATGTACCACAGCTTCCTTATCCATTCATCTGCTGATGGGCATCTAGGTTGCTTCCATGTCCTGGCTGTGATAAACAGTGCTGCGATGAACATTGGGGTGCATGTGTCTCTTTCAGATCTGGTTTCCTCGGTGTGTATGCCCAGCAGTGGGATTGCTGGGTCATTTGGCAGTTCTATTTCCAGTTTTTTAGGGAATCTCCACACTGTTCTCCATAGCGGCTGTACTAGTTTGCATTCCCACCAACAGTGTAAGAGGGTTCCCTTTTCTCCACACCCTCTCCAGCATTTATTGCTTGTAGACTTTTGGATAGCAGCCATCCTGACTGGCGTGTAATGGTACCTCATTGTGGTTTTGATTTGCATTTCTCTGATAATGAGTGATGTTGAGCATCTTTTCATGTGTTTTTTAGCCATCTGTATGTCTTCTTTGGAGAAATGTCTGTTTAGTTCTTTGGCCCATTTTTTGATTTGGTCATTTAATTTTCTGGAATTGAGCTGCAGGAGTTGCTTGTATATTTTTGAGATTAATCCTTTGTCTGTTGCTTTCTTTGCTATTATTTTCTCCCAATCTGAGGGCTGTCTTTTCACCTTACTTATAGTTTCCTTTGTTGTGCAAAAGCTTTTAAGTTTCATTAGGTCCCATTTGTTTATTTTTGCTTTTATTTCCAATATTCTGGGAGGTGGGTCATAGAGGATCCTGCTGTGATTCATGTCGGAGAGTGTTTTGCCTATGTTCTCCTCTAGGAGTTTTATAGTTTCTGGTCTTACATTTAGATCTTTAATCCATTTTGAGTTTATTTTTGTGTATGGTGTTAGAAAGTGTTCTAG
Source organism: Muntiacus reevesi (assembly GCF_963930625.1). Classification (NCBI taxonomy): domain Eukaryota; kingdom Metazoa; phylum Chordata; class Mammalia; order Artiodactyla; family Cervidae; genus Muntiacus; species Muntiacus reevesi. The sequence goes on along the minus strand of NC_089254.1, from coordinate 45,890,490 downwards.
TTTCATTCTTTTACAAGTGGTTGACCAGTTTTCCCAGCACCACTTGTTAAAGAGGTTGTCTTTTTTCCATTGTATATCCTTGCCTCCTTTGTCGAAGATAAGGTGTCCATAGGTTCGTGGATTTATCTCTGGGCTTTCTATTCTGTTCCATTGATCTATATTTCTGTCTTTGTGCCAGTACCATACTGTCTTGATGACTGTGGCTTTGTAGTAGAGTCTGAAGTCAGGTAGGTTGATTCCTCCTGTTCCATTCTTCTTTCTCAAGATTACTTTGGCTATTCGAGGTTTTTTGTATTTCCATACAAATTGTGAAATTATTTGTTCTAGTTCTGTGAAAAATACCGTTAGTAGCTTGATAAGGATTGCATTGAATCTATAGACTGCTTTGGGTAGTATAGCCATTTTGACAATATTGATTCTTCCACTCCATGAACACGGTATGTTTCTCCATCTGTTTGTGTCTTCTTTGATTTCTTTCATCAGTGTTTTATAGTTTTCTATGTAAAGGTCTTTTGTTTCTTTAGGTAGATATACTACTAAGTATTTTATTCTTTTTGTTGCAATGGTGAATGGTATTGTTTCCTTAATTTCTCTTTCTGTTTTCTCATTGTTAGTGTATAGGAATGCAAGGGATTTCTGTGTGTTAATTTTATATCCTGCAACTTTACTATATTCGCTGATTAGCTTTAGTAATTTTCTGGTAGAGTCTTTAGGGTTTTCTGTGTAGAGGATCATGTCATCTGCAAACAGTGAGAGTTTCACTTCTTCTTTTCCTATCTGGATTCCTTTTACTTCTTTTTCTGCTCTGATTGTGGCACACAAATTCTTAACCACCAAGCCACCAGGGAATTCCTAAAGAAGGATGACTTTTCACATTAGCATTAAATTATTTGCTCATTGGCACTCTGAGCAGTTTCTGTTTATTTCTGGTTTCCTTTAAACATACCTCTCTCTTGCTTTTTGCCTGAAAATTATAAATTTAGGGGGAAAATCCACAAATAATCAAGATTCTAATTCCTGTTGCCTTTTCTTCTGAACTGTGTCAGGGCAGGAATGCCCAGGAGTATCTGAAGATGCCCTGTGGTCAGCCAGATGTCTGCGGTGGGCATGGAGCAGCTATGTAATTAGTTAACCGTGCCTGCTGCTAACTGTTTGTTGCCTCCAAACAGGAGAGCTGAAGAGAGGCAGTTGCAGGTGCTGTTTTGTATCACAGCTAATGGCAGAGTCATCTCCTCTAAAAGGAACACGCCTGCCCTTCAGAAGCATGGCCTTTATTGTTTAGTGGAACTCTGGCAGAAGAAGATGGTTTTTAGTACCCTAGGGGTCCTTCATGGATGAAAAATTTATGTTAAACATTTAACATTTTGAAATGGTCGTATGGCATAGAAATCTCCTGCAGTCATCAGAGATGACACAGCCATTCGAGGTCATATTCTCATACTGTAATTTTCTCCTAGCTGTTTTATTTAACATTCAGTCCTGCTCAAGTGCTAAGGCAAAGGCTGTTTGCTGTCATCTTTGAAAATGATAAAGCCCACTGGGGTAACTGAAAAAAAATTGACAAAAATATTTCATAAAAATACTTTATATAATTTCAGTGTGTAATTAACCTTTATAAATGCACATCCACAGAGAAACAGACAGGCATAGGTACATGTTAATCACCTTTTTACTTTGTGCTCACTGTAAAATAAGTACTACCTTCTGTAGGAAACCAGAGACTCCTATCTAGTGAGTAAACTAAATAGGTCCGAAGGAACAGCCCATCGCCCACTGTCTTCAAGAACATTGGCTTGAAACTGCTCTCTTTTGTAACATTGGAAAGAATCTGACTTTTCTTCCTCAGATTTCTCTTTTTATTTACTTACTCTTTTGTGTTTTAGAAAGTTTGCTGACCATGTACGGTTTCCCTCAGGACATACAGTATACTCTGTCTCCTCTGTATGCTCAGAGAGAAATCCACCAGTCATGAGTCACCCTCAAGACCATCTGAAGAAAGGAAACTGCTTTGTAATTCTCCCCTGACACTCAGTTCACACAGTTGATTTCACACTTGTTGTTTCTCTTAATAATAATCAACATGTGTGTGTGTCTCTGTTTACACACAGAGATCTCTCATAAGCTAGATTAGTGAAGATTATAGTATTTAAATAAATATGTATCCTCTTCAATAAATTTGAGAGCTCCTCAGAGGTAAGACCATCTAATTCATCTTCTTATCTCCGTGTCTAGTTTGGTGCCTGACAGTTAGTAGGGAGTAAAAAATGTTTCTCAAATGAGTGATTACGTCTCCATGGTCTTCCAGTGGCAAGAAGATTAGAACAGTTTCTCAGAAAGATGGCCAGCAAGACAGATACCCCATTTTTCGTTCATATGTTTATCTTGAAGAAAGATGTTGATTTACCAGGGAGCAGGCTTTTCTCAGAAATTTTCTAAACTGTTCTTTACCAGGGCTCTGTTCATAGCGAGTATAGTGAAATGGCTTATCATCTGCCATATATGCAAAAACTTTGCGTATGCACTTGGTAGATAAAGAACAGGTAACCTAAAACTCCAATTAATGACAAAATTTCCAGTCAAAGGAGGAAAATAAAGAGAAGTAGTAGTTGCTGAATTCTTCAGTCAGGAAGCAAATTAATCCATTAACTAATAATTTAAAGGGGGGGAATTTTTTTAAAAAATGATAGTAATTGCTGACACTTAATAAGCACTTACTATATGTTGTGCACATAGTGCTTTGTGAAATTATCTATTTTGTTTGCATAATTTTATGATGGGTATTATCTGTTTTTGACAGATGCAGAACTTGGAACATAAAGAGGTTAAGCCCAGAGCCACACAACTAGTCACTGGAGATCAGAAACTGACACACATGTGCTGCCTCCAGAGTCAGTGCTTTTAATCACTTTTCAGCTTGGTGAAAACGGTCATCATTTCTGTTTAATAGAAAAAGACCTGTGATGCTAGCTTAAAGTACAGACACATAGGCAGTCTTGAAAACATTTCTTTTTCTTATTTTTCAATGGAGAAAAAAAAATCTAAACCTCCTTATATACCACAAAAACTGCTTTTCTATTCTTGAAGGAATTATCTTGTGACCTTTTTAGTAAATAAATGCAAAAGCTATCTAAGTTCTTGCCTTTTAATAAACTTGACATTCAAAACTGCCTTACAGTGCAGATCCAATTAAGTTTACTTCAAGCTACAACTTTCTGTGATCCAAGTGGGTCCCCAGTACACGTCAAGATTCTGATATAAAAAACTATGGGATATCTTTTAATATTTCAGATGGAGTTGGCTGTGGGTCCATTCTGCCGAAGAGTATCTGATTTGGGAAAGTCCTATCGAATGCTGAGGTCATTCAGGTGAGGCATAATTCTGTTATCACTGTTAATATAACCATACCTTGTTAGCAGATAAATCCTTTCTTATTCATGTTGATCTACATGAAATTGCCATTATTCAACCATTTTGTGATATACAACAAACAATGGCATTTTCATATGGTTCATCTTGAAAGTTATCCAAACCAGAAATTTATAATGTTATATGCAATAATGTGTGTGTGTGTGTGTGTGTGTGTGTGTGTGTGTATTGCAATTTAGTTGCAGTTCACCAGACTGAGCTGTTAAATTTTTTATTATGCTCTTTCTAGGGTAATTTTTAAAATTCTCCATTCTTACAGAAGTATATGGAATAACACCAGGCAGTTCATAACTATATAGACATCTTTTTCTGAACATGTTATTAGTTCATTTATCATTTCCAACCCAGTCTACTTCTGAAAAGGTCATAGGTTGCATGCCATTAAAGAAACAAAAACAAACTATTAAATAGAGTATTTGAAGGACCGAGTTTAGTGTTGAAATGCAGAGAATGACTGTAAATGTAGTAGATACTTTAAGGTAACCATGGCTAATGCAATTGAGCACAAAATTTGGGAATTGAGCTTCCTAGAAATCAATTCAAAAATAAAAATGAGTTAATTCAAACCCGTGATCTAAGAATGTATCAATTTAACAGGAAAATCCTTTTTAGTGCTAAATGCTTAGGTAGACCTTTTACCAACTCAAATTTTAAGGACCATTGAATAGTTTAATGTATAGGTCTTAAGTATCAGATTTTAGAAAATAAAAAGAAGTTGTGCATATGGCTGTTTATTCAAGCCAGACTTCCCAAACTTTTCACATCATGGCACACAGAAAACATATATGTACAAAAAAGATGACCAACCCTGAGAGCCAAGGGGATCAACGTAATAGTTACAACTTGTGACTGAAGCATGCCAGATGGGAAGCCTTGATGTCAGCTATCCATAATATCCTGAAGCGTGATGTTTTCTAATATTTCTTTCTAAAGATAGGTGAGAGAGTCCAGGCATGTGACTTTCTATAAACTGACTCAGTGCTAGAAACTCGAGTAATCAATAAGTAGTATGTTCTTTAAAAGGTTGCTTCACTCTCTTATGTCACGCAAGATCTTTGTAGAAAATTCAGGTATAATAGCACTTGAGATATCATAAACCTAAGGTTGTTGATTGAAAGAGGAGGCTTATCCTTTACTTTACCTATGTGTACTTGGCAAAGATATTTTTAATGCCAACACAAGAGCCTGAATTTGTATTTTTCTCAAATGCCTTATGTGTACAAAGTTGGATTGCAGAAAAAGTGGGGTCACAAGTGTTTCAGATACCTTCTTTGGATTAGCTCAAACCTTTTATAAGTATTTAAATATTTTGGAAGCCTTTGGGTTTGGCACTACTAAATATGGACAAGTTGAGAGATTAAGAGGCACTGAACTTACTGATCTTCCAGTTATCTCTATGTACCATTAAAAACAACCTTAATAAAACTCCTATAAAAAGGTGGTTGGATGGCATCACTGACTCAATGGACATGAGTTTAGGTAAACTCTGGGAGTTGGTGACAGACAGGGAGGCCTGGCATGCTGCAGTCCATGGGGTCACAAAGATGGACTTGAGTTTGGGTAAACTCCGGGAGTTGGTGATGGACAGGGAGGCCTGGCGTGCTGCAGTCCATGGGGTCACAAAGAGTCGGACACAACTGAGCGACTGAACTGAACTGAACTGAAAGTTACTTACTCTGAGTAAGATGGAAACACAGCAGTCCCAGTTGGATGATAAAATGCTGCCCTGAGTCACAGAATCTTAGCATGCTAGAGGACATTAACCAACTACTCATTTTAAAAGGCATGGGAAAAACCATGATTTGGAATTTGCTAGTTTAAGATTAGATAAATATTTTTGATAGTCCTACCTCCCATATTTGGTTGTTTATTCCATGTGCATGTATTAAGACAGTGCTTATCTTCCTATTTGCTAATGCAAGACAACCTTTATCCAGGTGCTTGCTTTTTTTTTTTTTTTTTTTTTTTAACTTTTTGGCCGTACTGCGCAGCGTGTGGGAACTTTATTTCCCAACCAGGGATCGAACCTGTACACCCTACAATGGAAGTGCAGTCTTAGCTGCTGGGTCAGCAAGGAAGTCCCTATCCAAGTGCTTTTAAAGTTCTGTCACAGCATGGAGATACATGTTCTGAGGGTTTCATATAAGAACAGTTCTTTTTTAAGTCATTTAAGATTTTCTGTCAACCCACCCCAGTTTCCACATGAGAAAAAGAATCTTTAAAGGAGTGTTTAAAGTTTGAATAGTAACACCTTCTACTATCTACTTAGGGAATAAAAATTTAATGATTGATTAGTGTATAATTTTTTTAAATCCTGGATTTTTTATAGCTACCTTCTGTCATGCGGCAATGGTCAATCTAGATGTGTTTCAAAACTTCAACCCTGACTGACAATAAGAGAGATTTTATGTTACCATCTAGCATATACTTGCATGCAAGCACCCTCAAAACCATGCATACAAACATGCACACAAACGTGTGCCATGAAACAAATTAACTCTTCCTTCGTGTGATATTCTCTGGTTTCTTTTGCATTTGGTTATTTTAACCCATTTAATTGGTTTCATGATGCACTAATGTTTTGCATCCAGTGGTTTCTCACCCTTCTCTCAGGGCCCTCTATTCTTATACTTGAGCTGTTCCAGTGGTAGGGGCTGAGTTTTGTTCCTTTCTCCATCTATAAAGATGTGCGCCCTTTTCTCCTGGAATGATGGTACCTGAGCTTCCTCCCACAGATTCCTCAGCTCCCAAGGCATTGGCACAGATATAATCAGAGTAGTTGAATCTTGCCTATGGAGGCTTCTCTATATCTTTAATTCATTGAAAAATTCTAAAATGGACTTACCTACCAGTGTATTCCTACAGTTGTTGGCTTAAATCTCAACATTCAGAAAACTAAGATCATGGCATCTGGTCCCATCACTTCATGACAAATAATTGGGAAAAAAATGGAAACAGTGATAGACTTTATTTTGGGGGGCTCCAAAATCACTGCAGATGGTGACTACAGCCATGAAATTAGAAGATGCTTGCTCCTTGGAAGAAAAGTTATGACCAACCTAGACAACATATTAAAAAGCAGAGACATTACTTTGCAAACAAAGGTCCATCTAATCAAAGCTATAGTTTTTCCAGTAGTCATGTATGGATGGCAGAGTTGGACTATAAAGAAAGCTGAGCACCAAAGAATTGATATTTTTGAACTGTGGTTTGGAAAAGACTCTTGAGAGTCCCTTGGACTGCAGGGATATCAAACCAGTCCACCCTCAAGGAAATCAGCCCGGAATATTCATTGGAAGGACTGATGCTAAAGCTGAAGCTCCAATACTTTGGCCCCCTGATGCGAAGAACTGACTCCTTGGAAAAGACCCTGATGCTGGCAAAGATTGAAGGCAGGAGGAGAAGGGGACGACAGTTGCTAAGATGGTTGGATGGCATCTCCGACTCAATGGACATGAGTTTGAGTAAACTCCTGGAGTTGGGATGGACAGGGAAGCCTGATGTGCTGCAGTCCATGGGGTCACAAAGAGTCAGACATGGCCAAAGCGACTGAGCTGAACTGATTCCTACAGATATATTGAACCTACAGAAATCTTTTGGATTGATTCTAGTGCTTTCTCAGTTGTTTGGGCGGTTTGGACACCGTTTGATAAAGATTTTAGGATTAAGTGGAACAGGAAATAAAGTGAAAGCATAGTATACTTTGGGGTTCAAATCTAAACCTGGCTGGAAGGATTTTAGGACCTGTCTTTGGAGAAGAGAGATGCCAGTTCTGCTGCCTCTGCCTATAAACGTGGTTGGGCAAGGCCCTGGCCCTGCCAGTTTCTCTGCAGTTTTCCTGAGAGGGGAGTTGACTTAGGACAGCATGCCCATGTGGAAGTCCCACAGAGGCCCTTCCTAGAGAGGAGTCAGTCAGTACAGAGTCGTCTTTATTCCAGTAACTCACTTCTAGGGCCTCCTCTTGCTTCCTGCAAAAACTTGTTGAGAGGTCCATCTCGTCTGCAGAATTTAGTCTTGAGCAGTTGCAGTGGCAGAGCCCACTCTTGTTCATCTTCTTGTCTCTGCTATGACAAGGAAAAGGCATCATCTAGTGGTCATTTCCATAATTGATCTGGACTGTTGTTCCCGGACTGAAGGTTCTAAGTCATATCCGAACCAGCTCAGTGGCCATCAGTAGGAAACTGGCTAAAACAGGCCACATTCATCGGATCAAATATATGCAGCCAATTAAAAATTTATACTGTTAGTTAATGTCCAAGAAAAAGAAAAATACTTCCTGATGTATCACAAAATGAAAAAACAGTCTACTCACCAGTATATACAATAGGCATCCCTACTGTTTTAAAAATAATGACCTGTGGCTTTGGAGAGGAGAAGTCAAGGACGAGCATCAAACTATTACCTTTGGAGAGTAGCATTGTTTCTAGTGGTTTTTTTAAAAAGAAATTTCTTAAATTTTTCAAATTTTTTGCTTTGGTTCTTGTATATTTGTAGTTAGAAGTGTCAACAAGTATATTTAAAAATTCCTCTTACAGTATTTCTCCCATTTAAAAATAACAAGTGAGCCTAAAAATAACATAAAATATACTAAAATATTATATAGTAGGGGGTTGGGGGGCAAGAAAGACAGCCAGACACCCACAAGAGGGGCAGCAGGCGCAGTGCCAGGGAGGGTGACAGAGCCGGGCTGCCAGTCCGGACCTCAGGTGCAGCCTTCCCTCCCCCTCCCCAGACGCCCTGGTCTGGGCAAGCACCCCCTTCCCCCATCAGGCCGCCATCTGCCTCAGGGCATCCTCCTTGATGGTGATATTAGTGGATTCTTTAATTAGGCCGGCCAGCTTCTTGCATGCATTTGCATTTTCCTGTCTGCATCAGAGTTTCTCAGGCAGCAGCAATCTTTTACCCCAGAGAGAAGGCTGCCTCAGAACGCTGCTGACATTAGGGACGTGCCCCTGGGTGTTTGCGTTGTAGGTGCACACAGGACACGTGAGCCCCCATCTCCGTCCATCCCTCTGCAGCATGGTGTGTCCCCCAAGTGGCGTTCGTGCGGGAGGTTACCTTCCCTCCTCCTGCCCAGGGGCCTGTCCATGCAGACCACTAAAGACCCTGCCTTCTAGCAGGCCCCAGCGTCCCCACTCCCCAGGGAACAGCCTGGTCCCTGAATTACATCCACAGCTCGCTCTGCTGAAAGCCTCCTCAGGTTTAATGAAAAAGCAATGAGAGCTGTCAGGAGATAGGGGCTGTTCTGATGGGTCTGTGAGCACGCGGGGCGCTGGAGAAGGGAGACCGTCAGTAACTCTGATGGTATAGCGTTCACGTCAGCTGTCTTCAGCTGGAGTGGTGGTGAGGGGTTCCCATGGCTACACTTTACCTCCCTGATCACCTGATGCTTGAGATTCAGAGCAGCGCCTGGCCTGTGAGTCTGCAGACCCGAGGGTGGCTGTCTCCACAGCCTCCAGGATGAGCGCTCCCAGACCCAGGACCCCAGATGGGTTCTGTTCCTCCTTTCCACTTGGGCCACGCTCTGCAGTCACGATTTCCGCATGGTTTCTGGGTTCTTAATTCCAAGTTTCTAATGTCAGCGTTGAAGCCAGAAGGCAGCCACATCTGGGGCTTCGTTTGCTTTGCTGTCTGCCAGTACTTCAGCAGTGCCGGGAGCTCCCGGGTGAACATGCAGGGCTGGACGTTTCATTTTTGTCGTCTTCATTCTAGCAGTCGTTGTTTCGTCGTTATTGTATGTTAGCCTGTGCTGAGCGTTGTCCTGGGATTTTCTCTTTCCATCTTCAGGACAACAGTTGAGAGTTGGGGGCTCATTCAGTTCTGAGGGGTCAGTTTTCAGATTGCGCGTGTGAGAGCTGTGAGCTTTGGGGCTGGATTTAAGACTCCCGCCCATGCTCACAGCCACCATGCCCCACGTCTTATTCCAGAAGTTCTCATTCGTTCTCACGGGGATGGTCCTGGATGTGAAACATCCAGGAAAACATGGGAAAGTGTTACAGACCATCTAGACTCCCCACTCTGGCCGTGCCCTCCTAATCTGAAATCCCCTGTCTCCCTGACTTCCGCCGCAGACAGCCTGCCAGGAGATGCCTCAGGAGCCTTGATCCATGTATGCACTTTTATTCCTAGAGAATGTCTGAAATCCCTGCCTCCTTTCCATCCTAGTCCCCTGGGACAGACAACCTTGACCTCCAAAACAGGAACCTGGGGGGCCTCTCACCTCTCTGCTCTGAGCCCTGACTCACCCCCAGGCGTCAGCCTCCTGCTTTGTTCTCTCCTGGGACACACATGGCCCCTCCAGCCACCATATGTGGATCTCTTCCCGTCTCTGAAACCCCCACCATGTCCAGTGCAGGGAGAAGGCCTGTGTCCTCCCTGCCGCCTCATTTCTCTGCTGATTCCGAATCTCAGGAGTCTGGCCTCCTTCCTGGCCCCTCACCAAAAGCAGCTTTGGAGTGGGGGCAGCGGCAGGCAGCATGCAGCACAGACCACCTCGGACACTGGCTGTGGACAGGCTAGCAGGAGGACGTGGGTCTTACTCCACTTTCTGAAGTGGACTTTTCAGAAGACTGACAGCTGCACAGATCCCTTAAATGTGGAGATCTCTACTAGAAGCATAATTAATTTTTCTAATTAACCTAATGCTTGATTAATTAAGACTACTAGCTGCCTTTGAAGTTTAACCTTGAAAGCACTGCTATTTGGAGTATTTTTTCTTAGAATGATTTTGTGGCATCGGGCTGTCTGCATTCTGTAACACCTTAATTTGTTTCCGTTTGTTCCTTGTGTCACCTCAGACGGTGATGCATTTCTTGAACTCCCTGGTATTTCAGATCCCACCTGCAGTCAGGGAGGATGGGGCTTTTCATGCTCTGTTCTTTTGGCTTCTTAAAACAAGCACCAGAAACAAAATGTCTGCGGTCAGTGTTTACAAGTAATTGTGTCAGTGAGGCATAATACCAAATCAAATCCAGTTTTGCTTCCCATGGCTTTTTTGGCAGTCCTGTTAGTGGCTACATTTGGTCTTGGCAGAAAAAGAACATCTGTGACTCAGAGCTCCAAAGGGACAGATGATTGACCAAAAGATGCTATTTCAAAACGAGCTGATTTCTCCCAGGCTTTGCCCTATGCTGGTGTCACCAACAGCAGCCACGGTGCATAGCTCTGCTGGGCTGCTGGACGGGGCGCGTTTCAGATTGTTTCTCCCTCCCTGCCTCCTTCCCACTCCCCTGCTCACCGTATTCCCTTTCCGCCCTTGTAGTGTCTGTACTGAGGGATGCGACGTCGCTGGCGGTCCAGTGGTCAGGACTCAGCACTGCCACTGCTCTGGGCCTGGGCTCAATCCCTGGTCAGGGAACGAAGATCCTGCAAGCCACATGGCCCAGCCAGTGTGTGTGTGTGTACGAACACAGATATTCAAATTGCAAAACTAATTTAATTGCTGTAGATAAGTTTCAAATTTGACTTTAAATTTCCTGAAGCCGAAGATAAAAGAGGAACAGAATCAGCTATGTAATTCTCATTTCCGGAAAGAGGAAAATGTATCAGCTCTTTGGAAAACAGTTCCGTGTTTCTTAGTGTTTCATCCTAAACCATTTGTACGTGAGGCTTCAGATAGCTCCGAGAGGGACTGAGGACCAAAATGCCTGGCCATCTTCCTGTCACAGTGGCAGAAAGGATTCCATCTGGCTGCTTTTCAGCGAGTTGAGGACTGGCCTCTGCCCTGGTTCTCCGTCATCACCCAGGGTTCTGGGTGAATCCTACCGTGTCACATGCCATAGCAAAGAGCAGGCGTTACTGGGGCAGGGGAGGGCCCTCACCGGACCAGGGGCGGCTAGAGAGAGGGGGAGGCATGAACTCCCCTGTCTCGGCACATGGCTCTGGGTGGCCTTTCACGTGTGCCGGACCTGCAGGGTGAGCCCATGACCCAGTAGAGGAGTCCCTCCCGACTGGCTCTTCCCCCTGTTTAGTTCTAACCTGGAAGCAGTCACGTCAGTGGTGCTCTTGACTCCTGGCTGGACTTGGAGGATGGGAGTGTCAACTGCTCAGCACCCGAGGACCTCAGGCTATGAGGTGTTTTCAGCTTCCCCTGCCAGAACAGGGGCCTGCCGGCTGTAAGGAGTGGAGCTCTGGGGCAGTGTCATCCCCTCTACCCAGAGTCAGCCTCAGAGACCTCTGAGACCATGCCAGTCATCACCCCACAGGACCTTCAGGTCATGCCAGCTGAAAATAATTCCATGAGAGAGTGTGATGAGATGGTTCTAGTAGGTGGGTGACTGGAGATCCACTTTGACCCATAGAGAGAATCTGGGGTTCCTAAATAGATACTAACTGCACAGCCTTTAGACAATGTACTGGAAACATTCATTTGCTCAGGTTATCGCATAGGAGCTGTTGGCAGTTTGAAGTTGTGCTTTCTCCAGGGGTCTTTGTTTCTCTCTGAGAATAAGTCCATTCTAAAAATAGAGGCTATAAAACACTGATGAAAGAAATCAAAGAGGACACAAACAGATGGAGAAACATACCGTGCTCATGGATTGGAAGAATCAATATTATCAAAATGGCTATTCTACCCAAAGCAATCTATAGATTCAATGCAATCCCTATCAAGTTACCAACGGTATTTTTCACAGAACTAGAACAAATAATTTCACAATTTGTATGGAAATACAAAAAACCTCGAATAGCCAAAGTAATCTTGAGAAAGAAGAATGGAACTGGAGGAATCAACCTACCTGACTTCAGACTCTACTACAAAGCCACAGTCATCAAGACAGTATGGTACTGGCACAAAGACAGAAATATAGATCAATGGAATAGAATAGAAAGCCCAGAGATAAATCCACGAACCTATGGACACCTCATCTTTGACAAAGGAGGCAAGGATATACAATGGAAAAAAGACAATCTCTTTAACAAGTGGTGCTGGGAAAACTGGTCAACCACTTGTAAAAGAATGAAACTCGAACACTTTCTAACACCATACACAAAAATAAACTCAAAATGGATTAAAGATCTAAATGTAAGACCAGAAACTATAAAACTCCTAGAGGAGAACATAGGCAAAACACTCTCCGACATAAATCACAGCAAGATCTTCTATGACCCACCTCCCAGAATATTGGAAATAAAAGCAAAAATAAACAAATGGGACCTAATGAAAATTAAAAGCTTTTGCACAACAAAGGAAACTATAAGTAAGGTGAAAAGACAGCCCTCAGATTGGGAGAAAATAATAACAAATGAGGAAACAGACAAAGGATTAATCTCAAAAATATACAAGCAACTCCTGAAGCTCAATTCCAGAAAAATAAACGACCCAATCAAAAAATGGGCCAAAGAACTAAACAGACATTTCTCCAAAGAAGACATACAGATGGCTAACAAACACATGAAAAGATGCTCAACATCACTCATCATCAGAGAAATGCAAATCAAAACCACAATGAGGTACCATTACACGCCAGTCAGGATGGCTGCTATCCAAAAGTCTACAAGCAATAAATGCTGGAGAGGGTGTGGAGAAAAGGGAACCCTCTTACACTGTTGGTGGGAATGCAAACTAGTACAGCCACTATGGAAAACAGTGTGGAGATTTCTTAAAAAACTGGAAATAGAACTGCCATATGACCCAGCAATACCACTTCTAGGCATACACACTGAGGAATCCAGATCTGAAAGAGACACGTGCACCCCAATGTTCATTGCAGCACTGTTTATAATAGCCAGGACATGGAAGCAACCCAGATGCCCATCAGCAGATGAATGGATAGGGAAGCTGTGGTACATATACACCATGGAATATTACTCAGCCGTTAAAAAGAATTCATTTGAATCAGTTCTAATGAGATGGATGAAACTGGAGCCCATTATACAGAGTGAAGTAAGCCAGAAAGATAAAGAACATTACAGTATACTAACACATATATACGGAATTTAGAAAGATGGTAATGATGGCCCTATATGCAGGGCAGAAGAAGAGACGCAGAAGTACAGAACAGACTTTTGAACTCTGTGGGAGAAGGTGAGGGTGGGATGTTTTGAAAGAACAGCATGTATATTATCTATGGTGAAACGGACCACCAGTCCATGTGGGATACATGAGTCAGGTGCTCGGGCCTGGGTGCACTGGGAGGACCCTGAGGAGTCGGGTGGGGAGGGAGGTGGGAGGGGGGATCGGGATGGGGAATACGTGTAACTATATGGCTGATTCATGTCAATGTATGACAAAACCCACTGAAATGTTGTAAAGTGATTGGCCTCCAACTAATAAAATAATATTTAAAAAAAATAAATAAATAAATAAAAATAAAAAAATAAAAATAGAGGCATAGCCGTTCCAGTTGATGTACTGAAAGAGGCTGCCTAGCAAAATGAAGATGTTTGAGTCTGTGTTCCACCCTTTCCTGGCGTTTACTTGCTCTCTGCCTCCGAGTTTACTTTTCTGTAAAGTGGGGATGTAACAGTGCCTCCTCATAGGGTTGTTTGGAGGAATAAACGCATTCACATTTATAAAGCTTTTCATAAGTGCTCTATGTAGTTAAAACTGGGAGCTTTGTTCCTATGGAGATGGGATCTTCCATATACAAGAGAACAGCTTACAGGAACGCCTGCGGGCAAACCAAAAGTCCCTGCAGCAACATTTTCATACCTGAGTAGGTGCTGAATGTGTTGCCTACAGCTTTGCAGCATAGAACCCTGTGAGATGATTGACCTTGAGAATCTCTGAGGTGAGCGTACTGCCCGAGGCCGTGGGAAGACCCTAGTCCTACTCCCACGGAGGACCTGGTTCAGAGCTTCATGGATGTCTGCTAACAGCACAAGTGAAGTGAAGAGTAGCTAAAGACTATAAATTACAGAATGAAGTTATTTTTATAGAACAGTTGAAATTAGAAAAATTCCTACAAGGGATAAATTTTACTTGTTTAGTCACTCTGATTGTTTAGTCAGTCATGTCTGGCTCTTTTGGGACCCCATGGACTATAGCCCACCAGGCTCCTCTGTCCATGGGATTTCCCAGGCAAGAATACTGGAGTGGGTTGCCATTTCCTTCTCCAGGAGATCTGCCCCACTGAGGGATTGAACTCATGTCTCCTGGTTGGCAGGCGTATTCTTTGCCTCTGAGCTGCCTTGGAAGCCCCAGATTTTACTTACAGAATATTTAATATAAAGACATTCTTTCCACTAATATTCTGGACCCAGCCAGAACCAGCTGTCTGGTGAGAGCTCTCCTGACTCTTGAGTGAGCCGTCAGAGTGGTGAAGAAGCTCGTCCTGCTTTGTGCAGGCCCTCAGCTGTAGACTGGAGTAAATAGCATGGGGTGAAGTGTGAGGCCAGGATACAGGGCTAGTGTACAGGATTCAGAATCTCTGCTCAGTCAGATGTTGCCATCTTACCTCTTGAGATTCAGTCTCTACAGCTTGGCCTTTATCCGAGCCCAAAGCCAAGGAGGAGTCAGTGAAAATTTCAAATTATTTTTGCCAGCATTTTGACAAAGTAGTAGATGGTTACTAACAGGGTAGATTTGCCTGCAGTTTCCTGTAAAATGCAAGCAGGCATACACTGGAGATATTACAGGTTTGGTTCCAGCCCACTGCCTCACAGCAACTCTCAGAGTAAAGCCAATCACATGAATTATTTGGCTTCCCAGTGCATATTAAAGCTATGTTTAAACTATCCTCTAGTTAATTAAGGATGTAGTAACATTATGCCAAAAAAATAGTACATATCTTAATTTAAAATATTGCTAAAAAAAGATGCTAACCATCATCTGACACCACAGAGCAGGGTTGCACAAACCTTCAGTTTGTTAAAAAAAAAAAGCTAACAAAAAAAACCCCCACCAAATCTGTGAAGCACAGTAAAATGAGACAAGCCTATCTTGGATGGTGACACCTAGACACACGGTGTTTTCAAGAGAGGGATGTCCAGGAGGTAATAATTTCATATATATAAGGATATAATTGCTCTTTGAAAAGCTGCATAGAAAATGGTTGAATTTATCCATATTAGCTTATAGTCCATGGAAGGATTATATACAAACTAAAAGCTGAAAGTTTTGGCCACCATTAGAATCTTTTAGTTAGAACTGCTTGAAGGCTTTAACTATGTGCTTTCATTTTAGCCTTTCAGATGAGCTTTAAGAGGAGGTTTTGCTGAATCACTTTGAAGTAAAGTCAGACCCAAAGGCAGTGAGCTGGGGGCCAAGGAAGGAGCTGAAGGGAGGGTCAGCCTACGTGTGTGTGTGTGTGTGTGTGTGTGTGTGAGGCTAAGAAATGGTTAAGAATTATCCAGCCTAGGAAGACTGCTATTATTCATTCTATTATGTATTATGCTATTACACTAATGCTAATATGCTATTATGATTCTTCTATTGAATCACCTCTTTCCATATTGAACAGCATTAAATGACTTCTGCATTTCCTTCATTTAGACCCCTGCTCTTCCAGACAAGTGAACATGTGGCCAGCAGCCCTGCGCTGGGGGACATAATTCCATTCAGCATCATTATTCAGTTTTTGTTCACAAGAGCACCCCCTGAGCTGAAATCCCCTTTCCAGGTAAGGAGGTGAAGTCAGAATCCTCTTACTCGTCTTCCTTCTGAACTCAGTGAATGTGGGGGACTCCCCCCACCCCACCTCTAACTCACTGAAGGTTCTGACGTTCTGCCGAGAGAAGTCATGAATTTGTGTCTTAGTAGTGAATGATTCAGGAGGGAAGATTCCCACTACCCAGGCCCTACTTTCTCATCAATGTATAGATCACCTGCCGCATCTAGAATTAGCCCTTTAAATAACAGTGACGCGAGTAATTTATGTTCATAAAGCTTTTTTGACAGAGGCCCCATTTCTTTTGCCGACCCACCTTCAATTGACAGACCCGAATGGCTCCCTGGGGTTGGGAAGGTGCACCAGGGGCCGTGCTGCCCGCCTCTGGGGCCGTTGTCTGGGGTCCTCTGACCCCAGGAGTCCCAGAGATGCTCTCCAAATCCGCAAACGCCCACAGAACAGGACGGGGTGTAGCCCCGCTCCTCTGACTGTGTTTCCATCCACAGAGGGCGGAGTGGTCCCACGCACGCTTCTCCCAGTGGCTGGATGATCACCCTTCTGAAAAGGACAGGCTCCTCCTCATCAGGTAAGGCCACCGGTGGCAGGCGCACCTGGGTGTTCTCGAAGCCCAGGGCCTTGGGGCGCTGGGGAGCAGTGGGGCCCAGGTAGGTGTGTGCCCATGGTGCACCCCCGGGCCTCACCTGCCAGAGCGCCGCCAGGGGAGCTGGTGGGCCCGTCAGGGTTTGCTTTCTGGGTCCCTTGCATCTGCTAGTGCTGTCCTGTGTCTGATGCAGACCCAAGAACCTTGCACTTTGAAAACCATCCTCAGCTATGAAACAACTCCTGGCCTTGGCTCTACATTTTCTGTTTCATTTCCACGTGGGGCAGTTACTGAAGTGGTGGAGTACAGATGTGAGTAAATGTGGTGCGGTTGTTAGTAGACACCCAGTAGCCTGGTGCCTCTCAGCTGTATTTATGCACATGAGCAGGCACATGCAGACACACACACCCCGCATGCACACCTGCCATGCTCAGGGAGGGATGTTTCCACTGTCACGTATACACAGATACCGCACGCCCCTGCATGTGTGTGCGCACACACTCTATGAGCGCGCGCGCGCACGCGCGCACACACACACACACACACACACACACACACACACACACACACACACACACACACACACACACACACACACACACACACACACACACACACACACACACACACACACACACACACACACACACCATGCCCAGGGAGGGACGCTTCCACTGTCACATGTAACTTACTAAGCATCTCTCTCTCGCACCAGTGCCGCTCCTTTGACATTTCTCTCACCAGGACCTGCCGAGATCTCTTAGCCACCAAATCCCAATGTTTCTGTTCTCTCAGTATCACTCTGCAGCTTGAGCTGAAAGTGACCACCACTTCCTTCTTAAAACTCATCCCCTGACCAACTCCACACATTTTTATGAATGCCCACCGTGTGCACGGCCCTTAGGACACAAAGCAGCCGAGACAGGCCCCGCCTTCTCGGGTCTTCCCTGACCCCTGGGCCATTTGTTCCTGCTCTGACCTCTGTGACTGTTTTTCCCTCAGTCTCGTTTGCTGAGTTGTCTTCTGTCCACTCCTTGAATGCCATCGCTTCCCCCAGTGTATCCCTGGCCCCTATTCCTTCATTGTTCAGTCTGTATTCGGTTCCCCGGTGAGCTCACTCAGACAGTGACTAGTGACTCTTCTGTCCTGTGACCCTGGGCCTGTGGCTCACCTTGAATACTCAGGGTCTCAGGCCGGCAAACTTGCTGTTACATGTCACCACTCAGAATCCCACAGAAATCTCAACCCCAAAATGTTATATCTTTTTTCCTCTCAAACCTGCTCATTTTCCTAGACTCACTGTCTTGGTTGGGGTATCACTGTCACCTGTAGTCAGCCAAGTTAGAAAACCTTTAAGCCATCATTCACCTCCTTGGTCACCCTCATTCTTCAAAGCCCGTCAGCTGTACCTCTTAAATCACTCTGGGAGCCATCCTCAGCTCTTCGAAGGGCTCCTAATGCTGCTGGTCTGGGGAACAGCACCGAACACGTTTGCTTAGGCCTGAACTCGGGGTGAGTTGGGTTGTCCAAGGGCAGTGTGGGGCTCATGTATGAAGCGATTCTCAACTGTGTTTGCACCTGAGAGTCATTTACAGAGCTTTGAAAAATCCTGGTGTTGAGACCACACCCTCAACTCCCTCAGAATCTCCGGGGTTGGGCCCTGGCATCAGGGTTTCTTAAAGTGGCTGGGCAGCTCTTTACAGCATAGCCAGGACTAAAACCAAGTTGCCAGGTGAGAGACCCCACGGAGGAAGGGAGCTGTGGGAGGTCACGGGAGGAAACGTCAGCCCGCCAGGTCCTGGGAGGGGAACCGAGCTCAAGCATGATGACTGGAGCCCAGGGGAGCCCCCCGCCAGCGCCTGTGTGGATAAAGTGGAGGTTGGCCCGCACCTGCTCTTCTTCCTTGCTGGTCTGTTAGTTACCCTCTCAGCTAAGAGCATCTGATCCAGAAACCGGGCAGGACGTGCGGTGGTCCTGTCAGTGTCAGCGTGGTGTCTGGTTAAACTGGTTTCAGAAAAGGCTTCCGGTGGAACTCTGCTTGGGGCTGCCGTGGAGGTTGTGATGTCTGTGAGTCTCCCCTGAGGCCCACAGACTCGCCCAGCTGCCGCGCACCAGCTGATAGAAGAGGACGCAGGACTCAGTTAGTGGGCAGGGTGCATTTTTGTCTCCTTAAAGAGTTGGATGGAGTTCGTCTGCAACAGTTGTCCTGCTGTGGGCACATCACAGATCTGTTTTCTTTTGCTTCTTTTTAAAAATGTCTCCTGAGTGATATCATCAGCAGTGCTGTTGCTAAGCCTATGTTTAGCAACCGAAAATCACGCTCAGAAATACTGTCATGCTTTCTGAAGAAGCCTGCCCATCACTGCACACATGGCTGCTAGTAGCCCCTTGCACCCTGAGCGGGGCACGAAGCCCTCCTGAGGGGTTTCAGAACACTGCTTCTCCTCTGGCCCCGGCCAACGGCAGGGAGGGGCGCTTTGTCCTAGAGTACACTCTTGTCTGTCATTGCAAAACTGGTTTCGTCCCTGCATACCGAAGCACCACTGGGTGAATTTCTTGCCCCTGTAGATAAGCTCAGGGCGAGTACTGTCCTTTAAATGTCGGTAAATTTGTTTTAGCTTTGGGGCAGACCTTGCTGTAGACTCATCTGCTGCTCCCGGCTCAGTGTGTTGGGTTCTCATAAGTAGGGCAGATCGAGGGTACAGCAACTACTGCAGAACTAATGGCAAGTAATGACCTCTCTTCTGCCTTCCTTTCTGCTTCTTTTTGACGCCAGATATTTCTCTAGAGCTTGAATGAATCCTAGTCAACTTAAGAAACCAGTGACTCCTGGGGCCATGTGGGGTAAACGGGGAAAGTGGGGAAGATGGCACCTCCCCAGCCCCCAGCAGGCAGGCACGTGTGCTCTTGGGGGGAGGGCGGCAGCGGGAGAGCCTGCAAGGGTTGCCTGTATTCTCTGCAAAGATGAAGGTTGAGGTTTTAATGTAGATTCCTCAAGCTCTGCAGAAGAGGTAGGATTGGCTGCAAACCCACCAACTCTTGATACTGGCAGTGGGGCAGCAATTCTTCTGACTGTGGCCTCCTCGCTTTTGCTCCTCTTGAGTTTCAGTAGGAGAGCACCTTTATGGTGTCACAACTGTTTACAGACTTTATTTGCTGATTGATACTTTGCATCTGTACAATCGTCAGACAGTTCTTTGTGCCAAGTGCATCCTTGGAGCACTACCACCCCCCACCCCGGCACCCTCCCACAGGCATGCAGGACCCACAGACTGGGAACCATTCCCTCAGATCCTCCACTTCTGTAGGACCACAGGACCCCTATGGATGGAAGGTGAAGTTTGGTCTCATAGGAGCTGATGATCTGGTGGCACGAGATCCCTAACCATTCTGGGAACTGGGTGCCTAAGATGAGATCCTGGGGTGGATGGAGCCAAGGGAGAGCCTGTGAAGGCACTGGTAGTTTTTTAAGTCGTGTGTGTTTTAGTATTAAGCACACTGATATTTCATGGCTGACAAAAATCAGTTTTGTTTTCTATAAAAACCTCCATTTATACCACAATGCAGTGTTGTCAACACAACCCCTTCCTCTACTAAATGTTTGCAGAATTCCTATGCTACTTTTTTTTCAATAAGGATAGCTTTAATAATCTTCCTATTTTGGATACAAACCAGAGTTGAGAGTCTTACATAATGTTTGGCCCAATTTCCAAGAAAGCTGATGTTTTTTGCTCAGGCAAATGAAGTAATATAATAATTGCTTGAAAATCTTGCTCTGATTTTACGTGGGAGGGCAGCTTTAGTCCTTTTTCTCTCCATATTTCTCATAGTTTTTGATGAACAAAACCAAAAGCACTAACCACACAGATTTCTGTTCTTCCACGTACTGTGTGGGTTTTATGTAATGTCTTACTGCTCTGAAAGCAGATGAAACTGCTGCATGGATTTTTGTCCAAATATTAAAGTGACTCTAACCCTCTAACCTATCACTGCAGAATGATGACAGTTTCTGTGAATTTCAGTGCTGTGATATCTTAGACTGATACAGTCACACCATTGTTTCAAAGACAGTGGGCCTTTGGGGGTTTCTCTGCTGTGTGCCAGTCTGCAGGGCCTGCATGGTGGGAGTGGGCCAAGTGCCTGGGATGCCATGGCAACTTGAATAGTATCACTAAAAGAAGCACGTTTTCCTCACAGAGAAACAGCTTCCTTTAAGCCTCAGCTCTGACATGAATAAGGCATCTCACAGAACGTTGTTCTCTAAGGGCATTCAGTAGATTCCATTTTGCATGCATGTACTTTTGAGGATCCCCTACACTCCTGCTTCTCTTATATTTACTTTCTTCAGTGCTTTTGCCCTTTTCATCATAGTCCTATCTTCCTGTATCTAATTCATTTTAAAAATTCATTCACTGTGCATTTGTCAAGCACTAGTCCTGGGGCTACATTCATGCATGAAGCAGTTGTTACATCGTAAGAGCGAAACTCCCCAGCACAGAGATCCTTACAGTGCAGTGTGATCGTGTGGGCAGAAGGGTAAAGACCTGCTCTTGGCATAGAGAATCTGAGGCCATCAGAAGTCCAGTGGGGGGACCTCCCTGGTGGTCCAGTGGCTAAGACTCTGAGCTCCCAATGCAGAAGTGCAGTGGGGAAAACCGTGTTGGAGGGCTGCATGGGTTCAGAGGTGTACCTCACAGGACAAGCCTTTACTGCTAACTAAAACTTGTGGGTATTCTTCCCACTTCGCCGATGGACAGGCTCAAGACATGGTCTAGATCACACAGCTTGGTCGGGGGGCAGAGCCTAATGTACCAGCTGTGCTTTTTTTAAAAAAATTATTTATGGCAGGGGCTGGGTCTTTATTGTTGTGCCTGGGCTTTCTGTAGTTGTGGCGAGCAGGGACTGCCCTCTAGCTGCGGTGCCTGGGCTTCTCAATGCTGCGGCTTCTCGTCGTGGCCCGCTGACTCTAGTGCAAACTCAGTAGCCGTGGCACACAGGCGGGGTTGCCCCGCGGCACGTGGGATCCTCCGGACCAGGGATGGAACCCGCATCTGCGCTGGCAGATAGATCCGTAACCACTGGGCCTCCAGGGAAGTCCCCAGCTGTGCCTGCCAGGCTTCCACTCCTGCCCGCCCCCACGCCCTGCGCTGTTGGTTTCTGGGTTGCTTACTTTATTGTGAGTAGTGAAGTATGAAGCCGGCTTTCAGAGAGCCACCCCCAAATGCGGGGGTCCTGCTAAGCTGTGCTATTGGAGCAGAAGTCCTGGACTTTTTCACTTCTTGTGACTCCAGGGTGGTTTGTTTTGCACTGCCTGGAGTTAGGAAAGGCTATCAAAAACAAGGCACTTGAGCTGGTCCTAAGTAAAAGCTCTACAAGGAAGAAGTGGGGGTGGGATGGGGGGATGGAGGGGTGGTGTGTGTTGGCATTCCAAAGATAAGGACAGCCGGTCCCGAGGAGGGCTCTCCCTAACTTGAAGACTGACTCTCACTAACAATGAGATAGTGTGGATGAAGGGAAACAGGCCTCTTTTGGGAGCTTTATTTTAGAGTATTTGCACAGGCTCCCAGTCTCTCAGTGGGTGGCCGTGGGGGTTGGGCTCTGCTGTGTCGAGACCACAGACCACAGAACTTAATGATTTGAGGGTCTTTTTAGGTACAGCAGAGTCTGGGACCCAGCAGTGACACAGTTGGGGAAGGCTGACGACGAAGCTGGTGTGCAGTGGGGTTGTGAACGTAGACACTGTCCTGGGAGCAGGAGGGCGCGGCAGGTGGTGGACCACGGGCGGCCGCCCTGGCTATAGTGTGGCAGGTCCTCTAGCGCAGGGCTGATGGCACTGGGGTGACCACCACCCACAAGGCTACGCCAGTATTAGGGCACGAAACGGCAGGATTCAGACTGAAGATGAGGTGAGAGGATGGACCAGATGTGGTAACATGTTCAGTTGCTAGGTCATGTCCGACTCTGTTTCCCCACCGACTGCAGCACACCAGGCTCCTCTGCCCTTCACCATCTCCCTCAGTTTGCTCAAACGCCTGTCTGCCGAGTCAGTGATGCCATCCAGCCATCTCATCCCATCACCCCTCTCCTCCTGCCCTCAGTCTCTCCCAGCATCAGGGTCTTTTCCAATGAGCGGGTTCTTCTCATCAGGTGGCCAAAGTATGGGAGCTTCAGCTTCAGCATCAGTCCTTCCAGTGAATGTTGAGGATTGATTTCCTTTAGGACTGACTGGTTTGATCTCCAGCACAATTCGAAAGCGTCAGTTCTTGGGTGCTCGGGTGCTCAACCTTCTTTATGGTCCATAAAGTCGCATCTATACGTGACTACTGGAAAAGCCATAGCTTTGACTATACAGACCTTTTTTGGGCAAGTGATGGCTGTGCTTTTTAATACATCTAGGTTTGTCATAGATTTCCTTCCAAGGAGCAAGTGTTGGCTGCTGGTCACCACTCGCAGTGATTTTGGAGACCAAGAAAATAAAATCTGCCAGTTTCCACTTTTCCCCATCTATTTGCCATGAAGTGATGGGACTGGATGCCATTTTAGTTTGTCTTGAATATTGAGTTTTAATCCACCTTTTTCACTCTCCTCTTTTATCAAGAAGCTCATTAGTTTCTCTTTGCTTTCTGCCATTAGAGTGGTATCATCTGCATGTCTGAGATTGTTGATATTTCTCGCAGCAGTCTTGCTTTCAGCTTGTGATTCATGTAGCCTAGTGTTTTGCATAATATACTCTGGCTGTAAGTTAAATAAGCAGGGTAACAAGATACAGCTTTTGACACACTCCTTTCCCAATTTTGAACCAGTCCTTTGTTCCATGTCCAGTTCTGTTGCTTCCTGACCTGCATAC
Organism: Muntiacus reevesi; assembly: GCF_963930625.1. Classification (NCBI taxonomy): domain Eukaryota; kingdom Metazoa; phylum Chordata; class Mammalia; order Artiodactyla; family Cervidae; genus Muntiacus; species Muntiacus reevesi. The sequence goes on along the minus strand of NC_089254.1, from coordinate 45,867,068 downwards.
AGGTTTCTCAGGAGACAGGTAAGGTGGTAATATGTAAATTAATAGAACTTGAAAACTGGTTATTTGTAGGACTGAAACAGTTTTAGATATAGACTATGGGGAGATGATGGTCACTTTACTGAAATAGTAAGGGGGTAAATACTACTCTTCGTGTAGGTTTTTTACCAGAGGTTTGTGTTTTTTCCTTTTTATGGCATTTTGTTTTTTAGGGCAGGTTCAGGTTCCCAGCCAATTTGATAAGGTAGAGATTTTTCCCATATGCCCCCTACCCCTACATGCACGGCTTCCTCCATTATCAGCACCCTCCAGTGGCCTTCATGTTACGGCTGCTGAACCCATGCTGACACTGTCATCTGGGGTCCACAGCTGACACTGGGGTCCCCTCTTGGTGGTGTGCATCTTGTGGGTTTGGATGGCCCGAGGTTTCTGACAGGTGAGTCTGAGAATCCTGGCAGGAATCAGATAAAGATGTCCAGAATGCAGAGATGAGGAGGTTGGTCAGGACAGGAAATTAAGAGATCCTCCAATCTCTTAATTCAGTTCCATATAAAACCATGACAGTGGGTAGCGAGGTTGAGGGGTGCCAGGGCCTGAGCACTGAACTGGCCACACTCCCATCAAATATAGTCCCTGTGGTTGAATGAAAATAATGACCAAACCTGACAGAGGACTATTTTTTTCAGTGTTTGGGAGCAAATAAAACAGGTCAGAATTACGTATTAGATGAGAGAGTATGTGAGCTATGATAGCTATGGAAATGCTCTGGAGTGTGCGATTTCATGATTATAACAAAAATTTGAGTGTTTTACTTGGAACTTAAATAGACCAATAATGAAAAGTATGCATAAATGAACAAGCATAGGGCTGGACTTGATCTGTGCTATAGTTTGCTGACCCCCTGATCTAATTGAGAACATTATCATACCTGTTGCTAAATTCAGGCTGTCTTATCACAATCTGCCAACAACTGGAAAATACAAACAGTTTACCCTATTTGTGGGTTCACATTCTTTAAGTAACGGAATATAAAGCCCCCGCAGCATTAGTGTGCAGTGAGGGCACCCCCCCCACCCAGTGCAGTCCACTCCGCGGTGCAGGGCGCCCCCGTGAGCTCTGTGCAGACACAGAAGTCTGCAGTAGGAATCTTAGCTGCCAGAGTCTCCGATTGTGTGATTAGACCACTAAGTGCAATGCAGGTTGAAAATTGTGCACAACTCTGCACCTTAACCACAGGGACCCTACTGACAAACGTTTTGAGGGTCATTGGTTGACTGAACAAAGCAGAAATGAGCTTCTTTTAAACGCTGGCATCCTCCAAGCTGTTTTGTTTCATTTGTATAGCCTTCTGACATTGTTTTCCTTTGGTTTTCAGGGGTGCCCTGGAAGCTTATGTTCAATCAGTAAGAAGCAGAGAAGGCAAAGAATTTGCACCGGTTTATCCAATTATGGTTCAGCTGCTTCAGAAAGCTATGTCTGCTCTTCAGTAAGAATGTGAAGTATTTCTTAATCTCCATTTTGTGCTAACCCATCCAGGGGTGGCAAATACATACTCTAAAAGACAGCTACCATCTACTGTTTCATGAATGTAATTGACTTTTCTCTATTTCCTTATTGACCTCTTTACCTCTTAATAAGCCCTTCTACCTTAAGTAGCATAAAATGTCAAAATAGATTCGTGATCACCACCTTTAAACTCTGCATAGCTTATTTTTCCAAAAAGATACCAAACTCTTCTCTCCCATCAGGTTTTTCTATGAGCCTGTCTAAAACTTCTTTCCCATCACGGAGCCCCCACAGCTTAAGGGATAGGGTCAAGTTATATAGTAAATATGCTGCTTCTCCCCAACTGGCATTCTTTCTTGCTGGATAAGTAGTTAACCCAGTAATTTCCATTATTTGGCTGCACATTAGAATCACTGGTAGCTTTAAATAATCCTAATGCCCAATTTGTACTCCATATTAACATGTATGGGGGTAGGAACCATGCATTATTTTTAATATCCTGAAATGTTTCCAATGTGCAACAGTTTGGGAACCGCTGGCATATCCCGAAGCTGAGATGTAGGGCTCAATGCTGTTTAACCGCGTCTTACTGTATCTTTAATAATAATAAAGTGACATACTTGCTCTAAGAGCAGACTTTGGGGGCTGTTCTACTTTATAACAGAGATGTCAAGTTAAAAAAATTAACTTTTACTCTGAAAGGAGTCTTATAAATAGTAATCTGGGTCCTTCTTTCTATTGCCCTTGCCTTAACATTTTAAAGTTTAAAATCCCACAAGCCACTTGTAAAATATTTTCCATTTCCTCAATCTATTATTCTGATGACTCGTTCATAAAGTTCAGTCAGGATAAACCAGAAGTCAGGGATAAACAATTTTTTTTCATTTTATTTGAAATAATATACAAGAATATAGTGTGCAAAATTTAGGGGCAACATCATGAAGAAGTGTAATGAACTGAAATCAATCTTATAGCTGTGATTCCTAACCAGAAACACCACTTGGTAAGTAACATGAAAAGCCATGATTGTAGCTCAGAGCAAAAGCAGCTCTATTGCCAATGTGTTTGCTCTCATTGTAGACAGCTGGAGGAAAGTAAAGTGCAAGTGTTGCACCGCTTAAGTGCAAAGTCCGCCCCCACCATAGATACGATGACAAATAACGATATTAAGATACGTGGCTGAGGAGATATAGGACACAAAATTAAAAATACAATGGTGTCAACTGTTAATAGCACCATTACAGTGACTATATCCCAATGCTATTAACTAACTTTACCTTGGCCTGGGCTAGGTCTCCACTGAAGTACAGGGTGGGTGTGTCCAACGCAGCGAGCTCCAGGAGCCCCGGCGCTGGCCCTCAGGCTGCGCTGACACCGCCCGCCGCCCTGTGTCCTGGCAGCCTCTTGGCACTGGCCAGACTAGGAGCCCCCATGTTTGGCACAGATGCGGGGCCATGTGGTGGTTGCTCAAGGAAGGCCAACTCCCGGCTTCCGCTTCAACCCATTATGTGTACAATACAGATTAATAAGCAGTAAGGAGCCAATGTATAAACAGCAGTTACATATTTTTAAATTCCCCTTTTGTACAATTTAAAATAAAACATGTATACACTTCTCCTCTCTTTTCTACTGTACTTTAGCACCACAGGATATCAATTTTCAAGCCTATATTACCTGATAGACATATATGAAGTTTGGAAGAAAAATAAGGCAATTTGGTTTACAATGTTGATAGTTTTAGCTTACTTAATGCTCTAATGGAGAAAGCAAATCCTCACTCATATTATCAAATCATTTCAAGACTCAATGCTATCGGTATCTTATGGTCACACGGATTCAGGACAAATGGTGAGATCTTCATCTTCTTAAATCTTTCCATCAACAGTCAATGTTTAAGCAAATACAGACTTAAGAACATAAGCATCCTGTTTAATGTTGTTGTGAGCCCTGTGGAGATAAAATTAAAACTCAGTGAATGTTTACAAATCAATACATAATTAATTTTACAAATGAAAACTAAGATGGATAACACATATTAATAACCATACTATTAAAAAAGATTGCTTTCTCAAAAGTGGTAGATTTTTTAAAGTTTGCTAATACCCAGTGGTCCAAGCAACCAGAAAATTTATGAAAATGAGACGCAAGAGATGGACTAGGATGAGCAGAAATGAAAAGGGATCCAGGCAAAGTTCTACCACATGGAATCCTAAGGTAATAACTTAAAAAACCCAGTCCAGTCATCGTCTTATATTGGAATCTGACTACTTTTTAAAAAGAATTCTTAAGTGGATGTGAACTACGTGTTACTATAACAGAAATAGACAGATACACGGGATGAATTAGAACATCCTTGGCCAGCACTCCTGCTGCAAAATACTGTTGTCCCTTGCAAATGTCAGAAGTCCCTATGAAAGCTGGTTAACTTATCTCTACCTCCACCGTCCTTACCCATCACCAACTAAGAAAAGCTGTTGAGACATACCACCCCAAATTAGAGAAATTTTCTGCTGTGATATTAACGAATTAATAATCCTTATCTTTCAACCCAACTAGAAATACATTCCAAATCTTTCCACTTCGGCATCTCCAGCAAACATTTTAACTTTCCATGCTAAAAGAGTGAATGGCACTAATGATGAAAGGCAGCCTGCCTTACATGGTGATAGGCAAACATTATTAGGCTCTGAAAGATATAAAGGCTGAGAAACAGCTTTAACACCCTTTTAAAGGTTCTAACAAATGCTCCAATATGATAGTACAGTTTTACAGGTAAGTCAGGATCACTTTAAGGAACTACTTGTTGAAACATACTGAATTGGTTCTTTTCCTTTTCCAACAGTCAGGATTTAAACGTTTTTGTTCTTCAGCCAAAGCCTTTGCTTCTAATGTATACATCCTCCTCTCTTCATTCTTCATTTTCTTCCACCTGTCACCAAGGATCACACTTATGGCTCTATAAAATAAACATTTACACAATGTTGAAGGCAAGAATTTTTCAGAAAACTCATGTCAAGTGCTCCTACTTCAAGAAGAAATACAAAGTTGAAAAACAAAAATCTTGTCCAACACAGAGAATAGGAAAGGTCAAGACTGTAGTAGTCATTTCCAGTAAAATCCTAAGTCATATGGTCCATTCATCATAATCTTGGCAGTTAAAGCCTCCTGGAGTAGGAACAATATTTCCGATTGTCAGAGAACATCTAAAATGGCTTAAAATTGGGTATTTTATACAGCTTGATTTGACGAAGAAAAAAAGTATTTCAAAGAAACAGTTTAAATTATCATTGGGTACATCAGTTTCTCAAAAATGTTTGAGGTATTAAGGCAGTGTTCGGTATCAGCAGCATAAAGTAGCCACCTTCTATTAAAAGCTCTTCTTTTCTTTGTGCCCTAATCCCTCAGGTAGTCTTTTTCCTTTCCTGCAACCATAGTGAAAATAGAATGGCATTAACTATGCACTTACTGCTTATCTCCTAAAGATACCACTAAATAAACCTTAGGCATCATTTGTACTTTAAAATGGATAAATTCAAGGAGGAAAAAATCAAACTGGTAAGACATCAGGATTGAAATCTGAAGCTGTTTCCTATTTACTCATCAAAGGGCTTCCCCGGTGGCTCAGATGCTAAAGGACCTGCCCGCAGTGCAGGAGGCCCAGGTCCAGTCTCTGGGTGGGGAAGAGCCCCTGGAGAAGGGAACGGCAGCCCACGCCAGGATTCCTGCCCGGAGACGCTCATGGACAGAGGAGTCTTGTAAATGGGGTCGAGAAGAGTGGGGCACAACTGAGCGACGAACACTTTCACTTACTAATCTGCTCCCAAACCTACTATAATAGTCTCATCCAGGACAAGCAGGCGTAACTATTTTCCTTCTGTGAAGAGCTTAACCCTTAGTTAACTCTCAATTTCATGACATTCACATGAAAAAGAAGTCTGCAGTGACTGTGTGTAGTACATACAAAAGATTTCACAATGGCTGATGTGGAGGCTGGAAAACTGGCCTCTAAGCTTTAGAAAAACGGTCACCACAGATGCTCTACTCCTTGAAATTTAAAATGTTTTAAATGTATGGATTTTTTAATAAGTTGATGCAATTAAACACTGTGTCTTTGATTAAAATAAAAACAAATTTTTAGTCTCTGGGTTAAAGGTACCATATAATGGTTGATACATGTACTACTTGATTACAAAGTATTCACATATGTATCAGTTCCCAAGTCACAGATATATTTGGTAGAAGAAGCTTCTCTTTTTAATAAAAATAAAAGTATTTGGGATGGGCAAAATGGGTGAAGCTGCTCAACAGGTACAAACTTCCAGATATAAAATAAGTGATGGGCTATAATGTACAGAAGGGTGAGCACAGTGAGTAATAAATACTGTGGTGTATTTGAAAACTGCTAAGAAAGCTGATCTTAAAAGTTCTCATCACAAGAAAAAAAGTTCCTAATCATGGTGATGTATATTAATTAGACTTATTGTTGCTATCATTTTATTATATGCAAATAGCAAAGCATTATGCTATACACCTGAAACTTAGTATGTAATATGTCAGTAGCATCTCAAATATATGTCTATAAAAAGAGATGAGTCATTCAAACCTGATTCAAAGCTGAATTATTCTATGCGCATAATCATTTGACTTTTGTCATATTAATATGGGTAAGGGAACTAGGAAAGAATGGGAAACAAAATTTGTGGAGACCTTGGTTTGAGGAAGTGACTAGTAGAGGATTCCAAGATGAGGTAAGGGTACAAGGGAGCAGTAGGAAGGACCAGCATTAACTTTTATTCCTGAGCTCCACTGGGGATACCTCTGCGTTTAGTCTTCTGGCAAATCTGGCAGTCATTAGAAACTGCCGACGCCTGCACACTCCATGGTATGACACAGTTGTGAGGTACCTCCTTGAGGTCTGACAAAAGGTGCTAGTCTTTCCTATAGAAGTGGAACAGCTGTTAAAACTAAGTCCTCTAACAGGCAAGTGACATTTAATATTATTTTAGAAGGCAGACCGTTACCTCTTAGGTAACCTAATTATGTCTTAACTTTTACTTTAAAGCCAACCTGTACAACAGAATTCAATAATGAAAGCTACTGAAGAATAAGTTGATTTAATTATTCCAGTTCCTGTGAACTCCATAGAAGTATTATTCAATTATCACAGTCAGAATCATCACTATTTTTACCTGTTATCTTTCCCTGGATACATCTGAGTATATTCAACTCTGTATTTTTTGGCAAAAAGCATGAAGGCATTCATTGGTCTTTTGCACTTGTTAGGAGAAGTGGCACTCACAGTCCCTGAGCCGTGGGTTTTGACAGCTTTAGCATACAAAGAACTGGAAGAGAGCTGTGATGATCCTGGTGAGCCACAGTTTTTACTGAATCCAGATCTTTCAAAGTCTTGACCTCCAGGTCCTCCACAAGACAAAGACGCACGACGCTGACGAGCCATACTACTTAGCACGTAAACGGCAGAAGAATCCATAGGCGTGAAATCATAGCTATAAATAAATAAGTTTAATTCAGTACAATTATCTGATTTGTAAAAACAGGATTAAAAAAAAAGTATCCTTAAGACCTGATTGGAAACTTAAAAGTGTATTTTACCTTAAATACTACCAACACTACTTTAACAACTTCACCTTTGACAGTTGCTTATAAGATGAAAGTTTATCTGTGCATTTACTGAAATTGGTTCTTTTAATCTTGAGAATACAAAAAGTTGTTTTTTTTTAAAAGTACTTCACCCCTCCCTACCCCAAAGGAATTTATTATAATCCACATACTTTATTCATAAAAAACACTTCCTTCAGATCCCATACAACTCACTTATTCCTACTTTTTGGACAAATTTGATAATCTATTTTGTTGACCTACAGAAGCCTGAAACTAAAAAAATTTAAACAGTAGCAGGCATATATACCAGACCTAAGGACTAACTGCTACAGAAGATAAGGTGTTGGCTAAGGACAGGGAGAATTGGTTAAATGTAGCTAAAGGAACTTAAAATGCACAGTAGCCCAATCACTTGTTTAGGTATAAGCAGTCATACATGCATAAATCTCCCCTAAAGGCGATCCACATAACACAGCCTAAAACTTAAAACATCCACATTTGTCAGAAAGGCTACATTTCGTCTGATATATTCAGTTCATACAGGTATCAAAGTAAGTTCTCCATATTATCTCTTACTTTCTTACCAAGCTTGCTTGGTGATTATTATCCTTTCTATATGAAGAAACAGGCTTAAAAAAGGTAAAGTATCATTCACCCACAGCCTTGCAGCTATTAGCTCTAAATCCTCATGTTTGTCCGTCTCCAAAGCCCCAGGTTGCCTCAGCAATACCACAGTACTCTGTACCATTGTTTGCAAACCTCAAGGTGAATAATCATCAGATTTACTGAAAACATTGTCTGAAAATTAGAGATAATGAGGACCATAGCCTAAAGATAACATCAAAAGAACTCTCTCGTTCCAACTGTGTAAAGTTTAACTTACCACTTACATTTTTAATCTTAGCAGAAAATCTTTTACTCTAAACCCAACTCTCTCTCCCCCTGAAAACATAAATTCTGGCAATACATCAACAGGTTGATATGAGCTACAGGAACAGTATCTGTCTATAGGTAAAACAATGAGATTATAGATGATTCTAGACACAGATGGAAAGCTACATGAGTGAGGTCCACACCATTCACTGTACACAATAAAAATTACTTTTACCATTTATCACAACATTTGTTTTAAAAGGTATTACAACAAGCAACAAAGGTTTACTGTATAGCACAGGGAACTAGTCAATATCTTATAATAACCTATAATGGAAAATAATTTGAAAAATAAGTATATAACTGAATCATTTTGTTGTGTACCTGAAACATTATAAATCACTGTACCTCAATAAAATATATTAAGGAAATAAAAAGTATTACATGAAATAAGTGTACTTGAAGAAGTATGACTCCAAAATCATCCGATAAATGCTTAGCAGTCAGTATTATGCCAGAGAAATAATTTTTGCTACCTTAATCCCCTCTTAAAACAGCAAACCTAACCATTGTAAATGAACCTGACACAAAATTATGTGTGCTTGTGTGCTAAGTCGCTTCAGTCATGTTCGATTCTTAGGGGTCCCAGGGCCTGTAGCCCACCAGGCTCCTTTGTCCATGGGATTCTCCAGGCAAGAATACTGGAGCGGGTTGCCATGCCCTCCCTTCAGGGCAATCTTCCCATCCCAGGTATCAAATCCCTAACTCAAGGAAAATATTTAATTACAATTTGAAATACCAAGAGATTTAAAAATAGGGTAAGCTAACTGACAACTGAAATTTGAAAATACCACCATCTAGTGGTACAACCAACCATCCATTTCCATTATGGATAAAATCTGTAGTTTGAAATATTCAATCACAGAATTCAGATTTTGTTATGACCATAGCATTACAATATTACATAAAATCAATCTCAAGTTTAATTTTTTTGCTCTACTGAACATTCACTGCCTTCATGATGTGTAGTTCCTAAAATATGCTTTTATTTCACACCTTTTTTTTACATGCCATTCAAGCTTACAATGTCCTCTTTCCCACCATCATTGTCTATTAAAGAAAAACTCCACAATATTGTAGTGTATGTTAAGCAAACCACAAATATTAACTCACTTAACCCTTTTACAGCTTTTTTTTCTTTTTTCAAAGACCCACACAAAAATTAACTTACCCCAATTTCCACAGCAAATCTATCACAAAGCGAGGACCTGATTCCTGGCAGTCAGCTCCAGAACCAAGCTGCTACCAGACTATGCTGCCTCTCAACCAGCACATCACACACCACACACGTGGACCCATTCATCCGCTTCTGTCTTTAGACTGGACGCAGAAAGGCAAGCTTATATTCTAACTGATTTTAAAGTCCCCAATGCCAGCATATTCTAGGCTCTCAAAATGTCTGATGACTGACCAAGACAGTAAAATAAACAAATCTGGAGAACGTAATAATATAAAATTTTAATTGGGCTCAAAGCCCATCTCTGCCACTTACCAGTAATACAACCTTGGGCAGGCAATCCTGTAGCCTGTTTGCTCGTCTCTAAAATGAAGATAGTACATGCTGGGCAAGGCCGCACAGTTGGAAGAACAGACTATTTAAGACAGAGGCAAGTTCACAGGTACTCAAGTGAAGTATCAGTTATTATTGAAACCTGCCCAGGGATGCTAGAAGATTGGCCTCAATGCCCAACTGTTTCAGATGGGCTGCTTCAAATCAAATTCTCACTTGGAAGCTTCCTTTCTACAGCAGAGCCACAAATTGTGTTTAAGAGCTCATCAGTTTATTGATGACTTCTGATCCTCAGCAAGCTAACATCTACTCAAATGCCCTTCCCCGACCAGCATGACCCTAGAGCACCTACTGTGTGCCAGCAATTCTCAAATGGGCTTCTTCAAGTTCTCTGGAAGCTTCCTTTCTACAATAAAGCCACAAACTTGTTTAAGAGCTCATCAGTTTATTGCTGACTTCTGTTCCTCTGCAAGCTAACATCGACTTAAATGCCCTTCCCGAACAAGCATGACCCAAAAGCACCTATTGTGTTGCCAGCAATGTCTAGCTGGGTACTAGTAACAAAGAAATAGGATATTTCTAATATTACTGAAGTTCTACATTGGCCACCCCCAGAGATAACCACTCTCCTGAACTGTTTATCATTCCCCCTTCCAGTAATTTTATTATAAAATACATTCATAAACAATAAAACTATAACAACACTGTTAAAACAGCAACTATATTAACATGTGATGTTACTTAGAATGTTTCATTGTGCAGAAAAAGGAACATCACAGGCTTGCTGTCCTTTCAAAGTGTTACTTACAGCCTGGCAATGACTAGCATTTGGAATTAGGATTTCAAGAGGGTTCCCCTCATTCCCACAACTGGTAAAGTGGCTCACTGTTCCTAAACTGTGGGTACTGAAAATACAGTTTACCCTAAATACCTGCTTTTGTTCTGGAAGCTTTTGGTACATGCCAGGCAGAGACAGCCTGTGCAACCAGTTCCCAATAAAACCTCTAGTGTTGCATGTCTAATAAGCTTCCTGGCAGATGACAATTCCTACGTGTTGTCCTAACTCCCTGCTGAGGGAAATAAGCTTGTCCTGTGTGACTCCACAGGGAGAGGACTCCTGGAAACCAGGCTTCACGAGACTTCAGCCCACGCCTTTCCTTTTCACAATTTTGCTTCATATCCCTTCACTGTAAGAAATCACAACTGTGCTTGTGACTCAGTACTGAATCCTGTGAGTCCTCCTGGTAAGACACTGAACCTGGGGGTGAACTTGAGGATCCCTAACCCAACTGTATAATGTGTATTTTATATACAATGTGTCAGTCACTTAGTGGCGTCCAACTCTTTGTGACCCCATGGACAGTAGCCAGCCAGCTTCCTCTGTCTATGAGATTCTCCAGGCAAGAATACTCGAGTGGATTGCCATTTCCTTCTCCAGGTGATCTTCCTGACCCAGGGACTGAGCCTGGGTCTCCTGCATTGCAGGCACATTCTTTACCATCTGAGTCATAGAAAGATTATATAAATTTTTACTTAACATTTCTAAAGTTGATCCATGTTTAAAAATGTATGTCTAAGGTGGCACTAGTGAGCTGGTTCAATGCCTGTGTTGGGAAGATCCCCTGGAGAAGGAAATGGCAACCCATTCCAGTATTCTTGCCTGGGAAATCCATGGACAGAGGAGCCTGGCAGGCTACAGTCCAGGAGGTCGCAAAAGAGTCAGACACGAATGAGCACACACAAGATTCATTTCTTTTCCACTGACAAAAAGAATTCCATTGCATGAATATATCACATCCAGTTTCCAGTAAATGAGTACTGAGTCCATGTTTTTGCTATCATGAGCAACACAGTTATGAGCTTCACACATCTCCTAGTACACGTCTACAAGCATTTACTCTCTTTGGTGTACATACAGAGGAATGGAACTGCTGATATTCAGTGGCTGACAATAAAGCCAAATTATCTTCCAAAATTTTTATATCAGTTTACACTCTCACCAAAACATTAGAAGTATCATGAATCTACATCCTAAGAATACTGAGTATCAGACCTTAACACTGCCTCATTTTTCAAAGACTGTATATGAAAGAATCAAACAGCATTTAGATTCCAATCTTAGGGACGTTTAATGAGCATACAGCCTGGGCCTGGGCCTGGCCCTGTGCTGGTTACCTTTTTTTTCCTTTTTGACAGTCTCACTTATGCTTTCGAAATAAAAACATTAATCTTATATTAAACTGAATGAAATAAAATCGTCAGCCCAGCAAAAACTCGTCAGAATTCTCTACTTAAATGCTTATGAATTTGATAATTATCACAAAGAAACAACGGGTCTTAAAATCCTAGATATTATATTCAGACTTTCTCTGCATTCCTTCTGGGAGAAGGGTGACCCAACTGCCCCCGTCTTCCCAAGACTGAGGGGTTTCCAGGGATGCAGGACTTTCAGTGCTAAAACCAGAAAAGTGCCACAAAAGTTCAGGCAGTTGGTCAACCTTCTTGAGTGTCAGCACATGTGGGTTCTTATCCTATTCTACAACTTATTAAACAAGGTGATCTCAGGAAAAAATCACTTTCTTCAAGTCTTTCCAAATATCAACATTTTTGCTGTTCTCACAATTGTTAATCCATACAACTAAAGACCTTGGTCAAATTGAGTATTAAAGAGTTAACTAAAGGAAAAAGGATACAATTAACAGATTAATGAACCAGTTCAAAACAACTGGTCAGATTTAACAAATTTTTTTTTTTAACTATCAAAGCTGATCTATTTCAGTAGGACCTTGTTGTTTATCTATTAGATGTATATAGTTTGTATCTGCTAATCCCAAAATCCTAATTTATCTCTCCCCATCCCCCTCAGGTAACTAACTGTAAGTTTTTCAGTCTGTAAGTCTATCTGTTTTGTAATAAGTTCATTTGTATCTTTTCTTCCTAAAGATTCCACATATAAGTGATATCATATGGTATTTGTCTTTCACTTACTTCACTTAGTATAATCATCTCTGCGTCCATCCATGTTGCTCCAAATGGCATTTTTCATCCTTTGTAAAACTTCTCTAGAATTACTATTTTACTTTAATTACCAAGTATCTTTTCATTTATTCTTATACAGTTGACCCTTGAACAATGTGGGTTTGAACTGCATGGGTCCACTTAAACATGGATTTATTTTTTTCAATAGTAACTACTACTCAGTCCATGGTTGGTTGAATTTGCCTACATGAAAAGCTGGCTATAAGTTATATGTGGATTTTCAACTGTGTGGGGTCAACGTCCCTAACACTTGTGCTGTTCAAGGTTGACTGTACATACTTCTTCTAAGTAGTCCTTTTTAATTCTCACATCTTTACAGGTTTAACCTCCTAAACAGCAATCATTAGGGAGATTAAGAGTTAGCTTTAACAGAGGAAAAAAAAGATTTACTATTACCTTTTAAATGTATCAAAAACACCTGAATCATCAAAATTAATGGCATCGGGGTGTCCAGGAGGTAGACATACATCACCAATGTGAATTTCACAACATGGAATGCCATGCTGAACCACAGTCAAGCTTGGATAAAATGATGACCAACCTAAAGTTAAATCAAACGATCATTACATAAAGGACAGAGACAGACAGAAAGCACCCAAGTTATTTCTTAGACATGTTACCTCTGAGTCTTAAAAATAAAAAGTTAGTATTTCAGAGATTTATAACACAAGTCATGTATCTTTGCCATAAAACAAACTCAAATATTTTATTTAAGCAATGCAAAAAGCCCTCCAAAACTAGTTTAATTCAGCATTTTACTAATGTATCAATTCTATCAATCAGTACTCCGTCTACCTACAAGATAGTAAGCGATAAATGATGATGATTGAGACCATGAAAGAGTCTCTGAATCATTACATTTGAGTGTATTAATGTGACTCAGATATAAAGCATATTTGGCCTAAACCAAATTTCAATTACCAGAATATTTCATTCTCCAAATTATATCAAGACAATACAGAGCTTATTATAGTATATACTACATGAATCCACAAGTTCATACCCACAGGAAGTAGAGCTCCACCTGACTACTGCCAAGAGATTTAAACATCAGTAGGTATTATAAGGCATTTCCTACGGTAGTATTAGTGTGAAAGAAGATTTCCCTTCAAAAGTTTTTTCTTAATCATCAAAAATCACGCCATAAGACATAATTATAGATTTAAGAAGCTTTCTTTAAAAGTTATGACAAATTCAAATTGAAGCCCTACCTTTATTTTTAACATAGAAAGGGTGGTCCAGTTTACACTCTACAGTAAGTAAACCATCTTCCACTGTACCAGGATCAAAAGTCAACTTCAGTACAGACTCACCAAATGATACACTTTCTTCATGTGATAACAACTTTAGACCATCAGAACCATAGCCCTGGAAATACACGCATAGAGCAAATAAATTGGCAATGTTCAGTTCAACATGGAGTGATGTTCCTATTACGTGTAAGACTTTGTAGAGAAGGTAAAAATAAGATGGATTCCTGCCATTGAGGAGCTATCAACCCAGTAGTGAAGAAAGGCAGATATATAAATTACTACAATATAAAGCAGACTGGAATCAGTGCTTCAATGTAAAAATAAGTAGTGCCATATGGAGTTTAAAGGGAGATATTAACTCCAAGAGATTAAGGGGGCTTTCAATTCCCATGTGAAATGGAATCTAGAAGCACTCTCCTTACACCAGGAAAAGTTTTAACTAGCAACTTCTCTGGAGATTGCCGAGTATTTGCTAAAAATACAAGATGAATTCAGAGTTGGGGCAAATAAGGCTGCAAAGAAGGGCCCAGTTAGTAAGTAAGTAAAGGGGTCTTAAAGACTGGCAAAGTGCTCAAGTTTTTCTTTGAGAAGGAACTGGGAAGTCAATGAAAGTATTTTTATTAATGACTCAATTTTATGATGATAACAAAGACTACAGATAAAAGCTATCTTTAGCAGGCAATGTATTTGAAGATTCACAGGAGAAACCCACTACAGTCTTGAATTGACAACTGCAATGGTGGTAGAACTGGGCTAAATTTAAATTCAACCAGTATTTATTGAGTGTGTAGTAGATGCTAGGTGCTAGGCTCTGAAAACACATGATCCCCACCCTTAAATTCACAGAAGACAAAGGAGACAGACATGCCAATGGCTAGCTATAATATCCAGTCAAAGTTACTGATGAAAGAAAGTGATAAACGTAAAAAATCTTAAAGGAAATAGAATGGATCAATTGAATAGGAAGGGAGGAAAGGAAATAGTCAACTTGATGTTTTGAATGAAGCAACCAAGAAAGATTTTGAATCTGGCAATCAAGAAAAGATAATAATACTCCTAAAAGAAAGGAGGAAAAGAAAGGAGGGGAAGAAAAAGGCAGTTCAGTGTTGGTTATACTAATAACTAGATTAAAGAATCTTCTGATTCTTAGAGCTATAAGAACTTAAAATCAATCCAATTCCTTCTTACAAAACAGGAAGCCAACACCCAGTGGGGCAGACAAACTGCCCAAAGCCAGTCATGCAAATGTTAATAGCTGCTGGCAGAGCAAAAAAGAAGAGCACAGCTCTCCTGACTCCAAGACCAGGGCAGTTTCCACGGGCTGCAAGGAACTGCTTTGAACATTATCATCAGTGAGGAAGTGGTAAATAGAGTGAGGAGGGGTAGAACCTTATCTAACATTCAACATCACGGGCAGACAAGTTAATAGCAAAAAAAACCCCAAGACATCAGAAGGAAAATCAAGGCAGTACCATGCTACACAAATCAAAAGAAGACAATCCACTGTGCAGAATGCTGCAGAAATTACAAGCAGAACAAGCAGATTTCTAATCAGAAAGAAGCTAGTAACCTTTGACACAATTTTAGTAGAGCTACAGAGGCCAAAGAAAGACTACAGCGAACTTTACTATCCAGTGCCTACAGCATGAGGGAAAACTGAAGGCTGCAAGACTGTCTTTCCCAAGGACTCAACAGGAACAGACAGCAGGATCAAAAGAGGAATTTTTAAACAAGCACACTTAACAGGCCCATTTTCTCTGCCCAAAGTGGAGATGAAGAAATTGAAGATTTCAAAGATAAAGGATTCACCGGTTATCCGCTGCTACCCATTACTGCCTTTGCTTACCGACTCAGAAAATACCAGCATTTTATTGGGTCATTTTAAAAGTAACAACTCTCTATCCACGGGGGAATTAACCACTTTGTAGATTACATAAGATAAGGCTGTAGTTTATTTATTCATTTTATGTTTAATGCCAGTTTAGTTTTCCCCAAAATGCAATGTGTAAAAAGTGCTAAGAAATACTCTTTTTCCCATCTAAGAAAGCTTCATTATCAAGGTAAGATCTCAAGTCACTGTTGTTCTCACCAAGAGGATTCACAAAAGCTCCTCCCAAAACACAGGATGCCATTTAACATAAAGCAAGTGGAGGATACGTCTGTAGATTAATAAAAAACCTGTGCTCCCTTTGAAAGACTTGGAAAGGTTTAAAGAATTTTAAATCAACCTTGTGAGTGCCCATCTGAAGATCGTCCTCATTATCACAGCCTTCGGTTCTAGCAAAATCTTCCACATTCTGCCATTCTTTATTGCTTCCCTTATGAAAGCACAGTCGTGTGCCTAAAGTTGAAGTAAAAAACAAATATTAGATATGTGATCAGTGTGTCTGCTACACAAGTAAACTCAAGAATTCAAGCCCCTTTTTAACCTTTCAAAAAACAGTGCCACGCAGTTGAAGGCCAGGAATTGCACCACCCCAAGTCGTCATCATCTGAGAGGGAGGACATGCAGAAAATGCCAGATTCCGACTCACTGTTTGCCTGTGGAAAAAAGTATTACAAACTTTTTTATTTTCAATGTATTTTGTTAAAGTGTCTTCAGACTTTATTAGTAGGTAACTTACTTATTTTAAACTGTGGGAGAAAAAACTGCCTTCTGAAGTTTTGCGAAGTTTAGTTAAATGCATTTTCTTACTAGTAATGAATTTTTCTAACAGTTATTAGAGCTGTACATATAAAATCGAACTCAGATCACTAGCAGAAAAATGAGACAGACTATTTCCCATCTGTATGTACTTCAGAAGACACTCTTTGTGAGGGAAAAGTTAATGTTTTCCAGCTGCTGTGCAAGTGTCATGAAAGTTTAATTTCATGAATGAACTTACCCTTTCATGTCTGACTGGTGTTTGCTCCTTCCAGTGATGAGGGAAGGCCGGCTCACCCTTAGAAGAGGCCACCGGTGGAGGGCGTGCGTAGGAATGTAAACTTTTGCTAGTAGCTATGATGTGTACAGGAGATGATCTAAAATAAATCAGGCACTTTAATTACAAAGCAAAGGTCCTTAAACTAGGGCTTTCCTTTTGATGAAAAGAACTTCACATTCACCACACCAGTGTTATCACGTGTAAGACACCTATGGGAAACACTGGTGAAGATACAAAAATTTCATCTATAGTATGTTGTTGTATAACTTCTTTCCCTCTTCACACATTTTAAACACTTTTTTTCAGATGAGATAACATACTTTAAATTCCAAATTACTGTTTCCTTTATTTATTCACTCATTTTTGTATCACTAAATACAAACAAATATACAGTTTCTTTCATGAAGGATGATGTCCCCTCATGCAGGGCTGTCTGTCCCTTTCTGTTTTACTGTGATGTGGTCACTAAATCTCAATCTGAACAGGGCCTCCAAGCTCTATGTGACAAACTCGGAACTCTTTAGCTACCAACCACCTGCAGATTCAATGAATTACCTGAAGCTGAAATGTTTAAACTTATTATAGTAGAAAACAGCCTATTTGCAAAGCATCTACACATAAAGCCAGCTACTTCAACCCCCAGGATCACCTTAAAAAGTAAGCTACCTCTTCCCCCCCTTTCCTGTCAAAGGTCTCTTTCCCAGGCAGCACTCCCCTCAGAGTACATGGGGCTCTCAAGGACACACCAAGATCCTTCCCCCACAAACCTATGGGAGGGGTAGGAATAAGCAGCAGGCCCATAAAGGGCAGGCGCTAATGTGCACCGACTCAGGAGACTGGAAAGCAGCAGCGAAGACTTAGGCTCAACTGAAGGTCCCAAATCAGGACAATTCTCCATGTCAACTAGGGATTTGGTCTTTAACAGAAAAATGTTTACAGTGTCTGTACTAATCCTCTTTCTAACAAGAGGAGGGCATCTTACTTTCCAATTCTGCCCTTACTCCATTAAAAAATCTATTAGTCTCTTGATTTTTCTAATCTTAATTAACATTTTTATTATACCTTTGCAGAAATTACTCTCTATATAAAACTATACTTTGTTTTCATCACTTAAGTAAAAACCCAAGTTAGTTTTCATGTATTTTAGCATGCTCTCCAACCAATTTTCAAAGTATAAATACTTAAATGTTTCATCTTTTATTTCTTCCTTTTATTACACATTTACATATTTATTGAGTGGCCAAACTGTTAAAAATTCATTAAGCTTGTCCCTGCTTCCTTAAAAGAAAATTAAGTTTATCAGTTCTTCTGTATAACCATTTAAGAGAGAACAACGTAATGTTCTAAAATGTGTATGACCTAAATGCTCTATAAAAATTAACATGCTAGATGTGTCTGAACGACTAACACCATGGTCTCTTCATCCCTCTATCTATGCAAGCATAATATAAATCTCATCTGTCCTCAACCCCTTGACACTCTTATACAGTTACAACTTCAGACACCCAAAAGCTCAGTCACTAACAGTCTGACAATCCACAGGAAGTTGTAGAGAATAGCCATGGACCACTGATGGGGTTAGAAGCCAGGCAAAACAGCAGAGCGTTACCTTGTCTTCTTCCCAAGGAAGAAGGGAAGCACAGAAAATGCGGTGGGTAATTCACACCTTTAAGGAGCTACTCCTTTAGTTATTTTTTTTTAACATTAATTTTCTTCTGAGGACTTTACTCAGCTTTCCATGAATTATTAAGCCTTGAGTTTGTTGTGAAAAATGAAAATTACCATCTCAACTAACAAAAGGAAGTCCAATAGTAAAATCTGGATTTTCTTTTAATTATAAAAGAATTTTTCATTTTTTGACTATTAAAGATTACTTAATAAAATAAAAACTGGGACAATAAAGGAAGAAATACTTTGAAAAGTCTAACTTTTCATCCTTGTGGAAATTTTCATGGACTTAAACTAAAGTTAATTAAATTGAATTTGCTCTAATCAAGATCAATATCCTGCAGAATAGAAGAAAAGCAGTATAACTTGCCGGGATGCAAGAAAACCAAGGCTCCACACCTAATAAGTTTATTTTTTAGCAAAGAATTACATTAACTTACAAACACTACCAAAATTCAGTTATTCCTACATCACTGTATATGGACCCTGGTCTACCCACCCACATGAGTGCAAATCTGGGTTACTTCTCTTCCTTATAAACTATCTTTTTATCTATGTCTTTTTAAATAGTCAACTTTATAATCTGAGGGATAATTAATAAAATGTTATCCATTTAGGTCTCTCTAGGAATATTAGTTGGAAGATTCCATAATTTTATAGCACAATAACATTTTCTTAAACTCTGGTCTGGGTATACGAAACAGTGGGTTTTTTTTTTTACCAATGGGAGTCTACTTTGAGAAATTCAAGATTTCAGTATCAGCAAACATACACATAACATAAGGCCACAGACACTGTGAAAAAGAAAAATAAACTTATTAGACCAAAAGGAACCAAATTCAAGGTTGACTAAGTTTAAAATATAATGTTTATTTTAATTATGGCTCTTTAGAAAACTTTCATTTCTCTAATTAAAAAATTTAAGTATTCTTGGTCTGATGTATTTCTTGATGACTTTAAACCATTTAAGACTCTGTTCTCATATTACTTTTATCTAATCCTCAAAGTATGAAATGACGACACAGGGTTAAATACCTCTTTGATCATTTTAAGATTAAAGAGCTTAATTTTAAGGACTTTAATAAAAAAAATATTTATTTAGATGATCAACAGCATTATTACTTTTAAAAACTAGGGAGGAAAGTGTTTTGTGATGACGAAGTTTTCAGTTAAACACAGCCAGCGCCCCACCTGTTGTAAAACGAGCACTGCATGAGTGGGCTCTGTGGGCTGGTGGCGATATTTGCCAGTTCTGTCAGCCAATCCACTTCATTTTCACGGTAAGTGTTTTCTGATATTTCTGAGGTATTTTGGTTCCAAGATGGTCTTGGGTATTCTTGATGCGACACATCTGAACTTAGTTGGTATATGGCAGATTGAGTAGGATCACTCTGAACAGCCTGAAGTTCAGGAAGATCATCTGCAAATAAGCATGCTCAAGATTATCAGAAGGAAATTACTAATACAGGGGACAATACTGTAATCACTGCTGGAAAAGAGGGCCTCAAATTTAGCTAGTTAATTTTGTGAGAGGAAAATTGTAAATTCAAAATGTTTTCTTGAAATAAACAAGTTTCAACTGAAAAAACAATGACATCTTATACATTTAAGGGTCAACAAAGCCTAATAGGAAAGTAAACTTAAATGTAAATGGACTAATGACTTTACTATATAAATCATGTATTTACCACAACTGTTCACAAACTTTCTGTTTGTGTTTTCTGACTCCCCACCCCCAGTTTTTCACAGGTTCCCCTGGGAATACTCCATATGCTACTCAGACATTTTTATGTTACCACGCTAATGAGGAAAAAGGCATTTTATGGGTGCATATATGTACTTATTGTTCATAACACCTGAATCTGTTAAACAAGATTACTACAATAAATGAAAACAACAATTTTCAAAGATGAAACTTAGATCATAGGAATTTTTAGGTACTACTTATTCAACTTTATCGACACCAGATTATTTCTTTTTAATGAGATAGTCTAAACTCAGTAATATTTATTATTTTCCAAAAGTATGTTCTCAAAAGGTAGTTCATGACAGACTTTAAGCTACCCAAGAAAGAAAACCAGAAAGAGTGCCCAAGGACCACTCTCGTTCATGCCAAAACTACACTGTAAGGTAGACTGAATTCTAAAAAACTGAACTGGGAAAAAAAGCCTCTTGCAGGCCTTAAAAACAACAAAATCCCTTTGTGAAACCACACGCCTGTAAACTCTATGGATCCAATGGGTCTCTTCAATATATAAACCCAGAAGCTCTTGTAGACTTGAGAGCTCTCCTACACTGTCACAGTAAAAGCACATACTCATTCCTATTCATGAAACATCCCAGAATAACTCACTAAAACAGAAATGTCTGCCAAGTCCTGATTCAGGATATCCATTCATAAAACCTACTAGAAGGTATCCCTCCCTTCCCAAAGAAGCCAAAGTACATCAACTTAAGATAATTCCACTCTGTAATGCCCATGGTGGTGGAGCTATTTTCCTTCCCTCATTGCCAACATCATTCTTAGACTATCACCTCTGTATTTACAGTGAAGGGTTCATATCTGTCTTTCAAGTTAAGGAATCTACTTTTAAACTGAAGTCATGAGGGGCTGTAAAAGTTTTTGGCCTCCTGAGCCCTAGGTTCCTGATTTCCTTCTGAAACCAACTAAAATGTAACAATGGAGAACCAAGTACTTGATTGAAATGATACTTTCCTACTCAACAGTAACCACCATTCAATAAGTATTTTGAGCTCAGCAAACCCTTAGCATGCCAACAGGTTATTTCTCAAGACATTTAAGATCTTCAAATTCCCAAAGACTCTACCATATAACTTCCTTTATTTCATCATTTATAAAATGAGGACAATCACATCTCGGATTTTGTGAACATCAGGGGAAAACTCATGTTAAATGGGGACAAAGCCAAGGTGAAAAGTGGGCAGCAAGACAAGCTCACTCATCGGCTGTTTATTCTCTTCAACACTTACCTCAAAGCAGTAACATTCAAAGTCATATCTCAACAAACCTACACAGTTCTACACATCATGCATGTTTAGAGTACTGATAATTACAAATGTCTAATCCTCCAGTTTCAAGTGTCCACTGGAATTTCCCCCATCATACCAACAAACCAGGCATAAAGGCATAGCCAGCATAATTTGCTGAGCTTACAAGGATATTTCAAAAGTAACATCTTTTGAAAAGCCACACCATAGGTTTTCATAAGGTGTTTAAAGGCTCATCTTTACCCACAAAGACAGCTGAGTTTGAATTTGTAAATGAATCTCTATGATAACCATAAATAGCCCAAAGTTATGTTGGTTTAAATAATACTTTACAAGCAGTAACAAGAGAACACTGAAAATTCCTAGTGTACAAAACTTAACATACTTTTTAGCAATTCAAGGTGGGTGGAAAAGTTAGCTAAACATGAAAATTAATCTGAATCTCAGTGAAGATCCCTAAAAACTTAATTTTGTTTACCAAGTTCCATGTGTTCATCACAAGAGTTGTATCCAGGTGAGGATGGCAAATTTTCATTACACTGCAGCAACTCCAATGAGTCATTCATTCCTGAAGCTCTCTTGTCCATTACTAGCAGGAGTTTCTGTACTGCATTAGGCATCTGATTTGTCTTCACTTCCCACACCATGTTATGGTGCTCCGACTTAAAAATAATACAAGAGAAAACAGTTAAGTCATGTGATCTGGAATAACGAAAGTATAAAATCAGAGACATCACAAAGTTGTTATCTTTAATCATATATTGCTATCTGTATCCCCCTCAAAACTGCTACACATGGGACGACTAAAGGTCCACTCTCTTTGGCACCTTTTTTGGAAGATTCTAATTTCTCTATCAGTTGTGTTCACTATTTTGTTTTCTCATCTTCTGAAAGTGAACAAGTGTAATGCTACAGTCTCTGAAGAACATTTAAGAAAGAGTTTCTCGGGACTTCCAGTGGGTAAGACTCCACGCTCCCGTTGCAGGGTCACAAGTTCAGTCTCTGGTTGGGGATCTAAGATCTCGTGGCCAAAACAAAAACATAAAGTAAAACAGAGTTTCTTAAAGTGGACATATATTATACTTCTCATAAAAATAAAAATGTTTTCTTAATGAGAATTTGGAATCTAATCAAAATAAAAAGGCTACTATTTTTACAAAGATATATAATAATAATGGGAAATTTAGCTAAACAAACAGTAAATATAACATTATCTCAAGCTTACAAAATTGAAACAATGAAGAAAACAATATAAACTGATACACCTAAATAATTTCTCAACTATGTCTACCAATTAAATTGTTACGAAACTAAAATGTGGTTATACCTTTTACATTCTTGCCTTTGAACAATGATCAAATTAGTTATTTAATATGAGTGACAGCAGCAGGAAGATTTCCTGATTTCTCAGGCTCTACCCCAAATTTCATTTTTAAAAGTTCTAATGAAATATACCAACACACAAAATTCTAACATAACATAGTTTTTTCCTCAAAATAAAACAATAAAATATACTGCTGTTAAAAGTCACTTAAAAAAATAAAGTTGGGAATTCCCTGCTGGTTCAGTGTTAGGAGTCGGTGTTTTCACTGCCAGGAGCCTGGGTCCAATCATTAGTCAAGGAACTAAGACCCCACAAATCACACGTGGCATGGCCAAAAAAAAAACAGGAACTAAAAGTCAAGTACCATAGCCCAGGCTAATCAAAAAATGCAGTGAAAAAATATTTAAACCAAAAGCTAAGTCATGACACAATCACCAACACACACTGACATTTTTTTCTACAAAGGCTTTTTTTCACGAATTTTCTTTTTATTATGAAACATTATCCTGACTATAAAACATACGATCACTGTGGGGGGGGGGGGTGGAGATAAAAGCTTTTCTTAGCAAAGAAGGAAGGAATACAGTAATTATTTCTAATTCCACCAACCTAAGTTACTGGGACATTTTGATGTTACTATCTAATAATCCAATCTTTTTTTCACACAGACATCTACATTTTACCTAAACAAAATCATTTATTTTTCTTCATACGTCATATTATATATAAATGAGACCTTTTCTTAACATTAAGTTCATAAGCATTTGCCTGTTCATAAGCATTAATTCTTTCAAAGATCTATTTTTAAAAATTATGTATAATCACAGGAATTATCAAAATTTACTTATCCCTCCTACTACTAAACATGTTCCCAGTTTCTGCACTCTTACTTTATACATTCTTTTTTTTTTTTAAGTATTTGTTTACATCTGGTTATTTCTTTAAACTTCCAGGAGACAGATTAGTGGTTGGATGGCAATTAAACATCTTCTAAGGCTTACTCCTTGGAAGGAAAGTTATGACAAACCTAGACAGTATATTAAAAAGCAGAGACATTACTTCGCCAACAAAGGTCCGTCTAGTCTAGGCTTTGTTTTTTCCAGTAGTTATGTATGAATATAAGAGTTGGACTATAAAGAAAGCTGGGCTCTGAAGAATGGATGCTTTTGAACTGTGGTGTTGGAGAAGACTCTTGAGAGTTCCTTGGACTGCAAGGAAGTTCTGGGTATTTACTGGAAGGACTGATGCTAAAGCTGAAACTCCCAATACTTTGGCCACCTGATGCGAAGAGCTGACTCATCTGCAAAGACCCTGATGCTGGGAAAGATTGAAGGCAGGAGAAGGGGATGACAGAGGATGAGATGGCTGGATGGCACCACCGACTCAATGGACATGAGTTTGGGTAAACTCTGGGAGTTGGTGATGGACAGGGAGGCCTGGCATGCTGCAGTCCATGGGGTCGCAAAGAGTCGGACACGAATGAGCGACTGAACTGAAGGCTTTTGACACATACAGCTGAACTGACCATTGCCTTACTTTATTTCCAGTGTTTTATTTCAGCTTGCTGCCTGTACTCCTCAAATATGACTCATTTCCTGGACACTTGGAGACTTACACAACATAAACTGTAAGACGTACTATGGAGTAGTGAAGAGGGCACTGGGCTAGGTGTAAGGAAACATGGGTTTGATTCCAGCTTGATCACTTTACTAAATCTATGACCTAAATGACTGAGCTTCTCACTAATTCAGTATCTCCATATGCAAACAGGGCTCATGACACCTATTCTCTCTTCTTCCCAGAGCAGTTGTAAAGATGAAACAAAGTGAGCCAAAAAAAAAAGTAAAATGATCTTTAAAAAATTTTTATCCCTAGACTGACATAGGGCAATATTACACATACTTTGGATACTTAATGTCCTAAACAGAACAGTTACTGAAAATAATTAACAATAGGAGCCAGACAGCTAGCTATTCAGTTTGGTAATTTCCTCCCTGCAAAATATGATAAATTATCCAACACATCTCAGTAAAAGTCACAGATCATACCATTAAGCAAATAACAGTTTATCTAAAAGATGTCTGAGGCATTCCCAAGAAATGAACACTTTTAAATTAAGTACAATCTATTATGTAATAATCACAGTCTTATGATATAATTACAGCAAATATGCTAGTGTATAACAAATAGCTTCCTGCAAAATTGGTGGCCACAAGAGATGTGGCTAGTAACGCAAATTGACTTCTCAAGCATATGTGGCCAAATCCTGATTCTGAGCCTCCACTTTCTCATTGCAAAAGCTCAGCAAACTTAGCTTGATCTGTGATCTGCAACCCTGGAGGCACACAGGACCATGTCTGCTTCAAACCAATGATGTCCAGGCCCTGCCTTCCAGAGCATGTGATTTATTTGAGCTGAGATACAATCCTGTGCACTGGTTTTTACCTGTTTTCATTCAAACAAACTCCTGGTGCACTGGGAGAACCAGCAGGCTAAAAATGATTGCCATATTCCTTTTTTATCTAAACATATGTGTGAATGTGTGTGTATATATGTATAATATATTCAGTCACTTAATACATATTATGTACAAGGTACTCTACTAGGTATAATGTTGAAACTCAATGATGAACAGTTTATCATGAATCTCATGGAACCTACACTTGAGTAGAAAGACAGAAGCAAACGACTGCAGTTCTATGGAGCCAGGGCTTGGCTATGAATGGGTAAAAAAGGAAGGAAGGGAGGCTCCTAATGAGAGAAACTCACATGAGCAAACTCAGAATTAGCAAAGTACTGGATAAAATCAGAAGAACATAGAAGCCAGAGGCTAGGATATCTCCTGGTTGTCAATAATAAGACTGTAAGGTAGAATCTTCAATTCTAGTTTAGGTCACAATCTTCAATTCTAGTTTAGGAAAACTGGTTTGCCGCTTTTTTTTTTTTTTTTTGAAACTAGGCTCCTGAGTTTATATATTTGCTACCTGCCAGCTACGTGCCCTAGACAATTTAAAATCTTCATGCCCTATTCATAAAATAGAAATAATAAAAGCACCTACATAGGTTGTTGTAAAAACTCAGTGAGCTCATAAATGTCAAAAGCTTATAATGGTACCTAAAAGAGCAAACTCTCAATGTAGAGTGGCCAGTATTTTCATAGTGACTAGCAAACAATGGGAACCACTGCAAATTTTTGAACAGAAGTCTAACATAATCAGAACTATACTTCAAACATTTTTTGTCTATTTTAAAAAATCATACTGAAACACAATGAGTATGCAAGAACATCTATAATAAATCCTTAAGGGAGAGTGTTTTGAGAGCATAATATATTCACATTCCCAGTTTCTGTCTATGCTACTCACTCCCAGCTTCCTTTGCAAGAGTCCGCATGAGGGACTTCCCTGGTGGTCCAGTGGTTAAGACAATGCTTCCTCTACAGGGAGCATGGGTTCAATCCCTGGTCAGGGAACTAAGATCCCACAAGCTATAGGGCAAGGCCACCCCCCCACCAAAAAAAAAACAGGCGAAATAAGGCCCCCCAATGAAAGTTCCCTCCAGAAAAGCAGCAAGGTGCTCCCCCTACCCCATGAAATAACTAACTGGTAGTATCAGTGCAGATTCCTCATTTAGTAATGCCCCAATAAGAACTAGTTATTCTATGTGGGTTCTTGGCACAGCTAATATTAAGTTTAGCTGATTTTAACCCTTTCCATAGAAAACTTTCTGACATCCTAAGGATACACAACACGATTTAATTTAATGACTCAAATTTCATATGAACATCTACTGGACATGTTTCACACACAGACATGATCAGCATAAATCAGTCCAAGCTGCCATCTCAAACATGAAAAATTTCTTTTTCCCAGAGTTGCTCTGGACATGTATACCTCCTCAGCAGAGCCGCAGTTAGTTTGCTGTGTCCCACCACCTGCAGAACTCTTCCCAGCTAGGTCTGTTCTCTCCCTCAGCAGGTCCCAAGTGCCCAGTTACCATTCAGAGGGCACTCACATCTCCTTGCAACTTCTAGCATCTCTTCAGCACTCTTAGTAATCTACCAACATCCCATCACAACACACCTTAAATGAAGTTGGAAAAAACATTTTGGTTTCAAAACAACAAAAGTATCAAATATATATTTGTTGAACTTGCGTTCTTTGTGTTTGTACCTCTCACTGTTTGTACCTCTTATTGCTCAGAGCTATCAAAAGTTTGGTCTTGAGATAGTGGAGATTCTCCTTCTCTAAACCTGTACAGTAAACAGGAGCAACAGACTTGAAAATCAGACCATTTTCTCTTAAAAAAAAGAAAAATGAGAAAAAGGTAATCTGAGGTAGGTCGCTTAATCTCAAGGTACCTCTACTGATTTCACAAGAGCTATTTCGAGGGAAACACACACACACACGAAATCAAAATTCAAACCAAATGTAAGTTTTTTGCCTGTTTTTGGCAAACTATTTGGGAGAAACAAAGTCTCTGATACAGTAAAGGAACACCAGAGAATCCATATTCAAAATAACTCCTCACATACATCACACCAATTAAACATTCATTTTGAGAAACAAGCTTCTCTTTCAACTTTTTCCTGGTAGAGCTAACACTATTGCTCATTCATGCTATTGTATACTGCTTTGGTATTATAGGATTTGACATAGCTCATACTGTGTTTTAGGGCTTCACTGGTGGCTTAGAGGTAAAGCGTCTGTCTACTATGCGGGAGACCTGGGTACGATCCCTGGGTTGGGAAGATTCCCTGGAGAAGGAAATGGCAGCCCACTCCAGTACTCTTGCCTAGAAAATCTCATGGACGGAGAAGCCTGGTGCAGGCTACTGTCCATGGGGTCGCAAAGAGTTGGACACGACTGAGCGACTTCACATACTGTATTTTAGTTATCTCTGCACATGTCAATTCTCACTAGACTGGTGATTTTCAAAAAGACTAAAATTCTCCAGCAGTTGTACTCTGAAATGTCATGGTCAATGTTACAAATTTTTACTGGCTGGAGATGAGACAGCCCTATTCCATCTGTTTTGCAAACTTTCAGAAGTAAATATCCACAAAATCTCAATAAAAGGAAAAGAAGAGATGACTAGAAATAACCGAGTTTCAGTGAATGAAAGAGGAAATTAGGTTTTACAAAATGCCTACCTGCTATTTGCCAAGCATTTCCACATACTTCATCTAATTTTGTATAAACTTCAAATCATATAAAGCTCAGAACAAAGTACTGTTCTGGATGAGGAGGGACTTCCCTGGCAATCCAGTGGCTGAGTTAAGACTTCTGTGCTCCCACTGCAGGGGGCAAGGGTTCAACGCCTGGTCGGGGAACTAAGATCTCACATGGTGTGCGGTGTAACCCCCTCAAAACAGTAATATTCTGGATGAGGAAAACAGGGCTCTGATGATTGAATCAGACCATTTTCCCTGCCTCCCACTCCCCAAAATGAGAAAAAGGACAAAAGATATAGACCAACACAGATTAGACATCTAATTTCAATTACATTCAAGTGCCTGGCCTTCCCTGAATCTTTATCTTTTCATCCTCATTATGGAAAAAGGAAAAGGATCTT
Organism: Muntiacus reevesi; assembly: GCF_963930625.1. Lineage (NCBI taxonomy): Eukaryota > Metazoa > Chordata > Mammalia > Artiodactyla > Cervidae > Muntiacus > Muntiacus reevesi. Next base: position 45,838,709 of record NC_089254.1, on the reverse strand, counting down.
CTCTGGGCCTCCCATAATCCCGAAGGACTTCTGTATGAAGCGCCAACTGTTTGGGGGAAGGAGGTGAAGAAATGATAATTTGCAATTATGTTACATCTCTAACAGGAGAAACTGAAGTGGTATTTAAAATGTATTACTTGGTGGCTCAGACGGTAAAGCGTCTGTCTGTAATGCTGGAGACCTGGGTTCAACCCCTGGGTCGCGAAGATCCCCTGGAGAAGGAAATGGCAACCCACTCCAGTATTCTTACCTGGAAAATCCCATGGACAGAGGAGCCTGGCAGGCTACAGTCCATGGGGTCGCAAAGAGTCGGACACGACTGAGCAACTTTATTTACTTTACGCAATTGCAAGCTAAAATGAACCTCCATAACAAACTAGATTAAACACAAACGACACCAAAAGCAGTTGAGGGCCTCTATGCAGTTCTTTCAGAGAGATTTCTACAACTGTAGTTTGCCGTGATGTTAATAGGGGAAAAAAAAAAGCACATCCCAATAGTGGGTAGTATTCTTTCCATAAAATGTTATTGTAGAGTATCACTTGCTTATACTGTCATTTCTACATATAAAATAGAAAAAATAATTTTCTTCCCTAATTGGTTGAATATTTTACAGTTAACTGGTAGTAGTTTAGAAAAGTTATATGACTATGAACAGTTTAACTTCTATGCCTCAGTTTTCTTTTTTGTAAAATGGGACCAGTCTACCTGTCTACCTGTATCTACCTATATCAAAATTATCAGAAGTATTAAAGACACTATGTGACACACCCTCTTAATGGTTCCAAAGCATTCCCTTAACTTATCAGTCACTGCTGCTGCTAAGTCGCTTCAGTCGTGTCCGACTCTGTGCGACCCCATAGACGGCAGCCCACCAGGCTCCCGCGTCCCTGGGATTCTCCAGGCAAGGACACTGGAGTGGGCTGCCAATGCCTTCTCCTCAGTCACTGCTGCCCAGTGCTAAATACATCTATAGACGTTCGTATTCGTTTTCTGCTGATCTGACCCAAAATACTGCCACCTGAAGAGAACACCGCACACACCACTAAAGCCGTCTGTAACCTGCTGAAGAGCGCCGTCAGCGCAGACAGTACGCAAACAAGTCACTGTGTGAATCACGGGAATCTTCACCTCACGTCTAACACCCTGTGAGAAAAGCTTCTCTAAACTACCAGTAACTTTAGAGGAGAAAGTTATTTTTTCTATTTACAGAAAATGACAGTTTAAACTATGATATGAAATACCAAAGTAAATGCAGGTCAAAATATGAAGGTATATGATTACTGTTGATGAGTTAGGCACAAACAAGAATATAAAAGAAAATCATTTTTCCTGAATTTTGTGATATATAAAGTATTTGTCAACTTAAAAATATCTGGTGTGATTTATTTTCTCATTCCAGGGAAATATTCACTTTCATACTTAAAAGATAATACATGTAAAATACCTGGTATCGTTTCATTAACATGATAATTTACGGCAGAAAAAAAAGTACTAATATTTTCATTTCAAACAGAAATACAGGAGACCAGCTAGCTCCTCCCTCATAAATCCCAGGATATTTGCCTACATCACTGGTCATTTGGGTAATGGGGAAACGGTCCGAAAAAATTAAAATACAGTGGAGGAAACAACTCTTAAAGTGTTAGTACCATTTTTGAAGTCTGAGAAGCAGGCATTGTGAAACATGGAAAATTGTGGGAAATCCCGGGAGAAGGTAACTTTGAACTAAGGGGAAGATTTTTCTAAGTTGAAAAAGGTAACTGGGGGACCAGTGGTTCCGGCTCCGCACTTCCTCTGCAAGGGGCAAGGGTTTGTTCCCTGGTTGGCCTGGCCAGGGAGCCAAATAAATAAAATCTTTGAATTTTTTAATAAGTAAATGCGCTTATAAAACTAAGTAAAATGAAAACCAGGAAGTGAAATCAAAATTTCACTCTATAAATAATGTACTGTCAATTTATAATTTAAATATTTTGTTTTGGCTTTCTCAAAAGTATAAAAGCTCCAAAATACATTGGGTGTATTGAATTCTTTTGACTATAATTCAAATTTCCTTAAAACTGTGTCAAATATTACCTACTCAGCAAGAACTGAGTAGTTCAATCGTGGAAATTCAACAGTTGACCCTAGTACTCAGCAAGTTAAATCGGAAAACAGCAGAAACAGTAACAACAAAAAGCAGAGACTGAAAGAACTAGCAGTACATCACAAATGTAGATCATTATCAATAGAAAGAAATAGGAAAATATTTACAAATGTTACAACTATTCTAATTATCCAAAAGTAACTTTAATTTCACTAAATCATTGTTAGGAATCACCTGTTACTGCTAGTTAGAGGGAAATAAATCTATACACTCAGTCGGAATTGCTGGTAGGACTCCAACACTTCCTGGTATATACACAACTGACTTTTAACCTCCTCCCTTTAGCATCATTGGCTCCCAGAATTAAAGACTCTCGAGTGTTTCCCCGCAGTCAGAGCTCCCTTTACAAAAGATTCTTGCTGAAAACTCCTACTAAAGAATTCACTCTAGGTGATGTGTTCAAAAGAATGCACGGCGGCGAGCGAACTCCCCTAGACAGCAGGCAGCGTTTGAAGGAACTACAAAAACCCGGCCCCGACAGTCGATTTCGCTAGTTGTCTTTTTTGTTTTAATCCGCCTGGGGCAGCAGCATAGGCTGGAAGGCGGAGACTGAAACCGCCTGCCAAGCCTCGATCTCGGTCACACAGAGGCAGTGCCTCCCGGTTCACGCCAAGTCCATCCCCCACCCTCTTTCGCCATTCATAGCGTTCCCCTCCCCTCCCCCCATCATGTGACCGCAGCCTGGACTCCAGGCTTGTTTTTCCCCTCGGCTCAACTCCACCGCGCAGGCGCCAAGGAGTCCATTCATTCGAACTGCGTAACAATGAGCCCCGGGGCCCAAGGGCTCCGCGAGCTTCCCAGTTCGGCCCGAGCCCCTCTCGGCCCCCAAAGAGGCGGCGCCTCACAGGAGTCCTCCACCCGCGGCCGGCCGCCCACCCCGGGCCAACCTCCGACCCTCCGCCCACTCGCGGGGAGTTGAAGTCAAACTTTCCTGGGCAGCCCCAGAGTCGCGTCGGCCCCCTTCCCCCCGCTCAGGCCCGCCCCATCTCCTCACCCGGCCCGGCCACCCACCGCGCCACCCGGCCCAGAGCGCCGTCCTCGCCGACGCCTCCCAAGCCCCCGCCCCAAGACCCCCACGGACCGCGCCAACGCGAAGCCCAGGTGAGCTCGCGGGAAGCGCCAGTCCGGTGGGTTCGCCGCAGGCCGGTATCGGACGGTTAACTGCCCCCGCCGTCAGGAAGAGGAGAGCCGACCCGAGTTCACCCGGTCGCCAGATACCCTCGGGATCCTGCCCCTCCCTTCCCCACCCCCACCCCTTCCCGAACAGAAAGACAACAAACCCGCCGCGGAGTGTAAGTTGCCCCGGCGCGGGCCACCCCGGCCGCGACAACACCACCAGCAACTCGCGTATCCCCTCTCCAACTGACGCCGGCCTCCCCGGGGCGCGTTACTGCTCCTGCCGCCGCTCTTAGCCCTCCACCGAAACTTTCCTACTTACCAAACCCGTCGCCATTACCAATCTTTCAAGCTTCGTCTTCCCCCTCCCCTCAAACCCCCGGGGGGTTGAGCCTCCGCCCTGCTCCTTCGCCTTCTTATTGGCCTGCGGCACTGCCATTCGTTCATTTCTCCTTCCTATTGGGTGGTACCGTGGTCCGTCTCGGTGGGCGGGCTTGTGTTGACTTTTGTGTTGTATTTATTGGGGAAGACGGGGTGTCAATCACCAGGATGAGCGCTTCGGATTGGATTGCTGCCGAGACTCCCGGGACCCCAGCCAAACATTGCCTCCGAAATGGATTGTGGGTTCGTAGTCTGGGTCTGGCTATGTTTCTCTCCGAGATTGCACGTCGGAGGAACGAGTTGGACTACGTATCCCAGAAGTGCGTGCACGGTGCAGTCTTGATAGTAAACAAGAGTCATAGGGACACGTGTATCAGCTCGTTTGTTTTGGTGTCTGGGACAAAAAGGAGGGGGCGGAGGAAGGGAGTGTTTTAAAGCTTTTGCCTCTTCTCTTCCTTTGGGCCTGTGCTAGCACTCAGAGCAGCCTCAAGCCTCTCGCAGCACCCATTCCGGGCCATAAACAGCCAGAGTCGCTTGCGGCTCAGATTTTGGCAAGAGGCCAAGGTATTGTTTTAGTGCGAGGGGAAGGAGATGACTGCACAAGCGGAAGCAGTGCTTCGAGGGGGACCCAGTCACCCAGAAATCACGGCCCCAGGCATGATAGGGATAATAAAGGTGGTGCTGGAGTCCAGTGGGAAGACTTAACATTCCTTTATCCTGAGCCTGGCTTCACCCCTCCCTAGACAACAGCTTGAAATTTCTCTGCCGACTCTGTTCAGTTCACCCGAGATTTTTTGAATGCCGGCTGCGTGCCAGGCACCGAGAAGCTTGGGGGTGAACAATGAGAGAGAAGCTCGAGGGTCTGGACAATTTACAAAACTGTGAAGCGGGAGGTGGGGTCATTACTGTTGACGTTGGAATTGAGGAAAGGCAAAAAGATGTTTTCTATATTGACCAGCTTACTCGTTGTTTAAGGTAATACGGAGGGGTATAATGTGTGACGTAAACTGATGTAATTTGTGAATCGTTATCAGGGTTTCTCTGGTGAGTTGCTGTTTAACCATTTTTCCTCTTCCAGAGGTCTTCCCATTGATGAAAGAATGTCTTCCTACTTCGTTTCCAACTAGGAGTTCCTCCTTAAGTTATGAATTCTCTGACTCAGGGGAGGAGGATGGCTTTTCTGGCTTTATAGTTACCTTCATTTTAAACAAGGCTGTCCAGTTCCTAATCTATAATTGATGTTTTTACCATTCTCATTACAAAGGCATTATTAAGCTTCTTCCCCTTTGAACTTTTAGTGTTTAGTCATTTAAGCTATGTTTTAGGTTTTATACCTTTAGATCACTATATGTATGTTTAAGAGGAGGAAGACATACTAGAGAGAAATCTATAAAGTCAAACTTTTGGAAAGGAGCCTTAAATCCTTGCTGGTGATTCCTTTAAAAATCCCTACTTTTCTTGAATTTTTAAATCTGAAACCCACGGAACAAATATGGAAATCCAAAGTAACTTTCTGGTACTGAATCAAGTTTTCAAATTGTTTTATGGATTCCCTGTTTGAATCCTTAAAGGGAATTATTTATAGAATAGTCCTCCCTACCATGTGATCAAAGATGCACATTCTGTATTCACAAATAGCAATCAAATTATTCTTTTGTTTCTTAAAAATAATCCAGAGGGCCAATAAAATGCCTGAATTTTTCCCCAAGTAAAAAGGACAATATTTGTATTTATCTTAGTTCAGAGATTAATGGAGTGACCCCAAGACTCAACTGTGGCCCTGCTCTTTTGTGTATTTTTATTTTCTTTCTTCACTTTTTTTTTTTTTATAGTGGAGGTTCATTGCGCCTCAGATTGAAAAATTGAAAATATGAACTCTCCAGTGTTTAATTTCCTGACAAAAAGAAAAATCCGTGGAATTCACTTGATCATTGAAAACTAAAATCTGAGCTATTAATGACTAGCTCCCTCCAGGAAACTAAAAACCTTTCCTACCACCCAAAAAATGAACTCTCAAGAGCTGGTACCACTCCCCCCGCCCCCAACCCCCTAGCGCACACACACTGCATGAACCATGAGATCTGGTTTTGGCTGAACCTTAACTTATTTTAAAAGGTTTTCTATTCTATTTCAAAGCGTTTACTAAAAGCCTTAGTGGAGAATTTTTTTTTTTTGTCAACACAGTGGTAGGAAGAATAGCACCTTCAGATCGAGCATTATTATTATTACATTATTAGAAAAGATGATCTCTTATTAGCACTATAAAGGTTTTCCTATCCATTCATTCAGAAATACCTATTTAGTTCCTACTATTGGTTGACCACTGTGCTAATTCATATGGATACAAAGATATAAAATATTTTCACCTACTCTCATTTTTGTCCATGTCATTAAAAAGAAGAGTAAAATTCTGAGTTAGTTCAGTCATAACTGATTAAATGTCAGTGTTAGAATCTCTGTACCTTTAAGTGGACAATTAGTCCATCTTTGGACTCCCCTGGGAAGCTAAATGCTTACCTTGTGCACCTTATGTATATTTAACAGGAACCTCACTATTCATTTTTGGGTGACTAAGAATACCAGCCAACTTAGCCAGAACAAAGATCAAAGTACAAAACCAGTAAGATCGCCTCAGAATTCTTTACATATATAAATTCTACTTCACTGAAATATATATAATTTTTGTACCAATTACTTACTTGTATATGATAAAATATAAAATGACATTTATATTTTATATAATATAAAATATTTGGGCTGGTAAAGAATCTGCTTGCCAATGCAGGGGACGCAGGAGACATAGGTTCCATCCCTAGGTCAGGAAGCCCCCCTGGAGAAGGAAATGACAACCTACTCCAATATTCTTGCCTGGGAAGTCTCATGATCAGAGGAGCCTGATGGGCTACAGTTCATAGGTTTGCAGAATTGGACACAACTGAACCTGTAAGGGATTTTTATATACTAAAGAACATTTGTTCATAACATACTTCCATGATAAAACTGACATTAAAAAATCAATTTTAGGAATTCCCTGGCAGTCCACTGGTTAGGACTCAAAGCTCTCACTGCCAAGGGTGTGGGTTCAGTTCCTGGTCAGGGAATGAAAATCCTACAAGCTGTAACCAAAAGAAAGTTCAAAAATAAAGTTTTCTTTAAATATACTTCTGGTCAGTGCAAATACCATATACACACATACATATTCCACATACACTATGCCCAAATATGTCAAGAGTTGTCATCCAAGATAAAAATGTCTTCAGCAATTTGTAAAATACTTCTGTTTTCATAAGGAAACATCCATTTCTGTTTTTTAAAAACTTGATAAAGCTTATTTAGGGGTGAAATTACTGTATTCCAACACAGTTGGCATACCAATGACTACTGGGCTAAGAAACGTAGAAGTTAAAGTACATGGCATTGCTTAAATATTTAAAATATTGCTGTTCAAAATGTTAGAAGGTAAGCAAGCAAATGAAGTCAAGTACTCAAATTAGGAAATGGAACACAAATTTCAACACATTTTCTCTCATGTCTGTTTGGTATGCTAGGCCTTTCTCTGTGTATTTTCTTTTAGTTACCAGTCCAAGGTAGCTAATTTTAGATAAAAAGCCATTGAGATCACAGAGTAACATGTACTTAAATGTGTGGTGTGTGCTCAGTGCTCAGTCTGATTCTTTGCAGCCCCGTGAACTGTAGCCCACCAGGCTCCTCTGTCTGTAGGATTCCCAGGCAAGAATACTGGAATGGGGTGCCACTTCCTCCTCCAAGGGATCTTCCTGACCCATGGATTGAACCTGTGTCTCTCTTGTCTCCTGCATTGATGGGCAGATTCTTTACAACTACACTGAGCCACCTAGCAAGCCATTTAAATGTGCTACACGTAACCTTTTTTTCTTAGATTTACCTCCCTCCAAATTCACATTATTTCTTCTATATTTCTTATGTATCTTTTTGTCGGTCCACATCATATGCATCGTTTTGCCCAGGCAGTCAATAAATATTATAGATACCTGCTGAACAGATGAATAAAAGGAAATAAGAAGATACATTTTATTAATATATGTTATTTTGTATGTCATAAGTTGTTTTGAACACTGACCCCATTAAATATAGTTTCCATATGCTTTGTGTCACTTGCTGTGTCCACTCATCACCATTTTTTTGAGAACAGATATCATCTTACTCTCATAAGAACGATCTTGTAATTTGTTTTGATTCCCTTATGTACCAGTCACACAAAGCAGGCAATATTTGTCTAATTAATACACTCCAGTTCCTTCAAATTACATAGCATATCATAATGTGCACTATAGTAAAAAAGTGGAGGATATTTCGGTTCAACTTTGAAAAGCAATTAAGAAAGAAAAGACTTGTCAAAGATGTCTTTATAGTGAGCACCTCTCCTAATTATTTGACTTTTAAAAATGTCATTTGTATACATTTCAAGAATACAGTCATTTTGTAATGAGAGATTCACTTGTATTAAATGTCAGCCTTCCACCTAAAAGCGGCAGTGCAGCTCCAGGGGTCCAGGACTCACTCTCTTGTTCCTCAGCAGGACTGTGATCGTGGTAAGGTTTAGGGCAGAGATGGAAAATCAGCAGTTAGCAGCAACTTTATCAAGGTTGTGCCTGAGCATATTTACCACTCATGAACTCATTCAGAGGTTCTACTTGGTAAGCTTTTATCATGTGAAATATAAGACAATGAGGGTTCCATTTCTGGGTGGTTACAGTCAAAAGTAAAGGCAGCTTTTGTTATTTCAGAGTCCATTTCCAACTCATTGAGCTTCCCTGGTGGCTCAGTAGGTAAAGAGTCCACTTGCAATGCTGGAGACCCAAGTTTGATCCTGGGTCAGGAAGATGATCCAGAGAAGGAAATGGCAACCCATTCCAGTTTTCTTGCTTGAGAAATCTCATGGACAGAGGAGCCTGGCGGGCTACAGTCTATGGGGTCACAAGAGTCAGACAAGACTTAACAACTAAACCACCCTAACCCCCTGGTGCCTGGGGAATAAAACCATTTTTTCCAGTTTTTCCCAAAGGCAAGTGCCTGATGCACAGTGAGACCAGAGGGGCTGGGAGCAGAGAAAGGTTTAGATTTACTGCAGGCCAAGCAAGGAGAATGGGCACCTCATGTTCAAAGAGCCCCAGACTCCCTGGTGGGGTTCAGGGAAGAGTCTCTAAGGGCAAGATGTGGGGTGAGGACACAGGGTGTGTGACTTTCCACTGATTTGCTGGCGGTGAGGTAACAGGAATCTTGGGTTCAGCCTGAAGTTACCATCCTCCCCCTGCGTGGGAGCCCTAGTTCCTGCAGAACTCAAGAGATGGATCAGATGGTTATGAATGTATCTCTTCAAGGGAAACCACAATCCTGCCCTTCCTCTGCACTGTTATTTCTTCACTGCTTTTCCCTTCTTTTGGCATTCCTTTGTTTCCCTCATGAGTAACTTTGAATCTGCCCTCTGAAAATCAGGAAAGGTCTAGGAAGCTGAAGCTTTTTCCTACAAACAAGAAACAGGACACAGAAAGGTTTCTGTACCCCACAGGTCCTGCTTAGTTTCACAACTGAGAGTAATAAATGCATCTACTTTAAAGTCGTTTATAATTGGTACTAACAAAACATTTCATGTATTTACATGTTGCAGTGGTTTGAGTTTTTCAGGAAGATGGCAAGACCCAAGCTGTGGTTAAATCAAAATGTGGGAACACCACCTAAGAGATGGCACTTCATTTTTATGGCAGAGAGAGTTACCTCTGTAAGATCCACCATCACATCTTTCCATATATAAACGTTTCCTTTCCAGGATTTCCTTAGCAACTTTAAATTTACAAACTTAAAGCATAAAAAGGGACAGAAAGACCCAGATCTGTTGGTCAAAAAAAGTCTTCCTTGGAAACTCTGTACACATTTGTCTATATACCAGGCTCAATTGCATCATTATTCAGAGAATATGAGTGTGGACAAAAATAAACATTTCAGTAAATGAAATGTTGCCTGCCCTCAAGTCAGCAGCCATTGCAGTCACCCCTGCACCCTGAGAGGAATTCAGGATGGAAAAAAAAAAACAGGATACTGGCCCTAGATGGTTAACATGCATATCAAAGCAGTAATTTCAATGAGCCAAGACTCTTGTAAACCCCCACACATAGAAAACCACTAAAATCTTTTAACTTGAAATATCTATTTTTGTGTGTGATTAGCAATAATCTTTTGATATCTGACTACATTTTTTTTTTTTTCTTTTTCAGCAAAAACTCCTGTGTATCCTGGCTACTCCCTTACATCTTTGGAACAGTCCCTCAGGGTTATCTGAAAGGCTGTTTCCCCAGGCTATAGTCCTCAGTTAAATTCCACAAATATAATTATATCTCTCAACTTTTAGGCTTTTAGGGGCTTTTTTTTTTCTTTTTCCCCAGTTGAAGTATGAAGCCAAGAACTGCAGGGGGGAAGCAAGAGAATCACGATTGCCCATGAGTTCTGCCATGGATGCACAAAGTAAATGATTTTGGTGGAGTCATAGATTTTTCTCACACAAATGAAACTGATTTAACTTCTTGTAGTGACTAATGGGCACACAAGTCCTCCACAAACACCTGGTTTACCTTATTCCTTTCATTTCCGTAATTCATTTTACTTTCAAGGTTTTTTTTTTTTTTTTTTTTTTTTTTTTTAATACCCGTAAAGACTATTTACTAACAACTGTTTAGTTTCAGTTGCTCAACCAGTTTTGCTGCCTTGAAAAGTATCCTGGAGCAGGTAAGAGTTTGTCTCAACTCTTGCTCCAATTTCTTATCAGAATTCTTTCTGATACTCAACATGAGGCTGTACCTCACACATTTATTTTAGAAGCCAGCATTCCTTATTATTCTATTTTTCCCTTATGTATTTTCTGCCACATGTGTTAGTAATTCTACTTCTCCCTTAGTTATTAACATTTTATTTAGATTTGAGAGTCTCTTTTCCAGTTGTTTAAGCTGGATAGTACCGCTCATCCAGATGTGTTACTTAGCACTCTAGGCTTATACATTATTAATGTTCTTTAAGAATGCCAAAGTCCATCTAGTCCTTGTTGGAAATGTAACATTTCTTGAAAAAAATTAGGAAAAATTATATTCATATTTTAAAGATGCTTTAGAAAGAAAAGGGACTCAGCACTTAATCCTACATATTCCAATAAAATCCGAAGTTCCTTGCTTCATGCTGTATGTTTCACTTGCAGAATTTAAAACATTTTAAAGAGTCTGCTAGCCAGGTTTGTAAGAATAAACCAAACACATTCACACAGCATGTGTCCCAGGTAGTGTTTTATGTTTATATGCACCAAGCCCTAGTTTGTATCAACAGGACACACACACACACATATAAAACAAAGAAAAGCGCCTTTGTATTAAAATTGAGAGTCCTCCCAGAATTCTTAGTCATACATGATGCAAGCTTGAATGAGACATCAACAGAGAATTTCCAAACAGAAAGACTTGGTTAGTGATTAAACAGTGGCATCCACAACTCAAACTTGTGGTGTTTTAAATTACTTTAATACATACATTCCCTAGTTATCCAAACTTACTTGGTCATTCTAAATGGCTGAATGAGTCTGCAACATATCACAACTATCTTTATCACATATAACCAAAAGTTAAGATTTTTAAAAACCTCTTGTCCTATAGAACCACACTTTCTTGCTGCAAGATGCCCAGATCTTACCTTTCTTTTCACACATGCCGTACCTCTGTCATGCATTTCACATAGTGTAATGTGCACTATGGAAGTCACAGTAAAGAAACAAGAAAAAAAAAAATAACCTCGATAATAACATTTTACTATAAAACTGTGCTTTATTATAAGGAAATTTTAAATATAACCAACAATACTGAAAATAATGTAACTGGCATTTACAGCCTTGGTCAGAGTTCTTTATTAAACAGGCATTTGTAGTTAACAATTAGCTTATGCAACAAAATAGGTAACTTGAAAAAGTGAAGGAGGTTGAAAATACAGAATGATGAACCAGGAATTTGGGGTTCTTTGTATTTTTTCTTGTTCAGTAGACATGACTTTTAAAATCTGAAATATTATAGAAAACAAGTCTGCACGCAGTAAGCTCTCTTCCCGTGGGAAAGTTTGCAAAGTAGTTAAAACTGTCCTAAAATGTGGCTGAAGGTATACTTTACATACTTCTTATATATACATTATCCAATTCACGTATCTTAACCACATTTTCATTATACAAGCAAGACCAGAAACATTCTCTAATAAGACCACACTAGCCACAGAATTTTTTTACCCATGTATATATTTCTTTGAAACATATTTCCCAAAATGAAATCGCTGATTTATAAGGGAACAACTGGTTAGAATTAATGTCTCTAGACACTGGGGTCACGTAGTCCTAGAACTCATGTGGGAGTATACTGCTTTGGTGGAATATAATTAATTCATTTTATGTAGCAGGATAATAAGCATTATCAAGTATCAACAAAAATCTATTCAGCTGAGTTCATTCTGCATTTGCAGAATGAAATGAATGCAGTTGAGAGTCTGCATTAAAGCAAGTGGCGAGGCCTAATGGTATACTTGGAATGGGCAGAAATTCCTTTTATCCTTATATATGTTTTACTTACAAGAATTTATTTCTCCCACTTTGGAGGAAACCCATGGGAGCAGATGTCTGCAAGGATTTTATTACACATGTCTAGTGAAGAACAAAGAAATATCTATGGGCATGTTGATAAGGACCCCAAATATTTTTGGTATAGGAGACTTTTTTTTTAGCATATATAATAAAATCTTAGGCTTTTAAAAGACAACAAGTTTAAAGAGCATTTAAAAATATTTGTGACATTAAATGTCAAATTTTTAAAGATAACAAATACAGAGAACTGCAAAAATGAAAAAAGGAAGCATAGATAGATGCTTTATGAGGAAAATAATGACTCTTCTTCTAAAGACGCTTTCCTGTTGTTGTAATGACTAAACTGCCTGTCTTAAAACCACTGGAATATGTAGGTTACTAACATTATACCCAAGAAGTCAAAAGGTACTTTATTGCAAAAATATAAAAGGTTTTAAAATTGCATATGATGTTTTATACCATTTCACCAATAGGCCAAGGCCAGCACATAACTTATCAAGCCAGAAAAATTAAAACAAAAATGGTTAAATTGTACTTACTGTATATAGTGAGTTGTAAAAAGAATGTGATGCCATGCTGTATAGCATGATTCACTGCCAAGTTCCCTTTTACACGGGTGTAGTCATAACACATCAATCTGAGTAAGTCAAAATGAATACACATCGCCTATGATAACATCCTTTAATTATCTTCTTAAACACAGATACTTTCAATATATTACAATCATCTGAATAAATCTTTCAGTCAAATCATAATTTTGTGGAGTAGAAAGTCATTTTATCAGTATGTTGATATTTTTTATCTACTCTTTAGAAAGTGATGTTAAAGCCTATTGACTATTAAATATCTATTCTGTTTACTGATACATTGTAAATGTAAAAAAAGGAAAAAACCTGAAATCACAGAAAATGCTTGGCATCTACACAAACACATTCTCAGTGGACTAACCACTACTGTGTAATTTTGTCACTAGAGGTCTTCTTGCTCCAATACTTTTGCTTCATGCAGTGGGTTCAACAATATCCATGTTTGTTCCAAACAGGGCAACTAATTGCTCTTCATAGGTAGCGATGTTCCTTTTCATAATTTCCATGCAAGGTCCCAAAAGCCTTTCAAATGCTTGCACATCCATGGCTAAGAAGAGGGGAGAATAAAAGAAAAATAACATTCTTTACAAATCTGAAATTTCTAAGTCACTTGTGGTAGCTATTTCACATACGTCAATGATGCAATGGCATTTTTGCATAAATATCAGATACAAGAAAAAGGCATAAAGATAAAAACATTCCACTTCAAAAAGGAAGCAGCCAGTGGCCCGTGGCCATATGACGTTGTATTGGAAGTTCCTGATCCAGGTTAAAAGAATGAGGGATTGTTATGGCAAGACCTTGGAATTTTAAAAAATAAATTCGTTTTTATGTCACCACGTTAGCAGTATGAACTCAAGGGTGGCAAGGTAGTGTTTTCTATCTTGTTTTCCCTCCTCAGGGTTTACAATGCAATGTTGTGAAGACCAAATGTTGCCTTTTATAATTTTTTACTCTTTTATACTAGGGTCTAATCAATTCAAAATGGCAGCCCAAGTAATAATTTTGTCCGCTTCTCTAAGTATATGCTCTATGTTGCTTAGATTGCTTGTCTTGAGCATTTTTAAAAACCGAATGTATATGAAAATATGATCATACTATCATTGAAATACAAATTAAAATTCTTTTTTTTTTTTTGCTTCTTAAATTTACAGAACCAAAAAAGGCAGTGTTTACAATAGAGTGAATGGTAATTCTTGCACTGCTGGCAGCATGTAAATAAGTGCAAATACAAGTGATCTGGCAATAAATATCAAAAACCATAAAAAGAAAACCCACTTCCAAAAAGCATTCCTCAGGGAAAATCCTATTAAGTGAAAAAGTAGTATATGCATACACCCCCACAGAAAAGCTCTCCCCTGATACCCTGCAAAATGGAGCCAAAACTCAAAAATTATGTAACAGTGGGAAATGATTAAATAATTCAGTGTGTATTTAACCAATGTTACAATTTGATGTAATAAACATGAGAAAATGCCTAAGTTATAATGAATAAAAGAAGCAGTTTACAAAACTGATCTAAAAGTGAAAACCCATACAAATAAAAAAAGATGATAAAGAATTATAATAGGATATGGAAATTGCTGGGTGGTGGTGGTACTGGGTGACTCTTAGTTTCTCCTACCTTTCTGTATTTCTCAAATTTAATGTGAATATATATTTTATTATAGGAAAAAAGTAATGGGATTTCACTCACAGCATCTTTACTCCCTACTGTGTAACACCTCTACTCAGGGAAATTATCTGTCAGCTTCTAAATTTTTCTTTTTCATCCAAGTGTAACACTAGAGTATTATTATACTTATTTAAAACCATTTAAAAAACAACTTCTCTAAGAAAAGTCTGGGGATACTTGCAAATCTTAACACTGAAGCTAAATTTATTCTACTGAACTGTGGATGAAGAGTACAGAGTAGCTAATTACTTTTTAAAATTAATTTTTATTGGTGATAGTTGATTTACAATGTTTATTACTTTCTGCTCTACAGCCAAGTGAATCAGTTTATACATATACATATATTCACTTTTTTTAGATTCTTTTCCCATATAGGTCATTACAGAGTATTGACTAGTTTTCTTAAAGAAAATGTCATTTGTGTTAGTATCTCCTGAGTTATATTTTTCATTACTAAAATAAGTTATTTCTCACATATAAAATCTCTGCTATATATAGATGCCTTCCAGCTGAAGATGGCACTTCTGTTCATGGCATTTCTCTGTGGTACACAGAAGTAATAAACAGCCGGACACGACTTTTATTGTGCTATGACAAACTTGAACTTTTGTTTCCTAATCCTAGGATGAGTAAGTATTCCTGCAGATATTCCAACTTCCCCTGCAGAACTTAGTATATCTTATAAAAGTGCTGTTTGAGGGTTTTTTTTTGGTTTGTTTGTTTTTAGCAAAAATGGAACACAGTGCATGTTGTTCATTTGAAAAATTAGATGTAAAGCTTGGTACTCAGAATTCTTAATAACATACTAAAATGTTATTTCATGCCTATAAAAAAGAACAATATATATGTGTGTGAAAATTTTCTAAGAAGTTGACTTCTACAAATTAACTTTACAGTGCAATGAATCCTAATCTTCTATTTTGTTGGGGCCGTAAAACCTGTGAACCCAGTAAAATAATCAGTGTGACGCTGAATACGTACAATGCACACAGAAGGAGTTCAACTGGGGCAGGTGCGCCCTGGGCGCTGAGTCCTACCTAAACATTTGACGGTCCCGATGGCGTGTGCGGAAGCGGCTCGGGGCTTGTTCGTTACCAGAGCCAGTTCGCCGAAGTACTGCCCTCGAGAGCACCGAGCGATTTCAACTGCTCCATTCTCCTCCACCTCTGACTTACCCTGACAAGGTGATGGAAAGTGTTAGCTTTCACTCAGCTTAATAAAAACAGAAGTGAAGCTTAGTCAGGAGGGGGAAAAAGTCTATTACGTTACTTGCTAATATTTCATGGATTTTTAGGACTTACCTTCCTTTTCATGGTAATTTTCACTTCTCCAGATTCTACAATGAAAAAAGAATCAGCCAACTCTCCCTGTCAGAACAAAAACAGAGGGTGAAAAATGCATTTTTCATTGACAGCAATCCTGCTGCCCACCATACCTCTGAAATCAATCCCATGCCAGTTTATAGATCATCTCCTGAAAGGTGAAACTCCACAGAACAGGTTATGGCCCCTCCTAGGTTGAGATGTTATGATCAACAATTATAGTGTAACAATTTCATTTGCAAAATCATCTGAAATGATATACTATCTACTATAGCATTTCTGCTAAAACTCTCAAGAAAATATAGCAACTAACACCAAGGTATGGATTTCGCCCAAACTGCAGCCTGGATACAGCACAGACAGGGTCAGAAGTGTGAGCACTGCTTCCCAGCAGCACGGCCTCTGTCTGCTGCTTCTATGCGGAGATGCGCCACGCTGGGCCGTCCCTAGCCTACGAAGGAGTGCGAGCCAGCCCAAGTAACGCAGCAGCTCCGCCCGCGGGGAAGGCGGGCAGACCGAGCAGTGTGTGTGGGCCCCACGCCTGCCCTGCGGGTGGCTGACAGCCCGCCTCGAGGCCCAGAAGGACTTCTAAAAGAAAGCGCTGCCATTGCTAACTACAGAGCTGCGTTTTCTTGTTTCCTTTTTTGAACAAGCTTCCTTGACTTCCAGTGATGCCTTATGAATTATAATGTAATACAAAAGATGACACTGACTTTCCTAAGCCTCTCAAAGTGATTCTGGAGAAACCCAGGTATTTCAAAACTCTTTACTACAATTCAAGAAATACAGTAGCAGATTAAAAAACATAAGGGATGCAGTCTCCATTACACTATAGTGCAGACATGTACGTTTATAAACGCTTGAAAGACAACTATCTAGAGATACCTTTAATAAACTCAGTATACATATGTCTTTTCCCTTACCTTTTTATCAGGCTTTCTATAAGAGCTTCATGCTAAATATTCAAGTGTCTTAAATCATAAAAGGTCTATCAACTGCCATTAATTTCACTTTTAAAACATGCTCAAATTGCATGTAAAACTAATGAGTTAAGTTCCATTGTTTGTGTCAATGTCAGTTTGCTACTTTTGATGTACTAGTGATACAAAATGCACTGGAAGAGATTGGGTCAAGAGCACATGGAACTTTTTTTTCTGGCAGCATGCCAAAAATGAATCTATAATTATTTCAAAATAATTGGAAAAAGTCACTTCAAAAGTGCTCTATGTTTTGCAGTTTTTCAATTTGTATCATGGAATCTCAGCCTTGTTCTCTAATTTGACAGATTGGGGGTGGCAGTGGGGGAGAACTGACTGAGTTACTTGTTTATCTGCCTTCTAAACTAATTCTTTTCTCAGCCTCACAGACCTTGAATCTTGTTTCACATGTATGAAAAGAGGCAATATTTTAGATAAATATTACAACATAGTATAATATTGATAGGAAAATCACAAGTTGTTAAAAACCTATTTTTTTTTAAAGTCTTTATTGAATTTGTTACAAATTCAATTTGTTATAAACTGCTTCTTTTTTTTTACGTTTTGGGTTTTTGGCCATGAGGCATGCGGGATCTTAGCTCCTCAACCAGGTATTGAACCCGCACCCCTCGCTTTGGAAGGTGAAGTCTTAACCACTGAACCAACAGGGAAGTCCCTAAAAAACCTGTTCAAATCATGCAGTCAATGCTTCAAACTGTAACTAGGAAATTAGTAGTATCATTGATGTGCTTTTATCTGTAAACTTGAACCATCTCTATAAATCCTACTTCTGGGTAGGTCTGTTCTAACCAGTATATGTGTGTATTGCTTCAGGTTCCAAGTGGGATTTGAGAAAAGCATCATGGGTTCAAGAGCATGCTGGCCCCCTCGGTGCCTGGCAACCAGTGAAGTACATGGTGCAACGTGTCCCCTTCTTGGTTAATTTCACCAGGAGGAGGTTTCACCAATGAACCGATTGTGCAGGTCTTTACACCTTCCAATGCACCTTCTGGGTCCTTCTTAATAAATGCTATGGAATGATTACCAGTTTTTTCCCCTGTTATAAATGACATCTTAATTCTCTATATACATGTGACCTTCATGTCTGGTACAAATATAAAATTATGCCTAAATCCATTGGATGATTTAATATATATTCCTTAAGATTTAATTTAAAATAAAAACATTCAGATATCTTGATGGCTATAAATTAGGCCATTTTTAATAGATTTGGCAGGAAATAATTATATTAATCTATCACTACATACTAATTATGGACACATGAAAATTTTATTAAGACTTAGAATATATAAGAATCTTTTGGAAAATAACTTCTAACTGAGCTCCATAAAAAGTATTATACCTGAGCAATGATTTGTTCTCCATCGTTGTATACTTTGGTGCCTATCACATCTACCACTTTCAGGCGTTCAGAAACCTATAAAGGAAAAAAGATAATACAGTTGACCCCTCAATGATATGGGTTTGAACTGTGCACAGCCCACTTATCTACAGATTTTTCCAGTAAATATACATTTGCCCCTCCATACCCACAAACGTGGAACCCAGGGCCACGGAGGGCCTGCTGTAAGGGACTTGAGCATCTGCAGACTTTGGTATCCACCAAGGTCCTAGAACCAATCCCTGTGGAAACGGATGAACAACTGTATGAAACAAACTAATCAGGTAATCTTAACTATTTCATGGGTTTAAAAATAGTAGCCTACAGGCCAAATACACTGAGCAATGTGTGTGTTTATGTGTGTGTTTATATTAATAAACCTAATTAATATAAAAAGCACAATCACTCAGTGGTGTCCAACTCTTTGTGACTCCATGGACCTGAGGCTTTTCTGTCCATGGGAGTTTCCAGGCAAGAATACTGGAGTGGGTTGCCATTTCCCACTCCAGGGGGATCTTCCCAACCCAGGGATCGAACCCATGTCTCCTGTATCTCCTGCATTTGTAGGCAGATTCTTTACTCGCTGAGCTATCAGGGAAGCCCCATTATATGAATTACTTGCCAGCATTTTAAACAAATTTTTCATAAAAACTTGAATTTCCAGCTTCTCTTGAAAAATCGGAACTGTCAGCCACACTCAGCCCATGTTTCCATGTGGCATAAGTAAACTCTGGTGGACCAGCAGCTGCTTCTTATGGAGCACATGCTCTCCAGTTTGCCAAAGTCCCATCCTGGCTGGGTTTTCTTCTTTGTTACTTGCCTAGCTCTGAAGGCATTTGAATTTCTGGCTCTGACCTATTTTTACTTAAAGAGAGCTGCTGCTGGAGAAGATGAGCTGCCCAATATGCATTCTGAAATGAGGCCCAAACTTCTACGAGGTGAATACTGACAAGCCAACACAGGGACATGGCAGCAGGTAGGTCTGTCAACCCCAGGGATTCTGGCCGAGAGGCTAGAAGGATGGTATTGCTATCACTCAGGCGGGGAAGAGAAGGAAGGATGCTTGGGACATGTCGGTTTGAGATATCTTTTAGATATCCCAGAGGAAATGTTAAATATGCAGTCAGATAAACAAGCCTGGCATTCAAGGGTGGGGCCTTGCGCAGTGATGTCAGTTTTAAGAGGCATCAACATAATAGACATTTAAAGCCAGGGGATTTGACAAGTACTGCACGGGAATAAGTGCAGCCTGCAAAAAGAAAAAGGCCTTGGGATGCCAATTTTAAGAGGAAAGGAATACGGAAGGAGAGGCCAGTGAGGACATTCTGTGTTTAGATAACCCCTTCCTGTAAAGGCCACTGCCTACATTTATGTGATTAGTTTATGTCTGCTTTTTGAAAAAGACCTTACATAAATCTGCTGTAGCTGCTCCCAGGAGTCTATTATGTGTAAACAAAATAGATGCAGTTACAGACAGTAAAAGAAATATTAAGCTATTAAAACAATGTAATCTTTTCAAGTGAAAATATGGATAGATTATTATTCAAAGATACCTTCTACAGAGCTAAGTATTCCTAACAAAACAGAAGCTTTTAAAGCAAAATAAAATAAAAGCACAAACATACTTACTTCCAAAGATTTAAGGAACGGCAGTGACTCAATAAAGCTTTCATACATTTTTCTCTTTTTGGCATTATTTTTTACAATTATCCTCCTGAAGGTTACCCTGTCCTAAAGGCAGAATATCAAATACGAAGACAGTTAAAAGGTAGACTTTATGGGGAAAGAAAGTTTGAAGAGACAGTTTCATTTTATTCCCCGTAAGAAACAAACAATAATTGAACATTTTCAAAATAAAAGATTAATATTATTATACCTCTAGGACAACTCATTTCAGATTTTTATTTCCTTAAGCATTAATATAGAACCATATAAAATGTTATTTTCATGCTTTTGAAAGAAAGCAAGTTTACTTTTAATTCAGAACAGAGATCTGACCAACATGTAACTGGCGGGTAAACCCACGAGGTGGCGCTGTTGCACCATTTAAAAAATACAAGCTTGTTTTTTTATTTTTCTCCCCAGCTTTTTGAGATACAATTGACTTGTAATATTGTTTAAGGTTTACAACATGTTCATTTGATATATATTGTAAAATTACTACCACAGTAGATTTAACTGTCATTTCTTTTTTTGTGGTGATATTTAAGATTTATTCTCTCGGCAACTTTCAAATATATATTGACAGTATTGTTAACTATAATCATCAGGTACACTGGGTCTTCAGAACATATTCATTTTATAACTATGCTCCCCAGCCCCTGGTGACCAACATTTTACTCAGTTTTTATGAGTTCAAACTAGTACTGAGTTCTTTTGTTATAGATAACAGCCCTGGAGTGTTAAAATTCAGTGGGACGTGATGAGCTTTGTTTTTTTTCGTTTGCAGTATAACTGGCATACAACATCATACTAGTTTCAGGCGTAGGACATAATGATTCAGTATTTGTATCTGTTGTGAAATGATCACTACAGTAAGTACTTGACATCTGTCACCATAAATAGTTACAGAATTCTCTTGTGATGAGAACTTTAAAGATCTACTCTCATAGCAACTTTCAACTACACAATACAGTATTATTAACTGCAGACACCACACTATACATTATGTCCCTAGGATGTATTTTTAACTTGAAGTTTGTACCTTTTGACCCCCTTCACCCATGACCAGCCTTTTATTTAAAAAACAAAACCAAAGAGAAAATATGGGTGTGCATCCCTTTTAGTAAAGTGTTATTATACATTTGTTTCAGTTATACACAAAAGCACACACACATATGCACTGGTTGTGACATTTCCTCATGTGTTTCTTGTGGGTTGTAGTAAAAAAACAGACATGGAAACCAGTAGTATTAGAAAATGTTTTTAAATCATGCAATTACAATGTAAAGAGAGCTTGAAAAATTATTGACTCTAGGGTTTTTTTGTCACATATCAGTTTTCTTTTTTAAAACTGTGCACAGAGAGACTACAGCACTCTTGAGTAGACTTTGATTCCAGTGTTTATCATGTGCACTGTCCTCAAATGTTTCTATGTTTATACCACCTAACCTCAATGATGCAACACTGAATTGAGGAACGAGGGAAAACTTTAAAGGTAATGGCTCAAAAAATGGTCTTCCTACAAATTTTATTTAAAAATTCCTACAAAACATTATATTAGTTCTCAGTTAAGAGCTCTCAGAATTATGTTAGTTTGGCATACACTGATCAACAACTATACTATTTTAATACAAAATAAAATTAACAGGGATATGTTCTTTAATTAATAGACTATGACAACATATTAAGGAATTTAAATGAACTGATAGGATAGACAAGTGCCAGTGTGGATGTAAATATCTAGGAAATTAAACATCCTGTTCTCTAGTTTACTACAATTTTATAAGGGCTGTGATTTGGACTTGCGCTCAATCATTTTTTTTTTAGAAAAAAAATTTTCAAGATAACAAGTAAAATTATTGAAATAATTTCCAAGCCTGGCTCTGCATTGGAATCAATTGTGTGTTTTTCAAAAACGTTTCTAAGATCCCAGACTTTAATGACTCAAAATCTCTGCAAATAGGGCTCTGTAATAATCTGCATTTCATGAAAGCTCCCCAAGTGACTCTGATATATAAACAGGTCTGAGAAGCAGCTACAATACCATTTTATGAACAAGGTTTATTACAAAACAGAGAAGACAAGAAATAGGTTAGCACTTTAGAAATTAACCACGGCAACAAGCTATGTGTCTCAGGAAAAATCTTCTACTGTGGCCCACCTCTTCACACTACTGAGACACATCAATAAAATCCAGAAGGTCCCATTTGAAATGTTTTCACCCCAGTCATTTCAATCATCACCTCTCTGAATCAACAGCATGGTCATGTAGATCAGTTAATCCCCCAAGGCTAACAGTGACCTAGACTTATTTACAAAGTTGGACTATTCTACAAAGGACTTTTCTCTTGAGAGTTGCTTATCTTTGCACCTGCACTTACATGGCAGAGCTCCAACCTGTTGGTCTCAAAAGCAAAATTCCTTTTCTATTTGACTTTGTCTGAAAGGGGGCTAGTTAGGCCAGCTGCTAAGAAAGCAGATTTGAAATATTAATTATGTTAATGACTATAATTTTAAAATAACACTCACTTCACTTACACACATACCCTAAGGTGATCATCACAAACTGCTCACTTTTACAGAGCTTAAAACGGCGTGTGCTTAGTTGCTCAATCGTGTCTGACTCTTCGCGACTCCATGGACTGTAGCCCGCCAGGCTTGTCTGTCCACGGGGATTCTCCAGGCAAGGATACTGGAGTGGGTTGCCATGCCCTCCTCCAAGAGATCTTCAAACAGGTACAGATTAGTGAAAAAAAAAGAAAGTCTCTGAAAAATCCTTCATCCTCCCTGAGAACGTAAGTATCACATATACCTGGAAACTGCTGGGCCTCTCTCCCTAGTTTAAGGTTCCTTCAAGGGCTGAGAACTATTAGTCCTCAAAAGGCCAGCCCGCTAAGTATGTGACCTTGTTCCAAGAATGTGAATGAGGAGGCTTCCTTATCATATGACAACCTGACCCTGCCTGGCAATCCCCTCACGATGATTCAATTTTAAATGGTACCTTCTTTAATGAAACAGATCACAACCCACCCTTGTGACGGTAGGCAAACACTTCCTAAGGGCCAAGTCTACTTGGGTTTTGAGTGTTTATTTTGTTGGCTCTGGGTGTTCAAATCTCTGGTTATCCTTAAGACACTTCAGATGACAAGCTCCCTTCCACCTGAAATAACTCCAATTTTGCTCACACCACTTAAAAAGTGACTCATGACATTTTAAAAAAGCAAACAGTAAAAAAAAAAAAAGAAAAGCAGCAAACAGTAGCTGCCTGAGTCTCAGAAGAAATGCGCAACAGGTCTTGTTTCTCTAATCAAGAGAGATTTTTATTGGCTGAATTGACCTCGGAGTCAAAGGCTGAGTGGTGACTGAACCAGGTGTAAATTCTGTGAGACTACAGTTCTTGAAAAGGAGGTTTGAACAAACTTCCTGTTACTTCAACCTCGCCTCCTTCCACAAAAGGATTTGAGAGAAATAACCGAATAAACTCATGTCAGAACCATAGGGTGGGATGTTATCAACAATTTTAAAAGAAAACACAAGTAGTATCAACATTCCCTTAAATCAGTGCTACTTAAAGTGTGTCGTGGGCACCTGCAGCCACTGGTGTCTCCTGGGAGCGGATGAGAAGCGCAGAATCACAGGCCTCATGCCAGACCCCGTGAGTCGGATTCTGCTTTTTAACTAGATTTCCAGGTGATCCCTCAGCACCAGCTTAACCAGAGTCCAGAATCGGCTTTACTCGGACCTGCTACTTTTGTCTCCCAAGATCATTTATGAAAAGAATGTCCCTCCCTTCCCCCACTCAAGTCTTTACACCAAATTTGAAGCCTTATAGAAAACGCATCATTAAGAAATTTATTCTTTTTGGATGGATTTTTGTTTTAAATTGGAGCATAATTGCTTTACAATGTTCTTTCTGTTGTACAACAACATGAATCAGCTATAACTATACATATAGCCCTCCCTTCTGAGCCTCCCTCAAGAAGTTTACTTTAAAAGCCCAGGTCTGAGAGCTCCAACCCTGAGAGTTGAATAAGTTTGTCTGTAATGGAGCCTAGGTAAGAGAATCTCTTTTTTAACACCTCTAAGTAATTCTGAGGGCATCCATGTAAGAAACACAGGCATCGAGTATTTTTTCTCTACACAGCTGCTTGTCGATGCAGAGTTGTTACCAGTCAACTTACACTACAGAGTCTCAGTTTACAGAGGTTTCTCAAGCAGGCATGAGACACGCGATGGGCTTGCTCCAATACAGATCATGGAGCCCCATAGCCAGTTCCCGAGTCAGCAGGCCTGAATCAATAAGTGGGGCCTCAACGGGCATTTCTAGCAAGCTCCCAGTTGATAGAGATGCTACAAGGCAGGAGACCATGCTTGGAACCACAGATATTATACCTACCACAGAAACCTACCAGAAAAAACAGCATTGGAGCCTCTGTTTATTTGTGTGACTGGCTGGTTTTTAAGAATGGGAGCATTTAGGAGCACCTATTAGTTCCTTAATAATTCTCTGATGACCGATGACGATCCCCAAACCATCTACCTATTAAAACTAAAATACTGCAGCTACCTGGCTGCTAGCATAATGATTTTTTTACAAACGACATTCAGGTCAAATAAATATCTCACTCACCAAACCCCACAGAGCACCAGGAGAGGTAGCAGTGATTGTCGCGGCCCTGGGTGTGTTGTACATTAAGGCCAGCTCGCCAAAACTCCCACGATTGTCATAGTTGCCAACACACCGTCCAACACCATCGCATTTCACATAAATATCAAATGTTCCTCTGGTGGATGCATGAAAAAGAAAACGTAAAAGTAATTCAAGTCAAGTCTCATCACAACAAAACATAAGCCTTTGGCAATAAAATCTAATCTTTTTTTTTTTTTTTTTTTTAAGAAATACATATTGCTTGCTCTTCTTGCTCAGACATCATAACACATTCACTTGATTAAAATTTTAAATGTCTAGAAGGATGAACAGTGGGAAGTTCCCTTGTGCCCTGGTCCAGCCATTCAATTTTCTCCTAAAAAGTCACTGCCCCCAGCTTCTACATCCTTGTAGAGGTCTTTACACCCGGGAGCAGTGGGAGCTGGGTGGATGCACTGGAAGCCTTCCAAAGGTGCAGAATTAACAGGAACCGTCCCTGAGACTGAGGGCACATCCCCAAGGGTGACGGCTGGGGATGGGCTCTTACTTTCCTTTCCTCTCTGATGACAAACAGTAATAAAAGGGCATCAATACATGACAAAGACACCGCCTGTTCCGGACAAGCAGGAAGAAGAGACCATCAATGGGACTAGGGTAAAGTCTGTACTTGGGCCTGCCGGGGGAAAATGAGAGTAAACAACACACATTTAAGATAAAAAAATAAGGGATGAAAATATAACTGCAACCAAAGAGAATGGGCAAAGAAAACCATCTGAAGAAATGCATGTGAATCTGCTGACCTCAATGAGCTCTGAGTTTAAGAATCATGGAGGCTAGCAACATTTACTATGTAACGGAAAAGTTTTTGTTTCCAAAATGAACATGCATTTCTTTTGAGATCAGAAGAAAATAATCTTAAAAAAGAATACAGCTCTGACAATCTGGTCAGCCATTACTGTGCAGTACCTACGGGGTCCTTTAGGATCTAAAGGGGGGGCTGGCAAGCTGGGGCCCAAGATTGGTTGCCTGCTGCTGTGAATCAAGCTTCACTGGAAAGACAAACACGCTGGCTGTTTCCGCACTCTCTGTAGCTGACCTGTGTCACGAGAGCAGACATGAGTAGTTGCAACACAGACCTTGTGGCCTGCAAAGCCTGCGAAATTTATTCTCTGGCACTTTATATCATCTGGCCCTGTATGTTAGACTGACCGCCATCTAAAGGTGGTAGAAATTTAGACTAAATATCTGATCCTGGTCTTCTAGATTTTTTGTGCTAATCTTTTAATTGGTTTCCTTTTTCTAGCAAATAAAATGCTGTTTGCATGTTACTACACGCCAGATCCTTTATTTCTATTAACTTCATTCTCTCTGTGGAAGACTGTCTTTACATGTACTGTATCTGGTCAGGGAACATGGCTTCAAGGATTGCTGAAACACTTGTGAGGTCAGACAGGAGAAATTCTTTGGCTTTATTCTATTGGCTTAAGTCTAGCAAAGACAAAACAGGGAGTGCTTTTAAGATTAGGAAAAGATTACAGATGGTAAAGATGCAACAAAAGCAAACACATGAGGTATTGGACAAAAGATATTCAAGAATAAGAACAACTGGTTGTTAATATAATTCATGACTAGAATGGCAGTTTCAGGGATTCCTTCTAGAACTTGTCTCATGGACAGCCATTTTTCAAGTATAGATTAATTTTTCTATTTATACACTTGCACTAAAGCCATTTTCTACATTTTTCTACTTTGAGTAGGATAAAATATACAACAAACGTGCTGATGAGAAATGCAGTGAGCTACCAGTCCTGTTAAAATCACATCAGTCTAAAAATCAGCTAAAACACTATGTGCTGCTTTCCCTATAGATTTCTCCCCTGAGAACATGAGGCCTCAGGCAGTGCAGTCACAGAAAGGGCACGCACGGCGGCCGAGAGAGACCCGGGTGCTGGGTCAGCCCACACTCATCTGCGAGACCTTCCAGGCTCGCATCACTTTTGTGTGCCTGAGAATTTTCATCTGTTAAAAGGGTGATGGGGCACTGAGGGAAGGCAGTATGCACGAATGTAAGGAGGTTTTTTTATAATCAAAACACCAACTAAACCAAAGTGATTCCTGTACGGTGTTTGGGGTTCTCATATACTCCTACTAGTCAATACAATTAAACAGCCGAGTGAATTTCTGAGGTGTTTCATTGATGAAAGCTGCTAACGGTACCAGAATCGTGACTGTGATTTACATGTGAGACCATTCTAAAACCAGAGTCCCCCTCCGGCCCTGGCTGGTGCAGCCCCACAGGTCACCAAGGTCTAAGGGATGAGGGGCTGAAGGAGTCACAGGGCACGCGGTACTGATGCATGAAGGTACCTCCCACGGCCCAGAGCAGGGAGCAGAGCCTCCACAGACAGGAGGGGGATTCCTGTGAAGCCTCTGAGGGGAAAACAGCGGGGCCCAGAGAAGCCAACGTAACCCAGCAAATGAGGCTGGGAGATGGTCCATGTTCTACACAAGGGGCAGAGGCTAAGGATTCCAAACACCTCATCAACACTTCCTCACTGCTTAACGGAAGGGGAGAAACGACGGCTCGGCTCAGGCTGCTCTCCTTTAACATTTTAGGAGTGTTACCCAAGTTTTGCTTAAAACACACTGTTCTTTGATGAAGTGAAACCCAACTTCAGTTTTCTGAAATTGTATTTTCAATATAAATACAAACCTTCTCACTTAAATAATTTCTCTGTAGAGTTTTTAACAGACAAACGGAATAATGCATAAATAACTTCTGGAAGGACACGCAAACTACTCACTCTGATGATGAGATGATGCTAAGGCAGTAGGAAGAGAGACTGACTTTTCACCTTAGGTCCCTCTGAATTTGAATTTTTTAAACCATGAGCATGCTTCACTTCATTAAGCAATAATAAAGGACACTTTTTAGAAAACATAATAACAGATTGAGTTACATGGATGCAATATCCCAGATGCTGTGTCACACTGCTGTTTTCATGTTAACAGGAGTATCCAATTCTGTGACAGGTGTAACTAGCCCTCAAGTTAACTTAACAAATGAGGAGGCTCCCAGTAAATGACTGAGATTTACTGATTCACCAAAAGTCAACAGTCATTCATACATTACATTATACCTCTTTCCTTGATCTAGCACAGTTTCATTGCACGAGTTCAAAGCAGCTTTATAGGCCCAGTTACATAGGAATAAGAATGACAGGCAATAGCAATTATTGTATGTTAATCCGTCAGTCATTATAACACACTGAGATTTTCACAAAAGGTTCATTACATTTCAGGAGCAAAGTTACACAAAACTTACCTATCAATTACATAAAAGTTGTCGCCATCATCACCTTGATCGATTACATGTTCCCCTTCTTTAACCAATTTTTCAAACATGGCATCTAATACTTGAGACATCTGCTCCTATTTTTCAAAAATAAAAGACATAATCTTTGGTATCTAGAACATGTTTTCTTAAAGAACCACAATTAGTTCTATATTTTTGTAAACAAGCTCAAAGAAATGGAAATATCATGACTGCCATTGAATCTTGTAAAAAAAACATACGGAAGAGTCCCCTCCTCATCACATACAAACCAGATGATTCACTCTCATATTCAGTACCTGAATAAAAGTAATTATAATTGGTCTATTTCAGAATCTTTGCAACGATCACCACTTTAATACAAAAGGAAACTAACCATCAAATCATCATATACCTTGTGAAATATAACCTTAGCAACCAAAATTATCAGGTTAATAAAGAACTATTGCAAATGCCTTTTAAAGATATCTAAACTTTAAAAAAACCTTTCCTATTTTAATCATCATTGTAATTTATAAATATTTAGCCAATTTAAACCCTGACACCAATGCTTCTTGGTTTAGCACCAAAAACAATATAGAACCAAAAAAAAAACAAACCAAAAGTAAAACCAAAAATGATTGTAGAAAACATTCCATCCATGTCTTTTATCACTAAGGTTCTCTTCAAGAAGCAACCATGTCCCTCCCTAGGACAGATGTATTAAAACTGAAGCCAGAGACATCAAACCTATCAGTCAACAACTATCTTGAAAGTTTGTTCTTCTAAAGTGTGCTTGACAAGGGTTAAGGATAAACCCTGGATAGTGAGAATAAACTAGAAGGCCAAAGAAATCTTTCTTCAGAACAAGTCCTGGGACAATTCAAAGGTCTTTGGGTAGTTAGAACAAATGCGTATGGAGGAACAGCGTGGTGATAGTAACAGAAAATTCAGAAGATGTAGGAAGGTTTTAAGTCACTCTCTATGGATATAAAAAGACAGCAACTCCAGCCTCCCAGGCCAAAATTAACTATTACTATAAACAAATTAAGGATCTGAAGATAGATTAGAGGGGGGGTGAAGATGCAAGTGGAAAACACAGGTTGAAGAAACAAAATATTCTGGATCAAAAGCACAAACAGACTACGTTGATTCTCTTCTTCTTGAGACCCCATTAATATTTCACAGGGACCATGAAGGTACGACTCCACAAAGATGAGAACAGGAAGAGGAAAACTGGAGGAGATTTCTAGAGCAAAGAGAAGTTACATGTGGGCAGAGAGAGGGTTCCGCCCAGAGATGGGCAGGGGGCCTGCAGCGTGGAGGGGCCGACCACCTGTTGGAGCACCAGAAGCTCCGGACTGGGAAACACCTGGCCTGCTCAGATTGGGACTGAGACACTGCTGAAAACAGAGGCATTGATTCCAAGTCCTCCAGGATCAAATGTCTGCATCCCGAACACAGAACACTAGCAACCAAGTATTAATCCCGACTCTTCCCAGACAAGAGATCAGAGTCAGGCTCTCAGGAGAAACTAAATAAATAAGACAGAACTAGAACAGTTACTGGGAAGACTGGTGCCCTGGAACAACGACCTTCACCTGCTTGGATGAGGGGTTCCTCCACGTGAACAGCTGGCTCCTGGCCACCCACCCAGCAGGACACTGATGGACAGGCCTGCCCTACTTACTCAGGGGTCCTCGGCAGCTTTGCAGAGCCCCTCTGGGAGCCTACAAGACTAAGATAAACAGCGGGATAACACCAATGAGCTAGAAAGCTCAAGAACAGTGATGAGCTTTCAGAAAGTTTTACTCTATATGCCCAGAGATGTTCAAGATGATGTCATAATCATGAGATGAAAAACAGGATGATTAGAAAAAGTGCAAGAGAAAATTGGGCAAGCTCAAAACTGAAAACATCATTATCAAATTTTTTTTCCTTTCAACTATTTTATCTTTTAGGTCAGTTTTAGGTTCACAGCAAAATGGAACAAAAAAGTATAAAGAATTGTCCTAAACCCGCTGCTTCCCCATGCCTCTCCTCTAGTAACATGCCCCAGAAGAGGGTACGCTTATTACAAGTGATAAACGTACAATGACATCAATATCACTCAAAGTCCACAGCTGACATCTGGGTTCACTCTTGGTGCTATACACTCAGTGATTTAAACAAAGATACCCACAAAGGTAAAAATGTACCCACCACTACAGAATCTTCTGTAAGTAAATAAAGAACTAAGAAGGTAAATTAAAATAAAAAACTTCAAAGAAAGTCGACAGATGAAAAGATAGGAGTCAGGAACAAAGTGATATCAGAGACAACAAATGAAAGAAAATAATTAGGACAGTAAGGAATGAATTCTCCGGTACCAAAGGATGTAAGTTTTCAGACTGAAAGGGCTCACTCACGGGCCAGCACCTCCACACTCACACGACAGCGTAGCTTTAGGACATTAAAGATCCAGAACCGACTGTAAGGCTTCCAGAGAAAGAGGAAGGAACTCTTAAAAATATAAAAAAATGTTCGACTTCTCTCAGAGGTATGCAAATTAAAATGGAAAGGAGACACTCTTTTTTACCTGTTAGATCCAGAAACATAAAAATGTTAGACTCTTGGAGATGGTGCGGGCAGGAGGAGTCCTCCTGAAGATGGTTGATGGAACAGGCCTCTAAGGAAGTGCTGGCAACAGTCAATAACATTTTGAAGGTGGTCCCTGTCACCTCATCATTCCTTGTCTAGGATGTTATTCTATGCACATTTTTGAAATGACATGTGCATTTTTCATTGCAAAATGTGCATCGTAGGAGCAAATAATTGAAAAAGCAAGTTTATCTGCAAGGCTCTGGATAAATAAGTTTGGTACATCCATACATCAGAAAGCTATGCAGCTAATAAAAAAAAGAACATGAGGCTTTTAAGATCCCTGTCTTTTACTGGAGTTGCTGACAAGCATGAGAACACTCAATGAAGGGCAACCAGAAGTCTGAAACGCTGCCCTAGGTGGAACTCCAGTGAACACTCCTGCTATCTGCTGTCACACTGATCATGTGCATGATTCCAGAGGCCAGGACTGGTATGGCTGGGTAGACGTTTCTGGAGATTTGGGAACAATGTGAAGACCTGCCTAAGGAGGAGAGCTGTCGAGCGGTGATGGAGCAAAGACATGAATTCCGTGCTCCTGTCAAGGCAGGCTCCCCACCTTATATATATGCTCTCAAAAGAGCTCAGTGTTTTTCAAACTGTTTACTGGAACCCAGGACTTTGTAGAGGTGCTTCAGGGATCAGTTCTATAAACAGTTCTTTTTTTAATCATTTTAAAAATATTGAAATACAGCTGATTTACAGTGTGGTGTTTGTTTTAGGTGTATAGCAAAGTGATTCAGGTATAAATATATATTTCAGATTTTTTTCCCTCATAGGTTATTACCAGATATTGACTATAGTTCCCTGTCCTATATAGTAGCTCCTTCTTGATTATCTGTTATATATAATAATGTGTACATGTTAACCCCAAACTCATCCTTAAAGTGTATTCTAACCATTAAATATTAAAACTAAAGTAAATGAACATGTTCAGATGGCTATATACATTAATACAAAATTTTTTATAAACTGAAATTTCATATAACATAAAATTAGCCATTTTAAAGTGAACATGTCAGTAGCCATAAAGTTGTACAACCACCATCTGTATCTAGTTCCCATCTGTATCTAGTTCCCAAACATTTTTATCACCCTGAAAGGAAACCCTGTGTCCATTAAGCAGTCAGTTCCCATTTTTTTCTCCTACTAGGCCCTGGCAACTACCAACCTGTTTTCTGTCTCTTTTGGACATTTCATATGATGGGGCTTTCTTTGTGGCTCAGACAGCAAAGAATTTGCCTGAAATGCAGGAGAACCCAGGTTTGATCCTTGGGTTGGGAAGATCCCCTGGAGGAGGGAATGGCTACCCACTCTGGTATTCTTGCCTGGAGAATTCCATGGACAGAGGAGCCTGGCAGGCTACAGTCCACAGGGTCACAAAGAGTCAGACACATACTGGAATCACACAGTATGTGACTTTTAGTGCCTGGTTTACCTTACTCATTATAAGGTTTTTGAAGTTCATCTATGTTGTAGCATACATCCTTGTTGTTTAGTCACTAAGTTATATCTGACTCTTTACAACCCCATGGACTGGTAGCCCTACCAGGCTCCTCTGTCCGTGGGATTTCCCAGGCAAGAATACTGGAGTGGGTTGCCATTTCCTTCTCCAGGGGATCTTCTTGACCAGGGATTGAACCCACATCTTCTTGTTGGCAGGTGGTTCTTTACCTCTGAGCCACCAGGGAAGCTTCATTCCTTTTCATGGATGAATAATATTCCACTTTATATATGTATATAAAGTGGAGTGTGATAAAAATACATATATGTATATATATGTAAAATTTGCTCTATGTATATATATGCGCACACACACACACCACAAATTACTTTTCCATTCATCTTCAATGGGCATTCGGGTTACTTCCACCTTTTGACAATTGTCAACAGTGTGACTATGAACAATCATATACAACTATTTGTTGGAACACCTTTTTCAGTTCTGGATTTAAACCTGGGAGTGAAACTGCTGAGTCATATGGTAATTCTGTGTTTAACTCTGAAAAGCCATCAACCTATTCTCCACAGTGCCTGAACTATTTTACTTTACCACCAGCAATGTACTAGGTTCTGATTTCTCCACATCGTCACCAACACCTGTTATTTCCCTTTTTTAAAAACTGATACCAAACTAGAGGGGGTGAAGTGGTATTTCATTGTGGTTCTGACCTGTATTTTCACTCCTGACTAACCATTTTAAGAATCTTTTCGTGTGCTTATTGGTCATTTGTATGTTATCTTTAGAGAAAAGTCTATTTAAGAACTCCACACATTTTTAAGTTAAACCTGTCTGTCTTTTTGTTGTTGAGTTACTAGTTCTTTCCATATTCTAGATATGAGGTCCTTATCATTTATATATGATACAAATACATACATACATATATATTTGTGGTGTATGTGTGTGTGTACACATGATTTGCAAATACTCCATTCTGTACATTGTCTTTTTACTTTAGTGCATGATGTCTTTTGATGTACAAAATTTGCTACCTTTATGAAGTCCAATTTATCTTTTTCTTTTCTTACTCTTGACTTCAGTGTCTAAGAAACACTGCTAACTTCAAGATCATGAAGACTTACCCTTGTGTCTTCTTCTAAGAGTTTCACAATTTCAGAGCTTACGTATAGCTCTTTGGTCCATTTTGAGTTAATTCTTCTACATGGTGTGAAGTAGGAGTCCTACCTTGTTCTTTTGCGTGTGGAAATCCAGTTGTCCTTTCACCATTTATTGAAAAGTCTATTCTTTCCCCAGTGAGTAATCTTGGCATTTTTGTTGAAATCAAATGACTACTGATGTATGGGTTTGTTTCTAGACTCTCAATTCTATTCCATTGTTCTATATGCCTATCTGTATGCCAGTAACACATTCTTTGGATTACTGTAGCTTTGTAGTAAATACTTTTTAAAATTTATTTATTTATTTTATTAAAGTATGGTTGATACACAATATTGGGTTAGTTTCAGGTGGTAGAGTAAAAGTTTTGACATTTGCAAGTGTGAGTCTTCCAACTTTGTTCTTTTTCAACATTATTTTTACTTCCTGTATGGGGCCCCTCTTGTAAGTACAATGCTAAAACATTAAACAATAGCAAAACATAATGTGTGTCCATAGTTTAGCTTTATACACATAAATGTTACCAATTTAAATTTTATAAATAATTTTTTAAAAGAATATGTAATCTCTGTAAATACAAATATACTGTTTAGTTAAAAAAAAAAAAAAAGAACCAGGCAGAATACTGTGTAGAGTTTGCTGCCAC
Source organism: Muntiacus reevesi (assembly GCF_963930625.1). NCBI lineage: Eukaryota > Metazoa > Chordata > Mammalia > Artiodactyla > Cervidae > Muntiacus > Muntiacus reevesi. Next base: position 45,804,942 of record NC_089254.1, on the reverse strand, counting down.
TAAAATTTTTTTAAAAAATTACCTGTATATACATAGCATAACCCTGGAAAAATACGCATCTTGGTGCTAAAAGAACTTGACTCCTAAGAAACTGGATTGCTGGGAAACAGGGATAGAAGGGAGATTCCCTTTCACTGACTACTTTTTGTTCCTTTGGAATTTTTGTAAATTATATATGCATATATTGTTGTTTTTGTTGTTTAGTCGCTAAGTCGTGTCCTACTCTTTGCAACCCCATAGACTGTAACCTGCCAGGCTCCTCTGTTCACGGGATTTCCCAGGCAAGAATACTGGAGTGGGTTCCCATTTCCTTCTTCAGGGGATCTTCCCGACCAAAGGATTGAACCCTGTCTCCCAAGTCTCCTGCATTGTCAGGCAGATTCTTTACCAATGAGCCACCAGGGAAGCTCATATAGGCATACTATTTAAATTTAATTAATTGAATTGCCAAACTCTCCATTTGAACCCAGAATGTAATATTGTATCTTTAAGTGAGTTAAGGAAAACTTTTGGAAGAAAGATGGTGGTCAGTTTGCAGGCAGTGGCTTTCATCCCCTTGCTGGGTCGCTGTGTGAGCTCTGGCACCTACTTGTGAAAGAGCAGCCAGGGCTGGAGATGAAGCCAACGGGTCTGTAAAACAGTGCTTTCTTGATGTGATGCTAATTGGCCCCACGGGACCGAATGAGCTCATCAATCCAGGCAACATATGGTCACCTATCAAAATTACAAAGTTTGATTAAATGGTTTACAAATATTTTATTTTTGCTTACTATTTATATTTCAACTTATTTAGAGCAGGTAGGGGGGAATATCAGCTTCATTGATTAGTTCTAGTCCTGGATGTTAAATGTAAAAAAGGATGAAATATAGTGCTATGTAATAATTTTTCATTATCTTGGAATTAGCTGCATTTTAAAATATTATGAAGCTTAAGAATTCATACATGGATGTATGAAAAAGTAATCCCTGCTAAAATACAGAACAATTATTTCTTTTAGAACTTCTCTGTGTGACAGGTGTCTGTTCTAGTCAATCAAGATGTAATTTCCCCATAATTATGCACAGAGTGCAAAGAATGTAGGAAATATTTAATATGCAGAGGCTTATCTCGGGGACTGACAGCTCCTGTAGGAAAACCACATCTTACTCGCCTACAGAATGCAAATTCAAGACTGAGCTCAGTAAAAGGGCCCTGACTCCCTTAAAAAATAACAATTTACTCTCCATTAATGAAAGAGCCTATCATATAGCATAGGACAATTATTTCAGTTTGCCTCACATTAGAAGTATTTCAGAAGAAAAATGGCCTACTGAGTTGAGCATTAAAATATTCATGAAAAGAATATCTTCAAAGAGATTAATAATTATAAATGCTGGGCTCAATGTATGAACATACAGAACTCCAAGAAAAAATGTCCTGAGGTCTAGGAGATGCTAGATTTTCAAGCTAAACAACACCTTTAAGAAAGTCAAATGAGATAGTGGATACAAAGCCACAACTGTGCTTCTTGCTGATTCGTAATTATGGCTTCCCCTTCCTCCTTCCAAGTTTTTCCTTTTCAGGGAAAGGCACCAGACACTGGGGGTCATCCAAGACTCTTTCTGTTAGGTCTCAATTCATTTGATCACCAGGGACCAACTTCTGTTCGTCCTGAGCACTTTATGAAACCATTACTTTCTCCCCTTCCTTAGTTGAGCCTGTTTCTTTTCCCCTTAACAACGCATGGATCGCTGTTTCCTCACTGAGCTCCATCCTTTTGTTCCTGACCTGTCCCTCTCACCTTTAATTCCACCCCTACACTGTCACCAGTGACCTTAGACACCCCTGACTGTTACTGTCGCTGCTTAAAATGCTGCTGCCTACACAGAGTGTGTGTCCACCGCTCCTGTGTGGCATGTGCACTGGTCCTTGCTGACGCAGCAGGTACATCTCAGCCCCCATCAGTGGGTGTCTTCCACTTCAGACTCCAGTGTTGACACTCTCCATTTTTTTCTTTCAACTGGCGATTTCTGACTCATTTTCTGAGGCTCAGTTCAGGTGTCTCTCTGGCTTCCTGGATCCTCAGGTGGGGCTGAGAAGCCCTCATCCTTCCCTAGCCCTGACCATATTACAGCATTTATCACATTTTACCAAATGGATTTTTATGTGTATTTGAATCCCTCACCAAGTATAAGTTCCAAGAGCACAAGAACTATGTCTAAGTATTTTTGTGGCATCCTACGCTTTATACAGGCCCTGGAACACAGTGGGTGGTCAAGGAATTGACCTGAAAGGAGCTGCTATATGATATGCAGATTATATAAGTGGAATATGTAATTCAATTTAAATGCATTTGGGTTATGGCAAATATATATATATGATAAAAACTAGAAATCTGCTTAAAAAATGAACTTAAACTCTTCAACCTTCTATGTTTGGGGATAAATTTCTTATTTCAAGTGGTTATTTTCTGAGAAAAATTAATTTTTACTTATTTATATTTGGTATTGTTCTTAGAAGGATTTCAGATAGTAGGGAAATAAATCAAGATGGTATGAGATCAAATTCAAAAAAAGATCTTTTGGAAATAACTATATAAATACATTTACTTCTTCCCGATAAAATATTCAACAATGGTAATTTATGAACTTGGTAATTTCATGAACTGACTTTTTCTTTTTTGTCCTTACAAACTGTGACCTTTATTTATTTATTTATTTTAAACTGTGACCTTTAAATATACACATATATATTTAAGACTGTCAACAGAGCAGTAAAATCTTTAAAAAGTCTAAAAAAAATCCTATGTTTATAAAAATAACCATTGTATTTAAGTAAAGATGCTCTCTGCTAGGATACACAGGAAAAGTTTTATTATTACTATTTAAAATGCAATCAAACTTTTCACAATACTTTGGAAGAATTAAAGCTCCAATGGTAAGAAAAATCAATTTACTTTAGAAGATGGAACAGAACAGGCAGCGTCCGAGGAAACTATCACTGGGAACTATTTCACTGATGCCTGTTATCACTGCTGAAGCATTAAAATACTGGTTGAAATGAATAGGAAAGTAAACAAACAAAATAGCATCTGGTAGTACCAAAACGCTGCCCTAGAGTGTCTTCACACTGGGTTCTAGTCCTTCCTACTCGAAGTGTGGCCGTGAGAGGGGTGCTCTGCTCTCACCTGGGAGCCTGTGAGAAATACACACTCAGGCCCCACCTCCGATCTACTCACCAGAATCTGCATTTTAAACAAGAGCCTCTGATGACGGATAGGCATATTCAAGTTTGAGAAACTGTTTTTGGTGACCCTGAAATTTTCCCATGCCAAGTTCCGGCCTGAAAATAGAATTCTCCTTGCTGAAGCCTACCCCTAAGGATAAAACTAAGGGTTAATTTCGCTGTCTTCTGTGTCTATCTGAAACAAAATTCAATACTAAATTGATTAATTCCAATACCAAAATTACCATCTTAGACACACACACAGACAATGTTGTATCTTTTCACTAACAACTATTTGAATTCATTTTGGTGAAAGATCACTAGAGATCATAGTTTCCATGTCCTTTGTTTCATAGACTCATTATCATTCTAGATAAAAGAAATCTAAGATTATCAAGAAGCCCATCAAAATATTTCAGTCCCTTATTCTACTATTTAATACTACCAGGAAATTTTTCCACTCATAAGCTAAATTCCTACACTTTCTATCTTAATTCCATTTCTTATTCTTCCATTATTAGTTACCAGCAACCCCATTCTTTACAGCTTTAGTTTAGGTGATAATTCTGGAGGACCTGGATCAAAGTGGACAAAACTTGAACTATGTGGTCCTAAAATAAAGTCTCCAAAGTTACAAAATGTAATCTGTGATCCTAGTGGATATAACATAAACATAACTAGTATCAAAAACCAGGAGCTTTAAAAAGTAATTTCAGGGTATAATATGACCCAGCATAGAAGACTTGGTATAATGCAGCATGAAATGTATTATAAAGTATTCTTTATAAAAACGGCCTTCATGGGATGGGGAGGGAGGTGGGAGGCGGGATCAGGATGGGGAACACATGTGAATCCATGGCTGATTCATGTCAATGTATGGCAAAAACCACTACAATATTGTAAAGTAATTAGCCTACAACTAATAAAAATAAATGAAAAAAATAAATAAATTTTTAAAAAATGGCCTTCTAAAACTTCATCTTTAAGAGTGGGTTTTGATTTAATGTTTTCTTCTCTCAGGCATCAATCTGAAAACTATTAAGATGTTCAGTCTGACCAAAAACAGAACTGAAATAAGTTATAAAAGTTGACTCAGGTTTCACATGAGGACATGGTAGCAAGGGTTCTTTCCCAAATGACCATACAGCAATGAATAAGCATAATCTGCAATGAAGGAAGCAGGGCATTGAGGTCAGGGTGCAGGGCAAAGTCTGAATAGCATGATCACTCGTTCTGAGAGAGGGGTTTCTAGAAATACATCCCAAACCAAAGATGAGAGATTTCAAAACTTTTATGAAGAAAAAAAAAAAATCCTTCTACTTTTAAAATCAAGTAGAAGTTTACTTTTAAAATATGTATGATATCAAAGTCATACATTAAAATATAATACTGGCTGCTGAGAGAGGCACTCCCCCATGGGCCCTGCATACCCCTACTGAGTGGACGAAGAATGCAGTCGTGGCCTCTCTTCATCCAGGCCACTCCTCAGGGCTTTGTCTGCAGTAACCCTTGATGGATGAGCCGGTGCCTTCTTCTGACACACAGCAGGCACTCACACTTGCTCTGACAGCAGCGACCCCTCAGCAACCAGAACACAACCCAATGCACACGCAGGCATCCATGGTGGGGCCTTTACATTGCCCTGGGTGATGTCAGCTTGTAAAGAGGGTGAAATTCAAGACCCTGCACAGTTCTTCATATGGACACTGAAAAAAATCATCTCTATTATTGAGATTTATCTTACCGGATCCAGGTTCTTAAATAGCAGGATATCTTTGCAAGCCTCTTGCAATCGATTTCTTTGATCGTCAGTTTTGGGATGTATAATCTATAAGAACACCAAATCCACAATTAGACTATTCCCCTTACTCATAACAGATAAAATTTCCTAGCAGGTCATTAGAAGGAAAAATGGTTACGGCTGAGGTTCACTTTAGGTGACTAGACATTAACTACCAGCCTGCTAATAGGGGAAAGTAATACAATTTGTCTCAGGGAGGTGGTGGACATTAATTAACACAGCACTTGAATGTTTTTCAAAGACGTGTTTCCCCCAGGTTAGCAGGTTCATTCTGTAAAGGTCTGGACTGGCTAATCACTAAAGACTCTGAAGGTCCAGCGGGAACATAAAAAAGAACTAAGTGTTCTAACAGTTATGTTGAAAATCTACAGACCGTCTTTATTCTGTTTGCGTGCTAGGTCCCCTCAGGTGTATCCGACTCTTTGCGACCTCACCTGGAAGCCCATCAAAATCCTTTAGTCCCTATTCTACTATTTAATACTACCATGAAATTTTTCCACTAATAGTCTGCCAGGCTCCTGTGTTCACAGGATTCTCCAGGCAAGAAGAGTGAAGTGGATTACCGTGCCCTCCTCCAGGGGATCTTCCCGACCCAGGGATCAAACCCTTATCTCATGTCTCCCACATTTGCAGGCAGATTCTTTGCAACAAGCACCACCTGGGAAGCCCTTATGCTATGTAACACTCTTTGAATATTCTTTAATACTGTTTCATACTTTTTACCACTAAACTTAATGCTCTTTCAGAATGTAGCCCCTTTCTTCAAAACTTGATAAAATCTCTAGATGTGAGTAAATTCTTACCTGTATATTAGATATTAAATGCATTTTTATGCATAACACATGTAACCGAGCCCACAGGGAGTGGTTTTCCACAGGGAGCAAGCAATCATGTACTGTCACATCAGGAGACTATGGATTTGAGGGAAAATGAATCTAACACTCCCGGTGAGCTCCTTTGAGAACGAGCTCAAAGAAGACCACTGCACCAGATGCTCAAACGTTCAACCTGGAGGGTGAAGGCCAAGAGGATGCCCTCTGTAAGTGAGCTGGCCAGCTCTTCAGGGTCCCTTCTGACCACCAGAAGGCTCAACTGACTTGGACCCAAAGGCCCATTCTTTTGTGAACATGGGTACCATATAACTATAAAATGGGGTAACGAGGCAAGACACGGTCCTAAAAGCAGAAGACACCTAGTGGGTCTCCTGGAGACCCATGCATCACCTTTTCCTACTCTAATGTCACACACACAGTGACGGAGGACGTGATGATGAGCAGGGGCCCCACCATCGGAACAACCAGGATCAGCTGGGGCTTAGCTTTGTGTCCATGACTATATCAGAACTCACAATGGGAAATTAGAATCAGCATTTCAAACCCACCTCAGATGGCTAAAAGCGAGAGGCCCAAGAAGAACTGAGGAAAGGTACAGCATGTGTGTACTATTTATGTGTGTGCTGTTCACATACTATTAGCCAGTGAGAGAGGGAAGCTGTTGCAGATTTTTCTTTAAAAGGGTAAGGGACATGCAAACTAGTATTTCCTATCTAACCAATATTCACATCAAACTAGATTCTATTATGGCATGTGGACCTAGAAAAAGCAGATCCTGCTGCCTAAGAACTCACTGCTATTTAAGAATCTTAAAAAATTTGGATATGAACTAAATCATGCCAACCAAAATTCGTATCTACCTACGTCAAATAGGGATGATTTTAACACAATCAAACAGAATAAAACAAAAAGTTATTTCTCACTTCACAAAAACCATCTGGAACTTCAAACTGAAGTGATCATAAATGTTTGCCTACTGAGAAACTCTCTCCTCAGAGAGAAAAGGTTGGGGATACCATGTCACAGATGTTGAAAATAATGTTTTGAGCCCAAGATGGAGCCACTCCTGCCCAGGGTGCCACAACAGCAAAGCAAAGCCTAGATCACTCCCACGTCTCTAGAAGTGCTCCACTTTGCCAGCAATACAGCATATCCAGTCAGCCGATCCCCAGAGGCCAAGCCAAATCTGGGCTCTATGCTCACTTCCTTGTTCCTCATTCACTTTCTGTTTTTCTCTTCCTTGTTCCTTATTCTTTATCCTCTAAAAGTTCCCTGACCTCCACCCCATTTTGTAGTTCTCTGGACGCTTGGGAATGGAGACTGCCTGCTTCATGCAGCATTAAATAAAATTTATGTCACCTAAACTGTCTTCTTTAATCATTTTCAACACCATATTGCACCTGATTTACTTTTGTCATCAATTTAAGTCTTTCTCCCCCAACCCATTCGCTTTGTATGAACACCTCACACAAAAACCCATCTTCTTCTTCTCTCTCTCCTGCTACTTCTCTTAAGAATTCATAGTTCCAAATTCTGTTTCTCCATCCTGCCGCCACTGCTACTGCGTACTGCTCTCCTGTCTGCTTTCTTTTTTCCCCTCTCTTCCTTCTGCCTGCCATCACTCGTCAGGGTCTTTTATTTATCATAGTCGCCCCTCACCCTCAACCTCTGCCATTAAAATTCCTGCTCTACATCCTGAAAAGCAAACAGTCAGAAATCAGGTGAATCTTTGAAGCTCTGCCCTCCCTGCCCTGAACCAACTGTTCAGATGCTCTCCTCCTCCTACAGACTCATTTCCTTCTGTTGGGTTTGGTGGGATCTGACATCTGAGATCTCCATCTGGACAATTAAGGTCTTCAGCAATGTGCCCAAGCGTGATTTCTACTAGGGGCAATTTTGTTTTTCATTATTTATTTCTGATTTCAAGATAAAAATCTTTTTGTTCAAACAAATATTGATGTGGCATTTACCATGTGCCAGGCACTGTTTTAAGGGCTTCACAAATATTAATTCGCTTTATTCTAGTAATAGGCAGTGTACATGGCACAGTGGTAAAGAATCTGCCTGCCAATGCAGGAGACCCAAGAGACATGGGTTTAATACTTGGGTCGGGAAGATTTCCTGGGGTAGAAAGTGGCAACCCGCTCCAGGATTCTTGCCTGGAAAATTCCATGAACAGAGGCGCCTGGCAGGCTATAGTCCATAGGGTCACATTCCATTGGATACAACTGAGCGCGCGCACACATACATCACAGTAACAGGCCCCAGGAAGCAGGTGACTGCTCAGAGAAATGAGTCAGAGAAAGACAAACGCTGCATGACCTCTCAAAAGGAGAAACGTAAGAAAATTAACTTGCCCAGGCAACTTCTTCAATGTGACACGGTTCAGAAGTTGTAGTGCTGGGATTCACCCCAGGCAGGCTAGCCACAGAGTTCTTACTATCAGCCGAGGTCAGCACACCAATGCCTGAAGGTCAAATTTCTTTCTGTGTGATCCCTACACTGAGAACGATTTTTTTAATGACTGTGGGAGGATAATCAAAAGAATGTTTCCTAACATATGAAAATTATAAGAAATTCAAATGTCCACAAGTAAAGTTTCACGGGTCACAGTCACATGTGTTCATTTATGTATTGTCTATGGCTGCTTCTAAGCTGTAACAGCAGAGCTGAAGAGCTGTGACAGAAACGGAACGGCCCCCAAAGCATGAAGTATTTATTATTTGCAAATAGAATTCCCAGGAAAAAAAACTTTACAGGAAAAGTTTGTCAACTACTGCTATAAACCTCTGCTGTCTTTCAATTAAAAAAAAAAAAACAGAAGAAACAATAAGACTGACTGACACGTTTTCTTTAAAGAAAACACTGTGCATCTATTTTGTTAAGCAAGGGAGGTCTGTACAAGATGTTTTCATATCTGTCCAGTATGTTCTCCACACAGAGCTGAAAGTAATCTTTTAGACGTTTAAATCAGAACACCCCATTCTCCAGAGCAAACCCTCGGTAGAGGCCATCACATTCCCACCTCCTCCTCGGCCTTCACCTCAGCCACACCAGCCCTCACTCAGAGCCTCCAACTCTTCCCACTCTGACGGGCTTGGGTTAACCCAAAATGCACTCCCAGACTTTTGGCAAGATTCTCTCTGCATTCATCCTGTGGTTTCACTTCAAGGAGCCCTTCTCCCACTATTCTGTTTCATTTCGGACCTAGTTGATCTGGGGGGTTTGGTTTTAATTCCTATACCCTATCACACTGTCCTTTCAACAGTTCATATTTTGTGACTGCTAATTTGCTAGCTTTCTGTTAGCTTCTGTTATTAGACTCTGAGCTCCAAGACGGCAAGGGCTTGTCCACCACGTTCACCACTGTATACTTAGCATTCGACCAGATAGATATGCAGAAAGCACTCCCAAAACATTTCATGAAGTACAAAATGAAGAAGTACTCCACTCTTAAATTTACTAGCTCTTCTCTGCCCATTTCTACATGGTAGATGTACATAGCCCTTACATTTTCATTTATTAAATGTATTCCAAGTAAAATCTAATTTGTTATTTTCCAAAGTCAATCTTAAGAACTTAAATTTTCTTTGAATACATATTATTTTATAAAAAAAAATAAATACCTATTTACACAACTCTGAGATTACAGGTTTTTGTTGTTGCTTAGTCACTAAGTTGTATCTGACTCTTCATGACCCTACAGACTGTTGCCTGCCAGGCTCCTCTGTCCATGGGATTCTCTAGGTAAGAATACTGGAGTGGGTTGCCATTTCCTTCCTTCAGGGGATCTCTCAGACACAGGGATCAAACTTATGTCTCCTGCTTGGCAGGCAGATTTTTTTTTTTTTTTTACCATTGACCCACCAGGGAAGTCCAATAAAATAAACACAGTCTTTGAAATAAGACAAAATGTCCAAATGAAAAGTGAATTTATCAAAATGCACTGTATGTTTTCCTTATGGACATTTTCTAAAGCCAATTAACTTTGAAATCTGTAACAATCATTTCTAAAGGCTATGGTACAAACTGCCTTATAGTGTCTATTGCTAAGAGAAAAGTTGTAAAGCTTTTAGCAACATGTTTAGAGAAGAGTCAACTTAATGAAAACCCCAAGACACTTTATTATAATGATTAATCATTAATTAATTAATTACCAAAAATCTACTAAAGTAACGTCAAAGTTGTGTCACAGGCACAACTTGGGTTGAATGTGCAACCCGCAAAGATGCCTCCTTCACAAGGAACTGCCCTTATCTATCTATTTATATACCTTTCAAAAAATTATAAAAATTTTATTATAAAAAATTATTTTTAAAAAGTTGTATTAGTTTCAGATATAAAGCAATTGTTATATATATATGCATATATATTTATGTTTTTCAGATTTTTTTCCATTATAGGTTATTACAAATATTGAATATAGTTCACTGTGCTATGTTGGTTATTGTTCTTTACCTATTTTATAAATACATATATATATAGTAGTGTGTGTATGTTAATCCCAAACACCTAATTTCTCTCTCCCCCAACTCCCACTATCTACTACAGTAGCCATAAATTTGTTTTCTATGCCTATGAGTCTATTTCTGTTTTGTAAATAAGTTGGCTTATACAATTTTTTAAGATTTCACATATAAGTAATGTCATATGATATCTGTCTTTGTCTTACTTCACTCAGTATAACAATTTCTAGGTTTATCTATGTTGCTACAGATGGCATTACTCCATTCTTTTTATGGCTGAGTAGTATTCTACTGTATATATTTACCACATCTTTCTCCATTCATCTGTTGATGGACATGTAGGTTGTTTCCAAGTCTTGGCTGTTACATAAATGGTGCTGCTATGAGCCCCAGGGTGCATGCATCTTTTTGAATTAAAGTTTTCTCTGGATGTATGCCCAGGAGTGGGATTGTAGGATACCCTCATTTATAAGTGAGACCCCATAGTTAGGTCTGTACTCCTTGGCCTGGCCCCCAACCCCAAGGTCAGGTCTGTGAAAACTCCCCACAAGGAAACTCGGACTGTGATCTCAGACAGACATAGGAGTTGGTGGTAGCCGAGTCCCTTTCAGTGTTGATACTGAGTGTACACCGGTGCTGTGAAAGGACCCCAGAGGGGCTGACTCCTGCCTGCCAGCCACAGCCTGGGGTTTTCTTTAACTCCTTCAGGAATTCTGTACGATCTCCAAGCACATGTCCAGTAATTCCCCAATGTTTTTGGTTTTTAATCTCAATGTGATTAGGGGTTTCTTTCCCCCAGCCAAATGACTCTCACCTGGTATAGTCCCCCGCAACAAGACTGTCAGCAATTAGCTGGAGTGATCCAATCAAACCGCTTTACTATGGCATGGACCAAATGGTAGCTAACAGTTGTCGAGTCCATGAGATACCATATATTGCTTTCAAACTATATTTTTAAATGTTCTTTTTAATTTAAATTTTTACTAAGTCAAACCAGCTCATCAAACATCTCAATTACTAAGCTTTATCATAATACATTTATACACAAATACAAAGAATAATTGGAGGAGGAAATGGCAACCCACTTCAACATTCTTGCCTGGAAAATTGCACGGAAAGAGGAGTCTGGAGGGCTAGAGTCCATGGCGTTGCAAAGAGTCAAACATGACTGAGCACATATACATACACACACACACACACACAAAATGCTGTCTTCAAAGTAACCTATTATTGTTTCGTTGAAATACATAAATAAAGTGTAGGATAGGGGAGGGTTGTTTGGACCACATTATAGTGGTTATAGCACATTAAACATTAGTGATGATACCTCGACCCTAAGGCAAGATAATTTTCAGACTGGAATTTATGGACATCATAAAAATATGTAAGTTTTGGTTCTCAGAAGTGAACACTGCAAGTCTGGTACTGTCCCCATCATGGACAATTGTGAAATGGGATTTCCTTAAAAATCTTCTGTGTCATTTAAGGTTCCTGATCTTTCTATCACTGAATTTTATTTACATTTCAGGGAGCATAATGATGTAATGACTTACAGACCCAGTATTCTGCTTTTCTATAAAACTCAACCTTATTGAAGTATTTTTCAGAGCTACGGAAATAAGATTTTCTTTTCATTTTTTAACACCAAATGAAAAAAAAAGAACTTTTGCAATGTACTCAAAAATAAATAAATAAATGATTGCTTTCCATTTCCAGGCTCAGTAACCTCCTATTTAGTTTACTTTCTACTAAATAAGTAATAGGAGAACGGAGCGAAAGGACATAGTTTAAAAAGTGTTTCAAACCAGACAAATTCTTGCAAAAACATTAGGCCCTCCAAATCAGTTTCTGAGCAAACAATCAGATACACAGACTTTAAAAAATAATAACTGCTGTACTGACACTTTAGATGTAATTTTATTGTGTCTGTTGTTGTTTCAGAGTAAGCATCTGTTGTGATAAATTAGTAGGAGCAGGAGTCTTTTCCCAGTATTTTTCTTTGCTAGAAATACTTACTTGTCTAAGAAAAATAACATTATCACTTTGGGAAAGATAGCTAAAAACATTTTTCATCACAGGCTATATTTATGCAAGAGAAATAAAAGCACAACTTCAGTGAGTTATTATGTCCATCTCTCCAAAGAGAGAGATGCTTTGGATCAAAGTAACCACACAGAACATGAAGCAGTAAGCTATCAGAGAGAAGACTATGAAAAGAAACAGTCAAAATAATTCCATTATGCTTTCTGTTAATCTATAAGCCTGTTAACATCTTTTCTATTATTATTTTCCTTATCCAAGACCAGAGTATAATGTAAAATTAATGCATTCAGTAAGTTACATACCCTGGATTCAGCATCATCTTCCTCTTCATCAGGATTATAAGCTTCTGCACATACTGTCAAGGGAAACATGGAAATTTTAAAGATTCCTTCACCAAGAAACATGCTACAATAAATATATCTTTTTAAAATAAATATATCTTTAAAAATTAATGAACAAAAAGAATGCTGTGGTGTAAAAAAGCATGAATTCACCTCATCCAGGGCAAGTAGTCTACCCCACAAAACCAGTTTGCTATTGCAGTTTATAAGGAATTTACTATAAAGCTGCCCTTTTAGGCACTGATAACTTCATTTCTTTCTTTTACTCAGAGATACATAGCTAACCTCTTTCACCTTCATTTCCAAGCTAGAGAAATGGTTAAGATTAAAAAATTACTGGAAAGAACAGGCACACACAAAATCTAAGTCTGCTTTGAAATGGTCAATTTAATCATGCAATTATGAGTAACTTGCATAAATTATCCATAATTCAATCTTCCAGGAATAAATACTATTAATATTTTGCATATTCCTTTCCAGTCTTTATTCTGAGCTGAGTTCATACTGCATTCAAAATTTTAAAACTTGCTTTTTCATTTAACAGTGTAAGAATTCTGCATGCCATTGGAAACATTTTATAAATATTTTTTAAAGACTGCCAATTATTTATCATAAGCTCCAATTTACTACTCCCCTAACGCTTGACACAAAACTGGCTTCTATTGAAACAACCTTGTAGTAAATATCTTCATGCACAAATACTTGTCTACATTTCAGATTATGTTGTAGCATTATTCCCAAATGTTATTTTGGGGGCTAAAAGGTATGATAACTTTTAAGGCATATTTATCACATTTCTTCTCAGGGGGATTATACCCATCCAGTGTTCTATAAGGAATGTGTGAGGAGACTGCCCTAAATGGTACCACATAGTTAGATATTATTGCCAATTTAAATGAAAAAAAGATTTAAATTTTTAAGTATTATTGAATTTGAACAATTTTCAAATGTTTGTAAGCCGACTGTATATCCTCTTTTGTCCCTATGCCTGAGACATTTACTTCTGTATTTTATTTTCTTTTTGATTTACATTGGTTTCTCGACACCAGTTTGACATATCTCTTATAATCATTTTATCCAATTTGCTTTTTTTCTTTGGCCATGCTATGTGCTTGCAGGATCTTAGTTCCCAGACTATGGATTAAAGTCAGACCAAGGCAGTGAAAGCACGGTGTCCTAACTACTGGACGGCAGGAAATCCCCTCCAGTTTGCTTTTTAACTATACTTACTAGGTCTTTTTTTTTTTTTTTTTTTAACCAATTACTCATGTTTTTTGTTTTTAGTGTAATGACATTGAGAAAAAAATTACCCAATATGATTTAAACCTGATGTTAAACATCACGAAAGTACCACTGCTTCTGAGTTTGGTATTTGCAAATCTTTTTTATTTGCAAATTTACAGATCTGTAACTTCTCTTCTTTCAGTCTGTAAAGGGAGACCTTTTTACATTTATCCTTTAATCCAGGTAGGTGGTACTAGTGGTAAAAAAAACCTGCCTGTCAATGCTGGAGATACTGAGTCACGTGTTCAATCCCTGAGTCGGGAAGATCCCCTGGAGGAGGGCATGGGAACTCACTCCAGCATTCTTGCCTGGAGAATCCCATGGACAGAGGAGCCTGGCAGGTTACAGTCCATAGGGTCGCAAGGAGCCAGACACAACTGAAGCGACTTAGCACATACACTTTAATCCATGTGGACTTGATTCTGGCATGGACATAGAAATTTAAAGAGCAGAGGACAGGTGAAAGGCTGACAAATGTCTTTCCAGGGGACTCAGAAGTACTGTCATCTTTAGTCCAAGGACTGTAAATATTATGAAATCTGCCAGTAGCTTTCTTTTTACAAGCGTTGTTCTTACATACCTTAGCCAGTGAGTGATTCTTAACCAGGGCCTATTCTGTCCCCCAGTATGACACTTAGGCAACATCTGGAGACACTTTGGCTGTTACATCTGTAAGGGGTCAAGAGGAAGCTGCTGTGGGAAGCTAGTAGACACCCCATCATGCACAGGACAGCTCTCCCTCCTCCCTCCTTCCAACAAAGAGGGATCTGATCCAAAATGTCAACAGTGCTGAGGTTGAGAAGCCTTGACAAGGTGTATATTTTCTCCTTCAGTCTCACAACAACCCTTGGTGTCATATCACCACTTGGGAGATGAAAGAACAGGGCATAGTTATACATCTTGGCCAAGATCACACAATGTGGTACCAACCACAGGACTTGATCCCAGGGCTATCTGGCTCACTCCAAACACCCTCTTCTTCTTCTTTTTTAATGTTTTAAAAAGCAGCTTAATTGAGATATAATTCACATGCCATACAATTCACCCATGTAAAGTGTACACTCAATGTTTTTGGTATGTTACATTATTAATTTATTGTAGCAGGTCCTGGAACTTCATTCCTTTTTATGGAAAGGTCTTGTTCTTAACCACTGTTCTGCCTTTGCTGGCTTTGGTGAATTCACCAACACAATACCTGGACCTCAGAAATATAATGGAAGGGGGCTTTCTCCCAGGGACAGGCTCCCATTAAAGAACCTCACTGATGAACATCACCAGGATGCCAGCTTAGTAACTAACTTTCGGAATTATTACGGAGTCACCGTAACCAGCCAGCTCTCTCCCTGCAGGAAGACCACAGAAGCCAAATCACAATTAAAAGCTTCCTTTTCGAGAAGGAGATGGGAGGAGGAGAGAGCCTGTCAGATAAACTATTTAACGCGTCAGTCTGGGACAGCCCACGGCACACACATGAAACACACACAGTCCTGCGAATGTGGCCCAGACTCTAGAATTGTGTTGCCACAACCTTCCTAGAAGCAGGAGATCATCTATCTCTAAAGCTTGGCTCTGTCATTTTTTTTTTCCCCTGTCTGACCAACCTCACAGGCGGGACTAATATATAACTTGCAGGGCTCAGTGCACAGTGAAAATACAGGCCCATTTTCATAAATTAAAAAATTTTAAGAGAACAAGAGCAGAACATTAAACCAAAGTTGAGGCTCTTGAGAGTGTAGGGACCACAAAGTCAACCATTCTAATGGTGTCTATATGTTCAGTGAGGTGATATTGTAAGATATTATGTTCTTCAAGGTAACCTGTTATATACAGCACCTTGACCCATTAGTGTTGATCTTCAGCTTTAATTCACAGAAGGAAACCTTAATCCTCTAATTTATGTTTCAAGCACCTAAATGCTGACTAAAAATCATCACGCAAGAATCTATTCTCTTTCTAAACAATGTATCACTTGCTTCAGTATTATTATTTAATACCCTTCTGATTTGTGAAACCTACCTTATCACATATTTGTTTATTTCTTTCTGGACTATTCATTCCATTGAATCATTTGTTGTTCCAATATTACAAGGTTTAGCTCTTGGCACTGAAGTGCGGTAGTTTCACTATACCCAAATTCATCTACTGCACCTCCTATACTGCCATGGGGCCCTCACACCTCCTTACTTTCACTGACACAGTCTCCTCTGATTGGAATTTCCCCCACGTCCTTTCCAAGCCATCCTTTCTCTTCAGCCCCAGCTGAAAAATCAGATCAATGGCAGAGTTGTGAGTTCCAACAGAGACTCTATGGCCTACAAGCCTAAAATATTTACAATCTGGTTTTTACAAGATGAATTTTGTCTCTCCAAATTTTATATATTGAAGCCCTAACCCCTAATGCCTCAAAATGTGACAGTATTTGGAGGTAAAGCCTTTAAAGGGGCGATTAACTTAAAATCAAACAATTAGGTTGGGCCCTAATCCAATCTGACTTGTGTCTTTATAATAAGAGGAGCTCTGGACAGAGACACACCAAGGATGCACACTCGTGGAGGAAGGGCCATGAGACAGCATGGTGAGAAGGTGGTCTTCTGCAAACCAAGGAAAAAAGCCTTATGAGAAACTAAATATGCTGACATGTTGCTCTTAGCTTCCTACCCTCCAGAACTGTGAGAAAATACATTACTGTGGTTTAAGTCAAAAAAATAAAGTGAGATCAAGAGTCAAACATTGACCTCTGGCTTAGACAGGGCCAACTTAGGACACCCCACTGCTGTGCTTTGTACTGTCCCCAGAGTGTGGACAGAGTCCATTACCATCACCTTAACACTTTACCAAACAGGTTACCACCTGTGCCCCGCCCAGGCAGAACTGTAGCCCTTCGGAAACTATGTTCATTTCTATATGTCCCTAGTACTGACCAGTGGCTTAGTGGTAAAGAATCCATCTTCGATGCAGGAGACACAGGTTCAATCCCTGGGTTGGGAAGAACCCCTGGAGAAGGAAATGGCAACCCATCCCAGTATTCTTGCCTGGGAAATCCCATGGACACAGGAGCCAGGTGGGTTACAGTCCAGGGGGTTGCAAAAGAGTCAGAAACAACTTGTGGAACTTGGCCCTCAATCTTTTCATGCACTAAACACACACACACACACACACACACACACACACACACACACACACACACACACACAATGTGACAGACAAAGGCCAAAGGTTTCTTTTTCCTACATTTAAAAGCACGTTGTCTTTTTCAACATCATTTCCAGTAGGGTGACCAAAAACTCACTTCAATTCTGACACTACCTATCCAAAGTTAGCATTATATTCCAAGAGTTGAAGCAGTAGTCCCACAAGACTGCCCCCACTTTAGGCATTAATCCCAATTCCCAGGCTACTGTACTTCTGACCTGGAGAAGGCAATGGCACCCCACTCCAGTACTCTTGCCTGGAAAATCCCGTGGATGGAGGAGCCTGATAGGCTGCAGTCCATGGGGTCGCTAAGAGTCAGACACGACTGAGCGAGTTCACTTTCACTTTTCACTTTCACGCATTGGAGAAGGAAATGGCAACCCACTCCAGTGTTCTTGCCTGGAGAATCCAAGGGACAGAGGAGCCTGGTGGGCTGACATCTATGGGGTCGCACAGAGTTGGACATGACTGAAGTGACTTAGCAGCAGCAGCAGTACTTCTGACCAGCAGGCTATAAACTGAGGGTTCCCACAACACCCTCCTCTAGTTTGATAATTCAGTAGAATGACTCACAGAACTTGGGAAGTACTTGCCTTTCTGTTACTGGTTTATTATAAAGAATACAACTCAAGAATAGCCAAATGGATGAGAAATATAGGGTGAGACACGGTGGGAGGGGCGCAGCCTCCATGCCCTCTCTGGGTGCCACCCTCCCAGCTTCGTGCTGTGCGCCCCAGTCTGCAAGCTCTCTGCAGCTGATCATTCAGGGGTTTCTATGGCGGTTCTGTTACCTGGGCACAAACCAGTGGCCTTTGGTTAAACCAGTGGCCATGGATTAAACCAGTGGCCTTTGGTGATTAACCTCCATCTTCAGTCCCTCTTCCCTACTTCGAGGCTGGACTGAGTTCCAAGCTTCCAATCATAGTTTGGTCTTTCTGGGACCAGCCCCCATTCTGAAGCTATTCAGAAGCCCCTTGGCCAAGAAAGTGGTGAGCACACCAAAGAAATCAGGAGATCCCCAGGGTTTTAGCAGCTCTGTGCCAGGCGCCAGGACCAAGTATCTTTTTCTTTTTATACTGCACAAGGGATTACACCAACTCCCAGGGGTTTTCACCAAGTGCCCACTATCCTTTGATGGGAATGTATAAAAATCAGTACAGTCAAAACAACTGTGCCCTGGACAAGTTTACCCTGTGAGTTCTGAAAAAGCCAACAAATAAAGGAAGCGGGCCCAGCTCCATGAGCCCACTGGGCCTCAGCACCTGGCGTGGAGCCTTGCACACACAGTACAGCCTCAATAAATATTTGCTGAAGGAATCAAAAGCAAATGTGGCCTGCAGAGAAAGACTGCGTGCTTCAGAGGTCTAAAACCTAAAAAAAAATGGACTTCTACAAAATATGTAAAATTTACTTCCCCAATGTTCTCAATGCACTAAGATTTCAGCATACTTATTTAAATGATAATCAGCTTAAAATAAAGCTATTATAAAAGCACAGGTGTATTAGGCAACTGAGTTCTGATGCAATGTGGTTAAACTTAGCTTACTGAAGTGGAAATGAGCTCCTACAAAGGGAAAAAAATGTACCTTTTACAAATACTAGTTTAAGGCACGCATTTTCAAACAAGATTAGTTGGGGGAAGGGGTAAAAAGAAAAAAAAAAATAAACTTTACTTTTACTTTACTTTTCTTCCATATAAACCATAGATATACATACAATTGTTATTTAGCCTGGGAAATCCCATGGACGGAGGAGCCTGGTAAGCTACAGTCCATGGGGTCACAAAGTGAATGAACTGAACTGAACTGAAATAAGATATATGTTATATATTATAATATATATTATATAATAGTATAATTATATTAAAGGTATATATATATATATATATACACACCCTTATATATCATATACCCTATGTAATATACCCTTATATATTATATAATATATACCCTTATATATATATATATAGGGTATAATATATACCCTATATATATATATATTATACCCTGTATAATATACCCTTATATATTATATAATATATATAATATTATATATAAAGTGAAGTGAAGTGAAGTCACTCAGTCGTGTCCGACTCATTGCGACCCCATGGACTGTAGCCTACCAGGATCCTCAGTCCATGGGATTTTCCAGGCAAGAATACTGGAGTGGGTTGCCATTTCCTTTTCCAGGGGATCTTCCCAACCCAGGGATTGAACCCGGGTCTCCCGCATTGTAGGCAGACGCTTTACCACCTGAGCTACCAGGGAAGCCCATATAATATTATATAAAATTATATATTAATATATAATAATATCATTATATATAATATATTACAACATATTATATATAATATATAAAGTATATATAATATATATAATGTATATTACCATTATATAAAACATATTATATATTATAATATAATATATAAGCATAATATATTATATATAATTATGTATATTATATATAATATAATTATATTGTATATTGTATTATTTATACATAATATATACATGTATGTATATATATTTATCTATATAAAATTGAGTCACCTGAAAGTATCACAATATTACAGATCAACTGTATTTCAGTAAATATTTAAAAAGTAATATAAATACATAGATGTAGCAAATTACATAGTATAATATAGAGTGATAACACAGATACTTTGCATCATTCTCTCTGCATCACCTCCCACATTTCAAAACCAATTTTTTTAAGTGAGTAAGTTCAGACTTCCTGTGGGTCATTTCGCCTTGGAATCTTTTTCCATTACAGTCATTAAAAGTACTGAGTACCACTGCCTATGCTATAAGTAGGTCCTTGTTTCCTTGTTGGTAAATACTACATATAACTATGTACCATGTATAAACTACTTGTTCTCTAGGCGATCACAGCCTAGAAAGCAGGACAGAATAACCACGATACCATCAATGCCACAATGAAGGTGTGTACAAAGTGCACAGGAGCGAGGAAGAGAAAGAGGTAGCCTGCTGCTCAGAGAACACGGCTTTGCAGAAAAAGGGACTCCTTAAACTAATAACGAAGAATGGGAAGAAGTTTCTTGAGAAAAGAGAAGATTTTGTTCACTGCTATATACCACTTGGAAGAATGAATGGCACGTGTAAATGTTAACAAACACAGCTGAAGACATGAACAGTTATTCTAGTTATCTCTTTTTTGACCCTTAGACCTAGGAAAATTCCATCTGTCAGGGTAGACTGGCTTATGCTTCAGTAACAAGCATCCCCAAATCATCATGATTTAAAAAAACAGAAGTTTACATCTTGTTTACCCTGCATGTCTATCTCACTACGGTGGGAAACCCCTGTGGGCTTCATAGAGCCCTGAAGGTCCACAGAACAGCCTCCATTTAGAATGTTACCAGTCTCCAAGACAGTGGCAAATTACCCACTGGCTACTGATGGGGCTCAAGACATGGCACCCCAAAACACAGTACCTCAAAAATGGCACCTTGACATACCACTTAAGACTGACGGAGTTTGTGAAAATGTCAAAAGCAGGAAAGTCACTCTGACCTTCACCCCTCTCCCCAGCCCCTCTTCCCTGGAAGAAGAGAGAACCCCCCATGTGAAAGGTACCTTCTTCTGCCTATACCAGGAGGAAAAGAAACATTCTTAGTAGCTGGGCAGAGAAGGCTGTATAAACAAACCTTGTTACTCCTTCACTGTTTACTGCCCACAGCTCAAATTCCTCTGTCATGTCAGCTCTTCACAAATGTATTGTTTCTTTGTCTGAAAGATATTAAAGTCTCCTGTTCTGGTCACTTCTTTGGGTCTTCATTTTCTTGTAAAGGCTCCTACTGCGGCTAAGTTGCTTCAGTCGTGTCCAACTCTTTGAGACCTCACAGACGCCCACCAGGTTTCTCTGTTCATGGGATTCTCCAGGCAGGAATATTAGAGTGGGTTGCCAGGCTCCTCCAGGGGATCTTCCCAACCCAGGGATCAAACCCATGTCTCTTGTGTCTCCTGCATTGACAGGTGGGTTCTTTACCACTAGCACCAACTGGGCAGTCCCAAAGGCTCCTATGTGTATGTAAAAATTCAATAAAAATTTGTATGCTTCTCTTGGGGTAACCTTGTATCAGTTTAATTCTTAAGCCCAGCTAGAGACCCAAAGAGGGTACTGGAGAAATTTTCCTCCCCCATGTTCCCAAAGCTTCAGTGTGGAAGTGACACGTCACCTCTGCCAAGAAGGTACATACACCACATTTCACAGGACAAGCAGCATGATCTTTCCAGAGAGACAGGGACGTGCAATCTGTAAAGGCCCCGAACCCAAGCCTTCCTATCCCTATTTCTTTTCAGGGACTTACAAGGAGAGAGAAGAGGTATTGAAATCAACCTCACAGTTTATGTACAAATAGGGAGAAAAACTTCTTCACTTAAAAATCTACAGAATAAGGCTGATCAACTCAAAAGAATCATTACCCTTTCCTTAAAAGTACTTTTTGAATATTAATTGACCATTCAGCTATTTAATGTACAACTTAATATCTTACTATTTCCTGCATCACAATATTAGAAGTTGTTATAATCGATCATGTTACTGCCTAGATTTTAGGTACAAACAGAGCAATATAAATACAACCTGTACCTATCTTGCAGTAATGCTGGCAGGCTTCACTGAATAGTATTTAAGTGGATATTTAATTTCCAGGTCAATTATGTTCATGTCAGAAAAATTAATTTAAAGATTTTAGCCAAGGTACCTAACTGTATAATCTTGTCTTGGTGAAATGATTAAATACACACCTTCCACTTAATCTAGTCGGTTTTATCTCTCCCCAAGGATATCAACAGGGCTTTAAAAATCAGCCCCTCAAAACCACTTTCTGGTTCTCCATAAATTTCTGAATTAAAAAAAAATTTTTATTTTATATTAGAGTATAGCTGACTTATGATGTTGTCTTAGTTTCAGGTATACACCAAAGTGATTCAGTTATACATATACATATATTTATTCTTTTTCAGATTATTTTCCCATGTAGGTTATTATGGAGTATTGAGTAGAATTCCCTGTGGTATGTAGTCGGTCATTGCTGATTATCTATTTTATATATATAATAGTGGCATGTATATGTTAATCCCAACCTCCTAATTTATCCCTTCCCTTTCCCCTCCTAACCATAAATTTTTTTCTAAATCTATGAGTCTGTTTCTGTTTTGTTCGTAAATAAGTTCATTACTATCATTTTTAAAGATTCTACATATAAGTGATATCATATGATACTTGTCTTTCTCTGTCTGATTTACTTCACTTAGTATGATAATCCCTAGATACATCCATGTTGCTATAAATGGCTTTACTTCACTCTTTTTATAAAACATTCTTTTAAATCTTCATTCATGTAGGTTCCTAAAGCATCAAACATATAATCACCAATTTTAAAAAGTTTTTACAAATTTTTTCCTGTTACTTCCACTAGAAAATATTATATTATCTCATAAGTATTTTAGAAGAAGTATTAAACATTTCACTAAACCACCCTGATTCATCACAAAACCATTATTTTTGTTGCCCTTTAAGAGAGAGATTTAGAATAAGATTATATAATTGACGCATTTCTATCCACGCTTTTTTATTTTTAAAAACAATTTTCCTCCAACTGTATACCATGCTTCTTTAAGTGATTGTACTATCAGGAACCATTCATACCTCAGAAGTAAAGCAACAGAACTCAAAACATTCTTTAATCTGTTTTTAAAAGACATGTGGGAAACAACCTAAGTGTCCAGTAATAGACAAATGGATAAAGATGTGCAATATTCCACAGACAGTGAAATATTACACAGCCATTAAAAATATAATCTTGCCATTTGTGACAACATGTAAGGATCTAGAGGGCATTATTGTGAAGTGAGGTAATTCAGATAAATAATGACAAATACTGCATGATTTGACTTACATGAAGAATCTAAAAAGCAAAACAACAAAACCAAACCTAAAACAGACTCACAGACACAGAAAACAAACAGGTGAATGCCAGAAGGGAGGCATTGGGGTGGATGAAATAAGTGAAGAGGATTAACAGGTACAAACTTCCAGTTATATTATAAATAAGTCATAGGGATGTAATACACAGCATAAGGAATATGGTCAACAGTATTACAAGAATTTTGTGTGCAGACAGATGATTAATAGACTTATCCTGGTGATCATTTTATAATATATGCAAAATCAAGTCATTATGCAGTAAACTCAAAACTGACATAATATTGTGTATCATCTATATATTTTTTAAGCTGTAAATTTTTCTTCAAAAATGTCTCCAAAAGAAAAGCAAAGAACTATGTCAGAACCCATATATACATAATAAGTAAATTTTTATTCTAGATTTGGGTTTCTAAGTAATTAAAAACTTTAGTCATGAAGTATGTGGGCTTCCCAGGTAGTGCAGTTGTAAAGAATCTACCTGTCAATGCAGGAGATGCAAGACATGTGAGTTCCATCCCCAGGTTGGGAAGATCCCCGGAGTAGGAAATGACAACCCACTCCAGTACTCTGCCTGGGAAATCCCATGCAGACAGGAACCTGCCCAGCAACAGCCCATGGGTTCGCAGAGTTGGATACAACTGAGCACCACCACCACCGTATGGACTCATCACTGAATCTATTCCCAATCCATTTTCTTTCCACTGCATACTGAATATACATTCAATCTATAAAACATCCATCACTTCTTTCAATAATTAACTCAGTTATAAGGAGTATGGCACAATTAAGAGGACAAAGCCGTCAAGAGATTTATAAAAAGAATCATGACAATCAACATGAAGTGTTTCTGTGAGGAACAGGACAGGCTCAAATACTCTACACAGTGATACTGTTCACAGACCACGAGGAACCTGTGGGGTTCGGAGAATGGAGGAAATACCATATGAGCCCTCACTCTCACAGGAAACAACGGTCCCCCTGGTAGCTACAGACGCTCCTTTCTTCACGAAGGCTACATGAAAATTAACAATGTGAAGATCCAAGAAAGGTTAAGTGTAGTAATCAAAGGACCTAATTTCTGGGTATTTTCCAGATCATATATTCCAAATAAATTTTCTTTAAGAAAAAAGAGTAATACCTTACATATGAACAAGGGTGAAATAAACAGATACAATAATAGAGGTTTAAAGATATTTTTGAGGAGAACGTATTTTGCAAACCATTAATATTTTAAAGCCCATGTATGTGCTTGCTAATAGTCACTAAAATTCCTCCAGAACTGTTAGGCAGCGGTCAGTAAGTGGATCCTTTGTACTACAGAACTGTAGCGCAATAAACCTTATGTTTATGCCTTGCTGAAAATAGTCTAAGAAAGACTTCAAACGCTGTATTTGATGCATATTGTGGACTTTCAGAAATTAATAGCCAAGGAGAAATCAGAAAAGAATTCTAACCTTCTGATCAAAAGACCAGTGAATAGTTTCTTAAGAGTTTGTGCAAATGCTCTATTGTTCAGATAATGTGATTACCTCTTGGCATTTTATTTTGCTCTGAGATCTTGAATCACATTAAAGTAATGTAAATAAATTCCAGCTGATAATGAATGGTACACTTACATTTATCAAAATATAATTTTGCCCTTCAGATGCAGCAGATATTTTCTTAATTTGTCTTAAAGCAAGTTTTAAATATTTAAGACTTAAAAATAATTTTGCCTACTATTTTTGAGATCCACATTGCCTAACATGTACCTATAAGAGAATTACAGGAACAGAAAAACTACAGATTCTTCTAATTATTAATAAATTTTCAAAACCAGTATCATTTGACAAGACAATTCTTGGATGTGAAATTTGGACTTAAATATAGCCAGAGTTACAGGAAAATAGTTCTCAGCTTTCAGAGTCAGTAAAAAAAAGAAACAACAAAAAAACTAAATGTAATATTACAGGAGTATCTTTCAATTAATTCTATGTGATTATCAGAAGTCTAACAAGAATTTTGATTTTATTTTAGAAAAATATCATCTAAATATAACAGAACAAGGCATATTAATATTTAAAGATATATATGTATATGAAAGCAGTTCAGTCTAGCATATTCATTATTTAAAATCAAAAGAAATTAATCCGAATAAATGGGTTAATAGGATTTTCTTCTCTGAGAAAAGAAAAATTCCATTTCTATTTTTTAAAGGGAAACTTTAAAAAGTCAAGATGTGTTAGACAATAAATGATAATGAATTTTAAAGAATTTTAAATTTTAACAAATGATATAAAGACAAGATAGGATATACAGAAATAAAATAGCACTTAGACTTTTTAAAAAATTTTTAATTGAAGGATAACTGCTTTATAGTATTGCACTGGTTTCTTCTACCAAACATCAACATGAATCAGCCATAGGTTTCTTTTTCTTTTAAATTTTTATTTATTTGGCTGCGTCTGGTCTTAGTTGCAGCATGTTGGGTGCATGGGCTTCTTTCTAGTTGTGGCTCAAGGGCTTAGTTGTCCCTTGGTATGTGGGATCTTAGTTCCCCAACCAGGGATGGAACTTGCATCCCCTGTATTGGAAGGTGGATTCTTAACCACTGGACCACTAGGGAAATCCCACACTTAGATATTTTAAATTTAATTAATTAGCACAATTATATGATTTCACTAAAATTTAGTTTTGAAGAGGATGCACATGTTAGTGTGAACTTTTTCACATATTGCTGGTGAAATTCTAAGCAGGGGTTAGGGTGGAGATGGAGGAGTTGGTCTAAAAATATCTATTATAAGCCTTGAAAATGTTCATGCCCAATTCAACAAGTGGTCTTGAAGTAATCTAATCTGAAGAGATACTGACAGCTGAAAACAGAAGAAATACAAATTACCAACAGAAAACAAATAAATTATGATAGTTATCCAGAGGTAGTACTGACGTTATGCAGCCATTTAAAAACTGTGTTTTACAAAAATATCTAACAACATAGGAAGATGTTCACCAAATGAGAATTAGGTTTTTATTTTGTTTGTTTTTTAAAAAGCAAGTCTCAAGATAGATAGATGAATGACTCAAGAAGACAGACTGTATACATGAGGCCTGCAGAGGAGACACCAGCATTCTTCATATGGTGGTTGCAGTGTGATTGTGATGCTTCTAATTTTCCTATTTGTGCCTTCCTAGGTTTCCTCTTCTCAACAGAGAATGTACTATATGTTTATAATAAGAAGTAAAGGATTTTTTTCCCCATAAAGAGATGACTGTAAAACTCTATGAAACATTAATATCTTAAACATAAAAGGACTTAAAAACAAAATAAATGTTACCTTGCTAAAACTAAGTCTTTTTTAAAATGCATCTAATCCCTCTTTAAAATTATTTTTATAATTTAATACTTCCTAAAAAACATAAGCTTCTTCAACTGGCACAATCAAGGTATGAAAACTTATTAGAAAGCAGTTATGAAAAAAACTCATTAATGATACTATTATAAAACTGAACTCTTTCTAATAAAGCTTTTCACATAAAATAAAAATACTGACTTGGTGTCTGCCTCAATCTGATAATAGAATGGCTTGCTCTACACCTTGAATACTTAAAAAACATCTTCAGGCATTCAGAACAGGAGAGGAAGGAATACGGCAAATCCTCACTCCCAAAGCAATGATAAAATATGATTTTCACAAAAAATATAAAACAAAAACATTTCAGGACTCTGGAAATCAATCAAAGGCCTACAAATTGAGAAGCATTTACTCCGGAAATACTACTGAACCCTAAGTTAGAACAGTGGAACTATGAAAACACTCCTGGGTTCTTCCTTTACTCCCTCCCACATTTACAGCACTCTTGATACCCAAGTGAGATTCCCACACTGATTCCCACACTGACCAATCCTCTTTCAATAGCCAGATGTCCAACAATTCCTTTCAGTTCTGACACTAGCTCCTTGGAGTGAGCATCAGATTCCATAAGTCAAGGGTTCAGTCCCACAACACCGTCCCCACTTCAGATGCCAAACACAGGTAGCGAGTCCCCGGATTGCCTACAACTTCTGTCCAAAGTGGCTATATATGGGAGGTCTCCAAGATGCCCTCCCTGGACTTGATCATTTGCTAGCCCAGTTCATAAAAATCAGGGAAACATGCTTCTCAGTTTATTATATACTAAAGGATACAGTAAAGGGTCCAGCCAGAAGAGATAAGAGAGGACAAGGCTGGAAGGGCTCTGAGTGCAGGAACTTCTGTCCCCGTGGAGTTGGGGTGCATCACCCTCTCAGCATACAGATGTGTTCACAGAACACTGTACTTTGGCAACTTATTCAGAGGCTTCATCATGTAGCCATGATTAATGATAATTAACTCAATCTCCAGCACCTCTCCCGTTCCTAGAGGACGGCAGAGGGGGCTGCAAGTCCCAAGCTTCTAATTGTGGCCGGGTGTTTCAGGTAACCAGCTCCCATCCTGAAGCTATCCCCAAGCCCATCCAAAGTCTTCTCATTAGAACAAAGACATTCCTATCACCTAGGAAATTTCAAAGGATTTGGGAGCTCTGTGTTAGGAACCAAGATCAAAGACCAAACATTAGAACAAAAGATGTGTCTAGTGCTCTTGTGACCTAGAATATCACAAAGGTTTTAGGAACCCTGTACCAGGAAATGGGGATAGAGACCAATATACATTTTTTCAATATTTCACAGAGAGTCTATGGCATTCCTGCTTGGGACTGCTATCCTGGCCCCCCAAGTCCAGCATGATCAGCAGCGTAGTTCCACCTGCTTTCCTGTTGAGGGAGGCTAACTGATTAAAAGTAAAGTGCAAAAAAATCCATGCCCAGCAACACAGCTGGTAATGGCAATCATGAAGGCAGACAAACAGCAAGATTAGCAAGTTACCTAGCTGGAGGTTGTGGTCTCAGCTGCAACAAGTATCAGACCAACAGACTAACCAGAAATTTTTAAAAGTGAGACAACCACAAACGAGTTTCAAAAGCTATCCAAACAACTATGGCCCACTGCAAGGCTGTGTGGGCACATAGGAGAAATGGGACAGGGCCCAAGCTATCTACCTATCTCTGGGTCCATGAGGCTATAGCACATGCATAGAAGTCAAACATGGCAGCCAGAAGTTGGGAAACACTTTAAAACTACCTGTAACAACTAAAGAGAAAAAAATCCAATTAAAATATGGGCACAGGATCTAAAGAGACCTTTTTTTCCCCCAAAGGCGGCATACAAATGGCCAACAGGTACATGAAAAGATTCTCAACATCACTAACTACCAGGGAAATGCAAATCAAAACCACAATAAAATATCACTTCACATCTGTTAGACTGGCTATTATCAAGAAGGTAAGAAATAACAAGTGATGGTGAGAATGGAAAAAAGAGACCCCTTGTGCTAAATTGGACCCCTGCTGAATTGGTGCAGACACTATGGAAAATAGTATGGAAGTTCCTCAAAAAGTTAAAAATCGAACTATACCATACAATCTAACAATTCCACTTCTGGGTATTTATCTGAAGAAAATGAAATCTTTCTCACAAAGATATGTGCACCCCAATGTTCACTGCATTATTTACAATAGTCAAGACTTGGAAGCAATCTAAATCCCCACCCATGGATGAAGGACAAAGAAAATGTGATATTTATATACAGTGCAATACTATTCAGCATAAAGGAAGGAAATCTTGACATTTGCAACAACATGGATGGACCTTGAGGCCATTATGCTAAGTGAAGTAAGGCAGACATAGATAAAAGCTGTTATGATATCACATGTTGAGAATCTTCAAACAAAAAAACAACTTACAAGCACAGAAGACAGATTGATGGTTGTCGGGGGAGGGGGGGGAAGTTGTCTGAAATTTGAACGCGCTCCCCAACTCACACACATATCCATCAGCTCAAGGCATTTGTAGATAACCTCTAACCAATCATGGACTTAACACTAAGTCATGCAGATAGAGGGGCTAATCCTGGAGATCCAGGGTTATTTTTTTTAATTAAAAATTTTATAAATAAGAGACATTAGCATTCACACACCATGGTGGAAACAGAGTCCATAAATTTAGCCCAACAAAGCTGTTAAACAAAAAAAGAGAAACAAGTCTGAGATGGAGTAAATCAGAATTAAGAATTACTACAAAATAAAATCTGAAATGCTGGTTCTCAGCAAATTTTCAAGGCATATAAAGAAACCGGAAAGTGTGTTCCATGCTCAGAAAAAAAGCAGTCAACAGATACTGACTCTAAGTGGATCCAGCTGTTAACACTTCTCAAAGACTTCAAAATAAACCATGATGCTTTGTAACTAAAGGAAGTCATGTTTCAAGAATTATAGTATGATGACAATAACTCAACAAAGCGATCTCAATAAAGAGGTAGAAATTATGAAAAAGAACCAAATGAAATTTTGAAATTGAAAAGCACAATAATTGAGATGAAAAATTCACTAGATGGGTTTACTAGGTTTAAGCTGGCAGAAGGAAGAATCTAGAAACGTGAAGAAAGATCAATAGAAACAATTCAAACTAAAAAATGGAGAGAAAAAGAATGAATAAAAAGGAAGAAAGCCTCAAAGACCTGTAAGACAACATCAAGCATCCTAACCTGCATATCATGGTGGTTCCACAAAAAGAGAGAAAGAGTAAGAAACACAAGAAGAAATAATGGCCAAAAAACTCCCAAACATTATGAAAACTGAAGTTACAGATCCAAGAAGCTCAATGAGCCCTACCCTAGAATAAATACAAACAAATACATACCTAGGCACATTTCAGTTAAACTGTTAAAAGTCAAAAACAAATTAAAATTTCAAAATTGTCCATAAGGGAATCATACATAGGGAATAATAAAACAATTAATGGTTAACTTCTCTTCAGAAACAATGGAGATAAGAGGGTGCTGATAGCATATTCAAATTGCTAAATGGGAAAAAAAATTGTCTCACAAGAATTCCGTATCCAGCAAAACTATCCTTTAAAAATGAAGATGGAATGAATTCATTCTCAGAAGAACAAAGACTAAGAAGATTTGTTGCCAGCAGATGGTCCCTACAAGAGACACTAAAGGAAGCCTTTCAGGCTGAAAGGAAATGACACCAGATGCTAACTCAAATCAGCAAGAAGAAAGGAAGAGCATCAGAAAAGGTTAACATTTGAATAAATATAAATGACTGCATAAATACATATGTTTGCTCTTTTTTCTCTTAATTTTACTTTAAAAGACAAGACTGCACAAAGCAATAATTATAACACCAAACTGTCAGGTTTGTAACACATATAATACATGTGTCAATAACAGCACAATGGGCTGAGAGTCTAACCCTACTTACTTCAATTCCTCTTAGTTCACACACCTGAGTAAGGCAGCCTAATTGTTCTATGTGACTATCCCCAGGAAGAGATCACCAATTCTCAGTCTGTTTCTGGGTAATAGCTAAGGTAAAAGGGGTGGGGAGGACAATACTGATCTATTTTGAAATGTCAAGATTCTACCTTTACCATTCCTAGGCATGACATATCTCTGACCAAAAAACCTTAATGATTCCCATAACATACAGAATAAGGTTGTTAGAACCTTATAGTTAGAAATGTATGGGTTTTTGTTTTTGTTTTTCATACTAGGAGGAAGACTCTCAAAAGTCTTGGTAAGAATTTGGGCTATTGTGTGTGTTATGGGAAGCATTAATGGGCTTTCCAGGTGGCACAGTTCAGTTCAGTTCAGTCGCTCAGTTGTGTCCAACTCTTTCCCACCCCATGGACTGCAGCATGCCAGGTCTCCCCGTCCATCACTGACTCCCGAGCTTACTCAAACTCATATCCATTGAGTCAGTGATGCCATCAAACCATCTCATCCTCTGTCGTCCCCTTCTCCTTCCGCCTTCAATCTTTCATAGCATCAGGGTCTTTTCAAATGAGTCAGTTCTTCACATCAGGTGGCCAAAATATTGGAGTTTCAGCTTCAACATCAGTCCTTCCAATGAATATTCAAGACTGGTTTTCATTAGGATTGACTGGTTGGATCTCCTTGCTGTCCAAGGGACTCTCAAGAGTCTTCTCAACATCACAGTTCAAAAGCATCAATTCTTAAGCACTCAACTTTCTTTATAGTCCAACTCTCACATCCATACACGGCTACTGGAAAAACCATAGCTTTGACTAGATGGACCTTTGTTGGCAAAGTAACGTCTCTGCTTTTTAGCATGCTGTCTAGGTTGGTCATAGCTTTTCTTCCAAGGAGCAAGTGTCTTTTAACTTCAAGACTGCAGTTACCATCTGCAGTGATTTTGGAGCCCCCCCAAAATAAAGTCTGTCACTGTTTCCTTGTTTCCCCATCTATTTGCCATGAAGTCTTGTGACCAGATGCTATGATCTTAGTTTTCTGAATGTTGAGTTTTAAGCCAACTTTTTCACTCTCCTCTTTCACTTTCATCAAGAGACTCTTTAGTTCTTCTTCAGTTTCTGCCGTAAGGGTGGTATCATCTGCATATCTGTGATTATTGCTATTTTTCCTGGCAATCTTGATTCCAGCTTGTGCTTCATCCAGCCTAGCATTGTGCATGATGTACTCTGCATATGTTAAATAAGCAGGGTGACAATATACAGCCTTGATGTACTACTTTCCCAATTTGGAACCAGTCTGTTGTTCCATGTCCAGTTCTAACTGTTGTTTCTTGACCTGCATGCAGATTTCTAAGGAGGCAGGTCAGATGGTCTGGGATTCCCATCTCTTGAAGAATCTCCCACAGTTTGTTGTGATCCACATAGTCAAAGGCTTGGGTGTAGTCAATAAAGCAGAAGTAGATGTTTTTCTGGAACTCTCTTGCCTTTTCAATGATCCAATGGATGTTGGCAATTTGATCTCTGGTTCCTCTGCCTTTTCTAAATCCAGCTTGAATTTCTGGAAGTTCATGGTTCACATACTGTTGAAGCCTGGCTTGGAGAATTTTGAGCATTACCTAACTAGCACACGAGATGAGTGCAATTATGCAGTAGTTTGAGCATTCTTTGGCATTGCCTTTCTTTGGGATTGGAATGAAAATGGACCTTTTCCAGTCCTGTGGCCACTGCTGAATTTTTCAAATTTGCTGGCATATTGAGTGCAGCGCTTTAACAGCATCATCTTTTAGGATTTGAACTAGCTCAACTGGAATTCCATCACCTCCACTGGCTTAGTTTGTAGTAATGCTTCCTAAGGCCCATTTGACTTCACATTCCCGGATGTCTGGCTCTAGCTGAGTGATCACACCATTGTGGTTATTTGGATCATAAAAATCTTTTTGTATAGTTCTTCTGTGCTACCTCTTCTTAATATCTTCTGCTTCTGTTAGGTACATACCATTTCTGTCCTTTATTGTGCCCATCTTTGTATGAAATGTTTCCTTGGTATCTCTAATTTTTTTTTAAAAGATCTCTAGTCTTTCCCAATTTAATGTGTTCCTCTATTTCTTTGCATTCATCATTGAGAAAGGCTTTCTTATGTCTCCTTGCTATTCTTTGGAACGCCACATTCAAATGGGTATATCTTTCCTTTTCTCCTTTGCCTTTAGCTTCTCTTCTTTTCTCAGCCATTTGTAAGGCCTCCTCAGACAACCAATTTGCCTTTTTGCATTTCTTTTATTGAGGATGGTCTTGATCACTGCCTCCTGTACAATGTGACGAACTTCCATCTATAGTCCTTCAGGCACTCTGTCCATCAGATCTAACCCCTTGAATCTATTTGTCACTTCTACTGTATAATCATAGGGATTTGATTTAGGTCATACCTGAATGGTCTAGTGGTATTCTGTACTTTATTCAATTTAAGTCTGGTGGCACAGTGGTAAAGAATTGGCCTGCCAATGTAGGAGACACAAGACTCGCGTTTGATCCCTGGATTGGGAAAACCCCCTGGAGTAGGAAATGGCAACCCACTCTGATAATCTTGCCTGGAGAATTCCATGGACAGAGGAGCCTGGTGGGCTACAGTCCATGGGGTCACAAAGAGCCCAACAGAACCGAGCACACACAGGCTGGGCTATTATCTCAGCACATTATTATTTTACAGCTTTGGTCACTGGAAATGCATCCCTTCCAATCCCCATCCCTACCTGTCAAAATCTTTTTCTCCCTTCAAAGATCTACACAAATGCCACATCCTTCCTGACGCTTGCCCCAAACACACAAGTTGGAATTAAAGTCTCCTTTTATACAGGAACAGTGCACCTTATTTGCATCTTCCTCTCAAAGGAATCAAATACTATGTGGCGGCTAAATTCTAAACACAATATATGAAGCAAAATCTCCAACAGTAAATGCTAGTCTTGAAAATCGCACAGAAAGCCATTGCCGAAGACAGTTATATGGTCCTGCAAGAAGTCCACAACAGTGGGTTTTCCCTCCAGCATTCAAATAGATTGCTTTTTCTTCTGTTGAGTAGCAGAAGTTGTTGTTGGCTACATTCAGAAACCATGTTGTGTAGAAAATGGATATCTTTAAACCCTAGAGATGGTCTTCCTCTGAGAGGCATGTAAGAACTGAAGCAGCCAGCATGAAGTGCAGACGTCCCTATCTTTCTCACTCACTGAGGGGACCGTCGTCCACTCCTCCACACGCATGCTCTGTGTGGAGCGTGCCGTGTGACGTCAGAGCGGAGGCGCCGTGACCCCGTTCTGCTGTGCTGCCCTGCGACTGTCTGGTGGGTCAGTCATGGGGTCATGGTCAGTTCTTCCAGGGGCCTGGGCACAAGCTCAGTCTTACTCATCTTTAGCAATCACTCTGAACAGTGTTGTAAATGGTGAGTTAATGATAAACACTTTTCAATTTAACTGAAGTGACAGCACAACCAACCAGCGAGAAAGCCATCTCTTCCACAGTTACCAGAGTATAAACATTTCCAAAACAAACACTGTTGCACAAAAAAGCAGTTCTCTCTAAAATTAAAAACCTTTGCAAGTCTGGAAAAAAATCCAATCTCATTTTAAAAAGTTTGCAGCATATGAGTGAGCCAGGTGGTTGGCTGCTCTTAATGTTGAGAAGCAAACAACATCAATAAAAGTCTGTGAGAGGAAAATTACAGTGACCTTTAGCCTCCCACTTGATCTCTTTGAAAAACTTGTGGTATAAATGTAAAGTATTATTTCTTTTTCGAGGCATTTTCCATTAGTACCCAGATGAACTGATATGCAAGATAATAGTTCCGTTCTTTTGAAGAGAAGCAACATTTGTCTGCTATTGTTGTTTCTTGTCATTCTGTGTGTAAAGCATTATTCAATCATAAAATGGAAATTTTCTCAACAGAAAAAGACAAATCCAAATGGGTCACCTGCAGTCACACAGGCAGGTGGTGAAACAAACGACAGAGCATCCCTCACACAAAGACCTCAGGGCTCATCAACTGTCTCTGATTCGAAAAGGTACTCAGAACACTGCAGATGTCCCCTTAGGCTGGAAAGGAAGCTCAGCAACCAAGGGAAAAGCTGCCTTCAACAAAGACAGAGGGCTTCCTCAGGGCAGCCAGTCTAACCTAGGAATCAGCTAGCAGACGAGATCCTATAACCCAAAATAGGGCAGACAAACATATTCCCCAGGTGAGGTCAGGGTTTTGAGTCCTGTGTCCTAGCAAACGAGGCAACTTCCAGGCAATTTCCCAGGCAAACGAGACGACTTCTATGTCAGTCCAGGATGACTGGGCTAATCAATCAGAACACTTTCTTGGGATCTTTGCGGGGCTTGAATCAGAGGGAACATCAGGTGGGTCTTTTACTGGTGGTTACTGCTGTAAAGTGTAGAGCTGCGGTGGTCATATCCCATCACATGGAGAAAGTGGCCTCCTGTAGAGGAGAGAACTGGAGGCAAGAGATGGAGCGATCCCTACCTGTGCTCAAAACCCAGGTACCCAGCTGCACTCCTGCCCTCCACTTGTGGCTGGATGATTTTGTGAGACACCCCTCCCCAACCCCCCCCCCCCCCGCCACCATTATTTCAATAAACTTCCAAATTTCACTTAATGGAATTCAATGTGCATTTCAGTCACTCACAATCAGGGAGACAGCAGAAATTAAGGGGAACACTGGTACAGAAAGGTTAGGACAAGGAAAAAAGATAAAAAGGTCCAACCAATACCAAAAATAATTAAAAATAAAATAATAGACCTGTCATTGATAAGGAAGTAGTATTTGCAAAATAAGTTCAAATTCTAGTGAATTCACTGGAATTCTAACCACAAAAGTGAGCGATACTTAACTCAGGGACCACGTACAGTTCTGACAGGAGCACCCACAATTCTTTATCTATGAGTTTAGAGAATGTAAGTGATAAAGCAGTCTGATGGAGAAGGAAATAGCAACCCACTCTAATATTCTTGCCCAGAGAATCCTGTGGACGGAGGAGCCTGGTGGGTTGCTGTCCATAGGTCTGTACAGAGTCGGACACGACGAAGCGACTTAGCACGCATGCATGCATTGGAGAAGGAAATGGCAACCCACTCCAGTATTCCTGCATGGAGAATCCCAGGGACAGAGGAGCCTGGTGGGCTGCCATCTGTGGGGTCGCACAGAGTCAGACACGACTAAAGCGATGCAGCAGCAGCAGGAGCTGCAAAACTGAAATTCTTTCTTCCACCAAGCTTTGATGTTTTGCAGAACAAGTAGGGTTGGCCTGTGGTCTTTAGTTTTTATGTTTCATGGATTTCAGAATGACTGACTGGTCAATAGTTGCATTGTTTTTATGATGATGATACATGCACTCTGCAAACAACTCACTTTTAACTATTAAAACTTTGATTTACTGTGTGCAAAATGCCTCTAACTTTAGTGAAACTAACACATGGAAACAACTCAATTATTAACACTTTATTTGTAAAGTTGTGGTTGGCATTCATGACAATAAAAGTACTACAAAAGGGTCCCTGCACTCTGGTTAGGGAGATTAATCATCTAAGGCAGGAGCATAAATTATTATTCAAGGTTATACACAGTGGCTGATCTACAGTGTGGGGAAAGAGCATGGGATTCAGACAAACTGAGGCATATCCCAGCTCTGCCATTTTTTTTTCCTGCTACTTATTAACTGTGTCACCTTTGTACATTACCAAGTGCTATGAATCTCAATTTTTCTCAGCAATAAACTGTGGCTATTAAGGTCTACCTCAGAGAGTGGCTGTGATTACATGATGCCAGCTGTAGAGGCATCACAAGGGATATAAACTCTGAAAATAGCCTGCAATATTTGGCTTAAGCTATCAAAAGACATAAGGATGAAGCAGACCAGATAAACATTCACACTTGTGAAGGAGACTAAGTTCCGGTCCTTTGCACACACAATCCTCCTGGAATGCTACCCTACAAAACCCACTACCTTCTTCCTACATGTTGACTCAAATGTCACCCTCTGGGAGAGGGATTCTCCCTCACGCCACAGGTGTCATAAGCCACTCAATGAAGAACTGAGTCACCCAAAGATTCTTATTCAGGATGATACCTGAGTTGGACTTTGGTCCCTAAAAGAGTCTGTGCTGAAGAGCACACATCCAGTGGGAAACTCACTAGGTTCAAGCTTTAACTGCTCCCTAGAAAACCTGAGAATTGTGGGCCAGTTAGTTAACTTCTCTGAGCCTCAGTTTCCTTGTCTACAGTATGGGGTTGAAATAATACCTTACTCACATGACATTTTAAATAATGTTTAGAATACAATAGGGAGTCACAGCTTGACCGGAAGGGAAGGTTTATGTTGTGATAACAAAAGACAGGGTTACAGAGTAATTGAGTCTAAGTTCTTCAGAGCCTTGAGTCGAATATCAGTTTGAAATCTATAGACTTCATGATGCATAGGGTATCATGACAGAGACCTGCCAGATGAATTAGAAAAAAAGAGGAAGACAAAAGCAGGGGAGATCACCTAGCCTTGCTACAGCAACCTACATGTGTTGTAATTGGTACAGGTGCCAACAGAAACAGGAGGGGAAAGCAAGAGTAAGAGTCGGCACTAATCCAGTGACAGATGAGAGACAAGGCCGGAGTTATTCAGTGTACACATTATTTAATTAACACGTATGGTTTCCATCAAGAACTCATTATAGAACAAAAACAATTTGATTGCCACATTATACTGAGTGACTATCAAGAAACAAATGTGGGTATCACCAAGTACAAGCAATATCTTTCTAAAGCAAGATGAAATTAAAATGCATTATTTTTATGGTACAAAACACAGAAGTAAACTCTAGCATACTAATGTAATATGCCAATGGAAATTTTGAGAAAATAGGCAATTAAGATGCATTTTTTTGTACTTAACTCTCAGGAAGATATTTTTATGGATATTAATTGTAATTTATTCTGCAACATCAACTGTCGAAGTTCGCCTAAATGATTTCAAACAAAAGTTACTTGACCACATACAGCATTCTGTTGAGAGAAAGAAGTTAAACCTCATTGATAGGTAACTCAATTGACTCCCTCTACCTGCATTTTTATCTTTCACTGAAAAATATTAAGACTAGAAAATGTATGGAAAGTAGGAAACAGACCATCCTTTGATATTATACCTGAGTTCATTTATCGTAGGGACCTACGTTCATTTCGTAACAACCACTGTAGGGAGCAGAGCAGCCGATGCCCCATTTGTAAATGAAGACACTGCAGCTCAGAGTTCACACGCAGCTAGCACAGAGTGGAGCGCTGGGGTCCCCCCACCCAGGGCTTCGGGTGTCACAGCACAGGAATGTCCCCCTACTCTGCCCAGTCTCCTGGGTCTACATAAGAGCACAGCATATCACAGATAGCCAAGACAGGGATTTCATGAACCAACCAGGTAAATGGAGAAAGGGGAGAAAACATTCATCGTTACTGTAAAACACCTTTGCAAAACACAACTGGCTATAGTGATGAAGGATCTTTATAAACT
Organism: Muntiacus reevesi; assembly: GCF_963930625.1. NCBI lineage: Eukaryota > Metazoa > Chordata > Mammalia > Artiodactyla > Cervidae > Muntiacus > Muntiacus reevesi. The sequence goes on along the minus strand of NC_089254.1, from coordinate 45,766,947 downwards.
CTGATGTTTGTACCTTTACTTTGCTTCCACAAGAATGTACTCTTCATGACAGCAGGGAGCTTGTGTGCCTTGCTCACCATGGCAATGGCCTAGATCTACAATTAAGAATTTCCAGCACACTGAAGACACTCAATAAATATTTGCTGAATGGCAGTAGTTCCAACTTTATCTGTAGAATGAGGTATTTAAAAGAGTACAGGATTGGCAGACAGAATGCCTGAACGTGAATCCTATCTCTGCCCCTCTGTCAATGTTACCTTGGGCAAAGGCTTAACCTCTATGTCTCAGTTTCCTGAGCTGCAGTGTTAGAACAATACAGCAGCTGTGCTATGAGCTCAGATGCTCAGTCATGTCCTACTCTTTGAGACACCATGGAATGTAGCCCGCCAGGCTCCTCTGTCCGTGGAGGCTATTATGATCATTCAGAGGACTTCTCAGTAGAGTTCTAGGTTCTAATCCTGTACACAGAATGGACCCATAACATGGAACCCAAATTCTAATTTTATCAATATAGAAAATCTTTACCTCATGTATATTACATTTCTAATGTCCTTAATACTTCTGAAGTAAAAAAAGAAGAATTAAAAAAAAAATCAGTATTTGACGAGTGAAAATGATTTTGGAAGCAAAACCAGAAGTCATTGACACAAATGCTCCTTATGTATTTATTTCATTTCTCTGCTAGATGCCGAATCTAAAATGAACCTTAAGCAACAGGGTTTGATTCACTGAAACAATATAACATACATTTCAGAGTTACTATTGAGCTGCGAGCTGATAGAGACAGAGACATTACTTTGCCAACAGAGGTCCATCTAGTCAAGGCTATGGTTTTTCCAGTGGTCATGTATGGATGTGAGAGCTGGACTGTGAAAAAAACTGAGCACCGAAGAATTGATGCTTTTGAACTGTGGTGTTGGAGAAGACTCTTGAGAGTCCCTTGGACTGCAAGGAGATCCAACCAGTCCATCCTAAAGGAGATCAGTCCTGGGTGTTCATTGGAAGGACTGATGCTGAAGCTGAAACTCCAATACTTTGGCCACCTCATTCGAAGAGTTGACTCATTGGAAAAGACCCTGATGCTGGGAGGGATTGGGGGCAGGAGGAGAAGGGGGCGACAGAGGATGAGATGGCTGGATGGCATCACTGACTCAATGGACATGAGTTTGAGTAAACTCCAGGAGTTGGTGATGGACAGGGAGGCCTGGCGTGCTGCGATTCATGGGGTCGCAAAGAGTCAGACACGACTGAGCGACTGAACTGAATTGAACTGATTGAGCTGCATAAGTCCTTGAAAGGCACAAATCAGAACGTACTCTACCTTCCTGTATATGAAAATGTGTTCTTATAGCTTTATAAAATATACTAAGGTTATTATTGTAAAAACCCTAAAGTATATATAATCTCAATGGACAAGAAAAAATGACGTAGAAACAAAATGTCATTTCCCTATGCCTTTTCTTGCTCCATAGTTTAGACAGAACCATGGTGACAGAGGATGAGATGGTTGGATGGCATCACCGACTCAATGGACATGAGCTTGAGCAAGCTCTGGGAGATGGTGATGGACAGGGAAGACTGCGTGCTACATGCAGTCCACAGGGTCACAAAGAGTCGGACACAACTAAGTCACTGAACAACAACAAAGTACATGTAAATCATAATAAATGCTTCTTGTGGGGGTTTCTAAATAGATCATTCCTAGCTCTGATCCCTAATTACTCACCCAAAATGGAAAGCATATTGAATAATGTTGTCTGAAGTATATCCAAAATCCAGACCTTGATTCTATGTTAAAAAATGTGTTTTGATTTGTACTAAAATAATAGCTGACAGTGTTAGTTATATTTAAGAACACAATTAATAATCAATGTCATGACCAAGAAGAGTTCATTCTAGGAATATAAGGATAGTTCAATATTTGAATATCTATTAATACAATTTACCATATCATTATGTTAAAAGAGAAAAACCAAATGATCATACAAATGCTATGAAGGCATTTCACACATTCTATTCTTAATTTTTTAAGATTAACATATTTTTTAAAAGTCTTTTTTAAAAATCTTAATCTTCTTTAAAAATCTTAGTAGTATTAGTAATACTACTAGGAAACACATTATTATATTATTATATATAATAATATTGTATTATTATATTCCTACCACGTTATTACATTCTACTATTCTCCTTACATGGTGGCTCAGATGGTAAAGAATCTGCCTGCAATGAGGGAGACCTGGGTTTGATCCTTGGGTTAGGAAGATGCCCTGGAGAAGGAAATGGCAACCCACTCCAGTATTCTTGCCTAGAGAATTCTATGAACAGAGGAGCCTGGTGGGCTACAGTCTATGGGGTACGACTGAGTGACTAACACACAAACACACACACACTATTTTTTAGGAAATGGGTTAAGTATTCTACATTGATTATCTCATCAATCAACAATACCCCATGAGTAAGTTACCCTCATAGCCCCAGAAAATAAACCGAAGTTCAAAGAGCCTAAATAACCCTCTCAAGGTCAAACAGCTAGCGAATGGCAAAACTCAAAGTTGAACCCAAAGCTCTGTGACCTTAGAGCTCAAACACTTAATAAAGCAGTAAAGGGGAAAAAATTTGAATAGGCAGTTAACAGAAAAATACAAATGGTGAAAAAAAAAAAAAGTAATGCCAAGTCTCAGTCAAATTTTAAAAATATGCCAACTAGAACATGCTGATCTCGTGCTCGCTTTGGCAGCACATAGACTAAGACATGCTGATAGGTTGAACTGATACACATTTTAAAGTTCTGCAAGTACATGTAAAACACAATTTGAAGGTATAAATTAGTATACTATTTTAAAGGGCAACTAGACAATGCCTACACAAATGCCACATGCTTATACCTTTAACTTCTAGAAATATATCCACTTCTAGAAATATATCCTATAGATGTTCTTGCACAATTATGCAAAGATACATGTATCTAAAATGTAAACACCCTTGTTATCTATATAAATTTTAATACATTCATATAGTAAAACACTATTCAGTCATTAAAGTAAGAATGGGGTACCTCTAGATGTAAGGACATGAAAAGTTGCACACTGTTAAGTGAAAAAGGCAATGTACGAAGCTGGATATAATTTTAATTCTAACTAAATATGTACGTGCATAAAAATGCCCATGAAAGTACTCAAGAAACTATTAACTGCATTACCTCTAGGACCAGGAATGATGGAGAAACAAGCACCTTTAGTGTTCGCTTTATACTTCTTGGTACTATTTGACTTTTTACCATGAGCACGTATCAATTTAATAATAAAAAAACTTTAAATGATATAAAAGGTACATGTACGCACTGATTACAATATAAAACATGGGTACATATAAAAACAGGGATACTGATTCATAAAGGTTCTGTTTTAGAAATATTTTAATAGTTGAACTTAATACAGTGGTAAATGACTTCATCATTAAAAAGGCCAAAAAAAAAAAAAGAAAAAAAAAGATACTGACTTTCTGTTGCTGAAGATAGAGGAGAGCAGGAAATGATTTCAAATTAGAGAAAATGAACAAGCCAAGGCCAGTCAGCCCTCTCCCTCCACTCGTGCCCACATTTCTCCATGCTTCTCATTTCATCTTCTCTCTTCCGAATCACCATGAGGCATCTCACATGTTTTTAGACTGCTCAGAGTGCTGGACTCACTGGTTTCTAGTTTATACAAATAGATGTAACTAGATCTTTTTTTAATTTATAATATTCACAGTTACAATAACAAAATTCTGCAAACCAAGAAAACTTGGCTCATTCAGTTCTAAGCATGTTCCTTACGTATATCTGCATCATTAATCTTCCAGTTTGATTTGCACACATCCAAAAAGCATACCCTAGTGGCTCAGAGGTTAAAGCGTCTGCCCGCAATGCAGGAGACCTGGGTTTGATCCCTGTGTCGGGAAGATCCCCTAGAGAAGGAAATGGCAACCCACTCCAATATTCTTGCCTGGAGAATCCCATGGACAGAGAAGCCTGGTAGGCTACAGTCCACGGGGTCACAATGAGTCGGACATGACTGAGCTACTTCACTTTCACTTTCTAAAAGTATATAGATAGTGGTCATGACAATATAAATTTAATTGATTCTTCCCAGTATTAAGAGTTTTTTTCCCTTCTCCAGCGAGAAACAAAGAGAAATAATAAACCTCACTAAACTTCAAGCAAATTATTTCTACCAATGTAGTTACATCTATGTAAAAACAAGTAGTATTATAGTTTATAATATTTCTAGATACTTATCCATTAATTTGAGAGGTAACATAGTATTTTCAGATACCTAGCTGAAATGGAAAGGAAATACTTAAATTTAGATCAAAATTAATCTGAATCAAGATGTCAAGGGGTGAAGGGAGAGTGCAAGTCACATCAGGAACTGCTTTTTATATATTTTTGTATAAGGACCACTTTGGAAACGTTGGTTTTAATAAATGGTAGAATCACATGCTACAGCACCAGTTCAGGGTGAGGATTTTTTAAATAAACCTTTACTGCTACTAAGAAGGAAAAATTAGAGGAAAAAAATCTGAATCACTTGAATTGACTGCTAAAAGTATCAGAATGTAAACCATTTTCTAATTTGGGGCACAAAAAACTTGACTAACCTTGGCTGTCAGAGAACAACAACAATAAATGCTTCATTTGCAAGTATGTGTAGAAATAATGCTTATACTAGAAACCATTTCTTTTTCTTTCCTTTGATGGAATTTAGTGTATAAAATATTTAACATAATTTCAAAATTCAGGATGAATTATAAAGAAAATACAGCTAATTGTTCGAGTTAGTGTTCTCCAGAATCCTCACAAACAAGGGGATGATTTGGCTGTGACATAGCCAAAATTTTTATAGTTCTACTAGCCTATATCTCTCATTTAATAAAACTGTTAAAAACTAGTTTGATTTAATTATCAATTATAAATTAATAATATTTAAAAAAATGAAAACATGACCTTAGGCATGCTAAACTCTTTGTGCCTCAGTTTTTCACACCTGTAAAACGGAGACCAAAAGAAAACTTCCTTCGAAGATGGCAGCAGTGATTCTTGTGGATTATCATAAGGAAGGAGGCTAAAAAGCAGTGCCTGGCACATGATCCATCCTGCATAGATTTTAGTATCATCATCACCAACTACTTTCACAAGAAGTTAGACTGCTAAGGCGCATAACCAAAACAAGTGCTCCTTACTCAAGCTCCCTTGTTAGAGAAATTTACTCTTTAACAAAAGCAAAGGGAAAAGCTTGCGGAATTAAAAATTCATGAAAAACATTCAGCACTGGTAAAAACACGACAACAGACCCAAAATGAAGTTGCTTCTACTAAGCCTCAAGTCATCAAACTGAGACTGTAATTATACAGTTTCTGCTCTCCCAGAAACGGACTCTTAAGCCAGCCAATCAGGAGTCACTTGGTCTGCCTCACGGACCCTGCTACTCCCTTAAGGAAAGTGACCTTGCAATAATAACCAGTTCACTTTTTTCCTAGTTTAACTTCCTTGGCTCCGCTCCCTTCTGCCTATAAAAAGTGTTTCATTTCGTGCAGCTCCTCGGGTCCTTTCCTATCTATCTGCTAGATGGGATGCTACCCGATTCAAATCGATCTTTACTCAAGGTAACTTTTAAAGTGTTTAGTATGCTTCAGGTTATCTTCTAACAGGATGCACAGGCTGCCTTCAGAACATACAACGATCTCTGCCTCAGAATCTCTATCCAGAATGAGACAATGAACCAAGAAACACTAGGACCTCTGCCTACAGGGTTTAATAATAAGAATCCCTTCTAAAAGATGTAATTCAAGAAATGATTTAACTAAAGAAACGCTCTGATTTTATTTAAATTCTAATTTAATTGCCTAGGTGATACAACATGAATGTTTATTTTTTAATCAATAAAAACATATAATTCTGAATTATAAGCCTTTTTTTATTAGTCTCATTCCAAGAATAGCTCTCAACTCTAAGCAATGTACTTAAAAATATATTAAATTGTCCCTTTCACATAAATGTGCTGAAGAACAGAAAACCAACACTGTAACGGTCACAGAATCTGAATAAAGTGAAAATACCAAATAAAAAAGTAACTTAAAAGTAGCAGTTTATTTTTAGAAACCCACAGAGTTGAAGTTTTCAGTTTCTACTGCAGCGCACCACTCTCAGCAACCTGTTGAAACTCAGCTCTGAAAATAACCCCACAGCATTAAGTCAGGTACATTTTCTGGAGCACCATGGGTCTGGTACCCCATCTACATTATGCAATGAGCATATCAAACTACCTACATCTGCTTTTAAATGGGAGCTATAACTTGGAATTCTCTTTTAAAATATCTAAGGATAGGGTCAGTTCCACCTTTTCTGATGGAGGCCAGTAAAGATGACTAACATTCACAATTTCTTGAAACAAGTATAATGATATAATTATTTAAGCTGCTCAGTCTTTCAAATGAAAGGCCCTTTTCTACCATCCTGAAAACAAAACACTATTAACTTGTATTTTCATTTTTTTTTTAGCAATTTGATTATACTATCTTACGTAAAATAACAGCAACAAAACCAATAATCTCTGGTTTTAAGGCAAAACCGAATGTAGGAAAAAATGGTGGTAGTGGTGGTGAAACCCACTTGTTAATGTTCTCAGTTGCACCATTAATTTTCAGAAAACGTGATCAAATGATTAGCTAGTATAAAATACACTGCTGGGCTCTTGGTCTCAGAATGCAATGACAATAACATTCTCCAGTAATCGGCTCCTAGAAGCAGCTGGTTCAATCTGATTAAGAGAGTTGGGAGTTAGGGATGGGGAGGCGAAGCTATACACACACTCATCTAAAATTAAAGGTTAAATCTTAAAAAGTGGATCAACTTATTTTCAAAATAACCATCTACAAGCACAGCTTATAATTTAGGGGAAACTGAAGTTGCTTTCTGTTTTTACCTGAAGAGCTAAAGGATGTTAAATGTTCTCCCATCTCCCCATAAATATTGACATGGTGTTAATTAAGTTAATCCAAATTTGCGGTAAGGGAATTAGCTGTAAGAGATACACAGAATTATACACTTTGGTCAATTAAAATTAAGTGGGAGCGATTATCGGAGAAAATAACGTAGATACTAATAACATTCTGATTAGATTAAAATTTGACAAATTGAGCCTAAAGATATATAAAAGTTTATTTAGCACCCATTGTGCGTCAGGCACCACGCATTTTTTTTTTAAAAGCTTTGCCTAAATCTCTTCATGAATTACACCAACCTGGTTTTACAGAAGAGGGTTTAAGGAAGTTGTCCACTGTCACGCAGCTAAAAAATAATGCAACTGAAACTCTAAATTACATTTATCAGCCTGTGGCCCAGCCCAGTGCCAAACACACTGCAGGCTCTTGTTGAAAATTTGGTCAATAAATGGAAGAATGGCCTCAAATACAAGCTCTTTGCTTCTATACCTCCTGCCTTCTGTAATCATGATAAACATGAGGTTAAGGTGCTCTCACTGGGAACCTGACAGAGTTAGCCTTACAGGAAGTTTAGTTAAACAAGCATTCATAGTGAGTGAATCATAAGCAAAAGACCCTCCAGCCAACTCCATCCTCATTGTTCTCTCATCCTTGGTCATCCACAAGATGCAAGAGCGTCTAGACAACCAGCTTTCTCCAGTTTCATCTCCATGCTTCCCCAAGCTTCCCCATTGGTCCTGGAAGGCAGAGCGTGTTTACTGCTGCTCGGCCCAGCGCCTAACATGCCTGGTGATGCTAAGTGCTCAATAAACATCTACTCAATAGCTGACCTGTGGGACAGTCCCTGCCCCCAACCACTGTAAGAGCACCACTACTGTCAAAGGTCCTATGCCCTGCACACGGTGGGATCCAAATGATAGTGAGGGACGGCCCTGGCTCCCCACTCTGGCATCCAGACCATACGTGTGCTCCCTGCTGAAGCCCTGCTTCTGAGGCTCATGACATTCTGGCACCCTTGGGCCAGCATCTAGCTCTGTCTTATTTCTACCCCAGTTCTGCCATAGTCACAGAACACATCAATGTCCACGGCCACCCTCAATTTTTTTCTGCTTCCTCAACCCCAATAAAACTTCATCCAATATCACTTTAGCAGTCTCACTCCACAACTGATGCACACTGGGCCCAACTCCTCTGGAATCTTAAAGCACGTGACAACACAGCTGACCCAATCTTCCCATCCTTCCAGGACTCCCATTTCCTTACCTCCCATTCTCATTTTTGTTTGACTTCACCCAGAAATGCCCTTTTCCCACAGTTCACTAATTAGTACGCTCATGGTTTAGTAGAGGAAAAGAGACATGTGAACAGCCATGATATCAAAACAACGTGTAAGAGTAACAGCAGCTTGGGTGCATACATAGATGGCACCTAGAAAGAAAGAAAGAGTGCTGAGGGGTGGGGTACATGGCACGGGGTGAGTTGTCGCAAGGCCAGACAAGCAAACCCCATGGAGTGTTTCCAACGTAAAGAGGCACATGGATGCCAGGAACAGGTAAGAATACACATGCCATGAACCAGGGCCCCCCAATACCAACATCCTACCTGTCCAAGGGTGCCACTCACGTTCAGCCTGCTCTCATAAAAATGCCCAAATGGTAAAATATACTTTTTGGTTTCGTTTTAATCATCAGTTCCTCTAGATAAATGTGCAATTTCCCTTTTGAAAAGCTTCTTATGAGAACTTTCATATCTCATACAGACCACACCAAGGTCATGACACCTAAACCTCAGCATCCATAGTGAGATAACTCCAGACAGCAGGAGCTTCTAGGAGCTATTACAATTACTCAATAGTACAGCTGTGTGATACCACCCTGGCAATTTCACTACAGTTTACAGTTTACAAAAAACTGTAAACTACAGTTTACAGTTCACTACAGTCTGCAATGGATTGGAGGTGAAGGGGCAGGGAGAACTGGTCCTTCACACAGCTGTGGAGTGGTGACCTCCACTCTGACCATCCTTACAGAACAGCTGCAGTCAGTTCAAATGTCCAGCCTGTCTCCTCCTGTCTGCTTCATAGGCAGCATCTAGGGGCCTGGCACACAGGGGCTCAGCGAGCTGCAGAGGCCTCCCTGCCGTCTTCCAAGCACTGGGCATCTGCCTGCCCCGAGTCTGAGGACACATTCAGGAGCAGAAGGAAACGCCCCACCCAGCCCTTAACTATCAACCAAGGTTTTACTATTGCCTTTCTCTTTCCCTTCCCGGGGGTCTCCAAGAGAACTTGGGAGAAATTGCAATAAAGGTCAGGAGCTAATCCCCCACTGGCCATAGGACAGTTTATCAGCATTCCTGGGCCTAATAAAAAAGAACCAGAGACGGAACACCTGCCGTGGCCCACTGGGCTGTCTTGCACTGCAAGTCAGGAGTCAGAAGCACCAGTCAGCTAGGACTGGGGAGGGAGGAGGTGGGGGAGAAACTGGGGCAGAAATGGAGCGGCACTGGCCCTGGTCACCTCCTCTGACTGGTGACGAACCCCAAGGGAGAATCCATTTTAACACAGGCCTGAGAACACGGAGAGAACAAGTGGCTTGGAACCACTCCCCCAACAAGGAGTCCCAGGGTCTGTGCACTGGCCTCTCAGAGACCCCCCACCCCCTGCCAGGCGCACCCTCCACCCTCCACCCTCCCCTCACCTCCCTGCCCAGGCCGGCGCTCTGGTTTCATCCGCCTCCGTGGAGCTGTCTGACTCTTGACTTCAGCCCCACCCCTGGGTGTTATCTTTCTAAACAATTCTCAGTGTCCCACTGTGCAGTCTACGAGATTCCTCAGACACCCTTAAATCCAGTCCAGGCTCCTGGAGGCCCCTGCCTATTCCAAAGACTCATGTGAATCTCAGGCTGAGACTGTGGAACCAAACTGGGGTGAATACTGTGTCAAGTGATTTTCATGTTATTATCTACTGTTTAACCAGTGCAATCTTTTTGTGAGATAGGTATTATCTCCATTTTATATCTGGAGAAACAAAGGTATCTAAGACCAACATACACACACACACACACACACTTTTAATAAGTGGATATATGAGTAGCAAAGTAAATACTCCAGCCTAGGTCCATCTGAAAGCAGAGCCTACACAGCCTCCCCTGGTTAAGAGAGACCCTAAACATTTTGCAGCCATGGTTTAGTTAAAGGCAGAAATAACTCCTGGCCTTCAAGCCTCTGCTGTCCATGGCCTTGAGCATCTGCTTACTTCAGGCCACAGGTGCCTGAAGGCAGAGGTCAAGTGTAGAGCACCATACTATAAAAAAAGAGTTATAATAAAAATAGCTAGCTACTAGTGATAAAGTACAGATACTGCCCTTATCTACCTGCTGAAACCCACATCATAAGCCTTAAAGACCAGCCCCACACCCTGGAAGAACTATACCTTTTCTCCTTTTCACAATATCTTTGGATATTGTGTATGAAGCACACGCCTGCTAGATTCTGAACTTCCTAAGGGGCCCTATCCTGCTCTTCTTGCATCTCTAGCACTATAACTGGCACAAAATAAAGGCTCAGTAACATTTGCTAAATGAATTAGTAAATTAAAGTAGGATTCTCACAGAATGCATTATCTAGTGTTTTTGACTACCAAGCTTGAAATGAGCTTCTAAGAACAAAATAAAAATGTAAATATATTCATACCAGCAGATTAGTTTGAAAATACGAGAATGACCTCTGGGAGAAAATAATTTGGGGGCTAAAAGCTTTCGTCAAATAACTTTAAAATAAAAACAATGAACACCAAGGCTACAAAATATTTTCAAAACAAAACAAAAGGAAGCATATGCTCCCTGAATCAAGGAAGCATATGTTCCCTGAATCAGATTCAAGATGAGATCTGAACTTCTGCTATTTCACTACTTTTCTTGGGAACTAACCATGCTCTGTTTGGGGGTGATACTACTAAGTTTTTAATGTGCCATTGTACACAGTGGGTGTGTGAGAGTCAAAGACTTAATTTCACCTCTGAATTATTCCACACGCTAGTACTATCTTAGATCTTAGTTCTGTTAAAAATATTATAAAATTCAGTGCTCATATTATGACTAAAAATTGAACAGTGGCTAACTCTCAACATGAGAAAAGAAAATTAGCTAATTTATAATTTGTAGTTTCATTTTCACTTCTATTTTAAGAAAAAAAATGATATACTAGATCAAGGGATGCTCAATGGCTATTCATGAAAGCAATACTAAATGTCCATGCAAAGACTTCATGGTCTTCAACGGGGCATCGTGCCCAGACAGTGGATGTGCCCGTACAATCTAAGGACAGGTCATAGGGGGGAGTGCCTCACTGTTGGGGACAGCTGTCAGAACTCTAAAAAAGCAGTTTTCAAAATTTCAGGGAGCCAACTTAAAAAGACAAGAAAAGTGGGGTCATGACAATCAAATGCAATGTAAAATCCTTGAATGTGCTTGAATGAAGGAAAAAAGAAAAAAAACATACCAAGACAACTGAGGAAATCAGACTCTAGACAGTAGATCAGATAACAGCATTATATCAAGGTTAAATTCCCTGCATGTTATATTATGTAGAAAATGTCCTTGTTCTCAGGAGATATGCATGAACTATTTATGATTCCTAAAAGGTTCAGTTAAAAAAAAATAAAAGTATGCATCTGGGCATGTGCAAGGAAAAAAGAAAAGAGCATATAAATGTGGCAAAATAGTAACACCTGGGAAATCTAGATAAAGATGTTCATTGAACTACTCCTCAAACTTTTCTATAAGCTTGACTTTTTCAAAATAAAATTCTGAGGTTAAAAAAATACTGAGAGTTTTGACCTCCTGAGAAGGCATTGTCTCAAGATTAATGGGTCATTTCAATTTGTTTTTCAACTCAGAGCCAAAACCACAAAGGAAAACCATTAAGCTCTTTAAAAAAAAAAACCTGCAATGTATAAACAATAAAAAGAGAGACCCATATTAAAGGATGAATATAAAATACTGTTATGACTCTTTAAGGCTTTTTTGACAGACTAAGACACAGAGTTGAGCATTTTATTGTTTTGTTCTAAACTATGTTCCAGGGGGCTGACCACTAACTTTTTTGAGAGCCTAGACACTCTGCTTTACAAAAACCATCTAACTTAACCATAACAAGGTGACTATTGCTGCTATGATCTCAAAGTGAAAGACAATGAAAATAAGAAAGAAACACTCAATGAGATAAATAACTTATCTACAAATTTCACACAGTAAATGGGTGGTTTGAACTCAAGTCCGTATAACTCTACATTCTAGGGTCTTTCCCATTCAATATACTAGATAAAAAACAATGCAATAGAATTGCTGTTTGCTTTAAGTTTTATTGTTCAAAGATTTATTCAGCCACTATCTCTACTACTACCAGTAATTTTAATAGTAATTAAACAATAAATGGGCTTCCCTGGTGGCTCAGTGGTAAAGAATCCGTCTGCCAAGCAAGAGATGCAGGTTTGATTCTTGGGTCAGGAAGATCCCCTGGAGAAGGAAATGGCAGTCCACTCCAGTATAGTATTCTTGCCTGAGAAATCCCATGGACAGAGGAAACCTGGAGGGCTACAGTCCCTGAGGTTGCAAAGAGTCGGATATGACTTCACAACTAAACAACAACAAACAATAAATGGTATATTTCCTTTTTTTCTATCAAGAAAATAATCCTCCAAAACAAAGTCCACAAGTTTTAAGAAAACTAAACCCCAAACTGTCAGTGTGATTTCTATCAAAAGTCTAAAACAGATTATGTAGATGACTTCTGTGTATCTGAAAAGACATACCGATAAGTGATCAGAGGAGAAATGAATCATAAAAGAACAAAAGAACAAAACAAAAAAAAATTGCTTAAAAATAGGATTAAGATCATGGGAGGTTGTTTAACAATAAGTTTATGGATAATCATATTGCAATATATAAATGTATTGAATCAACATGTTGTACATTTTAAATATACACAATGTTACTAATACATGCCTTTCATTCCTGAACCAAATGGAAAACTAGTTTATGAAACTTCTAAAAACTCTTAAAATTCTAGGAATTTTATTTGAAAACCAAGTGAAGCTAATTCCTATTATTTATATAAATAAAAACCATCAGGTTTATGGGCAGGCACTGAAAACACATGAGGACAGTTCAACAGATACAGTGATATTAAAAGCATAAAAATGATCCAAAATAATGTATCTGCTAAACACATTCTTAATATAAACAGTCCCCTCATCCTCCTGAACCATAACAAAAGAAAAAGGCATAAAAAGGAAAAATGTTTTGTTTAAAGCATTCAGGTTGAAATATCTACTTTTGGCAGATGCAGTATGAATCAAAAGGTCAAAACCTCAAAGATTTAGGAAACTCAGTCAGATTAGGACCATGTATATAATAGTCTTAAACTTTCATTCAGTCAAAAGTGACTGAATACCTACCACTATCAAATTGTTTTTATTGTTGTAATGTATACACACAGTGTTTATTGTAATAACTATTACTTAAAAATAGTAGTAGTGGTGTTAGTCATTCAGTCGCGCCCTACTCTTTGCGAGCCCATGGACTGTAGCCCATGAGGCTCCTCTGTCCATGGGACTCTCCAGGCAAGAATATTGGAGTGGGTTGCCATTCCCTTCTTAGGTAACTTCCCAATCCGGGGATAAAACCCAGGTCTCCTGCACTGCAGGCAGATTTTTTACCATCTGAACTACAGGGAAGCCCTCATTTAAAAATAATAGAGAAATAAGAAATAAATTCTTATATCCTATACATCTGCTTGATTTTACCTGATGTAATTTTTTTCCCTTAAATTACAGGTCTCACATTACAAATTTAAATTTATAGTTTATTTCTGAAAAGTATTTCTGAACTAAAATGTCATCAAAAAAAGATATCCCAATAAATATTTTTAATTATCAAATATGAATTTCTCTATTTTAAGTGGGTACCTATTTTTGTTATTTTTTGGAAATGCTATTTCAAAAGAAATTGAGGTCTCTCTCTACTACTAAATTAAATTACTTTTAGCCACTAAATTAAATTTACAAAGAGAACTAAAGTATCTCCTCCTCAAGATGCCTTAAGACTATTTCTGTTTACTCCTTTGTCAAAAAAGTTTTAGTGATTGTTCTTTTTATCTAAGGTAGTAAATATTTCATTTCCCTTGCCTGAAAGACTGAAATGTGTAGAAGATGCTTAGCATAGTCCCTGACCTACCAGGATACTCCATAAGCCAGTTGTCTTTTCCTCCCAATAATCAATGTCAAAGTTCATTCCTACAGTGCTCTCCAGAATGTTATATTATTAGGCTTGTAAAGAGTCGGATACGACCGAGCGACTGAACACAGCACAATACTTATACCTTTAAAAGCTTTTGTAACATGGCTCTGAACTTGATATCATTTCATTTTTCTTTCAATTGCTTCCTGCTGTTTTCACATTTCCTATTACCTGTCACTCTAGGGGAAAAAAAATGCAACATCTGACTTGAAGGTGTATTTCTTTGCTGGGGTTCCATCTTATCTGCATTTCCAGCCAATTTTCCTGAGATACAATGGACACGGATTTAGCCGTGGTGGTAGGGGCTGAAATAATGTTGTTTCAAAATGAACCTGCACTAGGACTTCCCTGGTAGTGTAGTAGTTAAGACTCCACTCAGGAACCTACTGAGCCCTGGATCTATCAACCAATGGTAAGTATACTGAACAACAAATGTTAATGGAATTTGCCCAGAAATAATGTCTCATGTCAGGCAGAAAGGGAGATAATTTATTCTAAGAGTTTTAATCACATTTCTGTGGAAAGACTCTCACATCATGAAGACAAGATATCACACCACTGATTCTCTCTTATTGTTCCTCTCTGTTTTCACCACTGTTGACAGAAGACTATGTATTATTACACCAGAATAAGATCACTCTTGATTGCTCTACTCTGGGATAAAGTCTGATTGATGCCTTACTGACAAAAACATAATTTCTCATTCCACAAAAGGCATTATAATCTACTCTTTGTTTCCAACGTTTAAAATAGATATGCCTTGACATTACAAAAAGCTCACAAGGATAAAGCAGATACCATCCCAATAGAATATATTTTCCTAATCCCTATCTTATTCCTTATAGACCTGGTCACCACATAATAAGAGTAAATTATACCAGAACTGTTGACAAATTAAATACAAAGCTCAATTTTAAAACACCTTTAATAATATAGCACATATGGAAAGGAGATAATTTTATGAAATAAATGACTCATTTGTATTGTATTAATGTCAAGATGATCTGTTTGAATTTTATCTTGTGTTTTTCAACCAAAAAACTCAGTTATAAATAAAGTCATTTTTTTCAAACCAAACATGGTAGTACTTCATTTGTCCTCTATCTTTAGAGAAGAAGGTATTTCACAGAGGTGAATTTTCCAAACAATAATTTATCCATTTCAATGCCCAAACTCACTTAGGATAGAAATGCTTTCAGCTGTGTCCTGTACTTACCCACCCATGTAATGTAGGTGGTACCCAGTGTGAGTGCGTGTTAAGTCGCCTGAATTACATCTGACTCTTTGCAACCCTATGGACTACAGCCCGCCAAGCTCCTCTGCCCAGGATTTTCCAGGCAAGAATACTGGAGCGGGTTGCCATACCCTCTTCTAGGGGATCTTCCCATTCCAGGGATTGAACTCGCATCTCCTGCATTGCAGGCAGATTCTTCACTGCTGAGCCATGGGGGAAGTATCCAGTGTAGGGAACCAAATTTAAATTCTTGCCAATGGCTAAGGTCTCCCTCAATGTGAATATGCAGGAGGTTACTAAGGTATCTCTAGGACACCAACAAACATAAAGCAATTTGTCCTATTCTAAATGGCTCCATGATGACAAGTTCTTCTATATCAGTGTTATGAGTTTTCATGTCTTTATTAAAAACTATCATCCCTTGCCGTTTTGAGTCTCCTTTCCTGGTGGTTCAGACAGTAAAGAATCTGCCTGCAATGTGGAAGACCTGGGTTTGATCCCTGGGTGGGGAAGATCCCCTGGAGAAGGGAATGGCAACTCACTCCAGTAATCTTGCCTGAAGAATCCCATGGACAGAGGCTACAGTCCATGGGGTCACAAAGAGTTGGACACGACTGAGTGATTTCACTTTTACCCAAGTTCTAAATCACTTCTTCTAAACTGTGGCTGGCAAACCAGATAACCATGTAATTAGTAATTTATCAAGTGCAGAAATAAACAAATTTGGGTAAGAGTCTCCATACATTAGCCACAGTGGAATTTTAAGTTTAGCCACTCAGAGGAGATTTCCATTTACTTCCTAGTTCTTGATTTTATCATATGGCTGTTTTCTGGGAAAATGACTGATAAATAAGTTATTACTCTATAGCAATTATTCTTTTCATACCTTCTTATCCAATCCATTTTTAAAATGTCGCCATTAGTAAGCAAAATCCATAAGGAGACTTACCTGAGGCACGCCTTGTAAATCGGTTTATTACTGGAGCTGAAAGAGAAAAGTGGGATAATATGCTTAGATAAAATTCTAATTTATTCAAAACCCTGAAAAGGAACTAAATTGTTAATGATCCCATAAGTTAAATAGGAGAAAGATATGAATGAATAACAAGTGCTAGAAGAAATACCTAGATATATGAAAATTAAATGTTTAATACTAGACAAGGAAATATAAATTAAAATGAATATTTCATCTGTTAAATTAGTGTCTCCAAAACTCTTTAAATGAAAATCCCTAGCTGTGTGTGGCTGAAACTACGTACCTAGTACAGTACAAATCTATACAATATTTTTATAAATAATTTGGCAATTACATGAAGTATCATAAAAGGTTTGTCTCCTTTAAAAAAGTAATTCAACTTTTAAGAGAGTTATCCCAAAGAAATATTACTAGAAAAGGAAAAAGCGATTTAACAGCATCATTTTCACAGTGAAAAAATCTGGAAACAAAACTAATGCTCACATATGCTGATATCATTATTAGGTAAAGATAGTATATTGTTGATATTCTCAGATTTAATATTTGTAGAGTTGACAATTTTTGTGTTCAACCCACCCAAAAGTCCATGACATGCAAATCTATCTGCAGAAGGCTACAATTTCAGGCTGGGTGTGGGAGCATACTGCTCTACTGGTAAGCCCACCCTTGGCCCACTTCCCACACTCAACTCAGGTTTGTTGTTTCTTCTTGGTTTTGTTTATAACTATCTCAAGAAATGAGGTGTTTCTTTAAAGCTTTTGTTCTTGATAGAAGCAGGTAAGTTTACAGTTCATATTATATACAGAAAGAACATGAGGTACTAACTACAGAGTGTATTTAAGTAGCAGGAAGTCATGGATCTACTGCAATACTTTCTAATATTTCAATACTTTTAAAATAGTCATTATAAAGATGCTTTACACTATGGAAATAGGTCAAGTAAAAAAAGAAGACTAAATTTTTGTCAGCATTATGTCAGACAGCACAAAAATTACAGATGCTTAGGAATAAGTACTAGAAGAAAATTATGTCAGATGTTTTACACTACTGCATGCAACTATGCCTTTAAATATCAGCACCTCCACATTACTGATGACAACGTTTTACAGTAAGGCTCGGAGATACTGATTAGTTTGCTTTAGATCACACAGCCATGCTGTGGCAGAACTTGAGTATTTGAACTTAAGTACTTCTAGTACCAAAATGCTTCCCACCAAGAGCAGAAAGCAAAAATACTGACACCTGAAATCACAAAGTAATAGGTAAGTATTTCCTCCCATATTGATCTCCACTTTTAATGAGGATTAATTCTGTGAAATAATTCACAAACCCAATTATTAAAATACTATAGTTTATAGCAAAATCATATCCTCTCAAATGATCAAGATACAAAATTTCCACTATTTACATACCAAATTAATTCAGCCATATAGCTGCAAAATCACAAATCACTTAAATAAAAATCTTTCATCAGATAAACTGTAGCTATATTTTAGATATCACACACACACAAAAATGTCCACCAGTTTTCTTGGATACTTTCCAACCTCTTTTTCACAATTCCTTCAGAACCTAGTCTAAAGGAAGCCTCCCCAGGCCAGCCATAAGGACGGGAAAGGAAAGAGTGCAAAAAAACTTCAATCACAAGAATGCAGAATAGACAGTGCAGGCTGACCAGAGCAAGATGAAGATAAAAAGCATATCTCAGCTCTGGGGTGAAAACACAGCAGATACTCTGCCTCCTGCTCCAGCCTCTCCTCTAGACAATGAAGTCACAGCATAACTAGCTTCTGGTTTGAAATTCTGGGATGTCTTTGTTCCCTTGGGTTCCCTCAGGTTTGTGTGTCTTTCTGAAGTGTTGGAGGCAGAGACAGATTTTCAAGGAAGTGACACTGCCTTCTGGGAGGTGTACTTTAAGTTTGTGGGGCAATTTTTTCACCCGTCTTAATAATTCAGAGGACATCTTTGACATTTGACAGATGATGTACAGGACAGTTCAATACAACAAAGAACTGTCCTAAATGCCACAACTTTCATGCTTTCACATATCCAACTGGACATTCACGTTGGCAAGCAAGTCAACTTACAAGCATCTGAGACTAGATTCCAACACTGTTTACTATTTAAGTGCAGGGCTTCCCTGGTGGCTCAGTGGTAAAGAATGCACCCGCCAATGCAGGAGACACAGGTTTGATCCCTGGTCCAGGAAGACCCCCACATGCTGCGGAGCAACTAACCTCATGCAATACAACTACTGAGCCTGTGTTCTAGAGCCCGGGGCTTGACAACAAGAGAAGCCACCACAACGAGAAGCCTGCACACTGCAACTGAGAGCAGCTCCTGCTTGCTGCAACTAGAGAAAAGCCCAGCCCATGCAGCAACGAAGACCCACCCGGCACAGCCAAAAGATAAATAAATAAGATTATTTTTAAAAATATATACAATTATTAGATGCAGTTTTAATATACATAAAATTTTCTGCAACACAAATACAACATAAATCAAAGGAATTGGCTGCATTTCTGGTATTTTGTTTTGTTTGGAATTATATTAACATTCGTTCACCATTTCAAAAAATCATGTCACTACTATAATTGGGGTATCTGAATGGCCAGTAGAATACACCTGATTAGACTACATTCGCAGCTTTCATATTCTTAGTGATTCTACAAGTAAGTGGGAGAATCTAACTATGTCTCCCTGTGTACATGTAACCACAAGCCTACCGCAACACATTACTATAAATTACTTGCCTTTGTTTCTCCTTTATATTTTTGCTAGAAACTATGTAAAATTTTAAATTATGGGTAGAGAGTTTCTATGGCAATGACTTCTGTGTCCCACAGTAAACGGGGCACGGGACTGGGTAGTTAAAAAGATGGGTGTACCAAGCCTATGTTACGCAGTGGTCAAGGTAAACACTAGGTTTTGACAAAATTACCAAAAATCCAATCCCTCATAACCATACCCCTTCATATCCACTTGCAGAGATAAAACACAAGTGTTTCCTGCATCAGCTCTTGGCAAACCAAGAGTAACCCTCACAATTTTTCTTTTTCTTTTTTTTTTCCAGTCCAGCAGCCAAAATAGGGAAGAAGGTTGAGATTCAGGGTGGCGGCCTCGCTGGAAGGAGAGCAGTGTGCATCTGGGCAGGGTGTGCGGGTGTTTTCTCTCGCAAGAACCCAAGTACAGGGAAGACGATCAGGAGGAAGGTGAGGAAGGGTGCGCCGCTGGGCACCAAAGAGGGTCAGGAGGCGTGGGCTCCACTGTGAGCGAGCCCCATGGCCTTCCAGGAAACCGTGGATGAATCGTGTAACTTTGAGCTAAATTCTCAACTTTAAAAATATGCAAGGCAAGTTCTGCCCTCCTTAATTCAAGAGGGTTTTTAAGGAAAAATAAACATCTTTGAAAGTGCCAGAAAAGGCAGAGGAACCAGAGGTCAAATTGCCAACATCCGCTGGATCATCGAAAAAGCAAGGGAGTTCCAGAAAACCATCTATTTCTGCTTTATTGACTATGCCAAAGCCTTTGACTGTGGGGACCACAATAAACTGTGGAAAACTCTGAAAGAGATGGGAATACCAGACCACCTGACCTGCCTCTTGAGAAACCTGTATGCAGGTCAGGAAGCAACAGTTAGAACTGGACATGGAACAGCAGACTGGTTCCAAATAGGAAAAGGAGTACGTCAAGCCTGTATATTGTCACCCTGCTTATTTAACTTATATGCAGAGTACAACATGAGAAATGCTGGGCTGGAAGAAGCACAAGCTGGAATCAAGATTGCCAGGAGAAATATTAATAACCTCAGATATGCAGATGACACCACTTTTATGGCAGAAAGTGAAGAGGAACTAAAAAGCCTCTTAATGAAAGTGAAAGAGCAGAGTGAAAAATTTGGCTTAAAGCTCAACATTCAGAAAACTAAGATCATGGCATCTGGTCCCATCACTTCATGGGAAATAGATGGGGAAACAGTGGAAACAGTGTCAGACTTTATATTTTTGGGCTCCAAATTCACTGCAGATGGTGATTGCAGCCATGAAATTAAAAGACGCTTTCTCCTTGGAAGCAAAGATATGATCAACCTAGATAGCATATTAAAAAGCAGAAACATTGCTTTGTCAACAAAGGTCCATTTAGTCAAGGCTATGGTTTTTCCAATGGTCATGTATGGATGTGAGAGCTGGACTGTGAAGAAAGCTGAGCACTGAAGAATTGATGCTTTTGAACTGTGGTGTTGGAGAAGACTCTTGAGAGTCCCTTGGACTGCAAGGAGATCCAACCAGTCCATCCTATAGGAGATCAGTCCTGGGTGTTCACTGGAAGGACTGATGCTGAAGCTGAAACTCCAATACTTTGGCCACCTCATGCGGAGAGCTGACTCACTGGAAAAGACCCTGATGCTGGGAGGGATTGGGGGCAGGAGGAGAAGGGGACGACAGAGGATGAGATGGCTGGATGGCATCACCGACTTGATGGACATGAGTTTGGGTAAACTCCGGGAGTTGGTGATGGACAGGGAGGCCTGGCATGCTGCGATGCATGAGGTCACAGAGTCGGATACGACTGAGCGACTGAACTGAACTGATGAACTATAAATTCCTATTCAAATAGAAAAGATTGATGTTTATTTATTGTAAGCTAATATTACCAATTTTAACATTACCATTTTTTAAATATACAAAGTAAAGAGCAGAACAAATTCACACACAAGTTAACAGATGATGTTTTAAAATTTGCCAAGTCAAAGTAGGTTTTTGCAGACTCTTGGTTTCCACTTTTAGATTTTCTTATTCTATGGATCCCTGATAGCTCAGTTGGTAAAGAATCTGCCTGTAATGCAGGAGACCCTGGTTTGACTCCTGGGTCGGGAAGATCCGCTGGAGAAGGGATAGGCTACCCACTCCAGTAATCTTGGGCTTCCCTTGTGGTTTAGCTGATAAAGAATGCACCCTGCAATGTGCGAGACCTGGGTTTGATCCCTGGGTTGGGAAGATCCCCTGGAGAAGGGAAAGGCTACCCACTTCAGTATTCTGGCCTGGAGAATTCCATGGACTGTATAGTCCATGGGGTCGCAAAGAGTGGGACATGACTGAGCGACTTTCACTTTCACTCTCCTATTCTATGGATATTCCAGGAGTGTATTTATACACACACACCCCCGCCCACATTAGGAGAATATAGAAGGAAAAATATAGCAAATGTACTATCTGCCTAGAGGAACAAACAAATATGATTTAAGAATATACTAAATGCCTCTAATGTTTGAAACAGATATAACCTATGATCTTAATGAATCCTCAAGGGATAATGCAGAAATGTTTATATAGGTTTGACTTTCTCCCAAGTACTATTCCAGCAGAATACTGAGAGTCCTGTGTTCCTATGAATATCTTCATGCTTATCTAACCAGAGATTCTGTCAGTTTCCAAATTAGATGGGTCTTAATTCCTCCACCCCCAGGAGACACAGAAGTGTAGCTGATTTCAAGTCGTCTTTAATCCTGGAGCATCCTTACAAGAAAAACGCTCTATTACTTGAGATGGCTGAATAAGCCTCTCTATTCCTAGCAGGGAAAACAACCTCCCACACCTGTGACTCCCCACCAGTGCCAGCGGGACCTGCTTATCTTCTCACTTCTTTTTGCCTGAAGCCCAAGATAAGCAGTGCCTGGCAGATAAGAGGCTGTGGGTGAATCCATCAACTCTGTGAAGTAAACAGAGCAAGTCTCCTTGTCCCACTTACGCTGCTGTTCATCGGATGTGGATGCTGGGCACTGGGAATGTGACAGAGTCCTCGCCTCTGAAGAGCTTGACCAAGTCGGGAGGTATTTTCAAATACTATGGCTGCAAGGGCTTACACCACACAAACAGCTACACTAACAGGAAAATTTAGGTAAAAGAGAAATTTCACAGAAAACTAGAAAACTCAAGAAATTCTATGAAAACAAATGCAGTCAACTGAAAGCATGAACCAAGGAGTTTGGCCTTTAAAAAGAAAAGCCAGATTGATAGTCATACAGATAGTTTGCATGTCTGAGCATAATGCTGGGAAAGAAGTCCCATCCAAGTAAAGAAATAAGAGCCCTGAGTTGTGATTTATGGTCATTAAACACACACACACACACAGCCACCCTATCTATACTGTAGACACACTGGTTAAATACTTTTTGCAGAAAAGAGTTCGTGTACCCTGAAGTAAGACGTACACAACAGTCTTGGAGTCAGCACAATAATTAACATCCCCAGCCTCATGAGTCACCTTTTCTAGAATAAACATTTTCCAAATCTGCTCTCTAAATAAAAGATTCTAGAAATTATGTCAACTGAAACCATGTTAGGTAATTATTTTTGACAGAATAAATACTTGGCTCAGAGTAAATTTCTCTTATGCCTGAGCTATAAGGCTTACTTTTGAAGGAAGGGAAATTTAACTTTTTTAAAAGATCAACAGCAACAAAAGCAAGTAAGCAACAAAACCTGAAATACTGTGCTAATTAACCGAACAACCACAATTTTCAAACGTCTTTATACATGTTTACTTTCTGACATTGCAAAGGACCACTTATTTATTTTCTGTGTCTTTGTTAAAGCCACGCCCCCTCAAAGTACTTCTGATCAGACATGATGGGAACTGTTTGAGAAGCAAGTGTTTGAAGGACCAGTTTTCTTTTTCCTTTTTGATTATATAGCGTGAGATTTAGCTGTCCTATCTACCCATATACATGGAGCATGGCTGCAGTACGGCAGAATGAGATGAAATACAGACATTTAGTTTTTTTAAATGCCACCTTTAAGGACCACTAAAGAGATGCATAGTCTCATTCTTTCTATTCACAAAGCAAACTCCTCAAAATATAACTGATAGTCTAAAATACCAAGGTAATAGAATATAACTATTACCCTAGGGGAAAAAACACTCTTCATTTAATTTTGCTTATGAGTGAACTTGATTCTCCACTTTTTAATTCATGAGGACTTTACCAAAAATGCCCTCTTAGGACCAGAAAGAAAAATTCAGCTTCAGCTACAAAAGTCTTAAGGTAGCTAAGCTTATAAAGCCACGCGCAGAGTTGATGTAATAACAATGTCCAGAAAGAGGCTCCCAATACTTGAAGGATTTTGAAATGTGGGCTCTGAGGAAAAACTGGAAATGGGAAAAGTCATTGTCAAAACTACATCAATGCAATCTCTGCTTCTGCATATGCTAAAACTGTCTCTTCTAAACCTGTAAGATCAAATATGTGCAAAGGGCAGATTTACAGAGACTAATGTTTTTGTTCCTAAGAGTGAACAATCCAGACTAGACCACTAAGAATAGTACTAAAAACCAAAAGCTAGGAGAGTTCAAATCCTCACACATCCCTGAAGGCACAATAAAACCAGATCCAAAAAAGAGCAGTTAAGAGAAATATAAGGGCTCTGAAATGAAGACGAAACCATCAGGAAATGTGATTCAGCTTGGCCTAATCACAAAAGTACGGTTTCAGAAAACACCACCTTGTCTTCACAGAATGATGTTCCTGCTATTCTAGGCTCAGCTCAAATGCCTCTTAAAAAAAAAGAGGACTTTCTCAGAATACACAGTTTAACCCCATGCAGGTCCTCTCAAATCACATCATTCTTTGTGTTCCAAGTGGTCAGCACTATCTAAAGATACCTTTTGTGGCTGTAGTTCA
This sequence comes from Muntiacus reevesi, assembly GCF_963930625.1. Lineage (NCBI taxonomy): Eukaryota > Metazoa > Chordata > Mammalia > Artiodactyla > Cervidae > Muntiacus > Muntiacus reevesi. The sequence continues at coordinate 45,742,777 of NC_089254.1, read as the reverse complement.
GTAGCTCGGTAGTGTCCAGCTCTTTGCGACCCCATGGACTACAGCATGCCAGGCTTATCTGTCCTTCACCATCTCCTGGAGTTTGTTCAAACTCATGTCCACTGATTTGGTGATGCCATCCAATCATCTTGTGTATTATGTTTACTGTGGGTTTTCTCCCATGCTACTGAGAGGGCAGCATCCTTTCTTGTCTGTTTCACTACTGTATACCGAGCACCTGGAACTCTGCTTAATACATATTTAACTCAACAAATACTGAATGAATAGTGCTATCAAAAAATTAATATAAGGTTATTTCCTGATACTTATAGATTATTTGGACAAATGTAAGTGATAATTTATACACACATTACATTTATGAAACTCATAAAATACTGTACTGGCTGGAACATAAAATCAACTTTAAAACAGTAGAGTTACACTGGCCTTTGACTTTTTGTACGAACAGTAAAATGCAATCCCATTTACGACCCATAATTAGAAAAATTCAACCCAGCTGCTAGTTTCCAACAAAAATAAAGAAAAATTTCATAAGTTAATCAGTGTAGAAAGCAAAGGTACTTTTCAATTAAAATGTGGGAAAGAGGCTTTTAAGAACATCTATGTTTCAAACAGTATTATTTGTAATCAAGGTGAAAATGACATAAAATGAAGTGCACAATTCACAGAGTTCTGACAAATGTACATACCTATGTAACCAACACTCCAATCAATATGCAAAACATTTCCAACAACCCCGGAAAGTTTCCACCAACTCCTTACAGTCAATTCCCACCATCCCTTAGGAAACTACTATTAGTATATCTACCACCATAGCTTAGTTTTGCCTGTCTCTGAATTTCATACAAATGTGAGATTTATTCTCACTGCTGTGAAGATCAATAGTTTGTTCTTTTTTATTGCTGACTAGTATTTCATTGTGTGAATGTACTACATTTGTCTATCCTCTCCTGTTGATTATTTTTTCCAATCTGGGCCATTCTGAATAAAACTTCTATAAATATTTTTATACAAATCTTTTTGTGAACATATGCATTTCTCATGTAGATACCTAGAAGGAGCTTCCCTGATAACTCAGCTGGTAAAACATCTGTCTGCAATGCAGGAAACCCTGATTCGATTCCTGGGTCAGGAAGATTCCCTGAAGAAAGCACAGGCTTCCCACTCCAGTATTCATGGGCTTCCCTGGTGTCTCAGATGGTAAAGAATTTGCCTGCAATGTGGGAGACCTGGGTTTGATCCCTGGGTGGGGAAGATCCCCTGGAGGAGGGAATGGTAACCCACTCCAGTATTCTTGCCTGGAGAATCCCATGGACAGAGGAGCCTGGCAGGCTATGATCCACAGAGGTTGCAAAGACTCATTCACAACTGAGTGACCAAGTACAGCACAGTAGATACCGAGAGTGGGACTGCTGGGTCACAGGTAAATAAATGCTTAACCTTAAAAAACCTGCTGACTTCTTGCTTGTACCATTTCATCCTCTCATGGAATAAACAAGAATTTCAGTTACTCTGTATCTTTGCTAATATAAGACATGTCTTCTATTTTAGCTATTCTTGTGTGTTTAGTGGAATCTCATTGTGATTTTAATGTTAGTTTCCTTAATAACCAAAGATACTGAGCACTCTCCCATGGGTTTATTGGCCATTCTTATGTCTTCTTTATTGAACTGTTAAGTCTTCTGCTCAGTTTGATTAGAGGCTTTTTATTATTGAGATTTAACAGCTCCTTATATATATTCCAGTAAAAATAAATTAGAATATGTAAGGGAAAAAAATCACAATTATAATAGCAACAAAAAATAACAAGTAACTTAGAAATAAATTTAAGAAAAGACAAGAAAATCCTTTATAGAGAAAATTACAGAACACTGTAGAAATAAAAGGAAAACTGATTAAATGGAGATATGCAATGTTCACGGACAGGAAGATTCAATATCATTGAAAGAAGCTTATCCTAAAAGTTCTGTGGAATAATAAAAGCTCATGAGTAGTTAAACAATTCAGAAGAAAAATAAGGTAAAAATTACTTCAGTTCAGTTCAGTTCAGTCGCGTCGGACTCTTCGCGACTCCACGGACTGCAGCATGCCAGGCCTCCCTGTCCATCACCAACTCCTGGAATTCACTCAGACTCATGTCCATTGAGTTGGTGATGCCATCCAACCATCTCATTCTCTGTTGTCCCCTTCTCCTCCCGCCTTCAATCTTTCACAGCATCAGGGTCTTTTCAAATGAGTCAGTTTTTTGCATCAGGTAGCCAAAGTATTGGAGTTTCAGCTTTAGCATCAGTTCTTCCAATGAATATTCAGGACTGATTTCCATTAGGATGGGCTGGTTGGATCTCCTTGCAGTTCAAGGGACTCTCAAGAGTATAGCATCAATTCTTTGGCACTCAGCTTTCTTCATTGTCCAACTTTCACATTCATACATGACTACTGGAAAAACCATAGCCTTGACTAGATGGATCTTTGTTGGCAAAGTAATGTCTCTGCTTTTTAATATGCTGTCTAGGTTGGTCATAATTTTTCTTCCAAGGAGTAAGTGTCTTTTAATTTTATGGCTGCAGTCACCATCTGCAATGACTTTGGTCCCAAAAAATAAAGTAAAAATTACCCTACCGCATATCAGGACCATATAAAGTCATATTAAGATAAAAATATTAAAATCAAAGAATGGACAAATGAATAGAACAGAATAGCCTTTAAGTACGTTCACATAAAAATGAGAAACTGATGTTTAAAAGTCAGTGAGGGAAACAGTAAAAAAAAAGATGCATATTTTTAAAAAATGAAATGAAATTCTTATCTCACACCATGCACAAAAATAAATTATAGATAGATTAAAACCTTAAGTGTGAAACTGAAGACTTTTTCATTTTTACAAGAAAATGAAGAGATTATCTTTTTAATGTGGGGCAGAGATGGATTTCTTAAGGCACAAAAAAGTGTAAGTATGATGGAAGGGATTAATGTTAGCCTATGATAAAATCAAGAAATTCTGTTCTGGAGTGAAAAGGCACGAACATGAGTGAAAAGAGTGAAACAAGTAATGGAAATTAAGAGGTAAACTTCCATTTACAAAACAAATGAGTCATGCGGATGAAATATACAGCAAGGAGAATATAATCAATAATGCTGTATTGATAATCTTTGTATGATGACCAATGGTAACTAGACTTATTGTGGTAATCAATCTGCAACGTGAACAAATATCAAATCTCTATGTTATGCACCAGGAGCTAACAGAATGTCTGCTGTAGGTCAACTATTCTTCAACAAACAAACAATAAACAAACTCATAGAGATATTAGATTTATGGTTACCAGAGGCAGAGGTTGAGAGAAGGAGCAACTGGATGAAGATAGTCAAATGGTTTAAACTTCCAGTTAGAGGATGAGTAAGTATTAGGGATGTAATGCACAATAAGATGTATATAATTAACACTACTGTATGTTATATATGAATGTTGTTAACAGAGTGAATCCTAAGAGTTCTCATCATAAGGAAAAAAATATTCTTTTATTTAACATCTATATAAGATGATGGATGTTCACTAAACCTAGTGTGGTAATCATTTTATGATGTACATAAATCAAACCATTATGCTGGTCCTTAAACAGTGCTGTATGTTGATTATATCTCAATAACAGTAGAGGAAAAAACAAAGAAAACTCTGTTCAACCTAAGTTACTGTAAAAAAGTGAAAAGACAAGCCCAAGACTGGGAGAAGATATTTTTTAATGCATGTTACCAACAAAGAATTAGTGACCAGAAGATGGATGGATGGAAGGGGAAGGACAAAGAATAATACCCGTACAAATCAGTTAAGAACAACACAGTCAGATAGGAAAAATGGCAATAAAAAATATTTTTCACAGAAGATGAACTACAAATATGATCAGTGAACATAAAAAAGATGTTCAAGATCAACAGTAATCAAGGAAAAGCAAATTCAATTCACGAGATCACAAGGTAACATCCATCCTATTGGCAAAGCTGTTTAAAATCCGACAACATCAAATGGTGGCTTGAATGTGCAGAACTAGAAATTCTTACACAACTGCTGAGGGTGAAAACTGGATAACAGCTTTGTAGAGCAAATAAGGCAAAATGAGGTAGAGTGAAAGCCGTGTGTTCCCTCCAACCAGCCTTTCTACACTTAGATATATAACCTGGAGCAGCAATCCTCGAACTGCAGTCTCAAAATCTCTTTACATTCTTAAAAATTATTTGTTTACATGGGTGATAGTCATGAAATTATATTGTATAAGAAATTAAAATTGTTTTAAAATTACTTCACTTAAAAATGAACAGTAAGACAACTACACATTATTATAAACAACATATTCTTATGGAAAATACATTCTCCAAAACAAAAAAAATTAATAAAAATAATGACTATTTTACATTTTTTACAAATCTGGCATAAAAGAAGACAGTTGGGTTCTCGTATCTACTTCTTCACTCAATCTGCTGCAATAGCATACATTATGCACCCTCTGGAAAATTCCACTATATACTTATGAGAATGAGGGGGAGGGCAAAGAACTTATTATATATTATTATTATTGTTATTTTCAATCGATAGACTCCCTGAAAAGGTCAAGGAATAGGAGAGGAATGGTCCTCCAGGGGTCCCCACACTTTAAAAAACTTGAGTACATTTGCATAATACACATACATGCACACACACATTATGCTCATCACAGCACTGTAATGACAAATAATTAGAAACAAGCAAAATGTTTATCAAAGAACGGATAAACTGTCTATTTACATAAGGGTATACTGACATTTTAAAAGAAGTAAACAAGGGCTACATGAATCAATGTAATATCATCTCAAACACTGTTCTCAAAAACAAGCTGAAGGATGATAATTTACATAAATGAAACTTTTATAAGTGGCACAATTATACAAACTTTGAATATATGCAAAATAGCATTATTCCTAATCTATAAATAGATGGCTTTGTAGTAATAGTACAAAAACAAAAATAGGAAATATAGACACCAAGTTCAAAATAGTGGTGGTTAAAAAAAAAAAAAAATAGTGGTGGTTATGTATGGAGAAGGAAGTTAAGAGAATGGGATAAGAGAGGGACACGCAAGGAGACTCCTACTGAATGTATAATTATTTTCTTAAAAGAAAAAAAAATCTGAAGGGTTAAAATGTTAGAATCTGTTAGAGTCAGGGGATGGTTTATATGGGTATTCATTTTTGTATATTGGAAACACCTCATAATTTAAAAAAAGAGAAAGAAAGAGAGAATGAGAGAGAGAAAGAAAATTTCTGCTCTACTTGGTTTTGGAGATAAAAATCTCTCAATACTCTCAGTCCAACCAGATTAGTTTACATTGCATTTTTTTTTACTTTGTTACCTTTGACATATAAAAACTATGTATACACTGTGAAAAACATCACCACAATGAAGCTAAACAATTTAACTATCACCTCTATATAGTCACCATTCTGTATGTGTGAAGATTTTAATTAAGATCAACTTTCTCAGCAAATTTCAAGCATCCAGTACAGTACTGGTAACTGTCACCCTGCTATTTACTTAGATTCCCAGAATTCATTCATCTTGCATAACTGAAGCTTTGTACTTTTTCAATGCTAAATGTGCTCCTAAAATATATTTCACAAAATATTCTTTTACAGATGAGTTTTTCTTAAAATTTGAGCACTAAAATATTTTTTGAATTCTTTTTAAGGAATTATTAGGAATCAAAGATCCTAATATTGCTTAGTGGGTAAACTATTGTTAATGACACTCAAATAAGATATCAAAGACCTGTGAAAAACTCCATGTAAAAACAAAGATCCAAAAGAACTGTCTTTTTCTTTCTAAAAATCTATTAAGATAGTAATTTGTATTGGAGCAAGTACAGAATGATGGGTTTTCAGAATGAAATCATTCTAACATAAAACTTAGGTATAAAAGTTTGTCCCACCATAAGCTTTCTTTCATAAATATTATGACATGAGGAAATGGCAATAAGCTGTCAATTTAATGCAACCAATTTTTCCAATTTATATTTCAGGCACACATTCATGTTTTTACTATAAGCATCTGCCTCATTTAAATAAAGTACCTATTATCAATAACCCTACCTACTCTTTCCCAAGTTGTTTTAAAATGACTTATTAAAACTTGAATAAAACCATAAACTGGGAGATTTTACACATACAAATGTATTTATTCTACCAGTTAAACACTGATTCTCAAGGAAGGAGATGGTGTGAAAACAAAGCAAAGCTTTATCCCATTGCTTTTTTTCCCTTATTTTTTATTTTAAAGTCAGACTCTTTACCTTGCATTTCAAATAGAATTAAAGGAGGACTTGAGATTTAAAAGAGCAAGGGGTTTTAAAGTTTGAAACACTTAGGTGAAAGATCTAAAAACTTTAGTTTTATACTTTTCATTCATAACTTTTTCTTTAATTACTATTACTATGCTGACCTGAAGGGCTTCCCTTGTAGCTCAGTTGGTAAAGAATTTGCCTGCAGTGCAGGAGACCGGGGTTCGATCCCTGGGTTGGGAAGATCCCTTGGAGAAGGACATGGCAACCCACTCCAGCATCCTTGCTTGGAAAATCTCATGGACAGAGGAGCCTGGTGGGCTGCAGTCCGTGTGGTTGCAGAGTTGGGCACAACTGAGTGACTAACACTTCTGCTGACTTGAAAGTAATCTCGTGTCTTACATTCTCAATCAAGCTTCATTTTTAAAAATTTATTTTTAATTGAAGGATAACTGCTTTACAATGTTGTGTTGGTTTCTGCTATACAAAAATGTGAATCAGCCCTAAGTGTACATACACCCCCTCCCTCTTGAGCCTCCCTCCCACCTCCCTACCCTACCCACCTAGGTCATCACAGAGCACCAGCTTGAGCTCCCTGTGTTCAAACTTCATTTTTAAAAACTGTCATGTTCTGACTTCTAAAACTTGCCTTTTCTTCCTTCCTTTTCTTATTTTTTAACAAACCCATATATAAGGCATATATATGTCAGACACTGTTAATTCATTTAAAACCCTCTGAAGTAAGTACTGTCATAATTCCCATTTCACAGATGAGTAAACTGAGGCATAGGTGGTAAAGTAACCTGCTCAAGGTTCCTAAAGTTATAAATGGCAGAATCAAGATTCAAACCCAGAGCTTATGCCAAAGCCAGGGCATATTTTTAAAAAGTTTTCACTGTTTCTGATTTTTCAGCATTACTTTAAAAATCTTCAGCACTAAAAGCAATCTGTTTTCCATAAACTACCAGGCTTAACAAGTATGAGAGAGAGGAAAGGGGCTTGACTGACCATGTTTATCAAATTAGTGGAGGGGAAAAGTGGAAGGAATAATAATTGAGGGAGATGACGGTAACACATTCAGTTTAGGGCAAAATTATTTGAGTGGCCTGAAGAATATGCAAGCAGAGGTGGCTGGTAAGCAGGTAGATACATCGAATCTTAAGGAAAGGGGAGGTCTGTGCTGGAACTACAGCTAAGACTGGAGGGTTCCAAAGAGCAAGTCAGCCCTGGGGGGTGAGCAGGATTCTCGTAATAAAGGGATGAAGGCAGTGTCTTTCAAGGTGGTAGGAATGAGGGAAGGTGAAGAGGAAAAAGGACAAAGTAGGTTCAGAGCAACAGATGCATTTGAGATGTAACTCAGGGTTCACAGAAGCAGAAGCGGCGACATGGTAAGTATAGAGAGATCAGAACGTCTACTCAGTGAGAATATGCAATTCTCAGCTGCAAGACAAGCCTGTATGCTTGTGTTCTTTGCATTTTGCAGAATGATCAAATACCAGACCAAAATATAATGCCGCCTTATTTTGTTTAATATGATGAAACCTACGAAACTGAAGACTAGCAAAGGCTTTTACATTTCATGAAAACACTTTAAAATGTTTAAAATATAAAGGATTATCAAGAGGCTATTTTAAATATTCACATGCCCAAGAAGGTTTCGATCACTTCAGAAATACACGCTTGCAGACATTTACTATTATTAGACATTCAGTATTCAACTTGAGGTTAATTAAGATGTATTTGGCCACCTAATGCGAGCAAAGTGAGATGCACACAGGAAAGTCTAGGAGGGAAGGAGCTTATTCTGCATACCCCTGCCTGCCTGTGCCGAGCACATCTGTCAGCCACCGAGCTTTCTTCCTGCCATTTTGACACCATTCATGTCAACCAGAGAATTTTGTAAGGATATTTTGGAAGCATGAAATGAAGCTAACCTTTGGAGAAAAACTGAGATTTGGCAGAAAGCTAAGGAAAGAGGACTGGCTACCTAGGACCAAGAGAATAATTCAGGCAAGAATATTTGACTATATTAATTTTGAACCACACTATATGCCTCTACAGCATTTTATCTACTACTCAAGGGCTGTTTACAAACGAATCAACTTTCTTTCATGCCTTTTTTCACTTAAAATGTACTTAATAGGTAATACAAGTATATGATAAGCTTTTTATCAAAAGTTACAAAAAGGGAGACAGCGAAGAGTCTCCCTTCTAAACAACTGTCCTCTCCAGAGACTGCTTTCCTGAGAGATCCTGTGCGGGTGTGCATGCGTGCGTGCTAAGTAGCTTAAGTCTTGTCCGACTCTTTGCGACCCTATGGACTGTAGCCCGCCAGGCTCTTCTGTCCATGGGATTCTCCAGGCAAGAGTACTGGAGTGGGTTGCCACAGCTTCCTCCAGAACATCTTCCTTACCCAGGGATCGCATCCATGTCTCTTGTGTCTCCTGCACAGTCAAGTAGGTTCTTTACCACTATACCCTATGTAACTGCATTTCTTTTAAACTATTTTAACTTTTTTCTCCTTAGGGTATTGCCTGGTCCTAATCTTTTAAAATATTTTGAACTTTAAATTTTCTTCTAATTCAGACAGCATTTCCATGACTTAGTCATTCTTAACTAAACACCTATAACATGGTATGATTCTGTATGTCACATCGCCAAAATGTGTACCAACAACCTTAGTACTCTATAATCTAGGTGGAGTTCAAGGTACAGATAGGAACACAAATTTAAAAGAAAAAGCCTGGATCTTATCTGTCAGGCAGTGTGATTTTATTTCCTCTTTATAAGATAGAATTCTCCTCTTTATTCTGCCAAACTTCAGTTGAATTAAACAATTAGCTTACCTAATGAATGTCTATTTAAAAAAGACAAACACACACACACTAGGACCCTACAATTCAGGAGCTTAAAAGAGGAAGCCAAAGTTTATTACAGCCAGCTTATATACTAATAGAGTATCAGTTTAGTTGAATTGTTAGGATTGTGGTCTCCAAAATGGGGTCATGCACCCCCAGGCAGAGTATAAGGCAGTCTTTAAGGGTATAGGAAAAAATTAGAACTTGTTTACAATGACTTTTTACTTCTCCCTTTCAAAATTTATATTGTAGAATGCTTTCTCATGGGACTCCCCTGATGGCTCAGTGGTAAAGAATCTGCCTGCAATGCAGAAGACACAGGTTCGATCCCTGGACTTGGAAGATCCCCTGGAGAAGGAAATGGCAACCTACTCTAGTTATCCTGCCTGGGAAATCCAATGGACAGAGAAGCCTGGTGGGCTAAAGTCGACGGGGTTGCAAAAGAGTCAACAACAACAACGCTTTCTCATATACATAGTAAGTTAATACACTGGTACATGCACAACATTTATAAAGACACACTTGGGATGTGTATACTCATTATGTTCCCTCATTAGCAATTTTGCTAATGAGGGTACATAATAAAAAAAATTGATAATTAAACAGCTCAGTATATGAGATGTTCATTTCTAAAAATAAATATTTTATTGATTTTGGAAAGTCCACCAAGTACTGGGGCTTCCCTGATGGCTCAGTGGTTAGGACTTTACGCTTTCAATGCTGAACGCCCGGGTTTGATCCCTGGTTGAGGGACTAAGATCTCACAAGCCGCAGAGCACAGCAAAATAAAATAAAATAAAATAAAGCTGATGTAAGAAAAGTATACGGAGTGCTAATTTGGGTAGAACAGAGAGAAAAAGCAAATTGTAAAAGGGCCAGATCAATGCTGAGCCAGACTAAATTTTTAGAGTGAAAAGTAGGTGGCTTATTTTTTGATATGTGGTTCTTTTCAGCCATTTTATTGATGTAAGAGTTACTAACACTGAAGTGTGTGGTCAAGCAGATGGGCTTTGAACTCAGGACTGTCAGGTTCGAACCCTGACTCTACCACTCACTCGGGGGAGGGCTGCATGATATGTATAATAGCCTTATTCAGGGCCTGGCAGTTACATAGCCAAAAATGTCAAAAATGATTAAATAGAAAGAATATCATTTAACAGACATTAGCTTTCTATAGCAACTGAAATGAAACAGCTGAGTCATGTTTTAATTAAGAACCTTTTGGAAAGATGCTTTTTGAGTCTAACTAAAACGTATTTAAACAAGTGGAAGTTTTTCCTTCTTTTTTATCCAAAAAAAAAAAAAAAAAAAAAATCCCCTCAGTAAAACTCCCATGAACTATTCTATCTTGGAACAGCTAATATAAATTAAACAGTGTCAGTCCCCAGCCAAACGGATACCGGAATCACTGTATACAGTATATCTTTTTTGGCTTCACTTTTATGTGGAACATGTGTTTATATTTTGACCTTTTGTCTTTTTTTTTTAAATACAGAAACATTTTTAAACAGCAGCAACTGGAATGATTTTTTTTTTTTTAGCTTCCAAACATACTAAGCTACACATGGCAAAGCCTATTGCTGAAACATTTATAAATGTTACACCAACTGTGTTTATATTTCTGATTTTTTTAGATTGTTGTTTTCATGTAAGCCATGACCTGAAAATTTGAGCTCAAATTCTTTCCACAAAATAATTACATAATGGAACAGTCTGACTCATTTTGAATTTCCGAAACACAAAAACTTGCTCCCATAAAATAAAGATAATAATCAGTATTGCAGTGAAGTTTTCATATGGGGTTTTGCAACCAGGACCATCTCAATCACAACTAAGTAGTAAGGATAAGGCTGGAAGGACAATAAGAACAGGACCAAGAACATGATGACAACAACTCATCCAACTCAGAAAAGTCACCGCACTCTTTTTTCTTTTCCATTGCCTCTCTTTAAGCAATTGATACAAAAATAAAATCTAATATTAAATTTCACTGCAATGAAAAAATCAAAGAGAAAAAAAATTGGTGACTCTGAAGGGAAAATACTAAAGTATTTCTTGTTAGCCTGGCCTTTTAGACCTTATCTATCACCCTGATGGAAGACAGAAAGGATTTATAGTATGTAAGTTAATATCAATAGCACACAAAATGTTCAGTGATAATTCTATGAACAAAAAGACCAAAACGGACTAAATCTGGGCAAGGAACGTCTCTGGCTCTCAGCGGCTCCATCTGTTAAATGTTATAGACAACATATTCTATCTATGAGACAGTCTGTGACAAAAGGATTGTCTCTTAAGGAGTCTAGAGATAGTAAACTTAAAAGAATAATTACTTTTTTTTTCTTAAAAAAAAAAAAAAGGAGTTGGCTCTCAATAAATATGTCTGCAGTGGGTGAATGAGCAGATGTTTGCAGTGGGTGAATGAGCAGGGGATCCTACCTCTCAACTTATACATGTTCTTTCTCCTCAAGGGCTGTCCCAGGTCTCAGCCCCTTTAGTCTTTGACTCTGAACACCGCTAAGGCATACCCTGAGGTCAGTCAACTCAAACACCTTCGCTGAATCCCTTAGTCAAATATTCCATCAACCCCTACTTCCACCACAGGCTTTCTCTATACCTATTACTCTCATTAAGATTTCTCTTTTTAAGGGATCACAAATAAATTCCTCCTTGACAATTTCAAAGATATTTTGTTAGTATCCACATGGTTGAAAAAGATACACAATTTTTTTTTTTTTTGACACAGCTATGGACATAACTTTGACAGCTGGAAATTTACTGGAATCCAGGGAATGAGATTTACAACAATGAATAACCATTAAATATTTACTCTGTCCCACCCAGACACAATATATCATTTTATGTACAAACTCAAATGGAAAGCTTACATGCCTTCAAATGGAAGTTAAATAATAGCTACAGTTTGATCTTTAAGATAGGTAGGCAAACACATGAAGGTATCCAATGCTTCAGGTTTTGCTGAGATGCTTTTATTCTATGCCACTGCTTAAGAAAAGCTATCAGTTTCTCAAAGAACCCTTCACAAGTTGTAACTGATTTTACTCCTCTCCCTCCTCCTCTCTTTCTTCCCAACTCTCCCCTCTCTCCTCCCTCCCTTTTCCCAAGTCTAAAGTAATAGATGGATAAAGTTTGAGAAAGGACACCCAAAATCCTTTGATTTCCCAATTTCAATCCCTAAAGTAATCCATTTAATGCTACTATTAAAATGAATAATGTTCTTAACTGTTCTTTGAAAAATCATAATTGCCATCTTTAACACAAAATATTTTTTTAAAAATCTTCTCTAATGTTGTTTTAAGCGCCTAACTAAAATAATGGCTTTAATATTTTAGCCATTGTCATGAATGATGTAATCCATTTCAGGAGGAGGATTTAAAACTACTATATAAATTTCCAAAAGTCAAAGACCAGAAAAGTCTCATTAACTACAAAATCCTAGAGTGCTTAGCTACAAATTATGAGTTGAAAGGATGTGGGTTTTATTACTATGCAGCGTAACTTCACATTAAATCCTAAGAGAAACTGTCCAGCTAGCTCATTTCCTATTTCATCTGTGTAAAAAGTGCAAACGTTAGATTCATCGCCACCAAACAATGAAAGCCTCATTGTGAAGAAAATACTTCTAGAAGACCTCTTGTAAATGAGAATATTTAACAGGTAACCAATGCTTGTTGGGTGCAGTATCCTAAGGGCCTTGCAAATATTACTCCATTTATCCTCATTAAAGCTTCACAAAGCAAGTACTATTATTATGACATGTCAACATGCTGAGCACATAATTTCATACATTAAAAAAAAAAAGACATTGTCTAAGTTGCAACTTAACCCTCCAAAATCAACTTCCATGAATGCTTTTCAAGCTGATTAAATGGATTTAAGAGGTTGATTGTATACTAAAACAATATTTTAACTTTCAGTCCATTGCACAAGTACCATGACTAAAATAAATTTCTTTCTTTAGCTGTATGCTGATGGCTACATGAAGTAGGAGACTAGGATTGGCTGCTTTGTCTCACAACAGTCTCCAGGAGCCCTCCCCAGAGCAAGTTCTTAAAAAAGAGCTCACACAAGTGAACCTAAAAAATCAACCAAAGCAACTCTCCTTTAAAGCTCTAATTCCTCTCTACAACTTCCTACTGTCAGTCAGGCCATGAATGTCAACATGTTTTTTTACTTCCAATATGAACAAGGTTAAGAACTTTTTCACAGCAGATTCTTAGGAAGTCAATCTATTACCCTCATTGCTTTGTCATCTTATTTTATAAGACCACACACGTCATTCCAGACAGATGAATTTCTGACTTTTATTCTTCAAGTTACAATAAAGCTTAGCTCTTCCAATTCTGTATTTAATAGAGATGAAGAACATTTGCTCTTAATCCTCTTAAGAAAAATTTTCAGACACATGCATGCTATTCTCAGCTCTTTCAACCATTTCCTCTCATGCTATGTACCTTTGTTCCCTTAATCTCTCACCATAAGCTCCAACTTTCCAATATTTTGCATAATTTTCAAGATCTCTGGTAAACTCTACACAATCCCCTTAAATTGTAAAAATGTAAAGGTAGATAAAGTTCTCCTAAAAGATTTGACATAAATCAGAGTTAAGAGGATTAAGTCACAGATTTTACATGCTAAATTTCTATTTATATGCCTTTGACATCCAAGCTTATAAACCATGGTTCTATAGTTTTGCCCTGTAAATTAACCTGACCTTGAGATCTTTGCCTTACATAATTTAGTATATTAGTTCTTCTATATTTTACATTAGTCTATTTTTCTTCCAGTTTGATTCCTCTTCATGGGCCCATGTGTAATTTGTTTCCAACTATTTGTCAATTTTGGAGAAGGAAATGGTAACCCACTCTAGCATTCCTGTTGCGATAATTCCACGGACAGAGGAGCCTGGCGGGCTATAGTCCATGGGGTTGCAAAGAGTTGGACATGACTGAGCAGCACTTGTCAATTTTATTTACTTCATTTTGTAATTTGAGCTATTTCACTTAAGAAATAATTGAGCAACAAAAGATCTCCCAATGATGCCTGTATTAATTGCCACAGATTTCACTCCAAATTGGTACTGATCCAACTCTTTGGCTTACTGCAACCCTCCTAATAATTCCAAGCCTGGGGACACGGCCCTTGCAGAAGAGACATGTCAAGTTTCATTTGATTTCTGTAGGATGGGGAAGAGGGAGGCAGAGTCTCAAAGGGGAAAGCTTTTCCCCCGAAAGGGGATCACAATAGGCCACTATCATTCCAACACCTAAAGGTTGCCCTTTTAACAAGAATTGACAACAAGTTGGAAGTAAACATCAGAAGTGATAAACTTAGAAAAGAATAGGAGGGGAACAAAAAAAGCAATCAGCAGAGGAAGAATCCTTTGGAAATGGAGGAGAGAAGTAAAGACCACCTTCACCCATCAGACTTTTGGCCACGGTCCCAAATGCTGGTTCACTTGCTTGATTCAACCACCACACTATGAGTTCAAGGTCACAGCTAGATCTCTCTGGGGGAGTCAAAGGCAACCAGCTTCATGGTGAAAAACTTGCCTTTTTGAACAACCTCTCACAAATACTATCACTTGTCCTAAGGGATTTGTGAGAGTAGGTATGAATTAATCAATGCAAATTCATCACCATCACTGGGGAAAAAAAAAAAAAAGGCAGGAACACCTGACCTCTGATTCAGCCAGCTGGACAAATTTCATTAAGGGAGAGACCTCTGATGATCTTAGGTCAGACAGATGTGAGTAAGAAACCAGGCTCTATTCCTCACTAGTCTGTGTGTGACCTTGGACAAGTTTATTTTTCTAAACCTTAAAGACAAAACATAGTAAGGGCCTCAAGCAGAGCTTGACATAAAAGGGATGCTGAAGGGAAGCCAGGCCCACCCCCTTTCCAGAGATAAAACCCAGGACTCGAGAGCACAGGCATGGCGCCAGGCCCACCGCTCTGACAACCTCTGCAGCCTACCAGCTGTGAAACACTCAACCACCGTCAGCCTCATCTTTCTTAGAAAGCTGGGATAACGAGTCCAGGCATTTAGATAGTGCCTAGCACACAATCTCAATAAATGGCAGCTAGTTTTTAACTGTTAATAAGAGAAAGTGATATTACAATCAGCATTATCTGTTGACCAATCTTCCTCAAAGTAAGGTCGGGGAACAGTAGATATCACCTGATAAAAAAAGATCCCAAGTCCACCCCAAGCTATTCAAAACAGCTCTAAAAGCCTAGTACCAGGTAATACTCATTTCAGAATCAAACTTCCTTGAGAGATACACTAAAAGTTAAGAATGACTTATCCTTTTCATCTTGTGCTATGTTTCAGTAAATTAAGACTTGTCTTCTATTACTTTCCCCATTCTTTAGTACTTTTCTCATTCTTTACTATGTCATGAGGATTTCCCAGTATCAGGTATTTTTTTAATAGTTCAGCACTTTTTTAGACTTAGGCATTAAACTGATAGGCTCATTCCCCTTGTTTTCCTCCCTCTTCCCAAGAGTATTATTTTGACTTTTTTCCTCCTCTGACCAAGGGTTGACAGACTATGGCCTTGGTCTGTGGCCAGTTTTGTACAGAGGGGATACATGTTTAAAGGACTGTTGTTTTTTTTTTTAAAAAAAAGAGGAATATGCGATGGAGACTACGTTGCTCACAAACCTGAAATATTGACCCTTTACAAAAAAGTTTGCCGACCCGGTGGTAGTCTAGAATTCTCTTCAAATTGGGGGTCTCAACACAAATTACTTTTAAAAAATTGAGAAATGATTAGAATAGAGATTACTCTAAATATATATATTTTCACTGCACCTAGAAAAGGGAAGGACCATTGCCAAAGTTTCTGTTATACATAGACACATATGTGTGCACTGGATAATGACCAAAGTGGTTGCAGTCACAAAAGTCTCAGGGGGTATCGGGAGGTAGGAATGGGGAATAAATTGGGCAGTTGGTTAACTAGTATTTAGTAAAACTGACACTGAGTAATTTTTACAATAAAAGTGCTTTGGAGACTATAAAACCATACTAATGATCCCTACTATTCAGAAGGTAACGGCTTATTTCTTCATCGTTAAATGGAAATAAACTCTGTTCTGTGTACGGTCCACATTGTTTTAAAGAGAAAACAAAATCATAAATGCAAAGTACTTCAAAACATTACAAAAGCAAAATATTTTCGTTATACTAACAATATATTGCACTGAACAAATACAGGCTCCTTACCAAGTCCCTCAGGCTGTGGTTTTCTCCGGGCTGGGAAACTAGTCCTTTTCGTTTTCTTTGTGTGTGTCCATGTGCATGTGGATGTACTCGTGTGTGGATGTGTGTCTCAAGCATAAAAAGGTATTAGATGTCTCTACCCTTTGTGTCATTCATCAGTGGCTTCTCCTGCCGGTCTGCTTAAAATCTGCACTCTTTCCTTCTCATGCCATTTCTAATAAGAAAAGCATTCAATTAAGTTTTTGTGCAAAATGAAGACTATGATTATCCTACCCCTGGAAACATTACAAAGTCCAAAAGAAAAAATTTTAAAGTAACAATATTCCATTTTATCTTCAGAGAGCAGTAATTTCCAGGGCTTTCTGTGACTGCTTCAGATAAGCTAAAAATACCTTAATTTTATAACACACTTCAACAATTTTGCAAAGAAAAGAAACACCTTGCTAGAAACGTACACAAGGAAATGACACTTTAAAATATGAAATGCACTGTGGACACCAAAACCACGAGTAGTGTAAATAAATAAAAGCTGGTGTGATGCTGAAAGCACGTTTGTCTTATACCACAAAGAAAAAGCACTTGCACATTTGCACACCGGGGTATTTTAGCTTGGGATGCCACAAAGATGAGATTTAGGCATGCTATGTAAACGCAGGAGGCTGTTAATGTGTAAGCGTGTCTGCGTGTGTCAGGGAAAGAGGGTTATAAGCAGGAGGGGTGGGACCTGCCAGGAGCAGCTACTGGAGAAAACCCCCTTTTCTTTCCCATTCATTCTTTCCAGCTTCAGTGTCTGGCACAGTCTTTACAATTACTCACTGCTTTTCATTCTAAAGACAACCAACAAGCTTTCAGAACTTCCTACAGTGTTTTTCCCACAGGTTTTTGTTGTTGTTGTTTTTAAGGCATCAAATCATCCAAAATTTGTTTTAAATCAAACCATTAGCCCGTTTCCTCATTCCAAAGACCCCTTGGGTTGCAGACTAAACAGGATCCTTTGTTGTGTGTCCCAAAAGAATACAACACGCCATCGGTAAACTGGAAAATAATAGATGACTCTTGTTTCCAAGAATGCCAAAGCTATCACCATAAATTCTATTCTGCCCCGTGAGTCCAATTTAACGCTCCTTTCAGTGAATCTGCCATCCTAACAAGAGTGAAGCCAATGCAATTGACCACCCCTCCGCCTCTTCGTTTTGGACAGTCCACTAATACACATACGGGCTGAAAGAGGATGCCAAATGGGCCACTTTCATTTATGCAACCCCAGCGAAAGTCGTTTCTCAGAAGCCCACTCCAAACCTACCGGCCTCTGCCTCCGAGCCCAGGAAGAGAGTGGGGCGAGTGGGCAGAGACGCCTCACCTTTCGGCTCCCCACCTCCCGAGGAGGGAACACGGAGGAGGGCACGACGAGAGCGCGGAGGAAGAAAGTGGGCGAGTGGAAGAGACAGAAATGGAGCTGAGGGGGTGGGCGCGACTGGAAGGTAGGGAAGGCGGGGAGAGGTGGGTGAGCGTAGCTCCGGGATCTAAGGACCGGGGGGAGCGGCGGGGGTGTGGGCCCACGCGGGGGATCCG
The DNA here is from genome assembly GCF_963930625.1 of Muntiacus reevesi. NCBI lineage: Eukaryota > Metazoa > Chordata > Mammalia > Artiodactyla > Cervidae > Muntiacus > Muntiacus reevesi. The sequence goes on along the minus strand of NC_089254.1, from coordinate 45,724,794 downwards.
GTCCTCACCGTTGAATGCCCCTGCATCCGCGGCCTCTTCCTCCTCCTCCTCGCCGTTCTCCGAATCGCTGTGCCTGGGCTCCTCGGCGAAGTTGACCCCCTTGCTGGGGGTGCCGCCCCCGCCGGCGGCGCCCGCGTCCCCCCAGGTCCTGCCTTCATGGCCGAAGCGCGCGGCGCCTTTGCGCTCGTTCTCCTCCTGCAGGCGCGTGAAGTGCTGCAGCGCGAACTCCAGCAGGTCCGCGGGCTGGTGCCTCAGCACCTCCACGGTGAAGCCCTGCAGCAGCTCCGTCAGTCCCGCCGGGATCTCGATGCTCATCCTGCCTCCCCTGCCGGCGGGCGCCCGGGCGCCGCCCTCGCCCCCTGGCTGAACCGGCCTCGGGCCCAGCGGCGGCCAAGCGAGCGCAGACGGGCGCTGGAGGGGCTACCGGCTGCGAGCGCGGCGCACTGGGCCCCGGCAGCCAGGCTGGCCTGGCCCGCGGCTCGCGGCGCGCGGCTGCTCGGTGCGGCGGCGGCGGCTGAGCGAGCTCGGCCCCGGGAGGGCTGGCAGCATCTCCGGCTCCTCCCGCTCCCGCCGCGGCCGCTCCTCTCCCCCGCCCGGGCCGCCCCGCCCCCGCCCCACCGCTGCACGCGGGAGGGGGCTCCGCGCGCCCCCACGTGACCCACGGAAACCATGGCAACCCTGCCGGCGGGCGCCGAGCACCCGCCACTTGCACAGCGGAGGGGCTGAAGACGCCACGCAGGCCGGCGCCAGCAGGCTGGCGGGGCACTCTCCTAGGGGGCGCGGCCGGGGCGGGTCCCCCCACACCCCCAACTCGGCACTCCCCGGGTCAGCCCCGGGCCCAGGCGCGCCCGGTAGCCCACCTGTCCGCACGCCCCGGCGAGGACCGGCCACTCGGCGAATTCCCACGCCTCTTTCACCACCCCGAGTCCAAGCAGAGCTGGTGCCAGGCGATTTGCCCTGAAACTTGGGCCTCCACCTTGTTAGCGTCATTTTCTTTTCCTCCGAGAATCTAGTTGTAGTAATACTTGCGTGCGGGTGATGTCTTTTGTTTAAAGTCGTGTAGTACTGGTTCTTTTGGACAAAGAAAGAATGCCCCATCTTTGTGACACCTTTCTTTTTCTTTCGCCATGTGTTACACAGCCTTTCTCCACTCAACCTGGTTTATTGTTTTGCTTCACCGATAGCATCCCATTGTCCACTTGGTGCAGTTACTACTTGTTAAGACAAATGCCCTATTTATTGTGAGGCCCTTGGAAGTTAGTCGATGGCCTTCAAAGAGGATAGTGCAGCAATTTGAATAAAATGTCAATGTCAGGACAGATGGCCCTCAAGCAAAAGAACCTTTGCCTGATTAAACTGTTATTATTTTAAAACGTTCCCTTATGCTTTGAGTGGTTTTGAATTATATCTCCAAAAATAGGAATACGTAGTTCAATATAAAGAGAAATAGAATCTGAGATGTGTGCTTTTCAAGAAGTCCTTGACTTGGAAACAAGGCTTATTCTGCGAATGTTTACAGTTTCGAATTAGCAAATGTCTTTTGCCGATTAAATGGTGTTTAAAAACATATTTCATTTTTCATCATGACCATCATTGTAAAATGAAATATCTCAAGAGCAAGCTCAGTTGTTATTGTGATTTCTATCTACACACAAAAAATGGTAAATACATGGTTCAGAAACCTCAAAGACTAGAAATCAAGATGTAACAAACTAGTCTCTTTAATAAAAATATATTTTGAAAATAACCCTTTGTTTATAATACAACTGATAGTCACTCCATGAGTGACTATTTTCTTTATTTGCATTTCTTAATCTCACAATAATTTTATTTTTAAATATAGTAATGTACTTCTGATGATGAGGGTCAAGCATTTTAAGAAGTATGTTTTTGTAAAGAACCATGATCCTCACTGCATGGTCCACAGTATTAGTCAAACTTTAACCATATAAATATTATATAGACCATATAAGAGTTTTAAGAAGTAGAAGTACGCTTTTATAAAACACCATGATCCTCACTGCATGGTCCACAATATTAGTCAAATTTTAACCATATAAATATTATATAGACCATATAAGCATTATCATCTTTATAGACCAGTAATTTAAGAAATTAAGTAAAGAATTAAAGTTAAATTAAAATTTTAAGTTTAAATTAAAATTTTAAGTTAAACTTAAAAATTTAATTTAAGAATTTAAGTAAATTAAGTTTGCATCATCTATCTTCATTTATAAAGTTTCCATTTCCAAACTTTCCTTATAGCCATGCATCTGAGTTACTATTGCTGTGTAATAAATCACCTTAAATGTAGAGGTTGAAAACAGAGTTTTTATTATGCTCTATGATTTTTTTTAGGATTAAGAAAATGGTAAATATGGTAACTTAAACAAGACCGAAGTTCATTTCTCTGTAATGTAAATGTCAGCGGTTCAGGGCTTGCATGGTGGTTCTAGGATCATTAGGCACCGAGCCTCCTTCCAGCTTGTTGCTCTGTAATCCTGTTTGTTGTCCAAATTGCTGCTCTACCTCCAGGCTATTCATCCATATTTCAGTCAAGAGGAAAGTAAAAAAGAGAAGGGAACTTCTCCTCTCACCACATACACATCCCCTATCTAAGAATACTTCCAGGAGGTTAAACACACCAATTCCTCTTACATCCTCTTGTCCAGAACTTGGTCACTGGCCATACCCGTAGTGTGACCAACTGCATGTTCCAAACGTGACTGCAGAAGCCTCACCTGTTCTGTGTGCTCCTCAGCAGTGTGCCTTGCAACACCCCATCAAGAGCTGAAGCCTTAATTCCCCCCCTCTTGAATCTGGGTGGGCTCATGACTGCTCTGACAGAAGTCATGCCAGAATGACAGAAGAAGCCAGCCCTGTGATGCTCCATCACATATCTTTGAGCATAATAAAAACTCTGTTTTCAACCTCTACATTTAAGGTGATTTATTACACAACAATAGTAACTCAGATGCATGGCTATAAGGAAAGCTTGGGAATGGAAACTCTATTTTGAGCAGTTGTATGCCAAGCAATGGAGAAGGAAATGGCAACCCACTCCAGTACTCTTGCCTGGAAAACCCCATGGATGGAGGGGTGTGGTAGTCTACAGTCCATGGGGTCGCAAAGAGTTGGACACAACTGAGCAACTTCACTACACTACTACTATACTATGCCAAACAAATATTTGGAGATGAAGCAGAACAAATTCTGGGAGCAATAATTAGTGTCTGCCACAATGCTCAACACCCAGGAATGACAAAAGAAAAAAAACACTATTTTCCCAAACATTAACAAGAGCCATATTTCAAAGTAGCATTCTATATTTTTGTTTTGTTAGGTAGTTAGAATAGGGAAAAGGAGTCCAGAATAGTGGTGGCTAAAAGACCTGGATGGGAAAAGCCCGCGAAAATAGAACAAAGGAAGGTCCGAGGACCAGAGTGAGGACCTCAGGTAAAACAAACAGCACTCCTGGCTGGCCGAATTTACATAGGACAGGCCCAGGGAGAGAAAAACATATAAAAAGAGGAGCCAAAGTTAGCTCTCGCTCTCTCTCCTGCACGCTGGGTCGCTCTTCTCTTCGCGTCTTTGGGTCGACATGCCCTCACACCTCAAAGACGGATTTTCCTGCCATTATCTAAATAAAATAGAGCTGTAACACTGAGTTGTAACGCTGATTTATCTTAGAGTTATAACACGGTCTGCCTAAGACCCGAGAGCTCTGACACGCCGAGGGGGGCTTTAATGTCCGTCACTCCAAATCTTTGTTGTGATGAGACAGAACTGAGGAGCATACACTTGCCTGACAGTTTCAAAATGCCATTATTCTTCCTTGTAGTTTTACTGTGTGAGGCATGGTGGATGACTCTATTATGAACCACAATGTGAGGGTCATGTGGCTGTCATTTCTTTAGGGGTATAGAGGTGAGTCAAGCATGAAATGCATGATTGGGTTAGATGACCTCTATGGTCTCTCCCATCCTAGGATATTCTGCAATAGTATAATAACAGAAGACATATTGGATTTAAAGCATCTTTGCAAACAGTTCTCTGATAACATTTTTTACTTCTGTCAGTTTTTAAATCAATAACCATGACCTGAAAAAAGTAAAGGATGATGCTGATATTCCCATTATGTTAATACTGTTCTCAGAACACACGTTCACTTCTCAAATCATATTCCTGCTTCCATTCACTACCCCAAAGCCCTTTTGGTAATATTATATGCTTTCCCCTACTTTTATTTTCAGAATATTTCCTTTTGAACCTTGGAGTGCAGTGACAGTGACTTATGGGGACTGTTTATCTTTGAATTCTTTAAAAGAACATCGCTGATATTGATTCTTTGGTTGTTGATTTACACAGCAATCTGCACTAGTGTCTCAGAAAATCAGAAGCAATTGTAAAAGAACTCCAAGAGTTCGGTACTGCAATAAAATAAGAGTGCTACAAAATTTGTTTTCACACATGGAAAATGAAACATATTGAACAAAAACAAAAGTTTGTTGATATGTAGCAGCTAAAACAAGACAACAGCATGGATAAGCCAATAGTTTGGACAACTTCTATAATGCATAATAATAACTATGGCCAATCCTTTGTCCTATTGTAAAGCAAAGGGAACTATATTCAATATCCTATGGTAAACTTAATGGAAAAAAATAAAAATAAAATAATAAAGTGGTCGGGTAGTATAAATATATGACAGTCTGCCTCTTCGGTGGAGAAGAAAGTCCCAAACACTGTCACTTGGTGGTATAGGCACCTCACTTATTTGCTGAAAGATGTTCATCTCATAGCCTGAAAAATCTTTTAAACATTTGGGCTGAGACTAAATAAATGTTTACTTTCTAGATGCAGCTTTACGAAGAATTGCTTCTAGATGACTGATGGTTCTCCAACTTTAGGGAGCACCAGAAGGACTTGCAGGACTTGTTAAAATACAGTTGCTGGCCCCATCCCCAGATTTTCAGATTCAGTAGGTCCAAGGTAGGGCCTGAGAATTTACTCTTCTCTCAAACTCCCAGGTGATGCTTATGCTGCAGGTGTAGGGACCACACTTTGAGAGCCTCTACGCTAGATTACCCAGGGAAGAGTGCATACACACATTATATGTATTCCAAGAAGATAACTATTTGAAGTACCCTTTTTGCTTAATGTCAAAGTGTAAGTTCTTCTTTGGTTAGATGAGGACTAGAAGCAACTTCATTATTCTTTTCTCCTGTAAGGAGTCTTGCAAAGTTTTGAGATTCTCAAAAGCTACAGAGAATGTATCCTTAAATGCTAGTTTTCATAAATGGAATGTGGGTTTCTTAGGACTAAGTTGGACTCACAAGTTTATCTCTGCTTCCTGAAAGTCCACTAAACTAATGGCTAAAGGAAAGGGGAAAATAAAACAAAACTATAAACTCATAAGAACAAAAGGGCAGTGAATCATAATAAAAATATAATATAATAATACAAAATTTAAATTATTCAGCTTTAAAAAGGAAGGAAATTTGGACACATGCTATAGCATGGGTGAACCTTGAAGACAGTATACTGTGTGAAATAAGCCAGCACAAAGGACAAACTCTGTGTGATTCCACTTATGTGAGTTATCTTATTATTGTTATTGTTTAGTTGCTAAGTTGTGTCTGACTCTTTGCAACCCCATGGACTGTGGCCCGCCAGGCTCCTCTGTTCATGAGACTTCCCAGGCATGAAGACTGGAGTGGGTGGCTATTTCCTTCTCTAGGGGATCTTCTCGACCGAGGGATCGAACCCAAGTCTCTTGCATTGCAGGCAGATTCTTTACTGCTGAGCCATTAGGGAAGCATCTAGAGAGTCAAGATTCATAGAAACAGAGAGTGGAACAGTGGTTGCCGGGAGCCTAGGGGAGGGGAAAATGAGTTGTTTAATTGGTAAGAGCTTCAGTTTAGCAAGATGAAAACATTCTGGGGTTGGTTGCACAACAATGTGAATATACTTAACACTACTGAACTATAGACTTAAAAATGATTACAATCATTAATATTTGATACCTGTATTTTACCACAGTTAAAAACTTAAAAAATAAATTTTTTTAGAATTAAAAAATGGGAGAAGAGACAAGAGCAAATGACTGTTGTCTGCTAGAACTTTGGAGCTTGCTGAGCAAACTAGAGAAGTTGGGAACAAAAGTTTGGGTGAACACAAACCAGCAAGATGCAAGAGCACTTCTGTGTCCCAGGGCTCAGAAGCAGAGAATTTGAAGACACTGGGTGCTCCTAGAGAGGGAGAAGGAGCAAGAGTTACTGTAATGTTTGTAACAGATGCTGAAAACACTGTCCACCTGCTGGCCACTCCTCTGTCCTACAGAGGTGAGCAACTGCTCTCCTTCACTCCCAGCAGGAGATGGAGGAGTTGACTTTCTGTAGAGGTTGGCACAGCTGATGGTGAGGATAAGTTTAGTCACTCAGTCGTGTTCGACTCTTTTTGACCCCATGGACTGCAGCACACTAGGCCTCCCTGTCCATCACCAACTCCCAGAGTTTACTCAAACTCATGTCCATTGAGTTGGTGATGCCTTCCAACCATCTCATCCTCTGTCGACCCCTTCTCCTCCCGCCTTCAATTTTTCCCAGCATCAGGGTCTTTTCAAATGAGTCAGTTGGCCATCAGGTGGCCAAAGTTTTGGAGTTTCAACTTCAACATCAGTCCTTCCAATGAACATTCAGGGTTGATTTCCTTTAGGATGGACTGGTTGGATCTCCTTGCAGTCCAAGGGACTCTCAGGAGTCTTCTCCAATACCACAGTTCAAAAGCATCAATTCTTCAGTGCTCAGCTTTCTTTATAGTCCAACTCTCACATCCATACATGACTACTGGAAAAATCATAGTTTTGATTAGATGAACCTTTGTTGACAAATAATGTCTCTGCTTTTTAATATGTTGTCGAGGTTGGTCATAGCTTTTCTTCCAAGGAGTAAGCGTCTTTTAATTTCATGGCTGCAGTCACCATCTACATTGATTTTGGAGCCCCCCAAAACTAAAGTCTGTCACTGTTTCCATTGCTTCCCCATTTATTTGGCCTGAAGAGATGGGGCCAAATGCCATGATCTTAGTTTCCTGAATGTTGAGTTTTAAGCCAACTTTTTCACTCTCCTGTTTCACTTTCATCAAGAGATTCTTTAGTTCTTTGCTTTTTGCCATAAGGGTGGTATCATCTGCATACCTGAGGTTATTGATATTTCTCCTGGCAATCTTGATTCCAGTGTGTGCTTCATCCAGTCCAGCATTTCCCATGATGTACTCTGCATATGAGTTAAATAAGCGGGGTGACAAAATGCAGCCTTGACTTACTCCTTTCCTGATTTGGAACCAGTCTATTGTTCTATGGCAGAGATAAGATTCTCTACTAAAAAGAAGGGGAGTGATACAGGTGGATTGCAGGAGATGTGGGTTCCATCCCTAGATTGGAAAGATCACCTGGAGCAGGGCATGGCAGCCCACTCCATTATTCTTGCCTGGAGAATCCCATGGAAAAGAGGAGCTTGGTGGGCGAGAGCCCATAGGGTTGCACAGAGTTGGACACAACTGAAGCAACTTAGCATGCATGCACTGATTTTGTGAACTACTTACTGGTGGCTTCCTCCCCTACTGAACTCTCCAGATTGTGATTTGGAGCTTTACACCCTTCTAGGCAAGGATTTGTTTTTAGAGGACTGACCTACTCAAGAAACAAGATCTACAGATGCTGACATTTGAGGCTCCCTCCATGAAAAACTCAACTCTCTGTCTTTTTACCCCATTTTGAAATTCATCAGTGAATAATCACATTCACCCCTACCTATCTCATAAATGTGAGTTCAGGTAGGAATCATCATTTCCAAGGAAAACTTTTAGTATGAAAGTCTGGGATGAAAGGAAATGAACTAAAAAATTAACTCATAGATGTAAAGGCTGCAGTGAACAGAAGAAAAATCAAGAAGCACTTTAATATCTTCTGATACACAATAATAGAAAAATAATTGTTGACATTTACTTATCAGATACTGTTCTAAGCACTTTATGTCTGCCAACTCATTTAATATTCACAAAGACTCTATCTGATGCAAATATTTTTATCCTACAGATGAATAAACCAAGGCATAGAAAAGTTAGGTAATTGCCTGAGATCACACATCTCACAAATGGTACTGGGATGGGACCCTAGGTAGTCTGGCTCTTTAGCTGTTCTGTGTTTGAAGGGAATAAGACTCAATGAACCAAAACCCCCTTATAGAGGAACCAGGGCCTCCCTGAAGGGAGAGAATCTCCTTACTGGCTCCACTAAGCAGGCAGTCATCTTGGGGAATCCCAGGTAAAACATTGTCTTCACTTAGTTTTCAGGACCTTGCTTTTCTTGGTTCTCTTCCTACCTCCCTGGCCACATACTCTGTCTCACTTTCCCAGATATGTCTTATCTTCCTGACCTCTAAATGCTGAAGCACCCCTGATATCTTCTTTCTTCACACTCACTTCTCCAAGGAGCAAGCCCAGGGGCATTCAGTACCATCTATATCTGAATGATTCTCAAATTTCTATCCCCAGTCTTTCTGAACCCTATATCTTTCTCTGAACCTAATATCTCTATATCCAATTGCAGTGAGATGTCTAATATGAACATATGTGCATGCTCCATTGTGTCCAACTCTTTGTGACTCCATGGCTGTAGCCTGCCAGTCTCCTCTCTCCATGGGATTTCCTAGGCAAGAATGCTGGAGTGGGTTGCCATTTCCTCCTCCAGGGGATCTTCTTGGCCCTGGGATTGAAAGCATGTCTCCTGTATCTCCTACATTAGCAGGAGGATTCTTTACCATTGAGTCACCAGGGAAGATGTCTAATAGGCACCACAAACTCATGCTGAACTCATTATTACTAGGTCTTCTCTATCCATGACACCTAGAACAATGCCTGGAACATAGGGGGCACTCAATATATTGAGTAAAAAGAAGGAAGAAAGGGTAAAAAAAAAAAGGAGGAAGTTGTCTCAGGTAAGGGAATACACACAGAAGAAAGGCTAAGAGAATTTTTAGAATAGTGGTGAAGAGGACCTGAGATAGCAGCTGTGTGCAGGCCCAGTTGAAAAAGGAAATCAGAGACATACAAAAGGAAGTTCCCAAAGAAGAAGAAAGCCCCTGACAAATTATGTAATGTGCTTGAATTTAGCTTAGTACATTTATAAAACTACACCTCTAGAAGAGAGTTCCAGAATGAATAACAGTTTAAGAGAAAACTAGACAATTGAAGACAACAGTGAGATCCACTCCAGGGAAAACAGAGGTTGAAAAAGAAAGGAGGTAAAATCAAAGAACATTATGTGGCTTAGCCATGAGCAATATTTATGTAGTCATAACAATGAAAACAATGAGAATTCATTCAACCAAAAAGTGTGGTATGACTATATCAGGCAGAAAAAGAAAAGGGAAGAGTGTGTGTGTATGTCTGTGTCTGTATTGTTGGAGGATGGAATAAGAGCACTAAATCCTGACATTTCATAACAGGAAGTCAATAGAAATATCTAATTGGAGAATCAAGAAATAGCAACATATGTATTATTTAGAAACATGTCATTATCTAACAATAGAGCTTAAATTTAACTGCAAGTGGTTGTTTCTGGGAACTGGGAATGACTTACACATATTACTTTGCTAAACTAAGAAGTATGAATTTCTATGGCAGGTGCTAAGTTACAGGGATCCCCACATTTCATGGAACTCTTTATTTTTCTCTGGGTCAGGGGAACCATATAGCTCTGACTTTCCAGTCTCTATTTGGTGGGCTGAACATTCTGTGAGAAATTCCAAGCCTGCATCAAGTCTTATGAATTTTAGAAATTGGTTGCTACTAAGACAGGTAGCTTCTTTTTTTTATTTTTAAAAAAAACAGGGAAGGACCTTCAAGGTATTCATTCTCTAAATATCCTATTTATTGTGTCACTGAGTTAAATGTTTATGAAATTTTCCTTTGTTTTATAACATCTTGTTCTACTTTCATTATGTCCTTTTCTTCTTCCTCATGTTCTGTCTCCAATTTAGTTAATCCATTGTCACTTGGGAAATTCTAGAACCAAGATTCCCAGGTGTGGAATTCTCTTGCTAATTAGCATACTTCTGGGATTGAATGTTCCATTTTTGCTTTCAGTTCTCTTAGAGCTAATGTGTACTTTATTTGAAGAAAAGTTCAGCCTTTTCTCATAGGGTCATAGTATCTTTTGTTTGCTGAACTGTCTGGTCAAGTAAATTCTGGTTGGTCTTTTTCTTGAGAACAGAAAAAAATTACACTTGTATCAGAGCAGAAGGGGATACTTAGAAGTGTTTAAAGTACATTTATTTACCATTTAAAAAGTAGATATTCAGTATTTTCTCAATCTCTTTTACTGCCCAAGTTTTAGAATTTGTAAAAACACATTTAAGCCAGGCCTACATGGAATACATAAAGACAGGCATAATTTTTGATAGACTTGGGGTCATTCAGATTTTTTTGTGCATGAATGTTTTTGTTCATCCATGAGCAGTCCTTGATGTTATCCCTCTGCAGAGGACTCCAAAATGGATTAGATTTTTAGTTCAGGCATCTCTCTTAACCACCAAACCCACAGTTTCATTTATCTGCTGGAAGACTCTGCATGGTTATATTGCCAATGCCTCAAATTCAATCACTAAACATGTAGAAACAAAAATTAAGCTCTGCTCCCTCAGAACTGTTCTTTCCCTTCTGTTCTCTGTATCCATAAATGGTATCAGAACACCTTCGAGTCATTGGCTTACAGTCACTATTGACCTTTGCCTCCCACATCACAAAGTGGATTAGATGTCAAATCCTGTTGATTCTATTTCTGTGGCATCTTGCTGATATTTGTCCACCTCTGCCATTCCTAATGTCACCATCTTCATATGCTCAGGCTGCCATCACAAAGTAGCTTGGACTAGGTGGCTTCAAACACAAGAGTCTGCTTTCTCATAGTCCTGGAGGCTGGAAGGCTGAGATCAGCACGGTTGGGTTCAGTGAGAGATCTCTCCCAGGGCTGCTGACAACCTTTTTCTCACAGAGCCCTCCCCTGGTCTTTCCTCAGTCTGTGTGCTTGGAGAAAGATAATGATTTCTCTCTCTCTTTCTTTTTATAATACTACCCGATCCAATTGGATTAAGATCCCATCCTCATGACTTTTTTTAACCTTGTTGCTGCTGAGTCGCTTCAGTTGTGTCCAATTTTTTGTGACCCTGTGGACTGTTGCCCATCAGGCTCTTCTGTCCATGGGATTCTCCAGGCAAGAATACTGGAGTGGGTTGCCATTTCCTTCTCCAGGGGATCTTCCCGACACAGGGATTGAACCCAGGTCTCTTAAGTCTCCTGCATTGGGAGGTAGGTTCTTTACCACTAGTGCCACCTGGGAAGCTCTCAATGACCTCCTAAAAGTCTTATCTCCAAATACTGTCACACTGGGAGTTAGAGCATCAACATATTAATAGATAATTTTGAGTGACATATTTTGGTCCATAGCACTGTGCCCAGGCTGGATCTCCATCACTTCTTGCCAGACAATTGTCTTCTAATTAACCCTCCTGTCTCCAGTTTTTTTCATTTCTTACTATAACTTATTCTGAAAAATATTTTCTAGGTACATTTCTATTTAGATCACCTTCTGCTCAAAAATAATTTTTTTTTCCCCCAATGGCTGTTTGTTTCCTGGAGAATAAAAGCAAACCTCATTATTATGAAATTCAAGGACTTTGATAATCTGATTCCAACCTAATTTCTTAGCTTTAGCTGTAAGTCCCCATTATGCCATTAACACCACAACCAATGGTTGTGCCTTTCTCTTAAACTACTTTTCAAATTCCTGCCTATACACCTTCACTTACCATGTTTGCTTTACCTGGAAACCCTTACATATCTTCCCCAGTTAAAAATCCTACCTCTTGGTCAAATGCCACCACACACGAAAACTTCTTCAATCCACTGGCCAGAAGTAACCACTCCTTATTTTGTGTGTCCTTTTGTACTTGTGTCATAACTTTTTATTTTATTTATTGAATTAGTGTTCTCCCTCTGGAAAATAATCTGCTAGGAGAAACAGGTCATGGCCTAGCTTGCATAAGCTACAGTAGATCATTGCAGGGCTTAATATCTGCAGATATTCAGTGAGTATTTCTCAGGATCAACCATGAATATATCAACAGGAATTATAATATTTCACAGTCAAATTGACATAAGATTAAATCAGTGATTTTCAAGCTATGTTAATTTGGGCCATATTCTATTCCATACATTAGGCTTTGACAAAATATTTTATTTGAAGAAAGGGTTTTGTTGCCAATTATGTTAAATCATTGATCTTTTGCAACTCCTTCACTCTGTAAATGAGGAAAATGAGGCCAGAAGGAAATTAAAATGACATTTCCAAGGTTTCCCAGTTATTCAATAGCAGAAACAGAATCAGCAAGATTATATATATAAACTGTATCAATTGGAAAGATGTATTTGTAGAGCAGCTTAGTGACCTCATCTTTTTCTAAGATATTACTCTGCTACTGGGAAAATGAAGATAACATCTGAAACGAATCATAATAACTCAGTGAGGGCACCTAAGGTTAAATCTTGTTAAATCATCTCTTTCAGGCTCTGTTTGTTACTTCAAGATGAGGAAAGATCTCGTTTTCTCAGGAAATATGTTTTATTCTCCATGGATCCTAATAGAATAAGCTTGTTGTCTGAAATGGCTGGATACAGGCTGAAAAATCACATGAACCCTATAAAATGTAAAGATTGAGCAAAGATTTGAGCATATAGTGTTCCTGATGATTTCTCAGACACTGTATCAAAGTAAAATCATGCAAAAATTAGGAATCAAATGTATTTACTGCTTGTGTATGCTTGCGTGTATGATAATGGAAATGTTATAGTGGCACTTTTAGCTGTAGTTTAGTTTTTGATTTTTAAAAAATTTCTTTTAAGGCAGGCCCAGAGTTCACAAGGTCTCCAAAAAATGAGGAAGGATTGAAGGAACATGAAAAGCTACCAGAAGTATTGTTTTAACTGCAAAGTTACTTTACAGTAGTACCATACTCTTAATACAGCACCGCCTGACAAGGCTTATCTATGTATTTAAATAGAACCTGCCACTTAAAGGACGAAGAGCTCTGTGCATGCCTTTTTTGGTATGAAACAGTCCAGGGAGGATGGGAAGCTATTGGGAAGAGAGTTTACCATCAGTAAGAATTATAATGTATTCAAGAGACTACTTCCTGGTCCAATTTATGTATTTAGATTTGATTTCCTATTTTTGGAGTACATCGCAATGAATCAAGAATCCTAATGCTGAGAGTTTCACCAAGCAAAATGAATAAGCCTTAAAAGATATTTGAAATGCAACCATTTTCCAGGAGTAAAAAATGTGGCAAGTTACTTGTTTGACACAGATTAGGGAACATTTCTTTTCATAGCTGTACTGGCTCCTGGAGAGAAAGAATTCTTCCTCCATGAAGTCAGCATTACTGAAAGGACCTAATTTGTGCCAGGCACTGTACTAGGAGAGTTACGGTTACACAGATGGACAATCAGGATAGAGGTAAATGATTCCTGTCTTTACTTTCTGGTTAGGGAGACTGACATTATATAAATAAATAGAAAACAAATTACATAGTTATGAAGAAATACAAGATGAATCTGAGAGCATATAAACTGGAAGACCTACTCAGTTTGGAGGTAAGTAGAACTGCATCCCCCTAGTAGACTGCTGGTGCTTGGGATGCCATCTTCTGCTGTTAAACAAAGGCAGAGGATGTTAGCAGCAGGGCCAGAACAGCTGATATCACTGCACAGATACTTGGTTCAGAACCAAAGCCTCTGAGACACCAGCTGGCAAAATATAGCTATCTTCCACAAAACCTTGAAATACATCTCCCCACAGTGCACAGGGACCCTTTAAAGTCCCCCTCAGCTGGCTTTATTGCATAATCACAAGAGCCTCAGAATCTATGGGGAAGTGGGACAAACAGGTCAGTATTAGTCATGAAAAAAGTAGTTAAGCTGGTCAATGCTTTAGTCACAAAGCTCATAAATATTTTAAATTTAAAACAATTTTTCTGGGTGATATAAAAAGAGAAAACTTGAAACACAATTGTAGTATTTATTCAAAGCTAATCTTTTCTCCTTTCAGTATTTATACATTGATGAGTTTCCTCCATGAAATTCCATTCATTTTTATAGTTCCTATTTTATAACTGTTAACTGTGTGAATCATAACAAACTGTAAAGAGATGGGAGTACCAGACCACCTTACCTGTCTCCTGATAAACCTATATGTGGGTCAAGAAGTAACAGTTAGAACTGGACATAGAACAGTGGACTGGCTCCAAACTGGGAAAGGAGTATGACAAGGTTGTATACTGTCACCCTGCTTATTTAACTTATATGCAGAGTACATCATGTGAAATACTGGGCTGGATGAATTACAAGCTGGAATCAAGATTGGTGCAGGGAGAGATATCAACAACCTCAGATATGCAGATGATACCACACTAATGGCAGAAAGCAAAGAGGAACTGAAAAGCCTCTTGATGAGGGTGAAAGAGGAGAGTGAAAAGCTGGTTTAAAACTCAACATTCAAATAGATGCAGAGAAAGTCTTTGACAAAATTCAACATCCATTTATGATAAAAACCCTCCAGAAAGCAGGAATAGAAGGAACATACCTCAACATAATAAAAGCTATATATGACAAACCCACAGCAAACATTATCTTCAATGGTGAAAAATTGAAAGCATTTCCCCTAAAATCAGGAACAAGACAAGGGTGCCCACTCTCACTACTACTATTCAACATAGTTTTGGAAGCTTTGGCCACACCAATCAGAGCAGAAAAAGAAATAAGTGGAATCCATATTGGAAAAGAGGAAGTAAAACTCTCACTGTTTGCAGATGACATGATTCTCTACATAGAAAACCCTAAAGACTCCACCAGAAAATTACTAGAGCTAATCAATGGATATAGTAAAGCTGCAGGATATAAAAATGAACACGCATAAATCCCTTGCATTCCTATACACTAACAATGAGAAACAGAAAGAGAAATTAAGGAAACAATTCCATTCACTGTTACAAAAAAAAGAATAAAATACTTAGGAATATATCTACCTAAAGAAACAAAAGACCTATATATAGAAAACTATAAAACACTGATGAAAGAAATCAAAGAGATGGAGAAATATACTGTGTTCATAGATTGGAAGAATCAATATAGTCAAAGTGAGTATACTACACAAAGCAATCTATAGATTCAATGCAATCCCTATCAAGCTACCAATGGTATTTTTCACAAAACTGGATCAAATAACTTCACAATTTGTATGGAAATACAAAAAACCTCGAATAGCCAAAGCAATCTTGAGAAAGAAGAAGGGAACTGGAGGAATCAACCTGCCTGACTTCAGGCTCTACTTCAAAGCTACAGTCATCAAGACAGTATGGTACTGGCACAAAGACAGAAATATAGATCAATGGAACAAAATAGAAAGCCCAGAGATAAATCCACGTACCTATGGACACCTTATCTTCGACAAAGGAGGCAAGAGTATACAATGGAGAAAAGGCAATCTCTTTAACAAGTGGTGCTGGGAAAACTGGTCAACCACTTGTAAAAGAATGAAACTAGAACAGTTTCTAACACTATACACAAAAACAAACTCAAAATGGATTAAAGATTTAAACGTAAGACAATAAACGATAAAACTCCTAGAGGAGAACATAGGCAACACACTCTCTGACATAAATCACAGCAGAATCCTCTATGACCCACCTCCCAGAATATGGGAAATAAAAGCAAAAATAAACAAATGGGACCTAATTAAACTTAAAAGCTTTTGCACAACAAAGGAAACTATAAGCAAGGTGAAAACACAGACCTCAGAATGGGAGAAAATAATAGCAAATGAAACAACAGACAAATGATTAATCTAAAAAATATACAAGCAGCTACTGCAGCTCAATTCCAGAAAAATAAATGACCCAATCAAAAAATGGGCCAAAGAATTAAACAGACATTTTCTCCAAAGAAGACATACAGATGGCTAACAAACACATGAAAAGCTGCTCAACATCACTTATTATCATAGAAATGCAAATCAAAACCATGATGAGGTACCATTTCATGCCAGTCGGAATGGCTACTATCCAAAAGTCTACAAGCAATAAATGCTGGAGAGGGTGTGGAGAAAAGGGAACCCTCTTACGCTGTTGGTGGGAATGCAAACTAGTATAGCCATTATGGAGAACAGTGTGGAGGTTCCTTAAAAAAACTGGAAATAGAACTACCATACGACCCAGCAATCCCACTGCTGGGCATACACACTGAGGAAACCAGAATTGAAAGAGACACGTGGACCCCAATGTTCATTGCAGCACTGTTTATAATAGCCAAGACATGGAAGCAACCTAGATGTCCATGAGCCGATGAATGGATAAGAAAGCTGTGGTACAAATACACAATGGAATATTATTCAGCCATTAAAAAGAATACATTTGAATCAGTTCTAATGAGGTGGATGAAACTGGAGCCTATTATACAGAGTGAAGTAAGCCAGAAAGAAAAACACCAATACAGTATACTAATGCATATATATGAAATTTAGGAAGGTGGAAACGATAACCCTACATGCGAGACAGCAAAAGAGACACAGATGTATAGAACAGTCTTTTGGACTCTGTGGGAGAGGGCGAGGGTGGGATGATTTGGTAGAATGGCATTGAAACATGTATATTATCATATGTGAAAAGGATCGCCCGTCCAGGTTCGATGCATGAGACAGGGTGCTCAGGGCTGGTGCACTGAGATGATCCAGAGGGATGGGATGGGGAGGGAGATGGGAGGAGGGTTCAGGATGGGGACGACATGTACACCCGTGGCAGATCATGTCAATGTATGGCAAAACCACTACAACATTGTAAAGTAATTAGTTTCCAATTGAAATAAAGACATTTATATTAAAAAAAAAAATAAAGTGACTTTCAAGGTTAAAAAAAAAACAACAACAAACTCAACATTCAGAAAACTAAGATCATGGCATCTGGTCCCATCACTTCATGGCAAATAGAAGGGGGAAAAGTGGAAGCAGTGATAGATTTTATTTTCTAGGTCTCCAAAATCACTGCCGATGGTGACTACAGCCATGAAATTAACAGACGCTTGCTCCTTGGAAGAAAAGGTGTAACAAACCTAGACAGCATATTAAAAAGCACAGATATCACTTTGCTGACAAAGATCTGTATAGTCAAAGCTAAAGTAGTCATGTACAGATATGAAAGCTGGACCATAAAGAAGGCTGGATGCCAAAGAATTGATGCTTTTGAACCATGGTGCTGGATAAGACTCTTGAGAGTCCCTTGGACTGCAAGGAATCAAACCCGTTAATTTTAAAAGAAATCTACCCTGAAGATTCATTGGAAGGACTGATGCTGCAGCTGAAGTTCCAATATTCTGGCCACCCTCTGCAAAGAGCCAACTCAATGGAAAAGACCCTGATGCTGGGAAAGATTGAGGGCAAAAGGAGAAAGGGGTGGCAGAAGATAAGTTGATAAGATTGTTAGATAACATGAATCTGAGCAAACTCTGAGAGATAGTGATGGACAGGGAAACCTGGTGTGCTGCAGTCCATGGAGGTCACAGAATCAGACATGATTTAACAAATTAACAAACAAACAAAAAAAGTAACAGAAACCTAAATTTAAATATCTCTACCCACCCACTTGGGTTGTTGTCATTTTTGTTTCTGCTCAGAATTTTCTCCCTAAAGCTTGGATGCCCTATTTTATGTCAAATAATTCCTTAAAGGGCTTCCCTCGTAGCTCAGTCTGCCTGCAACACAGGAGATCTGGGTTCAATTCCTGGGTTGGAGAGATCCCCTGAAGAAGGAAATGGCAACCCACTCCAGTATTCTTGCCTGGAGAATCCCATGGACTGAGGAGCCCAGTCCATGGGGTTGCAAGAGTCAGATATGACTTAGTGACTAAACCACCACCACCAATTCCTTAATAAGCCAATTTATTTCTGTGTTCAGTGTTGGCACATACCTCCTGATTGACCTACCCTCTTTCTGCTTCCTATTTTTTATTTGTCATGGTTCCCTGAAAGGAAGAACTCCATTTGTTCTCATTCATGACTTCCAGAAAACTTTTCTACTTGGCTTTGCATGAAAAATTATTTCTGCTTCTATCCATCTTTCTACACACATAAACCCTAAACACCTACAATGTCAGTATTTTTACCAACCAGCAATGTTCTATAGGGAGCTGCCACATTCTACCCTTGATTCAAGGTCAATCTCAGTGGGGTAATCTCTTTTACTCATGCTTCCCAATTTGTGGCTGAGTTCATTGATATTTCTCATGCCCACCCCACCACTCTCCATTTTCTCCATGCAATTTATAAGTAGCTTACCTTTTTCTTTCAATTCCCTGTCAATTATCCAATCCTCTTCAGTTTTAGAAGAGCTGAACACATCCCTTTAAATATGCACTATTGTATCATGGCCCAGCCCTAATGAATGTTCCTTCTCTTTTTTGGAAATTTTAAGAGGAAGACTGCAGTGTTCACATAGGGCATAAACCACAGTAGAACCAGACAAAATGAGCACTAAATGCTGACAACTAGGCTTGGGGCACTTTGCCTTTCTGGATCTTAGTTTCTTCTATAAAATGAAGGAATTAGATACTAGATAATCTCTAAGATTCTTTTAAGGCCTAGAGTCCTATGATCCTACGCATGTTTCAGTAGAAATACTTCACATCCTGTTCAAGGTACATACATGTTTATAATTTTCAACTCTATAAGAAATCAACTCTGTATGACATTCTCTTTAATACCTCTTCTAATTTTGTTTTGCTTCCTTTCATGTTTTTTTAAAAAAATCTTACTTTTAAGATTATAATGAGAATTTAATTCATTTAAAAATATTGTAAAAACTTTCTCATTTTAAGAATTTTTTTCCTCTCCTCTGCCTCAGTCACTCTAAAGTTGCTTACACTGAATCTAGACCTACATATTTGTCACCAAAATGAAAACAGAATCCGTCTGTTCTTGTCATCCTTATAAAAATATTATTTTTGTAGGTTACAACTTACATATGGTCTTTCCCTTATTTATACAGTGTACTGACCTTATATCTGCAGCACAATTTTAAAAAATATTATTTTAAATAATAATACATGCTATTATTTGAAAAATAAAAAATACAAAGGAAATATTAGAATTTCATATATTCCATATATCCAGAGACAACAGCTGTTATTTTATTACTATTATTTTTTTAAAACAAGACTGGGATCACACTTTGTGTATTCTTTTCTCCTGATTCTTTGATCTGCCAAGAAGATTGCTTGTACTATTTCTAATCCTGTCCTCTTTATTTATATAGCTGCACTCTTCCCTAAATAAGAGATTTCTAACACTTAATAATGCTCTACTTTCACCGATCATGTACAGAAAATTTTGCTTATTAATGTTTCATTAGCATTTTACCATGGAGTATATTTTCAGACTTTCTATTGTTGTGTATATTGCAGAGGGTTACATGAATATTCTTGCCTTATTTCAAGCTTTATCCATAATGTATTGGAATTCTAATCATATTTTCCTAGTGATTTTATACATTTCACACAGTTAGAAGACAACCCATCTGCTGACTCTATTTTTAAAAGATGTATGTGTCAATGTATTGACGACTGTCTCTTCAGACCCAAGCACCATTCAAGCTCTTTTTGGTCATTCTGTTATTGATTTTAAGATACTGGAATGTCTAAGTCTGTCACCTTTTTGCAGCATAATTTTAGACATGTGATATTATTCTGTCACTTGCTACTACTAGACTTCACAATAAAATTATGAAAAAAATTTTCATCTGAATCAAAAATTGTGGAGCACCTCCAATTACTGCTATCTTTTGTTAGCTTCCTTCAATGAAATAATCAAAAGCACTGATGTCATGGATTTTATTATTTCCCTTTTTTTCCAGAAGCAAACTGAATCTGTCTGCCAAAGGCGTATTTTAACAGTAGGGGATTTATTTGTAAATGCAATGGTAAGCCAATCTGTTCCAGGAGGTTTTTTTTTTTTTTCCCCCTGAACTTTATTATGCTTTCTAACTCTCAGACATTTGCCTCTGCCACTGAAAATACAGTCTCCCATTAGGAAAATAAACAGTACAATCTCAGAGCATTAGAAGGAGTACTGTTTCAACTCCTAATATTGCATAATCCTAAGAGGTTCTCCTCCCAGAACCAGACTGCATGGTCATGAAGCATCCCCCAAGAGTCTTGGAGTCTTGTCACTCACAAGTTATTGCAGACCTCTCTTTTCTCTGGGGGAAAAAAACCAACATGAAGTCAACTCTCCTACTTTTTTCATTTTCTCTTTTTACTGGTATTTATTTATCTGTTTACTAATATAGTTACTACTTTCTTTCTCATTCAGCTATCTGTCAAACCAAGGTCCGTTTTCTCCTCCATCTGATTTGTATATATGTTAGTCTGTCTCCCAGAAAAACTTACTCAAGTCAATGACTTCTTTCACCTTTCCCAAACCTGCTTGACTCAATTGTTCTTTAATTTTGGAGATTTCTTCTTGATTGATCCCCAGTTCTTTGGCTGCCTCCTCCAGGCCACGTGCTCAGACTCCCTTCCCTAGTCTGCCTGCCTTCTCACTGTCTCTGTCTCACAACCTGCTCCCCTTCCCCACACACCCAGTCTCACACATGTGAGGTTAGGTTTGGTACTCCCTGACTTTTCTGAATTCAAGCTTAAAGTGTGGCTACTCTCTTATCACATGTCCTTGCTTGTTTGGGAACAAGTTATTATCTTTTATACAACACTGTTCAAAAAAATTTAACTTTCGTTTTGATGATATTTGTTCTTCTTTAATTTTGCTTTCCTCCTTTGATGTTGGTTCATTGTTGAGTCTGAGAAGATGAAAGCTGAACAGAAAAGAAATCAGAGACTCAAAAAGAAATAATCCACATTTAGGATGAATGACATCCACAAATATCAGAGTCAGTGGAAAGTTCAGAGGGCTCCTCATCCTGTATTAACTGTAATGTAAAGCTATAACAGGGTAGGTGCATAGGTGCATAGGGAGATATTTATATGTAACAAGAAGGACTTGCGTCTTTCATGAAGGCTCAAACTATTGAATTAATTGACAGGATGATCAACTGATTTTCGTTGAGATTAAATCTTTCATTGAGATGATTAATGACTGCAACTTTGGTTATATTATAGAGGCTTATGTCTCTGACAGCCAACTCCTCCCCAAATATTATCACTGAACTAGCAGAGCTTCCTTTGCCTATGAGCTCCCAGATCTTTCTGCAAAGGCTGTCATAAGGATTTTAGATGGATCAACTCTTGGAGCTTGGAGGCAGTTTTAAGGAAAAAATAAGATGATAGAAAACTCAATTTTTAAAAAACTCTCTCTCTAAATAAACATACATGTGTGCATATGTGTGTATGTATGTATATTTTAAACATATGAGAGAAATTAGAAATAATGAGCATATTCTCTTGACTTTAGAGATTAGTGCCATAAAGAGTAATCATATTCTCCCAAAAAATCTTCTTCTACCCCATAAATAGAATATTGGGCTTGTATACATCTGATCAATATGATCAGAGTGGTGCTTTGCATAATTTTAAATTATACAACATTTTTTGGATGTATTCTTACAGAAACCATGACATTCTGGGTTCCAAATATGTTGATTTGGCACCTCCCTAATTCGTCAGGCTTCTGTGGTTTTTAGTTATTCTCTGAACATTTTTTGGCTGTGCTGTATAAGAATGTTTTATAAGCAGCATTTTTTTCTGATTACTCTTTCTCCTTTCTTTTTCCTTTTCTGCCTTCCCTCCTCTTCTCTACTGTATTGACGATTGCTATGTAATGGATTACCCTCAAACTTAGCAGTTTAAAACAGCAAACATTTATTATCTCATAATTTCTGTGGGTTCAAAATTCAAGAGAAGTGTAGAGGGGTGGTTCTGGCTCTGGACAGAAGTCAAATAGGGCTGCAATCATCTGAAGGCTGCGCTGCTGGTCTGGAGAATCTGCTTCTAAGATGGCACACTCAAAGTGCTATTGGCAGTTGGTCCTAGTTTCTGTCCATAGAGCTTCTTGAGAGTCGGTACAAATGGCAGCTGGTTTCCCTAGAGCAAATGTCCGAGAGAGAGAGAGAGAGAGAGAGAGAGAGAGAGAGAGTAATGGAAGAAACCACATTTCCTTTCAAGACCTAGTCATGGAAGTTATACACCATCTCTTCTACCATATTTTGTTAGAAGCAAGTCAACTTCTCTATACTCAAGAGGAGAGGAATCTAGCTCCACCTCATAAAGGGAGAATTATTGACACTGAACCAAACTTGGGTCCACTCACTTCGGCACAGTAAAGCCAATATACTGACACTGGGTTATGGTGAAAGAAAGTGCAGCTTTTATTATAGGGTGCTTTATGAAGAGACCAGGACAGTTAATACTGTAACTGTACTAATTAATAACTCTATTATTAATACAAAAACCCTGAGCTCCCTGCTGAGTTTTGGGAAAGCATGTTTAAAGACCAGGTGAGGGAGATGGGTTCTGGGGTATCTGATTAAGTTGTGGACAGTTCTCTGGTTGATGGTGAAGTAACAGGGCAGTGTCACAGGGGTTAACATCATCAATCCTCAAGCTCTAGTAGTTCTGGGTGCTACACAATCTTGGTCTTCAAGTAGCTAAAACTTTCCATTTAGTGGAGTTTTAACATCTGTAGAACAACCCAGGAAATGTACATCAGATACTGTGATCTAGGTACTTTAGAGAGGAGCTACAGCAGAGGATATGGGGGAAGAGTCTGTCCTGGGAAGGCCTCTATAGGGTCCTGTACACAAACCATGGGCAAATTTTAAAATCACCATGTCTACTTCCTTTCCCCTCCCTTTTTATGGAATTCTTGTTTGATGAAAGAAAGCTCTAAGACGTTCATGTTGCTTTCTTCTCTCAGAAACTAAAATTACATTCCTAGGGGAAATAGAGTAGCGGAAGACTAAGAATCAGAAGGCTGATTTACTCTTCGTTCTCTAGTTAAGGAACTTTGGGATCTTAGGTGGGCCACCTAACCTTGACTTGCTTAAATTTCCTACACTGTTAAGAAACTTGAGACTCTTTAAAGTTTACTTTTAAATTCAAAATTCTATTTTACTGCAGATGGCCAACAGTCATATAAAAAGAAGTTTAGCATCACTAATTATTAGAGAAATGCAAATCAAAACTACAATGAAATACCACCTTACAGGGGTCAGAATGGCCTCATTAAAAAAAAAAATCTCCAAATAACAAATGAGGGTGTGGAGAAAAGGGAATCCTCTTACACTGTTGGTAGGAATGTAAGTTGGCACAGCCACCATGAAAAACAGTATGGAGTTTCCTCAGAAAACTAAAAATATAATTAACATGTGATCCAGCAATTCCACTCCTGGGCATATACCCAGACAAAACAGTAATTTTAAAAGATACATGGCAATCCTATGTCTATAGCAGCACTGTTCACAATAGCCAAGACATGGAAACAACTTAAGTGTCCATCAACAGATGAATGGATAAAGACGTGGTACACACATACAATGGATTACTACCCAGCCACTAAAAAGGATGAATCAATGCCATTTGTAGCAACATGGATGCAACTGAAACTATCATACCAAGGGAAGTAAGCCATAAAGAGAAAAAGACAAGTACCATATGATATCACCTATATGTGGAATATAAAATATGACACAATGAACTTATCTACAAAAAAGAAACAGACTCACAGATACAGAGGACAGACTTGTGGTTGCCAAGGGAGAGGGAGTTATGGCAGGAATGGAGTGGGAGGTTGGGATTAGCAATGTAAGCTTTTATATATATAATGGATAAACAATAAGGTCCTACTGTATAGCACAGGGAGCTATACTCAATATCCTGTGATAAACCATAATGGAAAAGGATATTAAAAATGTATATCTGAATCACTTTAGTATACAGCAGAAATTAACACAATATTGTAAATCAACTATACTTCAATAAAAAAATTGAAAAAAACTATATTTTATTTCATTTTTTTTGTTTTTTAGGAAATACCTAACATTTGTTCTTTCACAGCCCAAAGATTAGATTTCTGGATCTTTGGGTTTTTATTACCATGTAATTAGTTGGCTACATATCTGTGCTCTAGTCTTATTTACCTTTACCTCCTATTGGTAATAGGCGATAAAGTTTTTTATCGGGTTTAAAGTCAACACCAACCTATATCAGGGTCCCAACAGGGAAGAGATGACATGTCCAAAGTCTATAATTGAGGAGCATTTAACGAAGAGACTTTACAATGGTGTGGACAGGATTTAGGGAGACCAACAAGATCTCCCTAAAGGTACACTGTGTAGACTAAAGGTACACTGTCTTGGGCCTATAGCAACACCAAGGAACTGTTACCACCTCAACACCAAAAGGGGAGAAGGGGGAAAATGTTCAATTTAATTTTCCTCCTCTCTAATCGCTGAGCTCCCATTCATTGGCCAAACACAACCTTACCTGGTTAAAGAGTAGATTTCATAAAAGGAAAACAGGCAGCAAAGTCTCCAAAATGAAGTTAAAATTATACTTTGAACATGAAAATAGGAATAAATAAAGCATTGCAGATAAAACTAGGCCTCTTAAAGAGGACCCACAGACTATTAATTCTGCAAATATGATCTGGATAACATCTGTATCACCTTAGGGGGGGCAAGACTGAATGGTGATTATATCTAAGAAAATTATATTTAGCTAATTATTTTATATTGTGTCTAGAGAATGAATACGTAAATAGAAGTAAATGGAAAGATAGAATGTACAGCCTCTCTAATAGTGGCCAGAGGGGATGGTGCCATGACCCATGAACACCAGCATCTTCTGTGAGGTAGATAATGACTCTCAGGTGCACACGCATACACTGGGCTATCTCGGCTTGGTGACACTGGGCAAGAAGAGCATCCATTTCATGCACCTTTGCTGTGACACATTCTCTTTAGCAATCCTTTGATGATAATGTTGTGGGAGAAAAGGGAACAAGAGAATGAATGGTCACATTCCAGGTCTCTAGCAAGTTCCTCAGATGGGCCACCAAGTGAGGGTCCTTGGCTTCTGGGCAGGAAAGAATGCAAAAGTGAGGCAAAGTAGAGAAAAGCGGATTTACACAGGGAGATACTCATTCTGTTGATAGAATGTGGGCTGTCTCAGAAGGCGAGGTGCCCCAGGGCCTGGGATTGTTTTTATGGCTCACTCTTGCATTCTTTCCTGCCCAAAGCCAAGGACAAGGCTGTATATCGTCACTCTGTTTATTTAATTTATATGCAGAGTACTTCATGTGAAAGGCCAAGCTGGATTAATCACAAGCTGGAATCAAGATTGCCAGGAGAAATATCAATAACCTCAGAACTAAAGAGCCTCTTGATAAGAATGAAAGAGGAGAGTGAAAAAGCTGTCTTAAAACTCAACATTCAAAAAACTAAGATCAAAGCATCTGGTCCCATCACTTCATGGTAAATAGAAGAGGGAAAAGTGGAGACAGTGACAGATTTCATTTTCTTGGGCTCCAAAATCACTCTGGACAGTGACTGCAGTCATGAAATTAAAAGATGCTTGCTTCTTGGAAGAAAAGCTGTGACAAACCTAGACAGCACATTAAAAAGCAGAGACATCAGTTTGTCAACAAAGGTCTGTAGAGTCAAAGATATGGTTTTTCTAGTAGTCACGTACAGATGGGAGAGTTGGACCATAAAGAAGGCTGAGCACTGAAGAATCAATGCTTTTGAATTGTGGGTCTGGAGAAGACTCTTGAGAGTCCCTTTGGACTGCAAGGAAATCAAACCAGTGAATCCTAAAGGAAATCAACTCTGAATACTCATTGGAAGGACTGATGCTGAAGCGTCAGTGCTTTGGCTGCGTGTAGCAAAGAGCTGACTCATTGGAAAAGAGCCTACTCAATGGAAAAGACTCTGATGCTGGGAAGGATTGAAGGCAAAAGGAGAAGAGGGTGGCAGAGGATGAGATAGTTAGCATCACTGACTCAAAGTACATGAATCTGAGCAAACTCTGGGAGACAGTAAAGGACAGGGAAGCCTGGCATGCTGCAGTTAATGGGGTCACAAGAGTCAGACACAACTTAGGGACTGAAAAACGAGTGGGTGGATTATTCCAACTATTTTGGGGAAGGGGTGAGATTTCCAGAAACTGGATCCCTGCCTACTTTTTGACTTTTTATGTTCAGCCTTGGAATTGTCTTGTTGGATCCACACATCCACATCTGGTGGATGTGTCATTTAGCTTGTTAATGTTATTACAATGAGCCTATAATGAGGCTCAAACTCTACAGGAAGTCAAAACTTCCATCGTCTTGACTCTAGCTGGTTCTAACCAGTTTTTGTTATATTTTGTTTTTCTTGACTCTGTCCCCCCCCTCATTCTTTAAATGGTTGTGCCCTGCTCCCCTTTCTTCCTGTTGCACTAATCTGACTCCTACTTAGATTTGTCTACCATGAAAGAATGTGTTCATCAGAGAAAACAAATATCCAAATGTTTCATAGTTGTTTCTCTTACTATAAATCAATAAATTTGCCTTGAGGTGGTTATATCTTTGTGACCTTGGCTAAAGTGTGTCTGTCGCCAAGAAATTGATGTTGGGGGCAGATCAGGTTTCTGCACCTACAAAGCCCAAGAGCCAGTCACTAGACCGGGGAACCTCTGCATGGAAACGAAGATAGCTCTGTGAGGATCCACCATGTGTACTTCCCTGTCTTGGCGCCACCACAGTTTATTATAATTGCTTGTTTAGTTGTTTATCTGCTGCTAGGCTCTAAGCTCAATGATTGACAGGTCCATCTTACTTTCTGGTTTGTCGCCAGAGAAAAAGATTAATAACTACTTGTTGAAATGAATGTAAGGAAGGAATGAACTTCTCAAGGTGTCTACATGGATCTTCACAAAAGCAACCCAACTTCACTCTGAAAATTTACACTGCAACACCTCAAATTGACATTGTGCTGCATAGCTTATCTGAACTCTTACTCTCCCTCAGTACCTGGTTTCCTCATGGATCATCCTTCTGCTTTATTTTTCCCATCCCTCATTTGGAGAACAACCCTAATTTCTTTTCATCTCAGATAATGATTTTTTGCTTGTGCCTTTACCTTTGTTATTCAGCTTCACCATAATGCTTTCATCTAGGTCTGCTTTGATCATATTTTCTTTTTCCTTTCTTTCCTTCCTCCTTTTTCTTTCTTTTTTCTTTTTCCTTTTTTGTTCTTTGTGAGTGGGTGTTCAGAATTTCTGGTTTTTGTTTTTCCCCTTTTTGCTCCCACTTGTGGTTCCATTTCTATTCCTTTACCCTTGCTCTCCTTGCCTAAAGTGGTCTTTCTCAAGCCTCTGCCCCTCACTCTATTCTATTTACTCCTCTGCTCATATCAAGTGAGGTACAATTTTCTCAGTTTTCTACTTTTGTCCAAGCATCTGTATATTCCTGGTTATGGCTGCTGCCAAGTGCTTAATTGCCTCATTCCTCTTTTCTGGCTCTAAGAAATTAGATCTCATTGCTATTAAAATTTTTTTTGAACTGTAAATCTTCAAAAATACATAAAAATAAGGAGAATAATAGAAAGAATCCATATGACTCAGCTCCATCAATAATTAACCTTTGACAGTTTTGTTCCTTGAAGTGACCTTCTAAGATTATATGTTACTGAACTTTTAACCTCCAATCTGCAAATACGAAGCAGATTATATTGAAATGCCATCTGGAGCCATAGAATGTTTAGGCAGAGTCGGCTGCTCACTGCTCTGTTCTCATCACACACTCTGAGGAAACCTTAGGTAGTTCTCTTCCTGCTGTTGTGATACCATTTATGTTTTTCTTTCTCTCTCATAGACTGTGACTTGTTTGAGGCTGGGAGTTTTATCTTTTTCCTTCTATCCCTAGCACCTTTTATGTAGTGCCTGGCACTTACTGGCTTTTAAGAAAAAAATTCTTGAATGAATGAATGAAAAAAATATACTGCAATGCCATTTCTATTTCAAGTGAAATATTCAGGTATTCTGGTCTACTCTCATTTACTTCTCAACTTTTTTCCTCAAAGGCAATGTTGTTTTTCACTTACTTTAGGTTTCATGTTTTGATATCACTCATAAAAAATCTATGTAGTATCTATCAATCATTTTGCTTCTAAATAAAATGAACATCAGTATTTATGTACCCTTATTATGTGCTGGGCACTGTACAGAGTCCTTTGCAAATGTTATATCTATTAATCCTAAATCACAAACACCCATGAACTAGAAACTGTTATCATTCTCATCTTCCATATGAGGAAACCAAGGTCCTGGGTGAACAAGTAACTTGTCAAAGTTATATCATGAATGAATGAACAAGTTAGTATTTAAACCTACATTTACTTGATTCCAGAGTTTGAGCATCTAACCACTTACTATGCTATACTACCATGGAAGTAATCTTTATATTTGGTTGGCTTAATGATACTTGTGTCCAGCCAACAGCTCTCTCTCTCTAGATACTGTGTCCAAAATAAATAAGAAATTGCTTTACTCCTAAGGCTCAAGTCTTGCTCTTTCTGCTCTTTCACCCTTGGCATCTGAATCCTTGCAAAAATGTCTCTTGAAGTCTTCTCCAATGAGTTTACAATCTGAGTTCCCACACAGAATCCTCTTGCAGGCCCTTGTTGACTACTTTTCATCTTTTCCTGATGACAACTATTCCTTTGGATGACTTCGTGCATGATCTCTTTGCCTTCCCTCCAGGGACTAAAAGTCTTTTCCTTCTCCTTGTGGAAGCACAGGTCCACACTGCCAACACTACACTCCTTCTGTCTTCTCTCTTTCCTTTTTGTTCCTGAATTCTACTTCTGCCTTTTTCTTACATCATCACTTCAGTCAGTGTGGTCTTCATATCTCCCTTTTCTGGGCTCATCACAGTCACGTCTCTGAGCAGTAGAGTAGACACGTTTTTCTGTGTTTGGTGTTACCTTTCACACCCATTCTTCTTGATCCATGTGTTCTGGTAGAACTGGCTTCTTCCCAGCTCTTAAGGGTGAGACCTTGAACTAGCCCTGACCAGCCATTTTCTGAATTACTCCAATCATAGTAACTAGATTGAAATAAACACATCACTGATGATAAATCAATCAAATACTTTAAGGAGACTTGTGCTACTAAGAAAGAATCACTCTCCTGGGACTGTAGGGACTGAGGATGATCTAAGCCTGAAACTCCTGGAAGTCATCTCTGTCACAAGTAGAGAGAGCTTGTTTGAGAATGAAGTTGTCACAGAGAATGCAATGTTGAAAAATGGAGAGATGGATATTCCTGACCCCATTGTTTAGAGCCTGAATCAAACCATGCCTTAAGGATAACTCAGCCTCTGACTTCTGACTGTGTTAACCACCAAAGGAAAACATTCTACAAATATTTATACTGTAATATTTATAAATATACTTATATTTATACTTATATAAGTATATTTATAATATCTATAGATATTTATACTGTTATTACAAGAAAGAGAATAGTCCCCTGTGTTAAATAGACATAGTATAGTTGATAGCATGTTGAAGGAAGAGGCAGAAGTATGAGCAGAAACTTTCAAATCATGCACTGAGCTAGCCTGGAGGGTTCCATAAAAGTTTCTTAGGGGACACCATCGAAGTCAGAGACTGGGGCTAAGAATAGCTCTGTATTTGTTTTCTATACTGGGCTTTAAATTTTTTTTTCTGAAGAAAGGCTCTGTTGCTAACAAGCAGAAACAAAAATCCTTTGAAAATTGTTAATGTATTGTTTATGTTAGTTCTCCTAGAAACCCAACTTTGTCTATTCTCTGACTCCTGCTTTCCAACCCACTTTGACTGTTTATACCCTCAACTGAACTGCACAATCATTTAATTGCATTTCATACTTCTTTCTCTTCTCCTTCTCAGGGGTGATATATCAGGCATTTCCTCCACATAATCTTTTCTCTTTTCTCATGACTATAAGTCAGTTCAGATGTTCAACAAAATTCAAATTCAGCAAATATTTATTGAGGGCAAGGTAGTGCTATGTGCTGTATTTTGTAACATTCATGAATTCTTTCAACTCCCTGAGAGGTGGGAAGCTATTTATATTTGTGTTTAATGAATGAGGTGAAGTGATCATCTCAAAGGTCACAAGGGAAATTGTTGATAGAGCTAGAAATATTAATACATCCTTTGCCATATCCAGGTATACTATAAAGAACCTGAAGTTTGGGAACAGACAGGCTTGGATTTGAATCTTGGTTTATCACTTATGAATTTTTGGAACTCAAACAAGTCACTCAAATTCCCAGAGCCTCGGTTTTCTACCCATAAATGTAATATTTTCTATTTTATAATGACATATGTGGACTATATTAAATAATGTCTGAAACACACTGGTGTAAAGTTTGCTCAGCAACTGTTAGTTTCCTTCTACCCTACTAGGAAATATGTATATTCCTTTCCCCAGGATGATCTACATGGAAAACAGTTCTATGTTACATGTTTCAGTTCAGTTTGGTTCAGTAGCTCAGTTGTGTCTGACTCTTTGTGACCCCATGAATCGAAGCACGCCAGGCCTCCCTGTCCATCACCAACTCCCGGAGTTTACTTAAACTCATGCCCATCGAGTCGGTGATGTCATCTAGCCATCTCATCCTCTGTCGTCCCCTTCTCCTCCTGCCCCCAATCCCTCCCAGCGTCAGGGTCTTTTCCAGTGAGTCAACTCTTCGCATGAGGTGGCCAAAGTACTGGAGTTTCAGCTTCAGCATCAGTCCTTCCAATGAACACCCAGGACTGATCTCCTTTAGGATGGACTGGTTGGATCTCCTTGCAGTCCAAGGGACTCTCAAGAGTCTTCTCCAACACCACAGTTCAAAAGCATAAATTTTTTGGTGCTCAGCTTTCTGTTACATGTTTAACTCCCTCTAAATATTGTTTTCTGTTTAGACTGCTCAGATATGCAGAACAATATTTGCCATAAATCATAATATTTAGTCATCTCATTATTGATTATGGCCCTTGTCGGCCGGAAGAGAGCAAAGGCCTGTTGCTGTGGATTCTCAATGCTAAGATTTGTGGTAGGAAAGAATCAACACCAAATTATTTTAAGATTTTGAACAAGGAGGGGGAAGGGCGGAGGATTTGAAGATTTCACACAAATTGCAACTTCTCTCCAGCATTCTGGACCTAGCCATCATTTACTGAATCAACAATTATGAATTTAGGCCTAATGTGCACAAGGCATTGACCTAGAGGCTGGAGACACAGTGTGAACAAGCTGGACCAAATCTATGCAGAGGATCGTGGCAGGTATGGATGATCCATCAATTCTGCCCTCCTGCCTTTTATGGCCTTTATGCTTGCTGCAGTAGTTTAGGGCAGGGATAGCAAATTATGTTTTGTACAACTGAGTTAAGAATGATGTTTACATTTTTAAAGAGATCCTTTGTAGCCCGCAAAACCTAAAATATTTACCATCTGGCCCTTTACAGAAAATATTTGCTGACCCTGGGTTAGAGTGACCTATAACTCTTCCATCAAGACAAGAGTTAAACAGTTTCATGGTTAAATATCAGTCTTCTAAGTAATAATTTATATAAAGCATTATTAAATATTATATACTATGATTGTTAAAAAGTATTAAAGAATACAAAAGTAATGGCTAGTGGGAGGAATAGGCTTTTTATATCAATTTTGTAATTAAATAATTCTTTTTTGTAAGTCAGTTGACTTGTAACATTTTTTCCCTAGACTAACCACCACATAAAATGTGGCCCTTCTCTATGTAGCTTCCCTGGGTTTTTTCTATATTTTTTTCTTGTACCCAAACCAGAAGATTAGAAGATGACCTAAAGAAGGGCTACCATGCCTGTTGATGCTAGGGAAGACAGAAATTACTCTGCTGTTACTACTGTCCTTTGACAATTGCTACTTAAAAATCTCTTAGCCTTTCCATCTAAATATCTGCATTTCTTCCCTGTGCCACATTTATTTAAAATGAAACAGCCCTCCTTTTACTTGTCTGTTTCTCAGCACTCCCACTTGCTTGCACATGTACATTCCTTTCCCTTCCTTGGCTTGCTAGCTTCACCATTAAGGAGTTGCACCCTCTTCTTCCTCTTGTAAACTGTTTCTAGTTATTAATACCATTTCCCTGGTGGCACAGATGGTAAAGAATCTGCCTGCAATGCAGGAGACCCGGGTTCAATCCCTGGATCAGGAAGAGCCCCTGGAGAAGGAAATGGCAACCCACTCCAGTATTCTTGCCTGCAGAATACCATGGACAGAGGAGCCTGGAGGGCTACAGTCCATGGGGTCACAGAGTCAGACACGACTGAGCCATAGCTGTCCTGGTATCACCCTAGTATTGAAGAGTCTATGCCAAGCCAAACTCACAGTGCACATGATTTGAGGATGCTCCCAGCTCCCAGGCCAGTGTCCCCACTTGGGTGTCAGCAGGCTAGTTTCTGCTCTTCCTCAATTTGTTATTGGATTTTAGCCAGCTACTTAGCTTTTGAATGCCTAAATCTTCACATCTGTAACGTTAAGATAATGCCGACTTTTATTTCCACTTCTGGGAACAGAATTAAGCTGTGGACATTGATGTTCCCATAGTAACAGTCACGTAGAGTATCTAGCATGCCACCGGAGACGATAAATTATTTATGATAAGTACTTGTAAAAACTCCTGTCACTATAATAAAAGATTCTTACAGGAAATCCTGGGGATATACTTCACATTAACTTGCATTCATTATTTCAAGGAGAGTTCATTATTCTGCTCCAAACTACTTAATTCTAAATTTTCAGAATATAATCAATTAGCACTTGCTGAAGCTGCTGAATCCAAAACCAGTACAGAGTGCTCCCCGTCCCTGTAAGGGGAAGGAAGAGACTGACTTCCTGGGGCTGTTTGTCAAAAGGAGGGAGGAGTTAATGGGTGTGGCTTGTCTGGGTAGTGCCATTTGCCAGGCTCAGTAGCTCAGTCCTGTCCCACTCTTTTTCGACCCCATAGACTGTAACCCACTAGGTTCCTCTGTCCTTGACAAGAATATTGGAGTGACAGCTTCAAATTGGGACTGGCTTGAAGAAAACAAGAATATTAGGCAGTTCTACCAAAACAAAAATTTCGTGCTATTATTATTATCATTATTTTGGAAAAATTAAACTACACAGTAAAATACAGAAAATGTAATAATAAATACCCATAATCAACATTTTTGGTTTACAGCCTTCCTATCTTTTTCCTATACTTACACTTTTCCAAATACTGTTTCATAGCCTGCTTTTTGATTTGTGAACTTTTTTCTAAGTCATTAAATATTTTTCCAGATCATAATTGACAGAATATGCCATTGTAAGGATGTATTCATTTATTTAACTAATTTACAATTGTTAAACAGTTAAGAAGTACCCTTACTTGTCATTTAAATAAAATCAATTCATGTGTCAACTTGAAATATTATATTAACTTAGGTAACAAATCTTAGACTTAAAAATATCTTGATCCATCTGCAATGTTTCTATTACTATCAACACTCCCTTTCTTCCTTCAAGTTTGCTATCAGCCTACTAGCACAAATAAACCCAAATTCCTCTTTAAAAGCAAATTTCCATGTAAGTTTCAAAAGGAGAGGGTCAATGCCTAAATTTTGTTTTTCCACATTCTTTGGTCCTTGCATGTGGATCTTTTGCCTAAAACATTTTTTTTCCTCTTAATCTTACTGAAAATATCTTCTTTCTGAATTTTTTCTTCCTTTAATTACAACATTGAGCTTTTCATTTAAATTTCAAATCCATCCTTCTTATTCTCTTTTGATAATGGGATTTGATTTTCTCTTTTAATGAAATTTTAGTCCCTCATCCAGCAGATCTTAAATGTTTTAGCGTCATGGGACTTCCCTGGTGGTCCAATGGTTAAGATTTTACCTTTCAAAAGGAAAAAAAAAAAAAGATTTCACCTTTCAATACAGGAGGTGTGTGTTTGATCTCTGGTTGGGGAGCTAAGATCCCACATGCCTTGCGGCCAGAAAACCAAAACATGAAACAGAAGCAGTATTGTAGCAAATTCAATAAAGAATTTAAAAGAGGTCCACGTTAAAAACAAACAAACAAAAAACAACTATTAAAAAAAACTTATTGAGGACTACAAAGAGCTTTTGTTTATGTGAGCTATAACTATTGCTATTTACCACATTAGAAATTAAAACTGAAATTTTAAAATACTGTTTCATTTTAGAGTAACAATAATATGTAATGCCTATTATGTATTAACATAAATAACATATTTGATGGCATATAACTGTACAGTTTTTTATAACTGTATCTTTATTATTTAGCAAATAAGTCCCTGGTGGCGAGTGGTAAAGAACCTGCTAAAATGCAAGAGACAGATTTGATCCCTGGGTCAGGAAGACCCCCTGGAGTAGGAAATGGCAACCCACTCCATTATTCTTGACTGGGAAATCCCATGAATGGAGGAGTCCGGTGGGTTACAGTCCATGGGGTTGCAAAGAATCAGACATGACTTAGCGACTAAACAACAACTGCATTTCGCAGAGTGAAAAAAATTCAGTGAGAAGAAGAGCATTGTTTTATATTTTACAAATTTCTTTAATGTCTAGGCTAACAAAAGCAACTGGATTCTCCAATCTGTTTCTACATTGAACCATAGCCATATATAGTGTTGGTTGAAGTATCTGAAGAAAACCCTGCTTCACACAGACATGTGGTTGGAAAAGGAAGGACCTGGCAGATCTCCTGAAGGGTCGTGGGGACTTGCAGGGACCTTCTGCCCATACTAACAACCGCAGCTCTAAACTGACTCTAACTGGACAGTCTTTTCATGCTTGAGTTTCCTTGTTGTAAAAACATGGTGGTAATAACAGTATTTCAAAATGTTCTGAAATTATAAAATGAAAAATTCTGCAGTGACATATAGAAATCTTGACCCATACATAAATCAGGAAATCATTTCCTATGGGGCATTTGGGAGACATGATGCTATTGAAACCAAGCAGAACTCTGTTGGCTCCTGGGCATGGAAGTGTTTAAGTGTCTCCCGTTTTTGTTTGTAGGGAACAGACTCCAGCCTCCATGACCTTCCTTGAGTTCCAAAGGGCAAATTCAACAGTTGCTCCCCAAGGAAAGGAGGAGATGCGAGACAAGGGAGGAACAGCCAAAAAACAAGAGTGCAGCCTTGTGGTAGAGCTCTGATTCCGCCTAAAGGGGTACACATAATAATATCTTTGAGCTCTTTTTTCCAGTAGTCATGTATGGATGTTGAGAGTTGGATCATAAAGAAAGCTGAGTGCTAAAGAATTAATGCTTTGGGCACTTCCCTGTGGCACAGTGGATAAGAATCTGCCTCCCAACACAGGGAACATGGGTTCGATCCCTGGTCTGGGAAGATTCCACAGGCCATGGGACAACTATGCCTGTGAGCCATAACTACTGAGCATGTGCTGCAACTAATGAAGCCCAGGTGCTCTGCAGAAAGAGAAGCCACCACAGTTAGAAGCCCAAGCGCAGCAATGAAGAGTAGTCCCTGATCACTGCAATTAGAGAAAGACCAGGCAAAACAACAAAGGCTCAGCATAGCCAAATATAAAAAAATAATAAATAATTAAAAAAAAAAAAAAAATTGTGGTGCTGGGAAAGACTCGAGAGTCCCTTGGTGCAAGGAGATCAAACCAGTCAATCCTAAAGGAAATCAAACCTGAATATTCACTGGAAGGACTATTGCTAGCTGAAGCTGCAATACTCTGGCCACCTATAAAGAGCTGATTCATTGAAAAAGATTCATTGAAGGCAAAAGGAGAAGGGGGACGGCAGAGGATGAAATGTTTAGATAGCATCATTGACTCAATGGATATGAATTTGAGCAAACTCTGAGAGATATGGGGTCACAAAGAGTTGGACATGACTTAGTGACTGAACAACAACAGTAGCAACTGTAGAGCACACAGAACTATATTCAATATCCTATGACAAACCATAATGGAAAAGAATATTAAAGAAATATTAAAGAATATTAAAGAAGATATATATTATCTATATATGCATAACTGAATCACTTTGCTGTACAGCAGAAATTAACACAAAATTATAAATAGACTACACTTCAGTTAAAAAAAAGAATAAGTAACTGAATATTGGAGCAAACCCCGGGAGATAGTGAAGGACAGGGAAACCTGGTGTACTGCAGTCTGTGGGATCACAAACAGTCAGACACAACTTAGCAACTGAACAACAGAAATAAAATCCCCAACAAATGGAAGATGTCAGCATTCTTCATTCCAGAGAAGACCACCTGAGTTCAGATTAAAGGAACCAGAGAAGCATCAAGAGATTACCTGAGACCAAATTAAAGGAGTTGCAGGCCCTGCACACACCCTAATCTTGCCAGTAACTCCACCGTTGAACCATTGCTATAAAGCTCCTCACCAAATTCTCCTGAGTTGGGACACAAGAGTATTGAGGGCAAGAGCCTGCTGTGTCTCCCTTTGCCTGGCAAAGCAATAAAGCAATTCTACTTCACCCAGAACTTGATCTCTGAGATTTGATTTGGCACTGGTGTGCAGAGGCCAAGTTTTTGGCATCAAAAAGTAATACGGGAGCCAAAGCAAGCTGGTCATTTCAATAGTCATCACCCTTTACTACTGTAACCAAACCTAGGAATTTTCTAAAGAAAATTTTAAACTTTCATATAAAGCTTTGGTTAAAACAGCAAATCTCTTTTCAGGAGGGTAAGATGTGAATTTTGATTCAATTTCAAAATGAAGTATATCTCTCTGAAACCCACTACCAGTTGTTATCTTGATATTCTTTGATCTATAAAATGCACTTATGCTTTATTTTTTGGAAAACGTTGAATGTGCTTTGTTTTGACTTAATTTAGGACAGGGGTGAAACTAACCTCTATGGACATTTTGGAGTAAGAATGTCCAGTTTTTCACGGTGGATCTTATAATGGGTTCTGCGTGCTACAACCGATCCAGTCTGAGCTGCACTGACTCTTGTTGTTATTTAGTCACTAAGTCATGTCCGACTCTTTTGTGACCCAATGGACTGTAGCCTGCTAGGCTCCTCTGTCCATTTCTCTAGACATACTCTGCCGTGGGCTTGACTGTACCCATTCTGTGAAGTTGGAATGTTGGGACACCTCATACGGCCTATTTCACAACAGTATACATTCCACTTAATCTGACACAGTGTCTCAGCCTACAAAGTTGGGATGCAGGGGGCAGGAGAGCACAGAAACTTCTGTCCTTAATCCCCATCCAGATGTCCAGTAGATTGTCCACCCTTGTAAGAACCTCACAATGATGATCCAAAGGTTGTAGCTCTGCTGTCCGCCTTTTAGGGGCCAGGGGTGAGGGGTGGGCACAGATATTTTTCTCCTATCTGCCCGCAGTTCTGGGTTGTCTCTCAACATGGTGCTGAAGTAGGGTTGCAGCCTGGATTTCAGAGAGACTGAATGTGCCTGCATTTGGTAAAAGGAGATAATGGGCTGGGTGAGGACAAAAGAAGAGAGGATATGATAATGTTTTGAAAACACTTTAAGTCCCATCTGAGTGTAAGAACTGTTGTTTCTAAGTGCCTACCCCATCCTTAGTGTGAGGAATAGTAGTGAATAGAGACACACAAGGCCTGAGGAAACTTTCACTTGCTTCTATCAGGTCAGAGGAAAGAACATGCTGGATCCTTCTCAGTTCTCATTATGCTAATCCTCTCTGTGGAATTCCTGAAGTTAAGTGGATCTTGGATAAAAAGCCTGTGGTTGATCCCCCACCCCTTCCCTCTGTCACAAATGAAAGGTACAGTCTAGTAATGAACCTTTTTATTTTCCTATCTAACCAGGTAACTCCTTCTGCCACACAACATTGATTGCAGCATTCTTTACCAATGACTTCATTCTTCAAGTCTTTTATACTTCTCTGACATCTAAAAGTGGCTAATAAAATCCCTGCATATATTTTTTATGAGAATATATCAAATACTTCGATGTGCATGTTCAACATTTTTAAAAAATTCTGTATTAAGTATTTTTCAATTAAATGTGGGCAGACCTTTGCTGCTGAAATAATTTTTGGATTTAGAAATTGATTCTTAAGTGAAACTGTAGTTTCCTTGTGTTTAATTAGACTTCAATTGCTCCACTTAAAAAAGGTCACCTAAATTTGGAAAAGATAACTGATTCTAATTGCGACAACCTCATGCTTGTTGAATTCTATCAGAAAGGAAGCTGTTTCCATTTACTAAGGAGTATTTATCCTCACTTTTGATAAGCTCATTTTGTTGAGTATTGCCTCATTTATACTTTCACAGTGAAGGATCATGCACAAAGTCTTGGGTTCTAAGGAAACAAAGCAATCACATTTTAGTGCATTATTAGGCTTTGATTCCTTGTCTTAGAAGCTTTAACAGCTTGATATGTGCAAATACTTTCGACTGTGTGTACTTAATTTTCCCTGTTGCAATAATGGAACTGTGTTTCCCCAGGGTCTATTAGAGGTGTTGCCTGTTGAATGGAAAATGTCTCTAAAGCACTTGGAATTTCTAGCAATAGCTGGGTCATAAGTTAAAGTAACCTATTTTCTAGAGAATCAAGGTAGAATAAACTGGGTGGCTTAGGGAGTAAGCTCAATAGGAGTCAAGGCAGAAGAACTTGAAAGGAGCTCTGAGCAAGCTACACAAGAGAAGCATGGGCTTCTTTGGTTTCCATGTTTCCTGGGGCAACATGAAGCTCTTAGGCTACATGGTATTCATGTTGCTCTTTGGTTCTATAGACAATGGAGGTGGAGGAAGTTCAAGATCATGGTTGAGCAATGAACAAAAGGTGCCAGCTATCCTGAGAACCATGTCAACTTAGTTTATATCCAAATGTTGGACAAAATGAGAAAGATAATTTGGTCAAAAACTATATTCCAGAACATCTCACATAGACCACTATTTAAGCATCAGCTGAATTATTAGTACTATTTTTGAATCCTTACAATAAATAGGGATTTTTCCAGCTTTATTAAGGTATAATTGATATATAACATTACATAAGTTTAAAGTTACAGCATGATGACTTGACATACATGTATTGTGAAGTGGTTACTATAACAAATTTAGTTAATACATATCTTCTCATACAGTTACCAAAAAAAAAAAAAGATTTTTTCTCGTGTTCAGAAGCTTGAAGGTAAGTTTTTTAAGAGCAACTTTCCTATAAACCATACAGCAGTGTTAACTTTAGTCATCTTGCTGTATATCACATCCCCAGGATTCATTTATCTTATAACTGGAAGTTTGTACCTTATGGCTACCTCCATCCAATTACCCGCCTCGCCCTACTCCCTGACTTTTTTTTTCTCTTTGTGATGAGAACATTTAAGATCTACTCTTCAGGAACTTTCAAGTATATAATACAGTATTGTTAACTATAGTCGCCATTAGGGACTATTTAAAGCAGATATCATCTTCATTTAGGTGACCTTTCTCACAATCCATAATATGTGAGATATAAATACAGTAATTTCAAATACCACAGAATTTATTACAATGCTTAAAATGTAGTTTTACATTACAGCAAAATAGCAGCCTGAACTGTCATGTTCCTATAGGTGTATCTGAGAGGAAAAGGGTGACCACATCCAAGTTTGGAATTAGGAAAAGAGGGACAGAGATAGGGAGGGCTATCAAAGCTGCCCCCACTGTAGCTCCTGCTGCAGTCACACTGATAAAGACAGGAGGAAGTAAGCCAGCCTGAGTCCTGGGCCTTGAAGAACTTGATCTACCAGTAGGAGAGGAAAATAGAAGCACTAAAGAAGTTATCAGCAGTTTCTCCAGAGCAGTTGAACAGTGTTGAATTGCTTTCTGTTCTCCAGTGTTTCCAGCAAAAACAAAAACAAAAACAAAAACCAAACTTGCACTTCTGGTTAAGACGTAATGACCACACTAAGAATGCAGACTATCTCATAGGGATATCCTTCCAAAGCCTAGGAAGTGAGTCATTATATCAGCATCTTGAGCAAAAGACAACTTAGTTATAGAGGACTTGCAGAAAATGACATTTCATCTCCAACTCTAGCTAACACAACAATTCCTTTAAAGGACTAGTTCTAGGATTCTTTGCTAGTTAATAGTGAGAACATTCCCAGGACAGAGGGAGCTATTTCACGTGACCCATGAGAAGTTGACAAGTCATCTCTCCCTCTTCTGTTTTCTGTTGACCCGATGGTCCTTATTCTCTATTTCACTGATCTCCAGAAAGGATTTGATCAAGTCCTTTCTCCTAAGAGTCAGAAAGAAAAAATAATGAATAAAGGTTTGGTGTCTTTTCTTTCTCAGGGGTATTCTAACTAAGGGATAAAATTCTACTTGGTGAATTTCAAGCATTTGCTAGCCCAGTGTCAGGAGTTCAGGGTAGAAAAGAGAATGGTGTCTATTCTAACTAGTTTTCTTTCTGCCATTAGTAAGGTTCCTACAAGCATGGTGGACATCTCTCTTACAGCCTCTCAGAAATCATACTTGTCTATGTTGTGTCAGGAAGGAGGCATTTCCTCATGTCTTGTCTGGCCACTGCCTCAAGGACTGGGTCCAATGTGACTCTACAGCAGTTATGCTTTTATATTTTTATGTGTAAGACACACTAAAAATGTAATTGCATTTACTTCTCTCCAAAAATCTATGAAATAATTATTATCGCTGCTTTATAGATACAGAAACTGAGGCTTAGATAAATGAATTGTACAAGATGACACAGGTGGAAAAGGTAGACCCAAGATGTTGAGTTTAGGGGGTTCTAACATAAAAATACATGTTCTTTCTGCTCTGTCACCATACATCTCAGTAACAATGCCACACATATTTTTTTTTTTTTTTTTTCAATGCCACACATATTGTGGAGATGTCCACTTTTGAGAGACATTTTCCCTGATATTAGCTGTGACTCTGTGGTACCTCCATTGCCACTCAAAGACCATTGAGATGGGGAGATAGGAGCCCAGCCCACTAATAAGAGTGAGGTCTTGTGGAGAACTCCTCTCTAGTCTGCTGGGACCCAGATGGACCTGGTCACCTGTCCTACCAATAACAGCAAGCAGAACTTTTTTTCTTCTCTTTAGAAAGGATTAGAGTGTGGGGAATAACTCCATCCAGATATTTCCAAGGGCAAACCAGCTAACTGACACTTATACACATACATAGATTGTTTGCATTTTATGTTTTCCTTACTGGAGCCTTTTCCTTCTAATATATCTTAGGAGTCTCTTCCCAGAGAACAAAGTAGGCACATTGGACGTATATTTTAAATGACTATTATTTTTTAAGACACATATTCAGGATAAAGGATTTTTCCTGATTACTGAGCTTAATATATGAAAATTCTTGTAAATAAATAAAAACTACATAACCATTTAGCTATCGTTATAAATCAGTTGCTAATATAGTAAAAATTACACGACAGTGAAAGGGGTTTGGGACTATGCTGTATTTACAGTAAACAAAGTGAACTTAAAATCTGATGGGATATTTATCATCCTAATGTAAGAAAAGGTAACAAACAATATACTCTGATCACATTATTCTTATTTTAAAATCTGATTGTGTAACAGAGTGTGGCCAAGCGCAGCCCTTACCGCAATACAGTGACTATGCCGCCATTGCTCCCCACCCTGTTACCAGGCAACAGGTCCCGCTCAACCATTGGTCGGCGCTGCAGTGGGCCCCTCCCACAAGCCACCAACTGTCAAGGAGCAACCGTTACTGAGAGAATTCAACCAACTGTTGGCGGAATGGTGGTCATTAGGTGGAAAGTGAGGTAAGAGGCAGATCCTGGCATTCTTCCTGGGGCCCTCCAGCTCACCCAGCCTCAAGCTTGCAGCTTCAAGGCGGGTGGGGAGGAGGTTGCCCAGCGACAGGCTGAGGGCTGTGTCCTAAGGGCTCCAGCCCTGGCCAAGGCTGCCTACTGGACTGGCTCAGTCCTTGAGGTGGTTGGTGGTGAACCTCCCCTCCATGCCCGCCTCTGTGATCTAATGGCAGCAGCAGTCTGCACAGGACGCAGTTGACGGGACCTGGCCCCAGCTTCTGGGCGGCTTGAGGAGCCTGAGGGCCAGTTGGGCTCTGGGTGCCTGACTTCCTCAGCAATGACAGCCAGGAAGCTTCCAGCTGAGATCTGCTTCCTCTTAGCCAGGACTGGACCTCAGAGGGTGAAAGCTATGCCTGGGGACCTGATTCTTTCTTGTCATAACAGAGAACAACATTCATTTGGTGGAGATTTACAGGAACATTATTACCTGACCATGACCTGACCTCACAAATAAAGGCTCTGACACCAAGAAATTTGCAACAACTAACCACACCCCACCATCACCTTTCCTAGAAAAGAACTTTGCTGAAAGCTTTTAGGGAGTTTGGGGTTTTTAAGGTATGAACCACCCATCACCTTGCATGGCCCTCAGTAAACCTCTCCCTGTTCCAAACTCTCATGTTTTGGTATTGTTTGACCTCCCAGTGTGTGCCAAACTCGAATTTGCCTTTCAGTAACAATGGCAAGAAAAACCTTTGACCCATGGAATAAGATTTTCGAAACATTAGCACACAAACAAATTGTAATTAAGGAATGATTCTTTTGTAATCAGCACAAAACCTGTCTGTGGTGTCTGTATGGCCCACTGTTAGTTTATTAAAAACTGAAAACACAGAGAAACTTTTCTTTTTCCAGTGTGGTCAGTAGCCTGAGTTCTCTGAAGCTCTGGTCACCAGGATTGTTCCAAGATGACTGCCACAGCTACAAAAAATGATAAATGATTCTACTGTTACCATTTTTTAAAGTTTTATGTTAGCCCTTGTCATGGAATTCAAATTGTGCCAGCCATCTTTTATTAGTCAATCTCATGGGATTTTTATTGTTATTTTGAACAAGATCTATTTTTGTTTAATTCTATGGGAACCACACATAGCTTGTACATTTGCCAGAAATTTATTTTCCAATGACTATTACTCAACTCTTAAATAAGTACATTCTGCATTTTTATGCTGGGACAAAGTAGGATGAGTTCTATTAGGAACACTATTTAAAATTATACAAAGTAGCTCAGGCTTTTTTGTTACTCTAATATTCTGGTAAACAGAAGTGAGTTTGAGTTTTGTTTACTGTCTTTCAAAGTGACCCATTTTAAACAAAACCATCTTCTTTTTAAAAGTTAAGAACTGATCTGGTAACAACTTACTGATAACAACAGTAAGGCTTATTTGTTGATTTACATAACAGCATTGATTTGCATAGCTTCTCGCTGTGTTTACTCTTGCCTGGAGACAAACATTATGTTAACTATAGTAAGCAGATAATCAATATCACATGTCCAGTTTACAACAGTAAAAAAGGAAACATTTTCTTATGTGACTTTTGATGGGTGGTATATATGGAAATACTGAAGCTTCTTTCCAGAGGTAGGAAGGCCTTATGTTCTGCTGCACCGAATGTTAGACATATGGATATTAAGACTGTCTTTTTAACCCGAGAAAAGGAGAATATTTTCACTTGTGACAAAGTTTA
This sequence comes from Muntiacus reevesi, assembly GCF_963930625.1. Taxonomy (NCBI): domain Eukaryota; kingdom Metazoa; phylum Chordata; class Mammalia; order Artiodactyla; family Cervidae; genus Muntiacus; species Muntiacus reevesi. Next base: position 45,681,142 of record NC_089254.1, on the reverse strand, counting down.
ACTCCCAGGACTAGAAGAAAAAGTGGCAATCTTATTACAAGATAACCTTATTGCAAGGGTAATCTTCAAGTGTCTCATATCCTGAGGGATCACTTGATATTATATTCTATTCAAGGGAACAATAGAATCTTTGAGTAAAACTGTCTAAGCAAAATCTATAGAAAATGATGAATCTTGTACTAAAGCTTAAAAAAGTAATAAAATTACAGTTTCTACAGAGACAGTTTGCAGAACATTAAGAAGGAAATGGGATTTTTAGTAAATGTCATTTATTGTCTCTTCAAAAAAGAAAATACAGTTTTCTTGGCTGATTTAGTTTGCTTTGGTTTTTTTATTGTAAAGACATAAAACATGGAAGACTACATGGCTTAAACTGGTTATGAAAATAATTATTTGCCCAAATATCTAAGTTATGAAATAAAATTTTATGTTTTGTTATATTTTGATTTTCATATGAACAGAGGTTTTAAAAATATACTTCTTTATATAAAGAAAATGATAAACAGTAAAGTTTAAATGTTCCATAATCTCATTGACTAGATAACTATGCTGATATTTAAAATGCTTTTAAAGTAATACAAGCCTATGTTTTAAAAAATTCAAGTTGTACTGAGAGGTACAAATGAAAAACAGGTGTGTTCCTTCCCTCTGACACCCCCTCCCCAATCACCAGCCTATTTTCCCAAAGGGGCAATTGTTAACAACAGCATGTTTCTCCTTCCAGGAAAGACAATATAGTCTCAGACACCTATATACATATGTGTGTGTGTGTGTGTGTGTGTATGTGTGTGTGTATGTAATTATATTTTTTCACATTCATTTCATTATATATATTTAAAATGATATACTTGCAGATCTTCTCATATCAGCACACACAGAGCTATCACCTTGTTTTTAACAGTTGTATACTAGTTCATTGGGCTTCACTGGTGGCTCAGTGGTAGAGAAACTGTCTGCCAATGCAGGGGACCTGGGTTAGATCCCTGGGTCAGGAAGATACCTTAGAGAAGGAAATGGAAACCCACTCCTGTATTCTTGCCTGTGAAATTCCACGTATGGAGGAGCCTGGCAGGCTACAATCCATGGGGTCACAAAAGAGTCAGACACGATTTAGCAACCAAACAGCAACAGCAATAATAGTTCATTATATAGTATACTGTAAGTATTTAACCAGTTCCCAATTGAATAATGATTAAGTTGTTTTTATTTTTTACGAATGTATCTGTAAAGACTTGGCAGTTGAATAATCGCTGAAAAGATATCTACATTTTAAATTTTGATAGAGATTGTTTAATCTGTTGACCTGATTTTCTCTTGCGCCGATATTTGACAGTTATTATTACTCTAGCATGGGTGTTACCAAACTTTTAGATTTTCTCTCAAGAGAAATTCAGTTTATAGTATTTCATTTTTATTCTTTCTTAAATGGACATTTTACTTAAAGAAAAATCAGAATGTACTTCCTTTTGGAGTAAGTGATGTCTTAGCTCAGTGATATGTGGACCAATCCAATGACGTAGAAACTATTATAATTTTGTAAGACTGGACTGGCAGATATGGCTAAAACTAAGTAGATCAATGAATTTTAAAGAGATTAAACTGACAACTCGCCTGTTCAAAAGATAATGTGTAGCTGTGGGGAGGGGAAAATGGGAATTTGTTGTCTAATGAATAAGAATTTTAGTTTTGCAAGATACAAAGAATTCTTGAGGTTTGTTGTACAATGTGAGTGTACTTAACACTATTGATCTGTACACATAAAAGTGGCTTAGATAGAGCATTTTATGTTATGTGTATTTTACCATTTAAAAAAAGATAATGTGCAAAATTTCACATTTATACTGAAAGATGGTTATCTAAAGCCTAATTTCAAAAGTATAAGTGATGAACCTTTACCAGAAATGCAGTCTGGTACCTTCAGGGGCCAATTAATATCATCATATAATCAGATAAGGTCCAGAATGCAAAAGTTCCTGGTAATGGACTTCAATTTAATTTAAGGCACAAATGGCTAATATCAGCAGAGCAATTGTCCTTCTCATGTGGAGGAATTGTCTGCTGTACTTTATAACCACCAGGACATCTCCCCAACTGGGAAGCACTGGTTTTCTGGGTTCTGAGCAAATATGTCTTCAAATAAACTTGTACTCATCATCTTCAACTCTAGTGACCAGATTTGGTACCTGGAGTCGAAGGCAATGCCAGACCACTGAGAATAGGAAGACCACAGCAAGGACCAAGGGGCTCTGACATACACATCGTTAAAAAGAACTCTATCATCTTTTTCTTTATCATACCTCCCAGTCACTGTGAGGAAAACCAGAATGAAAGGCAGAACTGAGAAAATAATAACTTTGTTCACAATGACTTTGAGTCTCAGGTCCTGTTTAAGAGAACAGGCAAATCACTTATGAAAATAAAATGCATTTATGTTGGAAAGATGACACAATGCCTGTTAAGGCATTATCTAGTTAAAGTGTTTACAAACTTAATAAACATATTTCTCAACTATTCAATGGAAGTTGGACAGTTGCTTGCTGGCATTTGTACATTATATTTTAGCACAAAGCGGAGGTTGTCAAATTTGGGTGTACATTACAATCATCTGAGGAACTTTTAATTTGGGTGTCTTGGAGTTAGCCTAGACCAATTAATCAGAATCTCTGAGAAATGTCTCCAGGTAATTCCAACGTGCAATGAAGGCTGAGAACCACTGACAGAAATATTCTCCACTTCAGTGCTTATACTCCTTGTGGGGCTTTCCCCTCCTTCAACAGAAACTTGGTTTTGTAGGTTTGGGCTTTTCCCAAGATTTGTATTTCTTACATGTATCTCAGGTGATGCTGATGCCTATGGCTCTGGTGCACACTTAAGAGAAATACTACAATAATGGCCGATATTCCTGATTTTTTCATCCTAATCACAGATCTCTTCTGCTTCTCAACAAACCCTGCCCCCCTAGGCTTTGCTAATAGTGCTCCTTAACCAAGCTAATAATTTTTATTGCTTGGCCTCCGGAACTTGCTCAAGATCTTCACATATGACTTGCATGACTCTAAAATGGCCACATAATCCAATGAAGTCCTGACCAAGGTTAAGCAGAGTGGGAAAACTACATCATGGTCTCTCCATGTTATGCTTTCGTTAATAACTCCTTGAGTCATACTTTAGAAAATTACAACACAATATTCAACACTATTACCAATATCAAAATGTATCATTAGTGTTGTTCTATTGAGTCATTATGAACCAGAGAATATTTCTAAGTAAACTTTTGCATAAATAACCCTCTGAAGTAAGCATTTGTATTTTTTCTTCTGAAGTTTCATGTTTATTAAATTTTACCATGATTATGTTTTACTGCTGCTCAATGAATCACCTTAATGTCACTGGCAAATGATGGACATATGTCTGTTTCATGACTCAAGTTGCTAGAGAAATATGAAATATTCTGATGCTCAGGGCAGGTCCTGTACATTCACACTTTCTATTCCCAACTTTATCATCAAGATAGTGGAGTAGAAGGATGTGTGCTCATCTCCTCCTGTGAGAATACCAAAATCTCAATTAACTATTGAATGGCCATTGACGGGGCTGTTGAAACCCGCTGAGAAAAGATAAACCACATCCATGGACAAAGGAGAAGCTGCAAAGATGGCAGGGGCGAAATCACGATAAAATCAAATCCCATATCCACTGGGTGGGTGACCCAGAAACTGGAGAACAATAATACCAAAGAAGTTCTTGCTCTTTTGTGAAGGTTCTATGCCCCACATCAGTCTTCCCAACCTGGGGGATCCAGCAAAAAGACTGGGAATCCCCAGGGAATCCGACTTGAAGGACAGTGAGATTTGATTACAGAACTTCCACAGGACTGGAGGAAACAGAGACTCTTGGAGTGCACAAATAAAATCTTGTGCACATCAAGATCCAATGAAGAGAGTAGTGACCCTATAAGAGACTGAGATAGACTTGACTGTGAGTGTTTGAGGGTCTTTTGTGGAAGCGTGGGCCAGAAGTGGCCTGCTGCAGGGGCAGGGGCACTGGCAGCAGCAGTCCTGGGAGGCACAAATTGGCATAAGTCCTTTTTGGAGGTCACCAATAGCCCTACCATAGAGCCTGTAGACTCCAGGACTGAGTTTACAAATAGCAAACAACAAACAGGGTGGGAGCATAGCCCCACACATCAGCAGATAATTAAAGATTTACTGAGCATGGCCCTGCCCACCAAAGTAAGACTCAGTTCTTCCCACAGCCAGTCCCTCATCAGAAATCTTGCCCAAGCCTCTTATCCTCATCCAGCCGTGTATAGACAGAAGAAGCAAGAACAGTAACCCTACAGCCTACAGAATAAAAATCTCAGTTACAGAGATATAACCAAAATGACCACATGGATCACAGCATTGTGTAACTCAGTGAAGCTATGAGCCATGTCTTCCAGGGCCACCCAAGCCACGTGGGTCATAGTGGAGAGTTAAGAAAAACTGTGGTCCATTAGAAAAGGAAATGACAAACCACTTCAATATTCTTGCCTCAAGAACCCCATGAACATTATGAAAAAGCAAAAAGATAAGATACTGGAATATGAGCCCCCAGATTGGTAGGTGTCCAATATGCTACTAGGGAAGAGTGGAGAAACAGCTCCAAAAAGAATGAAGAGGCTGGACCAAAGCAGAAATGACATTCAGTTGTGTCTGGTGGTAAAAGTAAAGTCTGATCTGATGCTGTAAAGAACAATATTGCATAGGAACTTAGAATGTTAGGCCCATGAATCAAGGTATGTTGGATGTGGTCAAACAGAAAACGTTAAGAGTGAACATCAGCAGTTTAGGAATCAGTGAACTAAAATGAACGGGAATGGGCAAATTTAATTCAGATGACAATTTTATCTACTACTGTGGGCAGGAATCCCTTAGGAGAAATGGAGTAGCCCTCATAGTCAATGAAAGAGTCCAAAATGCAGTACTCGGGTACAATCTCAAAAATGACAGAATGATCTCAGTTCATTTCCAAGGTAAACGATTCAATGTCAGAGTAATCCAAGTCTATGCCCCAACCATTGATGCCAAAGAAGCTACAGTCCAGTGGTTCTATGAAGACCTACAAGACCTTCTAGAACTAACACCAAGAAAAGATGTATTTCTCATCATAGGAGATTGAAATGCAAAACTAGGAAGTCAAGAGATACCTGGAGTAACAGGCAAGATTGGCCTTGGAGTATGAAATGAAGCAGGGCAGAGGCTAACAGTTTTTTGCCAAAAGAATGCACTGGTCATAGCAAACACCTGCTTCCAACGACACAAGAGAAGACTTTACACATGGACATCACCAGATGGTCAATGGTGAATTCAGATTGGTTATATCCTTTCCAATCAAAGATGGAGAGCCTCTATACAGTTAGCAAAAACAAGACGTGGAGCTGATTGTGGCTCAGATCATGAACTCCATATTGCAAAATTCAGGCTTAAATGGAAGAAAGTAGGGAAAACCATTAGACCATTCAGGTATGGCCTAAATCAAATCCCTTACAATTATACAGTGGAGGTGATAAGTTGATCCAAGGGATTAGATCTGGTAGACAGAATGCCTGAAAAACTTTTAACAAAGGTTCATAACCTTGTATAGGAGGTGGTGACCAAAACCATCCTTAAGAAAAAAGAAATGCAAAAAGGCAAACTGGTTGTCTGAGGAGGCTTACAAATGGCTAAGAAAAGAGAAATGAAAGGCAAAGGAGAAAGGGAAAGATATACCCAGGTAAATGTGGAGTTTCAAAGAATAGCAAGGAGAGATAAGAAAGTCTGCTTAAGAGAGCAATGCAAAGAAATAGAGGAAAACAATAGAATGGAAAAGACTAGAGATATCTTCAAGAAAATTTCATGAGAATATTTCATGCAAAGATGGGCACAATACAGGACAGAAAAACAGAAAGGACTTAACAGAAGCAGAGGAGATTAAGAAGAGGTGGCAAGAACACACAGACAAACTGTATGAAAAAGGTCTTAATGACCTGGTTAACCACATGGTGTGATCACTCACCTAGAGCCAGACATCCTGGAATGTGAAGTCAAGTGGGCCTTAGGAAGCGTTACTATGAACAAGTTAGTGGAGGTGATCGAATTCCAGTTGAGCTATTTAAAATCCTAAAAGATAATGCTATTTAAAGTGCCACATTCAATATACCAGCAAATTTGCAAAACTCAGCAGTGGCCATAAGACTGTAAAGGTCAGTTTTTATTCCAACCCCAAAGAAAGGCAATGCCAAAAAATGTTCAAACTACCATACAATTGTGCTCATTTCACATGCTAGCAAAGTAATGCTCACAATCCTACAAGCTAGGCTTCAGTAGTATGTGAACTGAGAACTTCCAGATATACAAGCTAGATTTAAAAAAGGCGGAGGAGTCAGAGATCAAATTGCCAACATCCATTGTGTCATGGAAGAAGCTAGAGAATTCCAAAAATAAAAATCTACTCTGTTTCATTGACTATGCAAAAGCCTTTGACTGTGTGGATCACAACAAACTGTGGAAAACTCTTAAAGAGATGGGAATACCAGACCTCTCTCATGAAAAACCTGTATGCAGGACAAGAAGCAATAGCTAGAATGGTCATGGAACAATGGACTAGCTCAAATTGGGAAAGGAAGTACATTAAGGCTATATATTTTCACCCTGCTTATTTAACTTCTTTGCAGAGTACACTATTTGAAATGCCAGGCTGGATGAATCACAAACTGGAATCAAGATTGCTGCCAAGAGGAATATCAACAACCTCAGATATGCAGATGATTCCACTCTAATGGCAGAAAGCAAAGAGGAACTGAAGAGCCTCTTGATGAGGGTGAAAAAGCTGGGCGAAAACTCAGCATTCAAAAAACTTAGATCATAACATCCAGTTCCATCACTTCATAGCAAATAGAAGGGGAAAAAGTGAAAGCAGTGACAGATTTTATCTTCTTGGGCTCCAAAATCACTGCAGATGGTGACTGCATCCACGAAATTAAAACATGCTTGGTCCTCAGAAGAAAAGCTGACAGACCTAGACAGAGTATTAAAAAACAGAGACATCACTTTGCCAAAAAAGTCTCTATAGTCAAAGTTATGGTTTTTCCAGTAGTCATGTTCAGATGTGAGAGTCGGGCCATAAAGAAGGCTGAGCACCAAAGAATTGATGTTTTGGAATTGTGGTGCTGAAGAAGACTCTGAGAGTCCCTGGGACAGCAAGGAGGTCAAACCAGTCAATCTTACCTAACCCTAACCCAACCCAGAATATTCACTGGAAGGACTGATACTGAAGCTGAAGCTCCAATACTTTGGCCACCTGATGTGAAGAGCTGACTCATCAGAAAAGAACATGATGCTGGGAAAGATTGAGGGCAAGAGGAGAAGGCGGAGACAGTGAGCTACACAGATAGCATCACTGACTCAATGGACATGAGTTTGAGCAAACACCAGGAGATAGTGAGGGACAGAGAAGCATGGCATGCTGCAGTCTATGAGGTCACACAGAGTAGGACCCAGCTGACGACTGAGCTACAACAGCATTTCCCCCAGGCTCACCTAGAACTCTATATGCCTGTTTGAATAATCATACCAGAATGGAGTGGTCAGAGTTAGTTTAACACTGTGGAGTGAAAGAATGGGCTTTGGAAAGAGATGAACCTGGTTCAGATTTCCTGCTCCACTTCTAGCTGTGTGATCTTAGGCAATAACTTCATCTTGTAGCACTTGTTTTTTTCCTCCTGTAAATGTTCAGCTAAAATACCCTCTCAAAGGAGTCTCTTGGCAAGGAGTAAATGAAATGCAGAAGTGTTTAACACATTGGCTGACACATAGTAAGATGCTTGATAAATAGGGTTTTTTTCCTTTTCTGCTATATATGATCAATAATGTGAACAGCTGAGAGTATAAATGCAGATATTTTTCTAATTTGATGAACTCAAAGAAATTATGGGAAAGGAAGAATAATTCAAACTAGTGTTGGACTAACCCTCAGAAGTTCACTCAACCAAGGGTGACTGGGTTAACTTTAGCATCAGGTGATGTTGGGCAGGGGCCCTTTTGGGTACTGGCTGGGATTTAAGCCAGGAGACCTAAGGCCAAGGCTGATAATGAGGCACAGTATGAAGCCAAGGAGATCAACCTGAGCCAAGGGGAGAGAGAGACTGGTGCTCAAGGCAGCAGAGGTCAACACTGAGCGACAGCCAGTCCTCAGAGAACCTGGAAGAAGCCTAGAAGGAGGCAGAGGGTTGGCCTCAAGGAATAAACCAGGAGCCCAAGATCTGCATGGGGAAGATAGTGGAGCCTAGACAAGGTGGGACTCCATAGCAGCAAGGCCAAAGCTAAAATTGTTTATGAGCCAGCTTATAGTCTTCAAAAATCACTCTTGTCTTTTTATATTAGCCTGGCTAAACTTTTCTGTCCTCATCATAGTCTCTCTTTCTGGTAGGACATTTCTTTGATGGACATAAAAGTATCCTTCTATAATTAGACCCTATCCTAGGAAGTACAGGTTAAATAATGTAACTCCAAAATCTCAGTGGCTTAATGTGATAAAAGTTTATTTTAAGCTCCTATCACAATTTCACTATAAGTCTGTGGAGGTGGGTAGGAAGGGGACTCTGCTTCACGTACTTACAATAGGGCATTACTGTTCTTTCATCCTATATATAATGGTTTGCACCTGCTAATCCCAAATTCCCATTCTAACCCTCTCCCAATTCCCCTCCCCCTTGGCAACCACAAGTCTGTCTTCTATGTCTGTGAGTTTGTTTCTCTTTTGTAGATAAGTTCATTTGTGTCATATTCTAGATTCACATATAAGTGATATCACATGGTATTTGTCTTTCTCTCTGACTTACTTCACTTAGTATGACGATCTCAAGGTCCATCTATGTTGCTGGAAATGGCATTATTTCATTCTTTTTTATGACTGAGTAATATTCCATTGTTCACACACACACACACATCTTCTTTATCCATTCATCTGTTGATGGACATTTAGGTTGTTTGCATGTTTTTGGCTATTGTAAATAGTGCTGCTATGAACATAGGAATGCATGTATCATTTAAAATTATAGTTTTGTCCAAAAATATGCTCCAGAAATGGTACTGCTAGATCATAAGGTAACTCTATTTTTAGTTTTTTAAGGAAGCTCCATACTGTTCTCTATTGCCACTGTACCAATTTACATTCCCACCAACAGTGTAGGAGGGTGCCCTTTTCTCCATACTCTCTCCAGTATTTGTTATTCATAAACATTTTAATGATGGCATTCTGATTGGTGTGAGTGGGACCTCATTGTAGTTTTGACTTGTATTTCTCTAATAATTAGTAATCCAACAGGGATTCTTAATTTTTTTCCTTATTCCTATTTTGGTCACATATTCTTTTGGAAGTTAGTTGAAATTGTATGGACTTTATCTCAGCATAAGTTATTTAATTATATAAAAGAAAATGCACAGTTTTACAAAGGAAACCAACTAACTCCTAATAGTGTTATCAAAATAGTAAGAATACAAAACTGTGATAAAAGTAATGTATGTGCTGCTTTATCAATGTATGATATCTTTCATCCAGGATATCATCTTTGGAGGACTTCCAAAAAGTCACTGAGTGATCACTGCTAAACCTGAATCAGGGTTAGCCCCACAGTTGAGTATTTAGCACGTGCTTCTGTATACTGTTCTGATTATCTGCTGCTGCTGCTACTAAGTCACTTCAGTCATGTCCGACTCTGTGTGATCCCATAGACGGCAGCCCACCAGGCTCCCCGTCCCTGGGATTCTCCAGGCAAGAACACTGGAGTGGGTTGCCATTTCCTTCTCCAATGGGTGAAAGTGAAAAGTGAAAGTGAAGTTGTTCAGTCCTGTCTGACTCCTAGTGACCCCATGGACTGCAGCCTTCCAGGTTCTTCCATCCATGGGATTTTCCAGGCAAGAGTAGCGGAGTGGGGTGCCATTGCCTTCTCTATCTGATTATCTACCACTGTGTAAAACTACCCTTCCCCCCAAAAAACTTAGTGACTTAAAACAACCTTTTTATTGTGCTGGGCAATTTGTCTAGGATCTATATGGCATCCTCTAGGGAAGCTGGAGCTTCTGCTGGGCATCTTCCAAGATGGCATCTGTATTCACATGTTTGACCCCCATGTCCACATAGCTTAGACTTCTCACAGCATGGTGGTCTCATGGTGATCATACTTCCCAGATGGTACCTGGCTTCTGAGATCAAGTATTCCAAGAGACAGAAATGGAAAATGAGAGCATAAATAAGGATACTTTGCTAACAGTCTAATTCTTTGAAATTATGAGAAAGGAAAAATAATGCAAGCTAGTATTATACTACTCTCAGAAGTTCACTCAATCAATGGTGACTTGGTTCAACTTCAGCATCAGGTGATGTTAAATAGGGGCTGCAGCCTCACTACTGCCATAGTTTCCTGGTCAAAATACTCAAGGACTAACCTAGATTTGGGGGGAATGAACACTGACCTCACCTTTTGATGGGAGGGATGTCAAAGAAATTGTGGTCATCTTTAATCTGCCATATATTGAATATATAAAATCTCACTTAATCTGTGTAATACTATGAAGCAGACATCATTGTCTGCTTGTTACTGATGAGACAGACCACAAAGAAGTTAAGTATTTTGTCCAAAGTCACAAACCTAGTGAGTCTGAAGCTAGGCTAGTCTGACTGTGATGACTGGGCTCTTATCTACTATGTATTCTTTATTCCACTTGACTTAACTCAAATCTACTACTTGAAAAGCAACACAGAATCTATCAGAAAAGTAAAACAGTAGTGCATTGTAGAAGAACCATTGGTTACCTACCCAACATTCATTCTCTCCCTCCTCCCAAACTTATTTGGAAATGCAAATCATATCACTAAAGGGCCATATTCAACAGTTAAGTTTAACCGTGTTTTGTTCAATGAGATATAAGAAGCAGAACTGAGTAATTTTCAGACAGTGTCATTAAAGAGAGAGTTCTTGATCTTCTGGATGTCACACAGATGTGATCATTGGCACTCAGTAGCAATTCTGTAATATGAGGGAACTTGCTAAAGTGACAGAGTACCAGGTGGCACTAGTGGTAAAGAACCCACCTGCCAGTGTAGGAGATATAAGAGACATGGGTTTGATCCCTGGGTCAGGAAGATCCCCTGGAGGAGGGCACGGCAACCCACTCCAGTATTCTTGCCTACAGAATCCAATGGACCGAGAAGCCTGGCGGGCTTAGTTCACAGAGTTGCAAAAAGTTGAGTTGGACATGACTGAAGCGACATAGCATGCATAAAGCAACAGAGTAGTAACACAGTTGAAGCCTGAATCTTGATGATCATGGAGTTGCCATATTGGTCTTGGGCATCTGCCTCCGAACTTTGTTAATTGAGGGAGAAACAACTTTATATCTTGGTCTGCATGCTCACTTGCTAAGTTGTGTCCAACTTTTCATAGCCCTATGAACTGTAGCCTCTGCCATTCTATTCTACCCACGGGATTTTCCAGGCAAGAATACTAGAGTGTGTTGTGATTTCTTTCTCCAGGGGATCTTCCTGACCCAGGGATAGAAACAACATCTACTGCATTTGCAGGTGGATTCTTTACCACCAAGGCACCTGAGAAGCCCATATCTTGGTCTATGTCACAGTAGCTTAGAGTTTTTCTGTTTCTTACAGTTGAACCTAATCCTAAATAATATAGAAGAGATATGTGTATAAGTATAAACTTAGTCATGACAGCTTAACCTTGATGGAAGTTTAAGGATGCAGGAAATCACCAATAAACCAAAACTGCATTATAAAGAAGAGGTGTTTGAGAATAGCTCAGGAGAGATTAGAACACTCTATGTATATGTCCACTTTAAAATATTACAGTGTTGAGTATGTTTGCCAAGAAATTGGAGATCAGTTCAGTTCAATCACTCATATGTGTTCAACTCTTTGCGACTCCATGAACTGTAGCACGCCAGGCCTCCCTGTCTGTCACCAACTCCCAGAGTCCACCCAAACCCATGTCCATTGAGTCAGTGATGCCATCCAACCATCTCATCCTCTGTCATCCCCTTCTTCTCCTGCCCTCAATCTTTCCCAGCATCAGGGTCTTTTCAAATGAGTTAGCTCTTTGCATCAGGTGGCCAAAGTGTTGGAGTTTCAGCTTCAGCATCAGTCCTTCCAATGAAAACCCAGGACTGATCTCCTTTAGGATGGACTGGTTGGATCTTCTTGCAGTCCAAGGAACTTTCAATAGTCTTCTCCAACACCACAGTTCAAAAGCATCAATTCTTCAGTGCTCAGCTTTCTTTATAGTTCAACTCTCACATCCACACATGACCATTGAAAAAACCATAGCCCTTATTCTACCCAAAGCAATCTATAGATTCAATGAAATCCCTATCAAGCTACCAACGGTATTTTTCACAGAACTAGAACAAATAATTTCACAATTTGTATGGAAATACAAAAAACCTCGAATAGCCAAAGTAATCTTAAGAAAGAAGAAGGGAACTGGAGGAATCAACCTGCCTGACTTCAGACTCTACTACAAAGCCACAGTCATCAAGACAGTATGGTACTGGCACAAAGACAGAAATATAGATCAATAGAACAGAATAGAAAGCCCAGAGATAAATCCACGAACCTATGGACACCTTATCTTTGACAAAGGAGGCAAGGATATACAATGGAAAAAAGACAACCTCTTTAACAAGTGGTGCTGGGAAAACTGGTCAACCACTTGTAAAAGAATGAAACTAGAACACTTTCTAACACCATACACAAAAATAAACTCAAAATGGATTAAAGATCTAAATGTAAGACCAGAAACTATAAAACTCCTAGAGGAGAACATAGGCAAAACACTCTCCGACATAAATCACAGCAAGATCCTCTATGACCCACCTCCCAGAATATTGGAAATAAAAGCAAAACTAAACAAATGGGACCTAATGAAACGTAAAAGCTTCTGCACTACAAAGGAAACTATAAGCAAGGTGAAAAGACAGCCCTCAGATTGGGAGAAAATAGTAGCAAATGAAGAAACAGATAAAGGATTAATCTCAAAAATATACAAGCAACTCCTGAAGCTCAATTCCAGAAAAATAAATGACCCAATCAAAAAATGGGCCAAAGAACTAAACAGACATTTCTCCAAAGAAGACATACAGATGGCTAACAAACACATGAAAAGATGCTCAACATCACTCATTATCAGAGAAATGCAAATGAAAACCACAATGAGGTACCATTACACGCCAGTCAGGATGGCTGCTATCCAAAAGTCTACAAACAATAAATGCTGGAGAGGGTGTGGAGAAAAGGGAACCCTCTTACACTGTTGGTGGGAATGCAAACTAGTACAGCCACTATGGAAAACAGTGTGGAGATTTCTTAAAAAACTGGAAATAGAACTGCCATATGACCCAGCAATACCACTTCTGGGCATACACACTGAGGAATCCAGATCTGAAAGAGACACGTGCACCCCAATGTTCATTGCAGCACTGTTTATAATAGCCAGGACATGGAAGCAACCTAGATGCCCATCAGCAGACAAATGGATAAGGAAGCTGTGGTACATATACACCATGGAATATTACTCAGCCGTTAAAAAGAATTCATTTGAATCAGTTCTAATGAGATGGATGAAACTGGAGCCCATTATACAGAGTGAAGTAAGCCAGAAAGATAAAGAACATTACAGCATACTAACACATATATATGGAATTTAAAAAGATGGTAACGATAACCCTATATGCAAAAAAGAAAAAGAGACACAGAAGTACAGAACAGACTTTTGAACTCTGTGGGAGAAGGTGAGGGTGGGATGTTTTGAAAGAACAGCATGTATATTATCTATGGTGAAACAGATCACCAGCCCAGGCGGGATGCGTGAGACAAGTGCTCGGGCCTGGTGCACTGGGAGGACTCAGAGGAGTCGGGTGGAGAGGGAGGTAGGAGGGGGGATCGGGATGGGGAATACGTGTAACTCTATGGTTGATTCATGTCAATGTATGACAAAACCCACTGAAATGTTGTGAAGTAATTAGCCTCCAACTAATTAAAAAAAAAAAAAAAAAAGCTCACCATAGCCTTGACTAGACGGACCTTTGTTGGCAAAGTAATATCTTTGCTTTTTAATATGCTATCTAGGTTGGTCATAACTTTCCTTCGAAGGAGTAAGCGTCTTTTAATTTCATGGCTGCAATCATCATCTGCAGATATTTTGAAGCCCAGAAAAATAAAGTCAGCCACTGTTTCCCTATTTATTTCCCATGAAGTGATGGGACCGGATGCCATGATCTTAGTTTTCTGAATGTTGAACTTTAAGCCAAGTTTTTCACTCTCCTCTTTCACTTTCCTTAAGAGGCTCTTTAGTTCTTCACTTTTTGCCATAAGGGTGGTGTCATCTGCATATCTGAGGATATTGATATTTCTCCCGGCAATTTTGATTCCAGCTTGTGCTTCGTCCAGCCCAGTGTTTCTCATGATGTACTCTGCATATAAGTTAAATAAGCAGGGTGACAATATACAGCCTTGACATACTCCTTTTCCTATTTGGAACCAGTCTGTTGTTCCATGTCCAGTTCTAACTGTCGCTTCCTGACCTGCATACAGATTTCTCAAGAAGCAGGTCAGATGGTCTGGTATTCTCATCTCTTTCAGAATTTTCCACAGTTTGTTGTGATCCACACAGTCAAAGGCTTTGGCATAGTCAATAAAAAGAAATAGATGTTTTTCTGGAACTCTCTTGCTTTTTTGATGATCCAGTGGATGTTGGCAATTTGATCTCTGGTTCCTCTGCCTTTTCTAAAACCAGCTTGAACATCTGGAAGTTCACGGTTCACGTATTGCTGAAGCCTGGCTTGGAGAATTTTAAGCATCACTTTACTCGCATGTGAGATGAATGCCATTGTGGGATAGTTTGAGCATTCTTTGGCATTGGCTTTCTTTGGGATTGGAATGAAAACTGGCCTTTTCCAGTTCTGTGGCCACTGCTGAGTTTTCCAAATTTGTTGGCATATTGAGTACAGCACTTTCATAGCATCATCTTTCAGGATTTGAAATAGCTTAACTAGAATTCCATCACCTCCACTAGCTTTGTTCATAGTGATGCTCCCTAAGGCCCACTTGACTTCACATTCCAGAATGTCTGGCTCTAGGTGAGTGATCACACAATCGTGACTATCTGGGTCATGAAGATCTTTCTTATACAGTTTTTCTGTGTATTCTTGCCACCTCTTCTTAATATCTTCTGCTTCTGTTAGGCCCCTACAATTTCTGTCCTTTATTGAGTCCATCTTTGTATAAAATATTCCCTTGGTTTCTCTAATTTTCTTGAAAAGATCTCTAGTCTTTCCCATTCTATTGTTTACCTCTGTTTCTTTGCATTTATCGCTGAGGAAGGTTTTCTTATCTCTCCTTGCTATTCTTTGGAACTCTGAATTCAAATGGGTATATCTTTCCTTTTCTCCTTTGCTTTTTGCTTCTCTTCTTTTCACAGCTATCTGTAAGGCCTCCTCAGACAGCCATTTTGCTTTTTTGCATTTCTTTTTCTTGGGGATGGTCTTGATTCCTGTCTCCTATACAATGTCACGAAACTCTGTCCATAGTTCATCAGGCACTCTATCAGATCTAGGCCCTTAAATCTATTTCTCACTTCCACTGTATAGTCATAAGGGTTTTGATTTAGGTTATACCTGAGTAGTCTAGTGGTTTTCTCCACTTTCTTCAGTTTAAGTTTGAATTTGGCAATAAGGAGTTCATGATCTGAGCCACAGTCAGCTCCCGGTCTTGTTTTGGCTGACTGTATAGAGCTTCTCCATCTTTGGCTGCAAAGAATATAATCAATCTGATTTCGGTGTCGACCATCTGGTGATGTCCATGTGTAGAGTCTTCTCTTGTGTTGTTGGAAGAGGGTGTTTGCTATGACCAGTGCATTCCCTTGGTAGAACTCTATTAACCTTTGCCCTGCTTCATTCTGTACTCTAAGGCCAAATTTGCCTGTTACGCCAGGTGTTTCTTGACTTCCTACTTTTGCATTCCAGTCCCCTATAATGAAAAGGACATCTTTTTTGGGTGTTAGTTAGAAGGTCTTGTGGAAGCAAATGCAAAAGTCATGCTTGTTTTCAATACATAAAAATAGGGCTGCCCTGAGGGAAACTTAGAAACTGTCTCCCTCTCATGTTTATTGACTATTGGTGATATTTTCTTAGGATTGGTTCTGGGTACAATGGGCTTTTTATTTCCCTTGGTGGTTTATGTAATGGAATACAGAAGTAACTCATTATATTCCTAAAATAAAATTTCAGTGTAAGAAGAGATAGGCCCTTAATTTGGAATGGTTTTGATTTAGTTGGAGAAATTATCAGAGACCATGCATAGAAATAAGTTTCATCCACTGAAATGAGAAAACCTCTTTGTGTCTCAGTATTCCTCAGTGAAGGAACTAGACAACATAGTCCCCAGGGTTCATTCTAGTCTTAGACTTTAGTATGAGGATGAAAAACCATATGAATATGATAGTCAAAGTTGAAAAATATTCAGTAGCTTTTAGCGGTTATATGGATATGTTATTAAACTGAAACAGTTGTAAAAGAAAAAACATATAGAGTTTTTTGTTTTTTTTACCATAATTGTGTGGTAGCTCTCCCCTGAGCATATAGGTCAGCATTCTTAGTTGCAAATGGGAAATTCTGCCTGATTTAAGCAAAACGCAATTTCTCAAAAGGCTCTTGGAGTAAGTCAAACATCTCCAGGTAGGCCACACTTAAAACCCAGGTAAGAATCAGAGCCCAAATCATGTCTAAGGACGTATGATACAAAATGTCTGCTGATCCCACTAAATGCTTGGGTGCCCCTGGAAGCTCCAGAGGGCACAAATGAATTCTTTACCCTTCCAGCTCCTTTGTTTCACTTATTCCAGATTTAAAGTCTTGAGCAGAAGCACCTGATTGGCCAAGACTGGATTACACACTTGAGCCCAAACTTCCAGAGACAGTGAAATCAAGGATCAGGATCATTCACTGAAGTCTACAAAATAGAGAATTCCCGCAAACAGAGGAAAGGGCTCCTTCAAGTTCATTACATCTGCTATACTTAGGGTTATCTCTATCAAGTGTACCTACAGATGTATTTATTATATAGGTTCTACTGCATGTCAGAGACTCAAAGTAACAGTGACTTACATAAGGTAGAAATTTACCTTCTCTCATGTTACAGTCAAGAAATAGATTGTTCTAGACATGGCATGGAGCCATAAAGTCATTCAGGGATCCAAGTTGTATCTCACAGTTCTATGATACTTAGGATATTGCCTTTACCCAAACAGTCCAATATGACACACCCGCACATCCATACCCACATTGCAAGCAGCATGATGGACAATGGAAGAAAGATGGGCCTGTTCTTCCATTAAGACACATCCCAGAGTTTAACATACCTCCCATCATATGCAATTGGTCAGCTGTTAGTAACATGGCCATGCTTAATGGTACAGGAGGTTGAACAATGCCATCTTTATACTGAACTTTATACTGGACGTCCCATGTAATGTCCACTAATCAAGGGTCCCCTCACTATAAGAGAAGGGGAGAAAAGATACTGGAGGACAACCAGTATTGAAACAATCTCTCCCTTGACAAATAGCAGGTTGAAATTTTAGTGAATAAGATTAGGTAAGAATATAATAGAATTTTCTATGAAGGTTGCTGAACACAGTTAATTTAAAATGTGAGAAATGCTTCCAAATGTCTAAAAATGGGATGATGTTTCATTTGTAAATGAGATGGGTTGAGAAAAGGGACAGTTCATGCTCAGTCTCGGACTTAATGTTTATATTCAGAAATGACAAAGGTTAAAAGACTGGACTAAATGAAAGTTTAAGGGTCTTTCTTGAGGAAGATTGCTATAGTCAGAATTGTATGCTTGTCAGAATGTAGCGTGCCAATTTAAATGCCCCTCTGAGTCTTTGTAGAACATGCAGCAGCCCCTAAGGAGGTCAGAGGGACCTTGGGGTTAGAGGAAATGGAGAAAATACTGGGAAAAATTCATAGATGAGAAATACATGGGCAAACTGGGTGCAAGTTCAAAGCTGTGGAAATAGTATGGAGAGTTAGAGGGCACTTGTATGTCTGGGTCATCTTGCAACATGCTCCTTGAGGCAAAGAGTAACGGGGCTCTAAGCCACTGGTGACAAGGGTAGAGTGCAGTGCCCAGAGAATGATAGCTAGGTCAGAACCTCCCAGGACCGCTGCTGCCTGGCTCAGAGGCTCCTGGACTGACTGTTCTGAACCACACTTTCAGAAGCAGTCTTCAAGGAACTGATTTTCTAGGATAGCAGTAATGCTTGGTTCATTTCCAGCACTGTACATGTCCCAAAAGCTTTTTATAGACATTCTCTAGTCTCAAGATTTCAGGTTTATTATAAAGATACACATGTTATCCAAGCAAACTATGTGTGTCACAGGGAGCTTTGGTTTAGTATTGGTGATTTTGTTGCATTCTACCCTTTTTCCACATTATATAAATGTATTGAAAAACACTAATAAAAGCATAGATTCCTGGACTGATACATTTCTAATAATAATTATAGTATTAATAGTAACCAGTATTTTTATTGACTTAATACTTTACATGAACTTTCACATTTTAAAAAGTTGAGGTGTAATTGACATGCAACATTATATTAGTTTCAGGTGTACAACAAAATGATTCTATAATTGTATACATTGGGAAATGATCACCACAGTAAGTCTTGTTCACGTTCATCACCACATACACAGAATTTTTTGTGTGTGCGATTTACTCTCTTAGCAAATTTCACTTGTTCAATACAGTATGATTAACTATAGTTACCATGCTTTACATTATATCCTCATGATTTATTTATTCTATAATTGGAAGTTTGTAACTTTTGTCTCCCTTTACCCATTTGGCCCACTCCCAACCCCTTCCTCTGGCAACCACCGATCTGTATCATGAGGCCGGGTTTTTAGATTGCACATATTAGAGAGACCATATGCATTTGTCTTTCTCTAATATTTCACTTAGCATAGTGCCCCCAAGGTCCATTGATGTTGTTATAAATGGTGAAATTCTGTTCTTTTTTATGGATTAATAATTTTCCAGTGTGTATATATACCCCATTTTCTTTACCATTCATATATGGATGGACATTTAGGTTTTTCTGTATCTTGGCTATTGTAAGCAACGCTGCAATGAACATCGGGTTTCTTCTATTCTTGGTCTACCACAATTAGTTTAAGTTGTGGCAAGTACAAGGGGTATTTTTCAGGAAAAGATTGATAACAACAATGGCCTATTTATTTCTTTCCCTAGTAAATAAAATAACATGTTTTAAATTCTTCTCTATTCCACCACTGAAGAATAACAAGTCAGCAGCCTTGTCCATTGATGGATGAATGGATAAGCGAAAATGTGGCAGATACACACAATGGAATATTATTCAGCCTTAAATAGGAGGAAATTCTGACATAAGGTAAGATGCTGATAAACCTTGAAGGCATTATGCTAAGTGAAATAAGCCAGTCATAAAAAAACAAATACTGTGTAATTTCATTTATATGAGATACTAGAGTACTCACATTCACTTAGACAGAAAGTAGAATGGTGGTGGCCAGGGCCTGGAGAGAGGAGGGGAATGGGGAATTAGTGTTTAACAGGTATATTACTATCACTGATTTAATGGACAGATATTTGAGCAGACTTCGGAAGACAGTGAAAGACCGAGGAGCTTGGCATGCTACCATCCCTGGGATCACAAAAAGGTGGATATAACTTACCAACGGAACAACAACACAAGATGAAAATAGATTTGCAGATGAATGGTGATGATATTTGTACAACAGTGTTAATATACACAATAGCACTGAACTGTACACTTAAAATGGTTAAGATGGTAAATTTTGTGTTATGTGTATTTTACCACAATAGCAAAAATTTGGAAAAAATGATCAGTAGCTTTATCTGAAATCCCCATGGATACAATGGACTGGTCTTCTACATTATTCTTTTCTAGTACCTACCTTTAGACTTCTTCAAGCAGTGTTTTTATAGCACTCTAAGTGCCTATAAGTACTATAATATCACAGGGTTTATAGATTTATACTTTCTTTGGGGGGATTTAGTCAACCCTCCTTTGTGGTTTCCTTTCAAACTCTGTATTTTTCCTTACTTGATTTTATCTTTATTTCTCAAATGTCTACTGTATTCAGATCCTATGTCAGTGGCTGAGAGCATAGGATCTTCACTTAGACTGCCCGGATGAAGTCCTTGCTCTACTGCTTCTTTTCTCTGGGCCCTTGGATGAATGACATAACCAACCTGTGTCTGTTTCCTCTTCCGTATAAGGGTGATAAAAATAGTATCCAGACATGCTAGGAGATTGAAAGATTTAATATACATAAAGGGCTCAGGACAGTGCCTGTCACATGGTAAACACTTAATGAAAATTCTCTATTACTATAATTAAGTTAACTATTATTATTTCCAGAAGTTCTTCCTGGGAGTCTTCAGTAGGAAGCATCTCTTGATGTTTTTAGCAGCCCTGCCTGCCCTTGTTCTGGTAAGAACACTTATCTTACTCTGGATAACTGCCATCCTAAGTGATTCTATTAATCCTGGTCCCACCTAGGTTCCCAAGCACTGTGTGAACACTTAACTCAGGCCTGGCCAGTCATACAATATTTCATCCCTCTAGAAGTAGTGACTGGTTCAAAGTGTGGGCCAAGAAGGGCCAATCAGAATTCTTCTTTGGTCATGACAAGGGGATTCTGGAATATAGTAGTCTGTGCTTATGCCAGAGCTGCCAAGCTGAGACAACGGAAGCTTTGCGATACAGGCAGCCGTCTTCCCTGTCTGCACAGAGGAAGCCCATCTGAGATGGGAAGCAGGAAGGCCAACACCCAAAAGGAAAAAGAACCGAGGGATAGTGTGGGGGGGTAGGGAGGAGAGGGCGAGATATGGGCCTATAACTTTTAGTTTTGGGGGCTGACAACCCTCTGTCAGCTCCTATTCTGACCTTTCCAGGTCTGGGAGCCCACAAAGTATCTTTTTGCTTAAGGTGGTTTGAGCTCAGCTGTTGTCACTATAACTAAAAGACTCATGGCCAGGATGCCCTTTACATTCTATTTGTCCTTCTCTCTTCTCTTCCCTCCCTTCCATTTCTTTCTTCCCAGATCCCTGAGTGACAAGGCCCTTGTCCTGAACTGGGACTGTCAGACCCCTACTCTGCAAGACCCATCTTTTCCTTTTCTTTGTTCTGGAATTTTCCACCTCTGGCTAATTTTCTTAATTTTCTTTGCTGGGATCACTAGCTGTGACCTAAAACCTTCATTTCTTCTTAAATCTCTCCTCCACCCCTTTTCGTTTCACCTCAGACATCTTCTCTGTCTTCCTGTAAGCGGATGTATCAAGTTCATTTTTTCTTCTTAGCTTTTATTTTGCATCTTTGCGGCTGGTACCTTTATGCCCTTCTTCTCTTCTGACATTAATCTTGGGATATTTGCATAAATGTATTTCTTTTTACTATAGAAGACACTGCTGTTTTATGTTTCATACCTGAAACACTTCCTGACTATGCATTCCTCAACTCAGGCTGTTCCCTATAACAAGTCAAATTATTGGTCCCTAAATGAAAACCACCAGCAAGTACCTAACTTCCCTCTCCTCACACCATTTGTTCTGTTTCTCACTTATTCCTTTAGTCAAGCCTCAAACCAATACCTTTATCTAGGGCTGTTAAACTCTCAGAGGTATTTAAAGGCAAGTTTAGCTCTTACTTAGATTGTGATTCCAATTGATAAATGTAGAAGGAATTAAGAATACAGGAAGTCAACATTAGGCCAGTATCTAGTAGTAAGTGCTATAGGTAAGAACCACTGATGTATATACTAAAATCAATGAGCAAAGTATAAGGAGAAACAGGGTATTTGCATAGTCTCAAAGAATCTCCCCACAGGATATATATTGGTTATATAGGAGAAAATCATAACTTCACACTAGAGAAACCTAGAAGATACCACCTTAACCAGATGATCAAGATGAACATCACCACTAATAAGACACATTAATGTCATATGATGCACTGAGAAGTGAACAATATTTTTTCTGAGATGTTCTTGCCAAAAGTGTACAACCTCAGTTGAATCATGAAACATTATCAGGCAAACCCAAACTGAGTCACATTCTGTAAAATAACTGGCCAGTCCTCTTCAGTAGTGCCAAGGTCATGAAAAGGAAAGACTGAGGAACTCGTGCAGATCAGAGGACATGAAGAAGCCAGGAGAACTGTGAATACATTTGACCCCAGATTGGATCATGGACGAAAAAACAATAGAGAGGGCAAGTGGGAAAATTTGACCAACACCTGAAAATCAGGTAATGCTGTTATCAATGTTAATTTTCTAACATGTCTTTCCCTCTGTAGACAGTTTAGAGGAGCTTTCCATCAGTTCTTCAGAAGGTCTGGGCAGGAGAAAGCACTGTTGTTCTTAGCAATTGTCAGCTCAGTTTCAAATCCTTGTGTTGATTATCTCTCCCTTCCTGTCCCCCTTCCCTGTCCTGCCCTATTGCTCCCCAAATCACATTCCTAAATAAGCAACTTACAAGTCCCAAGAAAGATGGTGGCTACAAGACCAGAATGTTTAGATGTGTTATGGATGTGAGGGAGAAGCTGATCTTGGGGCATCTTTCATCTTACAACATTTCACCCTAATCATATATCCACACTAGTGCTTCTCTTGAAATTTCTTGAAAATGGGAGAATAATAAAATTGTGTATCCTTCACAGTTACCTGAAGAACTTGCTCAGAAACCAGCTGAAATCTACCATTGTTCCAGACAAAGTACAGCAAAGATGTGGTATTTGGCAAAATTGACATGAGGAATGTCCTTTGACCACACTTTGGCTCAACTGGAATTCAGTGACCAGAAAACAGAGGCCTGAATAATGAAAGAGGTTCTTTTAAAAGCCCAAGATATAGCAGTGGGAGATCACAATGTGGAATTCAGATCCAACTTATATATGGCTGAGTCCACTTCAGGGCAAGGCCAGTACTTGATACACATCGATACTACCACGGGGGTGGCTTTGGGATCATGAGATTATTTTGTGAAGTTGGTGGATGGCCCCTCACCTCCACATGAGGCACCAAAGACAGTGTAACCCACACCAAAGAAGATATTCAGGAGCTTTGAAACCCGACCATCACATTGATACTGTAGGATGGGGGAATTCAGAATCCACAGTATATACTTTACTATTGGTTTTCTAAAAACAAACAAAAATTAGTTTTTATGAAACAAAACAACTTACCAGTTCCAAAGTCTTCATTTTTCAGAGAACCAAGGCCACAATACCTTCAGTGAAAACAATAAAAGGACACAACACTGAGACCATCATGGAAACTCCAAGATGTCTGATAAGATTCTCTTCTGTTCTTTGTGCTCTCTGTCCCTCTTGCTCTTCTTTTTTATGGAAGCCTAAAAATGGCTAGTCCTTTTTGACCAGTTTGCCCTAATTCTTCGACTTTCCTCTGCTCGCCCTCCTCTTACCCGGCTCCATTTGTAGCTGGTAGCTCATCCTCACTAGGCTCTAGGCCAAAGCCAGCAGAAAACTGGCTGCTTAAACAGCCTTCCTACTCTGGTTAAACAAACTCCCTCTGGTTGGCTGCCGCTGTCATTGTCCTTGCCACTCTTCCTTTCCTCTAGCATCTGCATTTCTGCATTCACATGTAGCTCTGGCCACCCTTCCCTTCTGACCAGTGAAACTTCCACCGCGACCCCCCATCTGTACCTTCAGGCCTTGCGGCTTTCCTCCAGTGCATCACCATCGACATTTTATCAGCTTCTTTTCACACACCACTCAGGCTCTCATGCTTTATGGACAAGGGTAGCAATGCTGTGGGGCAAATAGGGAAATAATCAGTGAAGAAATAGTCCCTAAGGGCTGTCTGTTTGACTTCTTCAAGACAACAATAATATATTGATTCACTTGGAAAATATTTTTTCAGCGCCTAATACGTACCACTCATCGTGCTTCAGTGCTGGGAATACAGCAGTGAGTAAAACAGACAAAAGGCCCTGCCTTTTGTACAGCTTACATTTCAGTGAATAAGGATAACCGAGTGACAGAATTGGAAGTGCTACTTCTCTCTTTCCCTCTTTACTTTATACCTTTCTCCCTTAATGGCAGGCAAAGCACTTATTCTATATCTTAGAGCTAAACTTTATTAGTCTTATGACTCAAGATTAGAATTTGTTTCACCCACTACCCACAAGCCACCTGGGTTCTCTGTTGAGAGAAAGGTTGATATCTAAATGGTCTTCAGCTGTAAACTATTAAAGGCTGTTTGACCTACCTTTCCCTGCCTCAGTTGGGACCGCACAACCTGAAGGGCAGAAATTGTCTCTTAGAGCAGGAGGGAGGCTCAGTTCTCCAGTGTTTTCACTCTGAGCTGCAGCTCTTTTTCATTGATGCCTCTTCTGTTTGTGGTTTTGAAAATATTTGCCACATTCTCAGCTCTGTAACTTAATATTTATTATAACAACAGAAGAAAACTCTTCCTTACATAACAGCCTGCTTTAAAACCATTGCTATTCTTAGTGGAGAGACAGTTAGCTAATGAGACCACGAACACCTGTGATATCTGCACTGGAAGCAGTTCAGCTTCAAAGGTGGGTAAGCTGGTTCAGAACGAGGCCAAGGGGGAGACAGTCTTTCTTATTTCCCCTCATTCCCTGCAAAGGTAATGGAAAATGGCTGGTTGCTTTTTCAGTTTGAGGTGCTCTCTCTTTGGGAATTTACTGTGGTTGTTTTTGAAGATAAAGGAATTTGTACTGCAGGCTCCAAGTATAATGCTATCTAACTTTTCTGTTTCAAACATAATCTTGGGGAAGGGCATTTCCATTTCTCAATGGGATTTTAACAGTAGAGAACTCTCCAGCTGACTTGTCTTTACAAGATTCATCTTTCCAGGGCTTACATTCTAACTACCCAAGATGATTTGGGGGGTGGGGGGTGGAAGATCTCCATCAGGGAGATTTGGCCCTTGAAAATTTACCTTTACAGATCACTTATGTTGGATTAACAATTACCTTTCTGTTATTAACAGCTTCTTAAATATAAATATTTTCTGGAAGGAGGTGTAGGAAAGGAAAAATTATTTTCTCTCTATCCTTCTAGTTTCTTGGCTGAGAACCACTAGTAATGAAAGACATATTAACAAGAGAAAAAAAATTATTTTAATTACATATGTACAGTGGTGTACCAGGGCTGCCTTCTGCTCTCCTGCTACAGGGTACCTTTTGAAGTGAAGTGCACGTCACTCAGTTGTGTCTGACTCTTTGCAACCCCATGGATGGTAGCCCGCCAGACTCCTCTGTCCATGAAATTCTCCAGGCAAGAATACTGGAGTGGGTTGCCATTCGCTTCTCTAGGGCTTCTTTCTGACCCAGGGATTGAACCTGTGTCTCTTGCACTGCAGGTGATTTCACTACCATCTGAGCCAAGAGGGAAGCCCACAGGGTATCTTTTACATGGGAGATTTATCTCTCTTTCAGGAGGTCATATGTAAGTCAGACTGTTCTTCTTGCACCAACTCTCAAGTACCCTAACTCAAAACAATCAGGATGCCTAAGTGGCATATTTGGAGGTGATATATTCTGAATCCCCAAAAAGGTAGCAAATTGCTTTTTTTTGGTGCATTAGTGAGTTCTGTCACATTAATTTCCTCAACTTGAAAGAACTGAGCAGAATGAGCCTTGAATATCTCTCTTTTGGGGAGGGAGGTATATAACCTTGAACGCTATGAGGGATAGGCATTGAGACAAGGTGAGAGTCCCAAGGACGAAAAAGGGCCTGGGTGACCTTGTGTGATTATCAAGGATGTCAGTAGGGTGATGTTGGGAGGATAGGGGAGGCCCTGGGGATGTTGTCTTTTCTGTCCTAAGGATTTTTGTAAAAAAGTTTAAAACTGAGAGAGTTCTTTTTGTAATGTTCTAAGAATTTTTGGTTTTTGATTTTGTTTTCTTTTTAAAAAATTTTATTGGAGTAAAGTTAGTTTACAGTATTACTTTCTGCATACAGCAAAGTGAATCAGTTATACGTAAACATATATCCACTCTTTTTAAGGTTCTTTTCCATATAGGTCATTAAAGAGTAGTGAATAGAGTTCCCTGTGCTATATAGTAGGTCCTTATTAGTTATCTTGTCCTAAGGATTTTGATGGCTCTTCTTCCTCTGTGGATATGTGTTGCTGCTTCTGGGAGTGAAACCCACAGAATGCTACTCCCCAGGGTAAACTGTGTCTCTCAACCTTTTTACTCACTCTGAGTTAGTCCAGACCAAAGAAGCTTATCTGGGTTTGAGAACAAGCAATACTGTAATGGCAGTTTGGCTTATGTATGGCTAATTTAACTTTGGTTTCCTCCAAAAGAAATGAAAAAGGCCAGCACAAAGGTTATAAACAAGGTAAGTTTACCAGAGTGTGAAAGCATTCTCCATTGTCTCCCTTATCTTCTAGATGCCTTTCTAGAGTTCAGGGGGCTTGACAGTCCACAAAAATGCCTTTTATTCCCCAAGTCAGAAAAAACTTACTCTTGCAAATAAGGCAATAATTTTACTGCCCAGGAAGTTGTTTCTCTCAAACTGCTTATCTGCGTTTACAGCCTTGAAATTTCTCATTACATC
The DNA here is from genome assembly GCF_963930625.1 of Muntiacus reevesi. Taxonomy (NCBI): domain Eukaryota; kingdom Metazoa; phylum Chordata; class Mammalia; order Artiodactyla; family Cervidae; genus Muntiacus; species Muntiacus reevesi. Next base: position 45,654,426 of record NC_089254.1, on the reverse strand, counting down.
AACCCAGGGACAAAGCTCCTCTTATCTGTGCTTATGCTTCTGACCTGAATTTTCCATTTATGTCCTAAGGATGATGACCACCACACATTCCCAACCTTCAAGGGGTGGGATGCATTTCTGTGAATAAGAGCAACTCCTTCTAGAGGGGACTTAATTGGACAGAGAAGAAGGAAAGTGTATCTACTGCCCTTTTTGGAATGAGGGAGCTTCTAATGCACCCCACAAGAGAGGGAGAGTTCCTGGCAGTATTTCTTTTAAAATTTACACTTTTAGGGTTAATGGAACATGACAAAACAAACTTACATACAGGTTGCTTTTTAAAGCTTAAGTTAGTTTCCCATTGCTATGACATGTACTGGTAGTAAGGATATTTATAATAAATTCTCTTTAATTTCCTATATCTCAGTTTCAAATTCTTGAATTTGCGATACTTTAGGAATACAGATTGCCTTTAAAATTGTGATTTTTAGAGCTGATTTGTTTTTAATATTGATAAACTTTAAAAAAATGCCTTCAGCAGTCTATGAAATTATCTTTTCTACTTAGAGGGTAAAGCTGTGATGACAGTTTATCTTCTTTATAACTCCCCTAGACTTTTGGAGCAGGTTGTGATTGTGGGTGGATTATCCTGATGCTATTGCTTTGTCTCTGCAGTATTTTGCAGCTGAAAAATTTTCTCTGTTATCATTAAACATGTATCGTTGCTAAACATGTGATGGTAGTTCTCTAGATTTAGATTCTATTATTTCAGGTCAATAGCTCTTACATTTTAGCATACATTAACATCACCTGGGCAGATTTCTAAAAAGTACATATCTGAGTGTTACTCACAGGGCCTAAGACTGGGTGGGAACCCAAGGAGCTGTATTTTAAGCTTTGCCTGAGAGAGACATTCTGTGGGTAAATCAGTGCCTTAGAACTGATTTCTCAACCTCAGCACTATTCTTATGTTGGTTGGATGAATATTTGCTGTGGGAACTGTTCTCTGCATTATAGGAATCCACCTGCAATGTGGGAGACTTGGGTTTGATCCCTTGGTTGGGAAGATCCCCTAGAGAAGGGAATGGTTACCCACTCCAGTATTCTGGCCTGGAGAATTCCATGGACTCCATGGGTTCACAAAGAGTCGGACATGACTGAGCGACTTTCACTTTCAACTAGCCTCTACCCACTAGATAAATGCCAATAGCATTCCCACCCATTATGACAAACAAAAATGTCTCCAGACATTTTGCTCTTCCTCATTCAGACATCCTAGCCACTTAAGCATTCTTAAGAGTGTTGGATTCTTACAGGACTCTGGCCCAAACTTAGTTTTCTCAGAATTCTGTAGGATAAAATTAATCTTTTGTCATGGAGGGCTCAAGCTAAGGGCTCTCAAACCATTTCCAGCCCCCAGACAATTTTTATTTGGCAGTATTTTTCTTGTAATTATTAAAATTAGTTGCTAATGTTTACAATTGGGATAAACCTATTTCTGGATTTGCTTGAAAATTCAGAAATTCTGACCACACCAGTCCTCACTGGTGTGAGGTAAGAACCAACTGGACCAAGGGAGCAGCTGCAGTAGAGACCCACAAGTGCTCTCCAGTTTTCTGAATCCTCAGCTGGCTGACCTCACTTATCCATGTCTAACTCCTAGAGGTACTGGATTTGCAATTCCTGGTTTAAAAACTCCATAACTACTGACTGAGAATGGGGCACACCATAGAGAATAATTTTGCTAGGGTTGGCAGCATTTAAATTTTTTTTTTTTTTAATTTATGTGTTTATGGCTGCTCTGGGTCTTCACTGCTGTCCTTGGACTTCCCTGGTGGCAGTGAGTGGGGGGCTACTCTTCATCGTGGTGCACAGCCTCCTCATTGCAGTGGCTCCTCTTGTTGCAGAGCTGGCCTCCAGGGCGCAGGGCTGCAGTCGTTGCAGCACTCAGGCTCAGCAGTGGGGTTCAAGAGCTCCAGAGCGCTGGGCTCAGCAGCTGTGGTGCACAGGCCTAGTTACTCCTTGTTGTGTAGGATCCTTCCCAGACCAGGGATAGAACCCATGGTCTCTGAATTGGCAGGAGGGTTCTTAACCACCGGACCACCAAGAAGTTCACGGTTTGTTTTTCTAAAACTGAAGAATAGTTGATTTACAATATGTTTCAGCTGTACAACATAATGATTAATATTTTTTATAGATTGTATTCCATATAAAGTTATTAGAAAATATTGAGTATATTTCTTATGCTATATATTACATCCTTGTATATTATTTATTTATATGTTATTTATTTTTATTGAGGTATAGTTTACTTACTATATTAGTTTCAGGTGTATAATATAGTGAATCAAATTGTTATAGATTACACTTCATTTATAGTTACTATAAAATATTGGCTATTTTTCATGTGTTGTACAATACATACTTTTAGCTTATTTATTTTGTACATAGTAGTTTGTACCTGTTAATCCCCTATCCCTATCTTGCCCTCCCACCCCTTTCTCCACTGATAATCACTAGTTTGTATCTATGAGTTTGGTTCTGTTTTATTATATTTGTTTGTCTTATTTTTAAAATTCTACATGTAAGTGAAAACATACAATATTTCTCTTTCTCTGTTTGAGTTATTTTACCCTCCATAATACCCTCCAGGTCCATCTGTGTTGTTGCAAATAGCAAAATTTTGTTCTTTTTATGGCCGAATAATATTCCATTTTGTATGTATGTATATGTGTGTGTGTGTATACATGTTTAAAATGTCATTGAATCAGTTATGTCTGACTCCTTGCAGCCCCATGGACTATAGCCTGCCAGGTTCCTCTGTCCATGGAATTCTCCAGGCACGAATACTGGAGTGGGTAGACATTCCCTTCTCCAGGGGGTCTTTCTGACCCAGGGATTGAACCAGGGGCTCCTGCATTGTGCACACCCACTTCCCCTTTGTTTGTCTAGTCCCTGAAAGTGGTTCATTTGTCTATCAAGAACTAGCACTTGACAGGGATTCAAAAAATATATGCACCCCAATATTTATAGCATTATTTACAATAGCCAAGATATGGAAGCAATCTAAATATCCTTCAAAAGATGAATGGATAAAGATATCCACTTTACAGATAACCACTTTCCATAAAGAAAGAAGTAGGTGTGTGATACACGATTACCCTTACTCTACCCCAACCTATGCTCTTGTGTGACTAACAATTTCATGTGTGATGATGAGAAACTTTGACTTACAACTGATTTCAAAAGAAAGGTAGCTGAAAATACTGCAGGTAGGGGCTTGGCTGGCTTCATGGACATGTGACTATACATTTATGCAAGAGCCTGTGTGTAGAAGGGCCCTACACTTCACTTAATGCCCTGTTGTTGCCATCTTGAATTTTTTTTCTTTAATTTACTGTAACTCTATTGTAATAGCAGAAGACTAGAAACAGGGAAAAAGTCTGTCAGCATGGAGTGGGTGAATAAACCACACAGTGGAGGACTCTGAAGCTGAAAAAGGAACGAGGAAGATCTCAACATATTGCTGCAGAGAGATCAATGGAGTGGGTTGTTCTCTGAATAATGCAAGGTGGGTGTCCAAAATGGGCAATGTTTACTGGTTTATCTTAAAAGGATTTAGCTGAGGAACGGCCAGATGGAAGAGAAGCATAGGGCAAGGTATGTAGGAAGAAGCGTGGAGCTTCCATGATGCACCACTCTCCCCAAATCTCCATGTATTCACCATCCTGGAAGCTCTTGAAATTCTTAATAATTTTTGGACAAGAGGCCCTGCAATTTCTTTTTGCACTCAGCTCTGTAAGTTATATAGATGGATCTGTCTAGAGGAGGGGCTTTTACATTTTATTTATCAGGGCAGGTGGAAGGGTTCAAAAATACTAAGTTCAGGAACATATCATTGTAAAGAGAAACAGGTCCTTTTCCCTTGATGAGATTGGAATACATTTATTCAAGAAATTAACAGGCAACCCCTCAAAATCAGCTTCATATAGGGAATTTCTAGGAGGCAAGGAAACAGAAGACAAAGAAGGCAGTATGATAGTGTGGAGAATCTGGGTATAAATGGATTCTAATGAATTTAGACACACCACATTATTTCTTCAAGGCTTAGTTTCTTTATTTGTAAAATGAGGGTAATAGTTCTGATGTTATAAAGTTGTGAGGTTTAAATGAGATAGTGTGTGAGTATCTTGTACAGTGATTGGCACATAGTAAGTCCTCAGGACATGACAGTTATGTTAATTTGGGACTTTGCTCTCAGAAGTCTACAATCCAGAAGAAGAGATAGATATTTCAAGCCATGACAGTGAAATCTGGTATAATAGCTTAGGCTGTCATAACAAATATCATAGGCTGGGTGGCTTAAACAAAGAAATTTGTTTTCTCACAGTTCTGGAGGCTAGGAGTTAAGGTCAGGGTATACCAGCATGGTCAAATGGTCAAGTTCTGGTAAGAACTCTCATCCTGGCTTTTGAACAGCTGTAATTTTGCTGTGTCCTCACTTGGCAGAAAGCTCTGGTGTCTTCCTTTTCTTGTAAGGACACCAGTGTTATTGCATCAGGGCTCTACCCTTAAGACTTCATGTAAACTTTTTTTTAATTTATTGAGGTATAGTTGATTTACTATGTTGTGTCAATTTCTTCTGTACAGAAAAGTGATTAGTTATATATATATAAATACACACATATATTCTTCTTTTTATTTTTATTTTTTTATTATTTTTTTAATACACATATATATTCTTCTCAATATTCTTTTCCATTATGGTTTATTATAGGATATTGAATCTAGTTCCTTGTGCTATGCAGTAGGACTGTGTTTTTTTCATTTAATCTTCATCCTTAAAGGCTCTAGCTCCAAAATATAGTCACATGGGGGGTTAGAGTCCCCCATATGCATTCTTTGGGGGGGGATACAATTTAGGCTGTAACATCTGGTATAAGTACAACCAGGGCATAGATGAATAACCAGCTCTGCTATTAGAGGGAGGTCAGAGGAGGCATCACAGAGGAGATGATTCCTGAAATGTATGTAAAATGTTTTAATCAAAGAAGTATATGCTCAAAATAGATCAAGGAGCAGAGAGGAGTATATAATAAAATACAGTAATCTACCCTTCTTTCTCCAGGCCGAGGGAGTGATGACACATAGTAAGTTGATGCTAGGAAGTGAATGTTTGTGTCCATAGTTGATGCTAGGGAGTGAAGGTTTGTGTCCCCTCAAAATTCAAATATTGTAACCCTAATCCTCAGTATGATGGTATTTGAAAGTGGAGCACTTGGGGGTTAATTAGATCATGAGGGTGGAGCTGTTAAGATGGGCTTAATGCCCTTATAAGAACAGAAAAAAGAGGAGAGAACTTTCCCTCCCCCTCACCATTTTTCTTCCCTCTTCCCCTGCTGTTCCTCCCTTCCCCTCCCCCTGGCGCTTGAGGATACAGCCCTCAACAAACCAGGAAGAATACTCTCATCAGACTCTGGATCTGCCGGTACCTTGATCTTAGATTTCCCAACTTTCAGAAATGTGAAAAATAATTTCTTTTGTTTAAACCTACCAATGCCAATGTATGATATTCTGTCATAACAGCCTGAACTAAAGACAATATTTTAAAATGTTTCTGTTTTAGTTCTCATATTTGACATTCTTCTCTACTTCCAATACTAGATGTCTATCTTGTTGTTTTCCCCCTAGTTCTTCTATTGGTTATCTTTTTGACTGTAAATGATTTACTTGCACCTGTTTGTTTTGTCATCACTTTTCCGTGTTATCTATCGACTCCCAGCTTTATAAAAAGAGAGTCATGTTCCATTCTTTTCTCTAGCTTTCCTCCTCCTGCCATGGCCCACCTTCTTTTATTTTAACCTTTTACATTATCAAGATTATCAATTTATTTTCTGTTCTGCTACTACAGTCAAGTTTTCCTTACAAATCAAAAAAGCAGCTTTTGTGTTATTAGGGCTGTGCAAATGCTAGTCTAAGTTACATGCTTGAAATACTTTCACTTCTTTACTGAGCCAAATAATATAAACTCAGCACCAGTAGGAGGATATCTTTTCCTCAAAGTCAAATGGAGTTCTCTTTTCTTACAATTTAGAAAATTTTAAAAACCATTATATACTTGAGTTTGCTACATATTTAGATATATTTTTCTTGTGGAGTTTTATTTTTAAGTTTCTAAATGTCTCTCTCTTTCTCTGTTTTTCCTTAAAACATTGGCTTGGACAAATTCTATTCCATTTTACCATCTGTCTTAGGCCAGGCTGTTACATCAGCATATCATAGACTGGGTGGCTTAAACAACAAAAACTTATTTCTCGCAGTGCTGGAGGTTAGAAGTCCAAAATCAGAGTGCCAGTACCACTGAGTTCTGATGAGGGTCCTCTTCTGTGTTGCAGAGTACAACTTCTTATTGTGTCCTTACACGGCAGAAAGCAGAGGGAGCAAGATGTCATGACTCTTATAAGAACACCAATCCCATTCATGAAAGCTCTACCTGCATGATCTCATCTAATCCTAATTACCTCCCAAAGATTCCAACTCTGAATACCATCATATTAAGGGATGGGATTTCAGCATGTGAATTTTGGAGGCACAAACATTCTGTCCATACACCATCTTTACCATCAGGATCACCCTCCTAAAGACCTTTCTTTCTTCCAGAGAACTCCATCCTCCTGCTTCTACAGGAACTGCTTATTTTCTAGGCCTGCAGTACAGCTATCATTCTAGGAATACTTGAACTTCTTTCCTTTACTGCTCCTTTGTTGTGCATTTACTGTTTCCTAATTCCATATTTTCTTTCTTGATTCTATTCTTCATTTTGATAAAATAGATCAAGAAACATCTTAAGAATGGCATAAAACTAAGATATAAGTGTCTCAAATTATGTTTTATTAATGCATTTGATAGTTTGATTGGGTATAGTATTCAAGGATAACCAAAACACTGAAATTTTCAGTTGGTTTTGTCCAGCCCTGTTTTCATATATTCATGTTACCAACATCCCACAAAATGTCTTAAGTGTATACCATTAGAGTGTGGATAAGCCATTCATACTAATGAGTGTCCCATCACATTAGACACTCAACAGATGGTGACCAGCCATCATATCACAAGGGTAGACTTTCTCACTGGAGACTGCAACCAGTGTGCACAACTCAAGAACAAATCAGTTTCCAGGCAACCAAACTTACTCCAACCCAATTCCTCTCAGAGTTTTTGTCATTCCTTTCTGAAGTGGTCCCTTTGCCTCTTTTTTCCTCTTTCCTGGTTCCGTCTTTTATCTAGGCTTTCGAGTGGAAAAACTAGCTCTGCAAACATGAAGATATATCTTTCCATCTGATTCTTTGTCTAAAGGCTTTTTATTTTTAATTTTAGAGTCTTTGTTGCTACTTCCAAAGTGGGTGACCCATGCTTATCTGAGTAGAAATATATGAAAAAATATAGACCCTTGGGTTAAGTAAGGAGGTTAAAGAAATGCATAGGAAATATCCAGATTAATACTTCAAGATATAATCTTAGCACAACAGATAAGAAATTATTTGCCCTTAAACTTTTGAAAGCATAACTCTATTGCTTTTCAGCAGTCACTGTACTAATGAGAAATTAGATGCCAGTTTGGTGTGTTCTTTTATGGCTGACTTGTTTTGGAAGATTTGAAGATGTTCTTTTTATGCTTGATGTTCTGAAATTTCATAGTAACATGTTTAGGAATGAGTATTTTTAAATTCTTGAATTAGGTATTTAATAGAGCCTCTCAAATGGAAGATTTGTGACCCCTTGGCTTTAAAAGATATTCATTATTTCTTTGCTAATTTCCTCTTTATCGTGGTCTCTGTGCTCTCTTGAAAGTTGATTTGTTGAATGCAAGACTTGCTGAGTTAGTCTTTTCTCAACTTAAAAATTTTTTTATTTGGTAAAATACACAAAAACATAAACTTGTCTCAGCTTTTATCTCACTTTTAAAATCTCTATTTATTCTAAGACCTGGGCAACACCTTGACTTTTCCATTCTTTTATTGTGTTTTAAAAAATATTAGTAACTAATAATTTCTAATGGTTAATTCTGTTTTTTGATTGCTCCTTATTGATAGTACCTTCACCTTGGTTTACAGATAGATAATCTCTCTTAAGATTTTAACTATAATAGCTTTGTTTCCTGAATTATTTCTGTTTTCCAATACTTACCTTGATCTTGCTTTCTTGTTGCTGGTTTTCTTCCTATGCCTGGCAATCCTAAATTGTCTATAGAAGGAGAAACTAAATAGCCAGTGTGGTTTTCTTGTGCAGTAATGTAAGGACTCTTCAAGGTGACATACTACTTGGGGTAACATTGAGAAGGCAGGGCTGTGGCTCATAGTCTTTGCTCCCAGATGAGCAGAGTAGGGTCCTCAGTCTATGGATCCTTCCAAGCAGTTGAATGTAAATGGTTTCACCCACAGACACCATCATCCACACTAGAAACCTTAGCTTCTGTCAATTAGTTCTTGTGGAGTTAGGTAGGTAAAATGGTTCAAGTTTGAAAATATAGTACAGATCTTCCTGGACTTACGAAGAGGGGGGTTACATACTGATAAATCCAAAGTAAGTTGAAACTATCATAAGTCAGAAATGCATTTAATAGTCCTAACCAACTGAATATCATAACATAGCATAGTATGCTCAGAGCACTTGTGCGCTTGTACATGCTAAGTCACTTCAGTCACTCTTTGCAACCCTGTGGACTGTAGCCCACCAGTCTCCTCTGTCCATGGAATTCTCCAGGCAAGAATGCTGGAGTGGATTACCATGCCCTCCGCCAGGGAATCTTCAGGACCCAGGGATCAAACCTGTGTCACTTACGTTGCCTGAATCGGCAGGCAGTTTCTATACCACTAGTGCCACCTGGGAATGTGAAAGGTAAAATTCAAATGACTCCATTTTAAGATAATACCGCCATTTTGAGCAAAACTCCCCCGAAGAAAGTGAAGAGACAAAGAAATTCAAACAAGCCAATCAGGACAAGACAAGTTACCCCCCACCCCTAGCCAGTCAAGGGAGGGCAGGAAAGTCCCTCTAGAAAGCCCCTCACCTCCCACCAATCAGTAGCTTACAAGACTTCCTTAGTTAAAAAATTAACCAATCCCCTTAAGTTTCCCGCTTCCCCCACTATACGGTATAAAAATGGATCGCCGCCATCACTCAGGGCTCTCTGTCTGCATGGCCATTAGGTTGTGTGGAGGGAGAGCTTGTAACAAAGTTCCTCACTGCTTTTGCATCGATCCGCGGCTCCTGTGGTATTTGGTGGGATTTCGCGATCCGGGTACAACAGGAAGACCCCAGAACACTTACATTAGCCTACAGTTTGACAAAATCATCTAACACAAAGCCTATTTTATAATAAAGTGTTTAATATCCCATGTCATTTATTGAATATTGTACAAAGTAAGAAAAGAAGGACAGTTGTCCAGATAGAGTGGTTGTAAGTGTATCAGTTGTTTATCCTCATGACTGGGAGCTATGCTTCTGATCTGACCAGCATCAAGAAAGAGAGAGAGAGTTTTGCTCTGCATATCGTGCCTGGAAAAGATCACAGTTCAAAATTCAAATAATGGTTCCAACTGAATGTATATCACTGTCACACCATTTTAAAGTCAAAAAATCCTAAGTCAGGGACTGTCTGTATATACCAATGAAGTTTCTCCAGTGTGAATGCTTTGTTTTAAATTAGCTTTAAACTATCTTTTTCCAGAGAAAGCAATGGCACCCCACTCCAGTACTCTTGCCTGGAAAATCCCATAGACGGAGGAGCCTGGTAGGCTGCAGTCCATGGGGTCGCTAAGAGTCAGACATGACTGAGAGACTTCCTTTTACTTTTCTCTTTCATGCATTGGAGAAGGAAATGGCAGCCCACTGCAGTGTTCTTGCCTGGAGAATCACAGGGAAGGGGGAGCCTGGTGGGTTGCCATCTATGGGGTTGCACAGAGTCGGATACGCCTGAACCGACTGAGCAGCAGCAGCAGCAAACTAGCTTTTTAAAATAGGATTCAAAATAGTTTTTAAGTTTTGAAAATGAATTTACTTGCAATCAAAAAACTACAAAATTAGAGTGTATAGATGAAAGACTGTATTTAATGCCATAATAGGTTTCTTTAAAAGATTATTCACCAATTCATATTGGGCTTCTACAGCTGTTCAGGTAGACATTTTTGTAGTAATTAAACTCAAATTCTGGAGTTCTTACCCCCTTCCACTTTTATTTGAATGTTGCTTTAGGCTATATACCTAGCTTTATTTTTTGGCTGCACCTCAGAGCTTGAGGGATCTTAATTCCCTGTCCAGGGATCAAACCAGTGAAAGCACCAAGTGGATGGACCACCAGGGAATCCCCTGTGCCAAGCTTTTTTCTGCCCCCAAATTAAACATTTTATTTGTGTGTGCATATATATACTTATATATTTATACTATATGTAAACTATGCCTTTATATTTTCACCCATTAGTCCAAGGAGAGTTGAGTAACTGCAATGGTTCCACTTCAAAAGGAAGTAAAACTCTATTATATCCAAAACAAAAAAACATTTCCCAGCCTTTCAGCTTTTCCTTAGTTTCTTCTTCCTTCCTACATGGAAATTTAATAATGGTTCAGAAAACGTCTATTCAATCAATTCTTTTCAGAATCCATTACAGGAATCCTGACTCCTACTGAACTTTATCTTAGTTCTACATTGCAAAATTTAAGGCAGTAGGATCTTTGTGACCCCAAATCGGTATATTGTCCTTTTACTTATCTGGGTTGCCTCTACTTAAGTCCTAGACTTTAACTTTGGGTAGATCCTGGGACATGTCATATCTTTTCCTTCCTGGAGTTACTCTGGAAAGTGAAGAGAAGACCCTGCTAACTTCACAGAGGATACTGGCGCTTTCTCCTTTGTGATCAGCATGACTCTCAATATGGCGAGTCAGGTTCAACAACCCCAGACTCATTCAGCGAAATCTTAAGACTCCTCTTGAAGGAGGAAACAGAACAGGCTCTATCTTGAAAGCAGGACTCCATCTCAAGCTGGACTGTGGTCTTTGAGTTATATGCCCAGTATCTATGGAAACGACATACCAACTCGAAAGCCAGGCCCCCAGAAGGAAGAGCCCCAGGGCTTTCCGTTGCCTAAAAGAATACCCTAATTACCTGTGTAACAGAACAGAATCATACATTCTATTATGCTTATTGGGGTATCTATTGATAATTGTCCACTACCTAGGCTTAAGGCAAATGGATCACAGGTTAACTTTGTATGTTTCTTTTCCTCTGTTCAGACTAGTTTCAGGGAATTTGGGGAAGTGGGTTTGGGCACATACACTTAGGGTATATAAGGTTTTCACAAAAACCGGTCGGGGTCCTTGGCTAAAAGGAGACTCTACATTCAGCCCACTGGTGTAATAAACTGCACTCCAATATCCGCATTGTCCTTCTGAGTGAGTTTGTTTCCTGGAACATGTGGCTACAACACTCTCCTTTAGATGGGATCCCCAGTTTCCTGGAGATGGCAAAAGCCCACCCTGGAGTTCTCCAAACCTTCCAATGGCTGCAGATCCCCCCAATGCCCCATGCAGGCCACTCCAGTTTACTGTCTCTTGAGGGTGGAGGCTGAATGCTGAACTCACACTTTCCACCCAGAAATCTTAATGGTGCCCCTGCAGCCAAGAACTAGCAGGCTCTGCTTCACCCCAGGAGATGCACAGGCTGGAAGCAGAATTAAGGGTCCAAGGGCCTGGGAAGTTGGAGCCCAGAACCCTCAAATATGTTCCCACTCCTTGATGTGCCCACCCCACACATCTCTCTTGGACTCTATGGATTTGTCACTGGCAAAGCCCTCTGGAATCCCTGGGGAAAATACAATGGAACCTGGGTGACAAGGTCTAACCTCTTAGTCTAGTTTCAGTTCCCTGTAGGGGTTAATGTGCAGAGGCCTTGCATCTAACATATTGCATTAGAGTTCCCAGCATGGAACTGCTGCGCCTGACACTTCAGCTGGGTGGGTGGGCCTTGTGGAGAAACACAGCCAGAGACATGACAACTCAGGATGCTGGTGGCAGCAGGCTGTGTGCGGAGATGCTATGCCAGGTATTTCAGTCTGGAGCTGTGAGCAGGGCTCCTGTGCCAGACCCAGAGCTCTGTCCCCTCCAGCTCCCTGGAAAAGCAGCCCCACCCTCAGCCTGTCTGGGGGCAGAAGGACCCTCGTAGGGCATAAATTAGGAAGGGAAGGTAACAGGCTGAGTGGCCCAGTTTATCTGGTTTCTTTTTTTTTTTTTTTTACACTCTGTTTCATTTCCCTAAACTGATCCTTTGTTTCTGGATGGTAGTTTCATCCCAGGCTAAAACCTTTAGAAGAACTTGGGTCCCCAGCTCCTTTCCCCTAGTAACCTAAAGAGAGCAGATGGCCTCTCAGTTCAGTTCAGTCACTCATTTGTGTCTGACTCTTTGCGACCCCATGGACAGCAGTACGCCAGGCTCCCCTGTCCATTACCAACTCCCAGAGCTTACTCAAACTCAGTGTCCATTGAGTTGGTCATGCTATCCAACTGGGTTATATAAAATGCATGTTCCCTCTTTCCTTCGATTTAATAGAATTTATCCGAAAATGAGAAAGTTAGGTGTCAAATCAGGTACATTCATGCAATAGATGTTCAGTTCAACAAATAAAAGCATTTTAATAGAATAAATTGAAATAAATTCTCTAACTGGTCTGTTTGCTGCCTCCAGAGATGGACCCAGTGGACCTATGTTCCCCTCTGCACCCTCTTGCTCAGCCTCTGCTTGATTCTCCCAACCCCTCAGCTGCCTCTGGTCCTTCCTCTCAGTTCAGGAGACAAGCATTCATGTGGTGGGTGATGGACATGTGGTAGCTAGGGCAGGAGACAGACAAGGACAATAAGGAAGGTGGCTGCTCTTAAGCAACCAACGATGCCCCTACAATGACATTAGATGGTGGCTTGGCCCAGCTAACTCTCAGAACCCTGCTAAGGAAGAGACGGTTTGTGAATTTATTACTGTCTCAAATATAAGCTGGAATCACTTGCAAATCTGAAGAAATGTAACACTGTACTCAGATATGTTGCCCACCTATTGGGAGCTTCAGAGAGATAGCTCTTAAGAAACTGAATTAGGGTATCTGGCAAAGAGTTATTAAACTATAAAATCAACGTAGCACAGAATACAAAGCTGTTTAAAAGATGTTTCCTCCCCCACTCCCAGCCCCAGTTCACAAAACAAGACAGTAACCTGACTGATGTTAAGCAGAACCAAAAAAATAATGTGCAAATCAGGAGCATGGTGATCAGCTTGGGAGCATAGGAAATTGAGTCATCAGGAACAGTTAGCAAGGGCCTCCAAAGCATTGTCCTGGGAAGAGGGAACAATCCCCTCCCACTGGCCAGACCAATCCCATTTTGTAGGTAGAAGCATCAGGCTATCTCAGCCTGATGCTATTAAGCACTGGATATGTCTGCAGAACTCTTTGTTCTGATTTCCTGCTCTCCAGGCGATCTCTGATCATTATCCGGCTTCCTCTTTGGTTCTGCCTACAGAAATGAATCTGTTACAAGGGCTTTTAGCATCCTGTTCCTTATAAAGTTATTTCTTTTTCTTTTATTGTAAATGAACAAAATGGAATTTTGACCACTAGATTATTTGGCTTCCCCTCTAGGTTGACCAACCGGGGAAGAAAGGGCTGGTTGTATAATATGCATGTTCCTGTCTCTCTGAGTTGTACTTCTCATTATCAGTGAATGATCTTGCATTCTATGTTGGGGGTTTTGTGGATGTGAGTCTGCACCTGAGGAGATGAATATACTCAGGGAGCACTTGGGTCTCAGAACCTGGAAGGGGGAAGGCCTGATTCTGGAATGAGGAAAGTTCCCTTGGTGAGGACACAGCCCACGGAGGCTTGTTTCCTATGTGATAAACACATATGCTTCTAGCTGCTGCTGCTTTACCATTTTTAGACAAAGATAAAATGTTCAATTCATAATGTAAGATACAGCGCTTACTGTGCATGCCCAACATTAACTTCTGGGTTTCTAGAACAAAAGCGTGGCACTATTTCCCCTGATATTCATCCTTTAAAGCATTCCTGTTAACTCATGTAAAATAAACATTTTAAAATTTCAACTTAATATCCTGGTACAGATGAATTTATAATTCAGCCTATTGATTTTAAGAAGGGAGAGGAGGAGGGAAAATGAATGATTTAACCCTAAACTCACCCTCTCCTATTCCTCTCCAAGCCAGAGGCAAGATGAGATTTGTGCCAAAAGATGAGAAGAATTTCCATCCTGTTTGGATTATGCTGAGATGCTTTTGGAAGACATGTAAGAGAAGAAAGCACAGTGGCAGGAAAGCACAATTCCCTGTTTATTTCTCTTTTGGATACACATTTATAAACCCTCAGAACCATACCCCAAGAAAGTAGGATTTCCTATTTGAAGCAAGCAGAAGCAGTAGCTTTTAAAATAGAACAGCAGGATTGCTGGGAGGGGATTCTATCTAGTGATAATGGCTGCCGTTTCCATGGCAATTGCAAGTAGAAGTCATATTCACCTGCAACACTGGCATCTCTGCTCCTTTTGTTCGGGTGAACTACCATCAAGTAGCAGACAGCACTGGTAGCGAAACACACACTGAAATGAACTGGATGCCACCTCTCTGTGTATAGATCTTTTGTCTGTAATGAATCTGCAGCTCCCTAAGTCCTTTTGTTGTTAACATAACAAGAGAGAGCTTGGGGAAAAAAAAATTCTGCTCTGAAAATGTTTGCAGTCTCACCTGTGCCGAATTTTTCTGAGAAAGAGTTTAAGTCTTTAATTCTCAAATCCAACAATTCCCAAACCGTCCCATGCCTCAGAAGCCCCTAACTCTGCAAAAGGCAAACTCCCAGGTGCCACCGCCCAGAAAATCTGATTTAGTAAGCCTGAGATGAGGCCCAGGACTCTGAATTCTTAATAGGTACCCTAGCTAATTCAGATACAGATGGTTCAGACTAGAGTTCTAAGAAGCCCTGTTTCAGGAAATTGTTCTCTTACTGGAAAATTATGAATTGAATCTCAAGGGATTTCTTCCATGCGGAGTCTACTTTGAATGTATTCAGGCCATGTAGCTTTAGTCAGGCAGCAAAGTGGTTTTAGAGTAGTCCTGAGCTTTACATTGTTTGCTTAGGGGCTTGGTTCATTACAATTAAGTGGCAGTACCCTCCCCCCCCCACCACAAAGGGCACCCCATGCCTGCTGTTTTCATCTAGAGAAGAGGCAAGGAACACTCCTGTGCAGCACCTGGCCAGCTGGCTTCAGAGGAAAGGCAGCGGTGCTGTTACTTCCAAGTCAAGACAAAGAGATGAAGTTCTTACTGTGTTCTGCCCTCCTCATAACAGTTAGTGTGGGCTGCAGTTTTAGGAAGACTACAGATTCACAGCTGTAGCTGTGAAGGGAGAAAGTGTCCATTTGAATTCCTGTTCTCACTAGTGTGAGGTCCCCACTCCTTGGACACGTCTTCTTGTAACAACCTTTTCCTTCATCCTTCTATTTTTCTAACCTCTCAGCTTTAGATGTGCAAAGACAGCCTTTCTCCATTGCTTTCATTCAGTTTCTAGGTTGCCCTAGATGCTTCTTTTAGCCATATTCTGTTTTTTAAGTAGATACAGAATCCCCACAAGCACCTGCCTCCAGGGACCCTCCGGAAAAGGGTCTGGCAAAGATAGGAAGCCTTTCTGTGCAAAGCCGGCGTGGAAGGCAGACAGAATCACAGACAGTGGCTCAGGTTGAAATTCGGAATATCCTAAGTGAAACTTTGCAGGAAGATGCTCCCCTTGCCCCAAGCCCACAGTCCTCGGTTTCAGAAATAACTTCATGTGCACGTGCCAAAGCGCTGCAGGTGGTACAGATGCTTTTGTTCAAATGCAGTTTCTCTTTGAAGGAGAACAAAGTAGATCTGAATAAAAGTCCTATTTTTGGAAAAGTGATGCACTGATAGATATTTGCAATGTGAAAACGCTTTCCTCAGACTTTATCCTCAGCGACTTAGCTTTTCTTACAGCAGGAGGAGCCCACATCACAGAGAGGACTTGGCGACCGCTGTGTCACTGACACTTCATGGCTTTTCTCATTTTCACAGAATGGGAACAACAGGAGTGGTTTCCAGAGCGATGAAAATTCAAAATAAAATAACACATAGGCAATTGTTGTCAACTGCTTTATTTTTTAATATACTAACTCTTGTGAACTGGCACCTCTCTTGCTGACAACCATAGGGCCAGCTTTGTAAACAAGTCATAGTTGAGGGCAGAGCACAGGGGTGCTGGACTATTATCTTTGTCAAAGGAACTCCATGGAGTTCTACTAAAAAGGAGGACCGAGATGGGGAATTCGTGTAACTCTATGGCTGATTCACATCAATGTATGACAAAACCCACTGAAAAAAAAAAAAAAAAAAGGGAAAAAAAAAAAAAAGAAGAAGTCCTTCTTATGGAGCTCAGCATTTAGTTGGGTATATCTTTCCCTTCCTCCCTTGGTGTTTGCTTCTCTTCTTAACATTGACACAAAGGAAATAGAAAACCTAATTAAATTTCAATTTCTACAGATATTTAATGCCAAGTCAAAAATCTCTTCTACGAAGTAAACAGGCCCACATAGTTTTACTGGCTATTTTCAATAACATGTTCAAAATAGATACTTTTTTATGTCATATAAGTAGTTTCAAAAAATTTAAAAGATACCCAGGAAACCCACTTAGCTTGTGTTAGAACACTAGGAGCATTTTGACACTTCAGCCAGAAGAAGAGCAGCATAAGAAAAAATGTTACAGTTCATTTTTACTTATACATAAAATTTCAAATAAAAAAATGCTTAAATAAGCTAATTTATCATAAAAAAAAAAGATAAGCTACAGACTCAGAGAAAATACCAAGAAATGTTAAATGTTTTGAAAAAATTTGCTACTTAAGTTTACTTTGTACTGACTTCTTTAATAAAGTAAAGAATCTTTAATTTAAAAAAAATAAAAATAAAAAAAAAAATAAAAAGGTGACAGTAAAAAGAAGCAGTAAAATGTGGTAGTTAAGCTTGCAAGTTTTGGCACTGGGCTGCCTGAATACCAATCCATGCTCCTCACATACTCAGAGACTCCTTGTTCATAAAATGGGAACCATGAGAGCTACATCCTGTGATTATGGTGAGTATCAGGCAAGGATATGTGTGTTAATCTTCTAGCAGAGGGTGGGCATGTAACCAAGTTTGCTATTCTAAATGTGGAGAATCAAATGTGTGATTTGATATCACTTCATGGAATGCTTGAATTTATTTGGAAGATCGAGGAGACAGAGCTGTCAACACATAGACTGGAAGAATTAGCTCTCTGGTCACCATCTGTGTCTATGGGATGGAGCCTGGAATTAGCCACCATGAATCCCTTAATCAAGCAAATGGGTGAGAACATGTCAATAGCTTTGGACTTGGCTCTAGTCATTCCTGTTTCCTGTGAACTAGGACCTCCCTTTCCTCTACATCCAACTTCCATTACCAGATCCTCTTTAGCAGATCTTGTGCCTCATCCCTTTAATATCCAAAAGGCCTATTTCTTCTCAAGATCTACTCACTGTTTAATGTAGAATGAGGGGACACTATGCCTTAATGGAATCATTTCCTCCTTTGCAGCTGAATAAGGTGGAGAGATTTGAATAAACAAGGACAGATCCAGCTGTCCTTGATGCCTCCCATCCCTTCAGCTCTTCATCTCTTCTCTGCTGCCTCATATTCCTTGAGTGGAGTCATGAATGCTGGGCAATATGGTGGTAAGGAAAACAAGTGCAGTCCCTGTTCTCATGGAGCTTACAATCTAGAGGGAGAACGATCACAGACAGGTAAAGGACAAAAATAACTTCATGTTGTTTTAAACAGTCTCTTGAAACACACAGTTACATTACGACTCTAGACTCTAGAATTGCTTATGGCTCTAGTTGCTTTCTGGACTACAGAATTAATATGAACAATTTTAAAATAGAACATTATCATTTCCTTTATATATATTCTATCTTTATTTCTCTACCATCTTGAAAACTTTGAGCTACCACAAACAAATGTCAAAGATTTAAAAAAATTCTCAACATTAACAAAAGCTTAAAATGTGTATCACAATAGCAAAGGAAAGTTATATTATTCAATAACAGATATACATTATGTATTTAGCATAGGGGATAATTAAAGATACAGATGTAACCATAATTTTAATCTTTTAAATGGACAAGAGGAATCATTGTACTGGTTGTTAACATCAGTTGCTACACTGATCATCAGCAGGAAGGATAAAGTATTTTATCTCATTGATAATGTTTATGTTGCAGAAAAATGCTAAATTGTTTAGCTACAATTCTAAACAATAATATAATAATTACCAATTAAAATAATTATTGCAACAAAATGTGAATATATATTTAAAATTAATTGTAAAAGCTAGAGAATATAGGGTAATTTTTAAATTATTATAAGACTAAAATATTTCACTAACACATTTTAGTTAAAAAATAATAATTTCATGTTATAACAAGGGCTTCAAAGGAAAGAAAGAAGAGCTCAAAGAAGAGGGTCATGGAAGAGAGTCAGGGCTACTTTCGACACAGAAGGTGAATCTGTGGGTGGTGAATCTAAGCTGAGAAAAAGTTGCCTCTTTTAAAGAGGTTCTCAGTGAAAAGCCAGGCTTGGCTTGAGGTGAAAAGGTAAAAAAAAGCCTGAAAAAAGCTGAGGTTCTGGTACTGACACTGAACTCAGAGCTGGTTCAGGTTTCCCAGAGGGCTCAGGGAAGTTTATGTGGTGGATCCCCAAGTGTTTAAAAGATTAAGGACACAGTGAACAAAATGCAAATTCATTCATCTGTCACTCCACATGTGTTAATAGAGCATTACAACTTATTAGGAACTCTTCTGGGTCTTTGGGCTGCATCCACAAACAAAAGAAAGATTTCCACTCGGCGGAGCTTCTATTCCAACTGGGTAAGAAGGAAAACAACAAAAGTAATCCCCAAGGAAATGATGTCCTAGGTTAGGAGGTGTTACGTGTTATGGAAAAGGAGACAAACTCGGGAGAGCAGGATAAAGGAGTGAGGAGCATGCAGGCAGAGGCGTGTGCGTGCATGTGCATGTGTGTGATCTAATATGGAGTGGTCGGCATAGGCCTCAGTTGGAGGTAAGGCTGAAGGATGTGAGAGGTTTCACTGTACAGATGGCCAGGGAAGAGGGGCCCAGGCAGACTGAACAGCCAGCACGAAGGCCCAGAGGTGGAAGCCTGAGACTCTGGGTGACGCTGAGTGTCAGGGTCCCTGGACCTCTGGTGACTGAGCTAAATGGGGAGGTGAGAACTGATGGTGTCTGGGATGAGGGTGGGGCTGCATCCCCAGGGGCACATGGTACTGGTGCTGAGCGGCAGCTGTCATTGGTGTCACAGCGTTTATGGGCTGAGGTTCAGGACGTGACAGTGGGATTCTGGGCCAGGTATTGGGATCAGGCAGAGACCTTGTTTCCCCTGAGGCTCTGAGTTCTCCTGCACCCTCCACGGTGACACCACCGGGCTCCCCTAATCTCCCCAACAGGGCTGCTAGGGCCCCCAGTACCCATCCCCTCCTTGTCCTAACCCAGACCCTGACTCCTCAGGGCAGAGGGCTTGTGTGACAGGTCAGGAGGGCAGCAGGCAGCCTGAGTTAAGCAGCACTGCTGATGAGTTAGGGAACTGAAAGAACTTGACCTTGGGTAGAAGAAACGCGGGTTACTCAGATTCAGACAACCTGTGGCTTACATTTTGCCTCTGTTACTTGTTAGTTGAGACCTTGTTGAAGTTATTCTCAGGCTCCCCTAAGATATTTTGCTGTTGATGAGCAGTCAATACCCACCTTCCCCTGAACTTGAGGTATGTGTACGTACACTTTTGCCTTTATTGACTCTCAGGTTCTGGGTATATGTCTTCCTTGGCCTTCTGTTGAGATGTAAAACAGAGATCACAGTTGTTATCTCACAGGTTGTTGTGAGGATAATTGAAACAGGTTATAGGACCACCTACCCTCTCTCTCTGTATTGCCTATGCCACAGAGACTGCTCTGTTACCACAGTAAAGAAGACCACATCTAGGGACTTTCCCGGCAGTCCAGTGGTTAAGACGCTGTGCAGGGATGTGGGTTGGATCCCTGTCTGGTAACTAAAATCCCACATGCCATCAAACCCAAAAGGTTTAAAAAAAAAAAGGCCATATTTTGTCTCCCTTCTCCTGTGACCTGGTCTGGGCATGCAGCTCTCTGATGTGGTGGGAGTTATGACAAAACTGCTTGCTAGGTTCTAGGGTTGATTCTGACTGTGGTGCTGGATATATATAGTGTTACTTTGCTCTTGCTTTAGCTCCAGGGAGGCAGTAAGCAGTAGGTGTTTGGGAGAAGCTTGGCTCAGAGTTTGTTAAATAAGTGCCTGGAAGGAAAGCTAATGAGTGTAAGTGGCTCTGTGAGGCTCCTCAGTCTCTGCTCAAAATGCTGAGTGGTAGCTGGTATCTCAGTTCCTCATCTTATGCTGTGGGTCTTTGGTTGGCCAGTCACTCTTCTCCTTGCTTCTCCTCTCCATCAGGAAGTGATGCTATGGAATTGTGGGGGGGGGCCTCTAGAATAGACGGGGGACACTTCTTGGGCAGTGAGACTTCGGGCTGGGCAGTGGGATTTGGCAGAAAGTGAGAGCCTAAACAAACCAGAACTGAAGGATTCAGAAATTCAAGTTAAAGGGGAACGGTTTGGGGAAAGAGTAGAGAAGAGAGGTGACAGCACATTTGCCCAGTTTCGGAGTGCCCCTATTCTATGACCCACCCTTATCATCCCAGGTCGGCCTCACTCATTCGCATCACCTATGGCAGAGGTCCTAAATCATCCCTGTGCAGCAGACCATCTGCAGAGATTTAAATCACCTGGGGCCCGGCGGTCAGGGTGGCCAGTGAGGTCTCCAGGTGCCACGTGGAGGGAGGGGCATGCCTTTGGTGTTACCCCTCATGCACCCCCAAGGAAACCTCCTACAGGTTGCCGTCGAACAGCAGCAAGATGCAGTCTTCTGTACATTTGGGGAAAGCCAGCTCTAGGAGCAGAGAGGATTTCTGACCCGCGGGGCCATCTTCAGAGGTGGTGGGACTTCATTCTCACTCCTTTGGCCCCAGTGATAGCTCCCCTGGCTCTGTGGCTCCGGGCATCCTCCCTCCTGGAGCAGAAAAGTCTCTTCCCCAGAGCCCTCCTCAGTTCCAGAACTTGTGGAGGGGAAGTGATCAGAAGACAACTTAGGCTCCAGGATCATCTCTAGTCAGCTTGGGTGTCTGTTGGGCAGGCTGTCTGCGTTTTGTGAGTCCATTTGTAATCTGAACAACCTCCCTTATTTGGTGATTGTGAGGCTCCAGCAAAACAATTTGGCGAGCAAAGGACATTGTGAAGTACAATAAAACATTCTATTATCGTGGAGCAGACACCATGCCCTCTTTCCCTCCAAAGGGCTTAAACATCTCGTCCCAGGATGGGAACTTGTCTCTGCCCTGGAGTTGGGGGCTCCACACCAAGGAGTTGGGAGCAAATCTGTCAGGTGAGTAAACCTTGGTAACCACAGTACTGCCAAACTGGATGGTAGGCACAGTTGTTGTTGTTGTTGTTGCTGTTTATTTTAGTTGAAGGATAATTGCTTTACAGTATTGCTTTGGTTTCTGCCATACATCAACCTGAATTAGCCATAGGTATACATATGTACCAGAGAAGGCAATGGCACCCCACTCCAGTACTCTTGCCTGGAAAATCCCATGGATGGAGGAGCCTGGTGGGCTGCAGTCCATGGGGTCGCTAAGAGTCGGACACGACTGAGTGACTTCACTTTCACTTTTCACTTTCACGCATTGGAGAAGGCAATGGCACCCCACTCCAGTGTTCTTGCCTGGAGAATCCCAGGGACGGGGGAGCCTTGTGGGCTGCCGTCTATGGGGTCGCACAGAGTCGGACACGACTGAAGCGACTTAGCAGCAGCAGCAGCATACATATGTCCCCTTACTCTTGAACTTCCTTCCCACACCCCACCCTTTGCCATCCCTCTAGGTTGTTACGGAATCCTGGTTTGAGTTAGTTTTTTGTTTTCTAGCAAAGAGCAAAAAAGGAAAGAAAACATAATGAGTCCTGTGTGACTGAGTTTGTTGGAGTCCTTGGCTCCAATTTAGGTTCAAAAGGTGAAGCCTGCAGGGGAATGAGCCAGTGCTCTGCAGTCCACGGAGGCCAGGGGCTGGGGAGAACCCTCCCAGTGTGGTGCCAAGAGGCTGGAGCCTGAGTGCATGGACAGGACACGAAGCCAGCCCTGCAGCCTCCTCTGGGGCCCCCATGACACCCCAGCTGCCTCTGTGCCCCTCAGAGAGCTCCGAGAGGGCTTGGGGTGCCAGGCCTGTGGTGCTGGGTAGCCCATCACAGGAAATTCTCACTGCTCTCTCTGACCCTTTCTGGCCAAGACAAACACATGTCCCCCTCTGGCAAGAGAAAGAGGCAACAAAGGTAGAGGAGAGTGGAGGGTGCAGCCGACCCTGTAGGCCAGGCCTACAGGTTCTACTAGGTTCTAGGCCAGGTTCTAGTGAATTCTGGCTCCCCTGATGGGGAAGCAGGAGATGAGGAATCTGAGCTGGAGGAGGTGGGTGGGGACTGTGGGGGTCTGGAGGGTTTATAGTTTGTTGCTCTGAGCAGGAGTCTGAGGAATGAGAGGAGGGAGAAAAAATAGAGCCTTAGGTGACAGGTACCACAGCCACCTCTGTGCCGTGGCTTAGGCGCACCAGAAAACAAGTGGTCCTGGTTAGAATGAACATCCTTGAGGCCCCCGAGAGCTCGGATCTAAGCTCGAGTGTGCTCAAGTCCCCGGAATGAGGCTCTGTGGAAATACCTGTATCCACTCGTGTGTGATTCCTTTCCATTTATGAAATGGTTTCTCTTAGAACACATTTGAGTCTCACAACAACCCTAGCAGGCAAGCTGAATCAACTCATTTTCTAGAGGGGAAAACTGGGGTCCTGAAACACAATGACTTATCTCCAAGTCTTGACTTGGGAGTGGAGAGCGGGGGTGGAGCGTGCCTGCAGCTGACCTGTAGCTGTCTGGTGCACTTTTTAGTTTTACATCTCCAGCATTTGGGCCTGTGATGCTGCCAGGCCCTTCAGTGCAGCATCCCTTCATCCCATCCCACAGAGGAAGCACTCCAACCAAACACTTTTATGTCTTGGCTTCTCTGGTGAGAGATTGTGGTTTGGCTGATGTGTGAACTTGAGTTCCTGCTTTTCCTCTAGCATTGTGTGTATTTAACCATGTTTGATGGAATTTACTTTAGTCCAGGTTCAGGCTGTTCATCTTCCTCTCCTTGTTGCTTTCAATTTTATCCATGCTCAGAGCAAATGATTTGTTTTCTCTTAGGCCTTAAATATACATTTTCCTCCCCTTGTTATCCAATCCGAGCTGTACTGATCTCTGCACCACTAGCCAATAAATTGAAAGACAAGTCATTGGAGCAAGGGATAGAGTCTTTATCCGGAAAGCCAGCAGCCGGAGAAAATGAGGGTCTAGTGTCCCGAAGAACCACCTTGCCTGAGTTTGGATGCTAGTTTCTTTTATAGAATGAAGAGAGGGAGGTGGGGAGGTAAAGAAAAAAAGGCAGTAAGTTTTTATAAATATTTTTTTGATTCTGGCTAGACTCCAGAACGGAGAAGGCAATGGCAACCCACTCCACTACTCTTGCCTGGAAAATCCCATGGACAGAGGAGCCTGGTAGGCTATAGTCCATGGGGTCGTTGAAGAGTCGGACATGACTGAGTGACTTCTCTTTCCTTTCACTTTCACTTTTCACTTGCATGCACTGGAGAAGGAAATGGCAACCCACTCCAGTGTTCTTGCCTGGAGAATCCCAGGGATGGGAGAGCCTGGTGGGCTGCCATCTATGGGGTTGCACAGAGTCAGACATGACTGAAGCAACTTAGCAGCAGCAGCAGCAGACTCCAGAAGAGACGTGCTAAATTCTCCTTTCCTGCAGCCATTCACAGGTGGGCCTAGTCAGGATGTCTGCCCTGTGCTAAATAAAGGTATTTTAGTTTTACATTCAGGCATGGGAGGCAGAGTTCCCCCAGAGATGCGTTATTATGCATACTTTAAGTTGTAGGCAACATCTGTGGTGAGTGACTTGTAACAAATGAGATGGAATACCAAAGTTAAAGAAACAGATCCAACATGGAGTCAGGTTTGTTCTTACCTATTATACCCTCTCCAAACCCCACAGCCAGAGAAGATTCTCTCTCTCTTCCCCTTGGAAGGGCCTTTGCTTGCGGGACACAGACTGTTTCCTTGGAAACAAAAGCCATAGTTCTCTCCGCTTTTTGGCTCTATTACTTTTTTAAATTGCACATTTGTTTTACTCTTCCTTTCTCTGGCTAAGGTTTTCCAAGGTTTCCTCCTGGGCTGACTCCCTGGAATGGGCTGCCTGAAATTTTCCTGCTGCTTCTGGATGCTTCCCCATGTAATTATTTCAACTAAGAATTATAGTAACTGCTTGTTCTGGGTGAAAAAGGAAGCAAGGAGCTGACATTCATAATGTGCAGCTGCCTTCTGGGCCCAAAAGGTGGCCAGGAGCCTGATCATGTGATGCTTGCATTTCCTAGCACTTACAGCTTTGCAGAGTGTATCTGTATGTGTTTGATTGTCACAGCAATGATGTGAGAGTGGCAGAGCAGGAAATGTCATATCTGTTTTACAGAGGAGGAAACAGAGGATTACAGAGGATGACTTCATGCTTTGATCTTAAAACTGTGCATCTAAATTTTGCATAAGAAAACTCATTGTTTCAGAATACAGTATAGAAGTTCATATAGAGAACCCAGCTTGATACTGGATGTTGTCCCAATTTGCTTGGGCTACCATATTAAAGTAGCATTGACTGGGTATAACAGCAGAAATTCTAGGGAGCAATTAGACTCAAGGTTTGGTCTGGAAAGTCCAAGGTATTAGGAGACTAAGGTGATCTATGAATGGTTTTTTACAATGTGCTCTGGAAAGAAGTGGTAACATAGGTCACTGAGTTTAAGGTGAATGTGTGGTGAGGTCAGAGATGAGACTAACAGTGAGGGACTAATGGTGATATAAATGACTTGGGAGTGGAAATGGCAGGAGTCTGGACTCAAGTAGAGCTTGAAACTGCAGCACAGCTTCTATAGCAGATGACTGCAGAAAAGGGTGAGACTCTGAGAGTGGAGTTTCCTTTTTTTTTGGAGTTTCCTTCTACAGAAGGAAAGCAGAGGACACAGAGGGTGGGGAACTTCTTTAATTAGATTAATAATAAAAGGGTTTGTTTACCATCACATGAGGAATGACAGTTGACAGGTGAATAGTAGAAAATTGGATTTGAGGAGCAGAATGGGGAAAGGGGTTTGCAATGTTGATAATGGCCAAGGATGATAGTAGGGTTGCTGGAACTTGGATGAAAGTTGGGTTAATGCAGGTGCCACAGGCCTGGTTGTTCACCATGCCCAGTACCCTATGCTATTCTTTGTGCTTCCTTGGGGGGGCAAAAGTAGCATCAGTTGGGATGCAGGGAACTCTGGGACTTTTGTTTCCTCCCTAGTGAGTAATTTTCCCTAGGGAGGAACTCTCCTAAGAAGCAACTCTAATAGGAATATCCGCTAAGAGGTATTAAGTGTTAATCTGAAATTTTAATACTGTAAATATTTTAAACATTAAACATTTCTCAACCATTTGCCTTTGCTATACTCTACAAACTGAGGTCAGATACAAGTGTGCATCTATGAAATGATTTTCTGAAGAGCATTCATTAATTATATATATGTATTACATAATGTAACTTTTTCCTAAAAAGATACATATTGTGGTTTTGTAACAAGAAGGAAGAATTTTCAGGGTAAATATAGGGCCTATTTGGTCTAAGTTGGCAAGTCAGAGAAGAACTTTCTTCCTTGTTCAGTCGCTCAGTTGCATCTGACTCTTTGCGACCCCATGGATGGCAGCACACCAGGCCTCCCTGTCCGTCACCAACTCTCAGAGTTTGCTCAAACTCATGTCCATTGAGTCGGTGATGCCATCCAACCATCTCATCCTCAGTCGTTCCCTTCTCCTCCTGCCTTCAACCCTTCCCAGCATCAGAGTCTTTTCAAATGGGTCAGCTCTTCGCATCTGGTGGCCAAAGTATCCGAGTTTCAGCTTCAACAGCTTTAACAGCTTCTTCCTTGTTAAAGGATTAAAAAAGACCTAAAATAGTCATCAAAATTGTCAGATCAGAAACATCTTTGTGCAATATACAAAAGGTTCATTAGCTTACTCATCATCTTCTCTGTCATTCAGACCTACTCCTATATCACCAGGTGATGGGGAGTCAAAAATTTCTTGGGGAAAACCCCAATTCTCACAACAGATAAGAGGTTACTCTCCAGAGAAACAGAGCTGAGTGTTCTTGAGCTAATGACCAAATCCCTGCGTCTACTTCTAGTGTGTTAATTCTGACCCCTGGGGGTTGGCTTCCACAAATGTGTCTACACACTGGGATAGGACACACATGTCTACACTTCGGCTGGCACTGTCTTTAAAAAGAACTTTCACTGAACTGGAGCAAGAATGTGGAGCCATTTATGACCAAACCAAAGGGAAAAGTGGTATTAAAAGACACCTAAATGCGAAAGTGAGCTCATTAAAAAATAAAACAAAGGACTTTGGAATTTACTGGCAATTACATTTCCCCAGAAAAGAATGCATTATTTATAGGGTGGTTACAGAAGGCTCTATGATGAGGCGACTACTTCTCAGCTTTTCAAAATAGAAAAAAAAAAATTGATAATTTAGTAGCCAATAAGGTGTTAGGTGATTGGCCTACAATGTCCCCTGCCACTGGAGTGTCTTTTTCAACACTTTACACAAAGTGCATTGGGATAATCCACTGGCTTCTACATGTGGTTGGAATGCAGGCTGCTGGTGAATATGTGTAAGACATGGATGAGGATTCCTGGAGAAGATAGGCTTTGAGCCGAGCTTTAGGGAATGAGTAAGTTTTTGACTGAAAGACGAAAGAATTACTTTCCAGTCTGAGGGAATAACTTGAACAAAAGCCCAAAGGTACTGGAATACTTGCTGGACTTATTTATAATAAGGTAGAACAGACTGTCTTAGTTTTTTTATTACCATATGAAGAAGGAATAGGACATCATTCTCAGTCCAGAAAACACATAGCACTTCAGTTATCTCAAAAGGAGAAAACTGAATGCAGAGAAGTGGTTACATGGCCAATGGAAGAGCTAATAATTCCAACAGAGGTGGCGAGGCAGCTCCAAGTTTAGCAACAGCTTGGAAGCTGCTGCCTCCAGTTGGGCTGGAGAGATGAAGAGAGATGTTATCAGACCCTGGGATCTGGGACCATCTTGCGAGAGCAGCAGTGAATGTAGACCTGCTTACCGGCACTAGGTCCATGAAAGACCATGTCCCATGGCGTGCGTGCTAAGTTGCTTCAGTTGTGTCCAATTTTGTGAGACCCTAAGGAGTTTGAGATTTTTTTTTTTTTTTTTTTTTTGCCACAATGAGCCATTACAGGATTAATAATTTCTTTGAGTTTTTAAAATCATAAAAATAATACACATTCATTATGAAAATATTCTAACTGCAAAAATGTATAAGATTAAAAAGTAAAGGTTTTTGATTTCCTTCCTGACTGTCTTGTTTCCTACCTACCACCCCATTCCGCAGAGGTTAGGAGTTGGGGATACCACTTAGACACTTTCAAAGTATATACAAACATGATCACCACAGGTACAAAACTACCACCACTACTGCTACTTAAGATACATGCATTATATTTTAGTATGAATATATTTTATGTATGTATGAATATATAGATGGGACATATCATGCTTATTTATATTGATATTGAAATACTTAAATGGGTTATTAAAAATTCTCTTCTGTCATTTTGTTTTTTCCAGTGAAAATACATCATGGGCATTTTCCATGTCAGTGTATGTTCAGTTGCTTAGTCATGTCTTACTCTTTGTAGCCCCATAAACTATAGCCCACCAGATTCCTTTACCCACAGAATTTTCCAGGCAAGAATACTGGAGTGACTGCCATTTCTTACTCCAGTGGATCTTCCCAATCCAGGGATCAAACCCACCTCCCTTGAGTCTGCTGCACTGGCAGGTGAATTCTTTATCACTAGCGCCATCATATCAGTACATGCAATATATACATCTACCCATGGTTTTATTAAAGACTATACAGTATTCTAGAGTATGGAATTTTTTGAACTAGTGCCTTATTAGCAGGCTTCTCAGGTGGCACTAGTGGTAAAGAATCCACCTACATAACAGACATAAGACATGAAGTTTCGATCCCTGGGTCGGGAAGATGCCCTGGAGGAGAGCATGGTAACCCATTCCAGTATTCTTGCCTGGAGAATCTCAAGGACAGAGGAGCTTGCTGGTCCCCAGTCCATAGGGCTGCAAAGAGTTGGACACTACTGAATGACCTAGCATTTATTAACAGGCATTTAGACTGTTTTCAGTATTTTGTTGTTAAGAACAATGTTGCAGTGAACATCTTTATACATACTCTTGTATTTTTGTCCAAGTATGTAGAAAGAGAATTGCTAGGAAAAGGAAAATTGAAAACATATGATCAAACTGTCCCACTAGCAGTGAATCAAATAGCTTCTCCCACATTCTCAACAACACAGATGGTTATAAATGAAGTCTTAGCTAATCTGATAATTTTGCAATGATACTGAATTTTGTTTAAAATTTACATGTATTGAATTATAAAGAGATTAAATATTTTCCCTGTATTTGTTAGTTATTTTTACACTCTTTGTGCCTTTTCTTTTGAAAGACAGAGAAAGAAAAATCATTCTTATGGATTTTTAAGAGTTCTTTGTATTTTTTAAAGAGATGCTTGATTTTACTTATTTACGTTATTTTTGGTGGTGCCGAGTCTTCATTGCTGCACTCGGGCTTTCTCTAGCTACAATGAGCAGGGGTTACTCTACATTGTGGTGCACAGGCTTTTCACTGTGGTTGCTTCTGCTGATGCAGAGCACAGGCTCTAGGCGTGTGGGCCTCAGTAGCTGCAGCTCAGAGACCCAGTAGTTGTGGCCTGCGGGCTCTAGGGTGCACTAGCTTCAGCAGCTACAGCATACAGGCTCAGAAATTGCTGCTCCTGGGCCCTAGAGCACACAGACTTCAGTAGTTGGGATGCATGGGCTTAGTTGCTACAAGGCCTGTGAAATCTTCCCGGATCAGGGATTGGACCCGTGTGCCCTGCGTTGGCAGGCGTATTCCTATCCACTGTACCACCTGGGAAGTCAGACTTCTCTATATTTTATAGGAATTAGTCCTCAGAGTTTCATTTGTGTTGCAGATATTTCTATTTGCTATTTGTCTTTCACGTCATTATTTCTGCCCCCAAATGTTTGCTTCTAACTTTTGTTCCAACGCTTGCTTTAATTACAGTTTTTTTGAATACCTTCAGAATTTTTTCATCCTAGAAAAGCATCTGCTAATATTATAAAATATTCATCTACATTTCCTTCTATTACTTTCATTTTTTTATATTTAAATCTTTGACCCATCTGGAATTTTTTTTATATCAGAGGTGAGTTAGAGATTTATTTTCCAAATAACTGCCAAGTTATTCTAAAAATAATTTATTAATGTACTTTTTCTTCACTTATTTGAAATACCACCTTTATCATATACTAAATTTCCATATATATTTGGGTCAATTTCAAGAACAATTTATATCTGCCTCTTTCTAATGAATTGTGTGTCATTTTACTTAAAGTAGCTTTATTTTTCTTTTATTTTCATATCTGGTAGGGCTAATCATCTCTCATTCTTTTCATTTTCACGTCATTGCATATATATACATATGCATTCTCATGCAAGATTTTTTGAATAGACGACAATCACTCACGATAATGATGATGACAATGCATTTACTGTATGTTTATTAAGTGCCAGATCTTATTCCAAATGCTTTACTATTGCTGATTAATCCCTGCTATGTTGTGAATACTTATATTACCATTTCCATTATGAACATGAGAAACTGAGAGTGTGAGATCGTTATGCCCTTATCTTCTCAATATTTTTTAGTTAAAAACTTTCAAGACAAGGATTGATCAACTTCTCGTGCTAGGATACCTCACAAGTCATTAGCCAAGCTATGGACTGGCTCATGTTCACCTGTCTCCAGGTGAAGTCACAGTTCTTGGAGGAGAGCAGAGCTCCCTAGCTTGGACTGTGGCGGGACAGGCATCATGGCTCATACATTTGGTACATCCTCTGAATTACCTCATGTGGATAGTGCTTACTCTTCTTGTTTGCGTGCTTGTTTGTTTTTTATTGTCTCCTCCTAGAAAAGAAACCTGGGTCCATGTAGGGATTTTGAACATAAGCAAATGAACTTCAATAAAACTTCCTGAGGGCAGAAACAACCTGCCTTAGGAGACATAGGTGAATTCGTATGGGATAAGGGATTTTTGACATAGCAGTGCAACTAAGAAATATCAAACAGGTTCACTAGATCTGCTGGGCAGTCAAACTTATCAGCGAGCTTTATCTTGTTGGCCTATCCAAGACTAAACTCTCAGGTTTAATAGTGAGTAGCATATTAGATTGCAGCATTAGTAGTTGAAGCATTAGAGGAAAATGAGAAAATATAATGGATGTGACACATGCTTCAAATAGATGGCATGCACACCTAGAGGATTAAGAACCTTTACAACCATCTTCTAAATGAAAATGTTTTTCTGTATCTCTGCCAGAGAGACCTCATCGTCTGCTTTGTGAGAACACTCCATTAATTCTTTGGTGTATAAAGGGAGTTGGAATTTTGCATTTGTGAAAGTTTCTAATATTTATGCCTCATATTGGTGGATTTTAAGATGTTAGTATTACCTGTGTTTT
Organism: Muntiacus reevesi; assembly: GCF_963930625.1. Taxonomy (NCBI): domain Eukaryota; kingdom Metazoa; phylum Chordata; class Mammalia; order Artiodactyla; family Cervidae; genus Muntiacus; species Muntiacus reevesi. The sequence goes on along the minus strand of NC_089254.1, from coordinate 45,623,461 downwards.
TGTGAGAGCTATCTAAAGAAGGATCCAACTGGTGAGGCAATTTAAAAACAGCTGAATCTTCTAAGATAATAGAGAATTAAACAGTTTTCTACTGGAGTCTCTGACTTACTTTTGAGACTTCCTCTGCTTTTCTGGCTTATCATGATTTGTTCTTTTAGAGGGAGTAAATCTACTGAAAAGAGATCAAAGTGCTAGAGTATTAGAGGGCTTGAGTATTGTAATTGAGTGGGACTGTAAACCGGAAAAAATAATATATAATAGTGTGTCAAAGGCCTTATATTGGGATAATTTTTAGCCAGAAAGTTCATTTGGGTTTTTCCATAATGTGGGACTGTCCTGGCAGTCCAGTGGTTAAGACTGCCTTCCAATGCAGGGTTGTTAGTTTGATCTCTGGTGAGGGAGCTAAGATCCTCGGAGCTAAAAAAACAAAACACAGAACAGAAGCAAGGACTTCTCCACTGGCTCAGTGGTAAAGACTCCTGTTTGATTCCTGAGTCGGAAGATCTACTGGAGGAGAGCATGGCAGCCCATCCCAGTATTCTTACCTGGAGAATCCCATAGACAGAGGAGCCTGCTGGTTCCCAGTTCATAGGGTCACAAACAGTCGGACATGAGTGAGCATGCACCCAAAAACAGAAGCAATATTGTAGCAAATTCAATAAAGCCTGTCCACAATCAATAAAACTGGTCCACATCAAAAAAAAAAAAAGAAAGAAAAAAGAAAAACCAAACAAACTTTTGGCCAGCGCAATGTTTGCACTTTATTCAGATTCTTACCTGTCACTGGGAATTAAACACGGAAGGAAAGTTTGGGGAAAATCACCAACTAAATACCAATACTGATGGCTGATCCTTGTCATGCTCTGGCTTGTGTCTACGTTGTTTGTCCTTTTATCCCCTCCTTACACTCTAAGATCCTAGAGTGTTGTGGCCAAGTCATCTTCTTTACCCTCACAGCAACAAAACTTTCAATAAGCGTTGTGCCAAAATGGAATTTCACTTAAAGACAAAAACTTCATAGTTTTAAGGAAACAAGGATTCCATTAGGGTAAAAATCTGAAAAAAGTATATAAATTAAGCACAACATAATCTGGATAAAAGGCTATCTTAGTGTGGCAAGCTCTTATTGCATTAAAATAAATTATAGTTATTCCCTGATCCATTATTAAAGTTTTCTAGTTGGGAAATACCTCAGCCAGAACTCTCTAGGACAACTTCAGAGGCAATGAATATAAAGTATAAACTGAGGACAGACTCCCATCTAAATATGCTGGGTAAAAGGAAAACTGATAGAATGCCAAATTAAAAGCTTCATGTTAGCTTTTACCTGTCACTCTTCTCTTCCTCCTTGCTGTCTTCTTAGAGAACTCTCCTCCCCCAGGAAAAGTTACTTTTTCAAACCTTTTTTCACTGTCTCCAGTCACTGTTGTTGTTTAGTTGCTATGTCATGACTGACTATTTGCAACCCCAAGGACTGCAGCACACCAAACTTCCCTGTTCTTCATTATCCTCTGGAGTTTGCTCAAAATCATGTCCATTGGGTCAGCAATGCCATCCAACCGTCTCATCCTCTGTCACCCCCTTCTCCTGCCCTCAATCTTCCCCAGCATCAAGGGCTTTTCCAATGAGTTGGCTCTTTGTGTTAGGTGGCCAAAGTAATTAGGTGGAGCATCAGCTTCATCATCAGTCCTTCCAATGAATATTTAGGGTTAATTTCCTTTAGGATTGACTGGTTTGATCTCATTGCTGTCTTAGTGACTCTCAAGAGTCTTTTCCAGCACCACAGTTCAAAAGCGTCAATTCTTTGGTACTTAGCCTTCTTTATGGTCCAACTCTCACATCCGTACATGACTACTGGAAAAACCATAGCTTTGACTATACTAGTTTCAGATTTTCAGAAGGCTGTGGTATAGTAAAAAAGTTAATAACCTTAAATTAAGGCACTTAAAAGCAATCACGGAAACAAGACAAGATCTTTTGGGTTTGGCAAAGCTGTAAAATAGTAATCAGTATCATCAGTTCAATTCAGTCACTCAGTCATGTCCGACTCTTTGCGACCCCATGAATCACAGCATGCCAGGACTCCCTGTCCATCACCAACTTCCGGAGTTTACTCAAACTTATGTCCATCGAGTCGGTGATGCCATCCAACCATCCCATCCTCTGTCATCCCCTTCTCCTCCTGCCCCCAATCCCTCCCAGCATCAGGGTCTTTTCCAATGAGTCAGCTCTTCACATGAGGTGGCCAAAGTATTGGAGTTTCAGCTTCAGTGTCAGTCCTTCCAATGAACACCCAGGACTGATCTCCTTTAGGATGGACTGGTTGGATCTCCTTGCAGTTCAAGGGACTCTCAAGAGTCTTCTCCAACACCACAGTTCAAAAGCATCAATTTTTTGGCACTCAGCTTTCTTCACAGTCCAACTCTCACATCCATACATGACCACTGGAAAAACCATAGCCTTGACTAGACGGACCTTTGTTGGCAAAGTAATGTCTCTGCTTTTTAATATGCTATCTAGGTTGGTCATAAGTTTCCTTCCAAGGAGGAAGCGTCTTTTTTTTTTTTTCATTTATTTTGGAAGCGTCTTTTAATTTCATGGCTGCAATCACCATCTGCAGTGATTTTGGAGCCCCCAAAATAAAGTCTGACACTGTTTCCATTGTTTCCCCTTCTATTTCCCATGAAGTGATGGGATCAAATGCCATGATCTTAGTTTTCTGAATGTTGAGTTTTAAGCCAACTTTCTCACTCTCCTCTTTGACTTTCATCAAGAGGCTTTTTAGTTCCTCTTCACTTTCTGCCATAAGGGTGGTGTCATCTGCATATCTGAGGTTATTGATATTTCTCCTGGCAAGCTTGATTCCAGCTTGTGCTTCTTCCAGCCCAACATTTCTCATGATGTACTCTTCATATAAGTTAAATAAGCAGGGTGACAATATACAGGCTTGACGTACTCCTTTTCCTATTTGGAACCAGTTTGTTGTTCCATGTCAGTATCATATTATTTTTTTAAAATGACACTGTTGCTACTAGGTAATCATTTTCTTTTTATATGTGATTCATTTATCATAGTATTCCTTGAAATTGACATGATCAGATAGTCTCATTTTATAATGACAGGGGGTCTTCCCTGGTGGTCCAGTAGCTAAGACTCTGCACTCCCAATGCAGGAGGCCTGGATTCAATTCCTGGTTGGGGAACTAGATGCCACGCACTGCAACTAAGGGTTTGCATTCCACAACTAAATATCCTACATGCTGCAACAAAGACCTGTCATAGCCAAATAAATAAATAAATATTATAAGGAAAAAAGGAATAATATCAGAGAAAAATGAAAGCAGGGAGCAAGTCACTTATCTGTACAGCATCACTTTTGTCCTAAGTTAAGATGAGGGACTTTTACTCATTGTTTCTAATAAAGAATCAAGTCCAAGATGAGACCAATAGAGCAGAGGCATGATATGACCACAGGCATGGTTCTAGATTAGGAAGAGAAACACCAAAAAAGAAAAAAAAAAGAAAAAGGAAACACTGTAATTACTGTATTAATCTTTCTCCCTAAGGGAAATTAATCTTAGCCAAAAATCTAAGATGAGGTTGGTCTTAGGGAAGACTGTTGGTTCATGGAATTGTTGTCAGAACTGGAGTGGTTTACTGAGGTCATGATGGATGATCCTTTTCTTAAAGCCAGTGAACAGAACAGATTTTCATCTAGTGTCATTCCAAAGAGGTCACATATGAAAGCAAAATAGGTAAGTTGAAAATAATAAATTATTGTTAACTCTTCTGATCTTAAAGTTCAGAAAATGATAGGAACATTGATATTTCCTGATATTATCTCCGATTTACATTTATTTATTTTTAAATTTTTGTTTTTCATTGAAGTATAGATGATTTAAATGTTGTGACAATCTCTACAGCAAAGTGACTCAGTTATACACACATAGACATTCTTTTTTTACATATAATTTTGTTTATTTTTGGCTGTGCTGGGTCTTCATGGCTGTGTGGGCATTTTCTCTAGTTGCAAAGAGCAAGCTCTGCTCTCTAGGGGTGGTGCATGGGCTTTTCACTGTGGTGACTACACTTGTTACAGAGCCCGGGCTCTAGGGTGTCCAGGCTTCAGTAGCGTGGCACTTGGGCCCTGTAGTTGGGGCTCCCAGGCTCCAGAGCACAGGCTCAACAGTTGTGGTGCACTGGCTTCCTTGTTTGCAGCAGTGGTGTCCTCCTGAGTCAGGGATGAAACTTGTGTCTCCTGTATTGGCAGGCAGACTCTTTACCACTGAGCCACCACGGAAGCCCTACACATTCTTTTTTATTTACTTTTTTTTAATATATAAAAGTTTCATTGAGATATAATTCACATGCTATACAATTCACCCATTTAAAGTGTATGCTTTATTAGTATAGTGACAGAATTATGTAACCATCATCACAATCAATTTTAGTTCATTTTTATCATGTCAAAAAGAAACCCCACAACCATGAACAATCACTCCCCATTTCCTCCCTACCACACCCTGCCCCTGGCCTGGGTAACTATTTATCTACTTTCTGTCTCTATAGATTTTCCAAATCTGGACATTAATATCAATGAAATCATACAATACATGCCCTTTGTGACCCTTGTGACTGGCTTCTTTCACATAAACTTTGCACAATGTTTTCACTTTATTCTTTCTATTACTGAATAACATTCAATTGTAAACTACATTTTAATCCATTCATCAACTGGTGAATTTTATGTTGTTTCTAATTTTTGCTTATTGTAAATAGTGCTTCTATGAATATTTCGTACTAGTTTTTATCTGGACATAGTTTTTATTTCTCTTATATCTATCTAAGAATGGAATTGCTGGATCAGAATTTCACGGACAGAGGAGCCTGGCAGGCTTCTGTCCATGGGGTCACAAAGAGTCAGACCCAATTGAGTGACTGACATACACATATAGTAATTCGATGTTTGATTTTTTGAGGAATCACCAGACTGTTTTCCAAAGCAGCTGTGCCATTTTACATTTCCACCGGTAGTGTATGAGGGTTTCAGTTTCTCCACATCCTCACCAATGTTCATTATTCTCTTTTTTATTATAACTGTCCCAGTGGGTAGGAAGTGGTATTTAATTGAGAGTTTGATTTACATTTCCTGGAGGGCTAAAAATGCTGGGGATCTTTTCATGTGCTTATTGATAAGCTTATTTCATTGCTTATTTCATGTGCATCATTTCATATTTTCTCTAGAGAAATATCTATTCTGATCCTTTACTCATTTTTAAATTGGACTCAATTCTAGCCTGTTGATCTATATGTCTATTCTTATGTCAGTATCACATGGTATTGATTACTGTACCTTTGTAGTTAAGTTTTTTTTACATGTGAATTCTACTAAATTTTTATTTTTTATTGTATTTCTAATTGGAAGATAATTGCTTTACAATATTGTATTAGTTTCTGACAAACATCATTATAAATCACTCATAGGAATACATATGTCCCCTCCCTCTGAAATCTCCCTCCCACCTCCCACCCCATCCCAGCCCTCTAGGTTGTTACAGAGCACTGGGTTTGAGCTCCCTGCATCATACAGCAAATTCCCACTGGCTATCTATTTTATATAGGGTAAGACATATGTTTCAGTGTTACTCTTTCAATTTGTCCCTCCCTCTCCTTCCTCCACTGTGTCTACAAGTCTGTTCTCTATGTATGCCATCTCCATTACTGCCCTGCAAATAGGTTCATCAGTACCATCTTTCTAGATTCCATATGCATGTGTGTTAATATACAACATTTATTTTTCTCTTTCTGACTTACTTTATTCTTTATAATAGGCTCTAAGTTCATCTACCTCATTAGAACTGACTTAAATGCATTCCTTTTTATGGCTAAGCATACCATACCACCTCACCTGCCTCTTGAGAAACCTATATGCAGGCCAGGAAGCAACAGTTAGAACTGGACATGGAACAACAGACTGGTTCCAAATAGGAAAAGGAGTACGTCAAGCCTGTATATTGTCACCCTGCTTATTTAGCTTATATGCAGAGTACATCATGAGAAATGTTGGGCTGGAAGAAGCACAAGCTGGAATCAAGATTGCCAGGAGAAATATCAATAACCTCAGATATGCAGATGACACCACCCTTATGGCAGAAAGTGAAGAGGAACTAAAAAGCCTCTTGATGAAAGTCAAAGAGGAGAGTGAAAAAGTTGACTTAAAGCTCAATATTCAGAAAACTAAGATCATGGCATTTGGTCCCATCACTTCATGGAAAATAGATGGGGAAACAGTGGAAATAGTGTCAGACTTTATTATTATTATTTTTTCATTTAATTTATTAGTTGAAAGCGAATTACTTTACAATATTGTAGTGGTTTTTGCCATGCATTGACATGAATCAGCCATGGATTTACATGTGTTCCCCCTCCCGATCCCCCCTCCTACATCCCTCCCCAATCCGTCCCTCTGGGTCTTCCCAGTGCACCAGCCCTGAGCACTTGTCTCATGCATCCAACCTGGGCTGGTGATCTATTTCACCCTTGATAGTATACTTGTTTCAATGCTATTCTCTCAGAACATCCCACCCTCGCCTTCTCCCACAGAGTCCCAAAGTCTGTTCTGTACATCTGTGTCTCTTTTTCTGTTTTGTATTTAGGGTTATCATTACCATTTTTTAAAATTCCATATATATGTGTTAGTATACTGTATTGGTCTTTATCTTTCTGGCTTACTTCACTCTGTATAATGGGCTCCAGTTTCATCCATCTCATTAGAACTGATTCAAATGAATTCTTTTCAATGGCTGAGTAATATTCCAAGGTGTATATGTACCACAGCTTCCTTATCCATTCATCTGCTGATGGGCATCTAGGTTGCTTCCATGTCCTGGCAATTGTAAACAGTGCTGCGATGAACATTGGGGTGCACATGTCTCTTTCAGATCTAATTTCCTCAGTGTGTATGCCCAGGAGTGGGATTGCTGGGTCATATGGCAGTTCTATTTCCAGTTTTTTAAGGAATCTCCACACTGTTCTCCATAGCGGCTGTACTAGTTTGCATTCCCACCAACAGTGTAAGAGGGTTCCCTTTTCTTCACACCCTCTGCAGCATTTATTGTTTGTAGACTTTTGGATAGCAGCCATCCTGACTGGCGTGTAATGGTACCTCGTTGTGGTTTTGATTTGCATTTCTCTGATAATGAGTGATAGTGAGCATCTTTTCATTTGTTTGTTAGCCATCTGTATGTCTTCTTTGGAGAAATGTCTGTTTAGTTCTTTGGCCCATTTTTTGATTGGGTCATTTACTTTTCTGGAATTGAGCTTCAGGTGTTGCTTGTATATTTTTGAGATTAATCTTTTGTCTGTTTCTTCATTTGCTACTATTTTCTCCCATTCTGAGGGCTGTCTTTTCACCTTGCTTATAGTTTCCTTTGTTGTGCAAAAGCTTTTAAGTTTCATTAGGTGCCATTTGTTTATTTTTGCTTTTATTTCCAATATTCTGGGAGGTGGGTCATAGAGGATCCTGCTGCGATTCATGTCGGAGATTGTTTTGCCTATGTTCTCCTTTAGGAGTTTTATAGTTTCTGGTCTTACATTTAGTTCTTTAATCCATTTTGAGTTTATTTTTGTGTATGGTGTTAGAAGGTGTTCTAGTTTCATTCTTTTACAAGTGGTTGACCAGTTTTCCCAGCACCACTTGTTAGAGAGGTTGTCTTTTTTCCATTGTATATCCTTGCCTCCTTTGTCGAAGATAAGGTGTCCATAGATTCATGGATTTATCTCTGGGCTTTCTCTTCTGTCCCATTGATCTATATTTCTGTCTTTGTGCCAGTACCATACTGTCTTGATGACTGTGGCTTTGAAGTAGAGCCTGAAGTCAGGCAGGTTGATTCCTCCAGTTCCATTCTTCTTTCTCAAGATTACTTTGGATATTCGAGGTTTTTTGTATTTCCATACAAATTGTGAAATTATTTGTTCCAGTTCTGTGAAAAATACCATTGGTAGCTTGATAGGGATTGCATTGAATCTATAGATTGCTTTGGGTAGTGTAGCCATTTTCACAATACTGATTCTTCCAATCCATGAACATGGTATATTTCTCCATCTGTTTGTGTCCTCTTTGATTTCTTTCATCAGTGTTTTATAGTTTTCTACATATAGGTCTTTCATTTCTTTAGGTAGATATACTCCTAAGTATTTTATTCTTTTTGTTGCAATGGTGAATGGTATTGTTTCCTTAATTTCTCTTTCTGTTTTCTCATTGTTAGTGTATAGGAATGCAAGGGATTTCTGTGTGTTAATTTTATATCCTGCGACATTACTGTATTCATTGATTAGCTGTAGTAATTTTCTGGTAGAGTCTTTAAGGTTTTCTATGTAGAGGATCATGTCTGCAAACAGAGTTTTACTTCTTCTTTTCATATCTGGATTCCTTTTATTTCTTTTTCTACTCTGAGTGCTGTGGCCAACACTTCCAAAACTATGTTGAATAGTAGTGGTGAGAGTGGACACCCTTGTCTTGTTCCTGACTTTAAGGGAAATGCTTTCAATTTTTCACCATTGAGGATAATGTTTGCTGTGGGTTTGTCATATATAGCTTTTATTATGTTGAGGTATGTTCCTTCTATTCCTGCTTTCTGAAGAGTTTTTATCATAAATGGATGTTGAATTTTGTCAAAGATTTTTTCTGCGTTTATTGAGATAATCATATGGTTTTTATCTTTCAATTTGTTAATGTAGTGTATTACATTGATTGATTTGTGGATATTAAAGAATCCTTGCATTCCTGGGATAAAGCCCACTTGGTCATGATGTATGGTCTTTTTAATATGTTGTTGGATTCTGTTTGCTAGAATTTTGTTAAGGATTTTTGCATCTATGTTCATCAGTGATATTAGTCTGTAGTTTTCTTTTTTTGTGGCATCCTTGTCTGGTTTTGGTATTAGGGTGATGGTGGCCTCATAGAATGAGTTTGGAAGTTTGCCTTCTTCTGCAATTTTCTGGAAGAGTTTAAGTAAGATAGGTGTTAGCTCTTCTCTAAAATTTGGTAGAATTCAGCTGTGAATCTGTCTGGTCCTGGGCTTTTGTTTGCTGGAAGATTTCTGATAAGAGTTTCGATTTCCGTGCTTGTGATGGGTCTGTTAAGATCTTATATTTCTTCCTGGTTCAGTTTTGAAAAGTTATACTTTTCTAAGAATTTGTCCATTTCTTCCAAGTTGTCCATTTTATTGGCATAGAGCTGCTGGTAGTAGTCTCTTATGATCCTTTGTATTTCAGAGTTGTCTGTTGTGATCTCTCCATTTTCATTTCTAATTTTGTTGATTTGGTTCTTCTCCCTTTGTTTCTTGATGAGTCTGGCTAATGGTTTGTCAATTTTATTTACCTTTTCAAAAAACCAACTTTTAGCTTTGTTTATTTTTGCTATGCTCTCTTTGGTTTCTTTTGCATTTATTTCTGCCCTAATTTTTAAGATTTCTTTCCTTCTACTAACCCCGGGGTTCTTCATTTCTTCTTTCTCTAGTTGCTTTAGGTGTAGGGTTAAGTTATTTATTTGACTTTTTTCTTGTTTCTTGAGGTAAGCCTGTATTGATATGAACTTTCCCCTTAGCACTGCTTTTACAGTGTCCCATAGGTTTTGGGTTGTTGTGTTTTCATTTTCATTCATTTCTATGCATATTTTGATTTCTTTTTTGATTTCTCCTATGATTTGTTGGTTATTCAGAAGCGTGTTATTTAGCCTCCATATGTTGGAATTTTTAATAGTTTTTTTCTTGTAATTGAGATATAATCTTACTGCGTTGTGGTCAGAAAGGATGACTGGAATGATTTCAATTTTTTTTTTTTTAATTTAACAAGACTAGATTTATGGCCTAGGAAGTGATCTATTCTGGAGAAATTTCCGTGTGCACTTGAGAAAAAGGTGAAATTGATTGTTTTGGGGTGAAATGTCCTATAGATATCAATTAGGTCTAGCTGGACCATTGTGTCATTTAAAGTTTGTGTTTCCTTGTTAATTTTCTGTTTAGTTGATCTGTTCATAGGTGTGAGTGGGGTATTAAAGTCTCCCACTATTATTGTGTTATTGTTAATTCCCCCCTTCATTGTTGTTAGCATTTGCCTTACATCAGATTATTTTTTGGGGCTCCAAAATCACTGCAGATGGTGACTGCAGCCATGAAATTAAAAGATGCTTCCTCCTTGAAAGGAAACTTATGACCAACCTAGATAGCGTATTAAAAAGCAGAGACATTACTTTGCCAACAAAGGTCTGTCTGGTCAAGGCTATGGTTTTTCCAGTGGTCATGTATGGATGTGAGAGTTGGACTGTGAAGAAAGCTGAGTGCTGAAGAATTGATGCTTTTTAACTGTGTTGGAGAAGACTCTTGAGAGTCCCTTGAACTGCAAGGAGATCCAACCAGTCTATCCTAAAGGAGATCAGTCCTGGGTGTTCATTGGAAGGACTGACACTGAAGCTGAAACTCCAATACTTTGGCCACCTCATGTGAAGAGCTGACTCATTGGAAAAGACCCTGATACTGGTAGGGATTGGGGGCAGGAGGAGAAGGGGATGACAGAGGATGAGATGGTTGGATGGCATCACTGACTCGATGGACATGAGTTTGAGTAAACCCCGGAAGTTGGTGATGGACAGGGAGGCCTGGCATGCTGTGATTCATGGGGTCGCAAAGAGTCGGACAGGACTGAGCCACTAAACTGAAGTGAACTGAATATTCCATTGTATATATGTACCACAACTTTTTTATTCATTCATCTGTTGATGCACATTTAGGTTGCTTCCACGTCTTGGCTATTGTAAATAGTGCTGCAATGAACACTGGGCTACATCTGTCTTTTTCAATTATGGTTTCCTCAGGGTATATGCCCAGTAGTGGGATTGTTGGGTCATGTGCTAGTTTTATTCCTAGATTTTTAAGGAATCTGCATACTGTTCTCCTTAGCAACTGTATCAGTTTACATTCTCACCAACAGTGCTAGAAGGTTCCCTTTTCTCCACACCCTCTCTAGAATTTATTGCTTGTAGATTTTTTGTTGATGGCCATTCTGACCTGCATAAGATGTTATCTCACTGTAGTTTTGATTTGCATTTCTCTAATAATGTATGGCATTGAGCATCATTTCATGTGTTTATTAGCCATCCATATGTATTCTTTGGAGAAATGTCTGTTTAGGTCTTCTGCCCACTTTTTGATTGGGTTGTTCGTTTTTCTGGTATTGAACTGTATGAACTACTTGTATATTTTGGAGATTAATTCTTTGTCAGTTGTCTCATTTGCTGTTATTCTCTCCCATTCTGAGGATTGTCTTTTGACCTTGTTTATAGTTTCCTTTGCTGTGTTAAAACTTTTAAGTTTAATTAGGTCCCACATGTTTACTTTTGTTTTTATTTCCATTACTCTAGGAGGTGTGTCATAGAGGATCTTGCTGTGATTTGTGTCAGTGAGTGTCCTGCCTATGTTGTCCTCTAGGAGCTTTATAGTTTGTGGCCTTACACTTAGATCTTTAATCCATTTTGAGTTTATTTTTGTGTATGGTGTTAGGAGGCATTCTAGTTTCATTCTTTTACATGTAGTTGTCCAGTTTTCCCAGCACCACTAGTTGAAGAGGCTATCTTTTCTCCACTGTATGTTCTTGGCTCCTTTGTCAAAGATAAAATGCCCATAGTTGCATCTGTTTGTCCCTGGGCTTTCTATTTTGTTCCATTGGTCTATGTTTCTGTTTTTGTGCTAGTACCATACTGTCTTGTTGACTGTGGCTTTGTAGTATAGTGTGAAGTCAGGAAGGTTGAGTCCTCCAGCTCCATTATTCTTTCTCAAGATTGCTTTGGCTATTTGAGGTCCTTTGTGTTTCCATACAAATTGTGAAATTGTTTGTTCTTGTTCTATGAAAATTGCCATTGGTATTTTGATAGGGGTTGCATTGAATCTGTAGATTGCTTTGGATAGTATAGTTATTTTCACAATATTGATTATTCCAATTCAAGAACATGGAATATTTCTCCATCTGTCTGTGTCATTTTTGATTTTTTTCATCAATGTCTTATAGTTTTCAGCATACAGGTCTTTTGTCTATTTAGGTAGGTTTGTTCATGTTTTTTTCCTTTGACAGTAGTGTTTGCTGTGGAATTGTCATATATGGCCTTTATTATGTCAGGGTATGCTCCTTCCATACCTACTTTTTGGAGAACTTTTATCATAAATGAGTGCTGAATTCTGTTGAAAGCTTCCTCTGCATCTATTGAGATGATCATATAGATTTTATCTTTTAATTTGTTAACACGGTGTATCACATTGATTTATTTGTTTATATTGAAGAATCCTTCAATCTTTGGGATAAACCTCACTTGATCATGATGTGTCATTCTTTTTATGTGTTGTTGGATTCTGTTTGCCAGAATTTTGTTGAGTATTTTTGTATCTAAGTTCATCAGTGATATTGACCTATAATTTTCTTTTTTTGTGGCATCTTTGTCTGGTTTTGGTATCAGGGTAATGGTAGCCTTGTAGAATGAGTTCAGGAGTTTTCCTTCCTCTGCTATTAATATTTTCTGGGAGAGTTTGAGCAGTATAGGTGTTAGCTCTTCCCTAATTTTTTGTAGAATTCATCTGTGAAGCCATCTGGCCCTGGACTTTTGTTTATTGGAAGATTTTTTATTACAGTTTTGATTTCTGTGCTTGTGATTGGTCTGTTCATATTTTCTATTTCTTCCTGGTTCAGTTTTGGAAAGTTATACTTTTCTAAGAATTGGTTCATTTCTTCTAAGTTTTTCATTTTTTGTCAGCATATCGTTGCTTGTAGTAGTCTCTTATGAACCTTTGTATTACTGTGTTCTCTGTTTTAACTTCTCCATTTTAATTTCTAATTTTATTGATTTGAGTCTCCTCTCTTTTTTCTTAATGAGTCTGGCCATTGGTTGTCAATTTTGTTTATTTTCTCAAAGAACCAGCTTTTAGTTTTATTGACTTTTACTATTGTCTCCTTCATTTCTTTTTCACTTATTTCTGCTCTGTAGTTAAGTTTTGAAATTGAGAAATGTTGAGTGCTCCAACTTTGTTTTTCTTTTTTGAAATTGCTTCAGTTATTATGGAACTTTGCCTTTCCATATTAGAATCAGCTCAGCAATTACTACAACAGAGCCAGTTGGGATTTTTCTGAACATTGTCTTGATTTTGTAGATCAGTTTGGGGAGTATTACCAACTTAACAATGTTATTTTCTGATCCACAAACATGGATGCTTCTCCATTTATTTAGATACCCCTTGATTTCTTTTATTTACCTGGGGCCAAACCATGGTGGAGGTAATGAAGATAACGGCAACTTCCTTCAAAACATACCATGCATGCACTGCTACACTCAGTGCCCCCAACCCTGCAGCAGCCCACCGCCCACCCACACCTCCACTGGAGACTCTGGACACTAACGGGCAAGTCTGGGTCAGTCTTTTGTGGGGTCACTGCTCTTTTCTCCTGGGTCCTGGTGCATAAGGTTCTGTCTGTGTCCTCCAAGAGGCTGTTTCCCCACTCCTGTGTAAATTCTCACAGCTCTATGGTTGGGCTAATAGCGACCTCCTCCAAGAGGGCTTATGGCATACCCAGGTCTGCTGCACCCAGAGCCCCTGCCCCTGCGGCAGTCCACTGCTGACCCATAACTCTGCAGGAGACGCTCACACACAGCTCTGTCTCAGTCTCTGTGGGGTCTCTGGGCCCTCATGTGCACAAGGTTTGTTTGAGCCCTTGGAGTGTCTCTGGTGGGTATGAGGTTTGATTATAAACTTGATTTCGCCCCTCCTACCATCTTGCTGGGGCTTCTCCTTTGCCCTTGGATGTGGGGTATCTCCTCAAAGTTGCTGCATCACCGCACAGCTGCTGCTCCAGCACCTACCATCTTGGTGGGGCTTCTCTGCCCTTGAACATGAGGTATCTCCTCACAGCCACTCCAGTAGCAGTGAGTGTAGCAGTGTATGCTTGGGACATTTTGAAGGAGGTTGCCATTGTTTTCATTACCTCTGCCATAGTTTGGCCCCAGGTAAATAACAAGGAGGGAACACAGCCCCACCCCATCAAAAGAAAATTGGATTAAAGATTTACTGAACATGAACTTGCCCATCAGAAAAAGACCCAGTTTCCCCCTCAGTCAGTCTGTCCCATCAGGAAACTTCCATAAATCTCTTATCCTTCTCTATCAGCAAGCAGATAGACTGAAAACCACAATCACAGGACACTAACCAATCTGATCACATGGACCACAGCCTTGTCTAACTCAATGAAACTATGAGCCATGCCATGTAGGGTCAGCCAAGATGGACGGGTCATGTAGAGATGCTGACAAAATGTGGTCTACTGGAGAAGGGAATGGCAAACCACTTCAGTATTCTTACCTTGAGAACCCCATGAATAGTATGAAAAGGCAAAAAGATTAGGACACTGAAAGATGAACTCTCTGGGTCAGCAGGTGCCCAATATGCTACTGGAGATCAGTGAAGAAATAACTGCATAAAGAATGAAGAGTTGGAGCCAAAGCAACACCACCACCCAGTTGTGGATGTGATAGGGGATGGTAGTAAGTCTGATGCTATAAAGAGCAATATTGCATCAGAACCTGGAATGTTAGGTCCATGAATCAAAGCAAATTGGAAGTGGTCAAACAGGAGATGGCATCAGTGAACATTGACATTTAAGGAATCATCGAACTAAAATGGACTGGAATGGGTGAATTTAACTCAAATGACCATTATATCTACTACTGTGGTCAAGAAGCCCTCAGAAGAAGTGGAATTGCCATCATAGTCAACAAAAAGTTCTCAAATGTAGTACTTGGATGTGGTCTCAAAAACAACAGAATGATATCTCTTCATTTCCAAGGCTAACCATTCAATCACAGTAATCCAAGTCTATGCCCTGACCAGTAATGCTGAAGAAGCTGAAGTTGAATAGGTCTGTGAGACCTACAAGACCTTCTAGAACTAACACCCCCAAAAGATATCCTTTTCATTATAGGGGACTGGAATGCAAAAGTAAGAAGTCAAGAAATACTTGGAGTAACAGGCAAATTTGGCCTTGGAGTACAGAATGAAGCAGGGCAAAGGCTAATAGAGTTTTGCCAAGAGAAGCAGGGCAAAGGCTAATAGAGTTTTGGCAAGAGAATGCACTAGTCATAGCAAACACCCTCTTGCTAAGTTCATTAGTTCTTCTTTGCTTTCTGCCATAAAGGTGTCATCTGCATATCTGAGGTTATTGATATTTCCCCTGGAAATCTTGATTCCAGCTTGTGTTTCATCCAACCCAGAGTTTCTCATGGTGTACTCTGCATATAAGTTAAATAAGCAGGGTGACAGTATACAGCCTTGACTTACTCCTTTCCCTATTTACCTCTTGCAATCTTTATTTTAAGGTCTATTTTGTCTGATATGAGGATTGTGACACCAGCTCTCTTTTGCTCCCCATTTGCATGGAATATATTTTTCCATCCTCTCACTTTCGATCTATGGGTGTCTTGAGGTTTGAAGTGGGTTTCTTGTACATAACATATATATGGGTCTTGTTTTTTGATCTGTTCAACCCGTCTGTATCTTTTGGTTGGAGCATTTAATCCATTTACATTTAAAACAATTATTAATATATATGTTCCTATTGCCATTTTCTTAATTGTTTGTGGTTGATTTTGTAGATCTTTTTTCTTCTGTTGTGTGTTTTGACGATGTAAGTCCCTTTAATGTTTGTTGCAAAACTGGTTTGGTGGTACTGAATTCTCTTAACTTTACCTTTTCTGAAAAGCTTTTGATTTCTCCAGCAATTTTGAATGAGATCCTTGCTGGGTGCAGTAATCTTGGTTGTAGATTTTTCCCTTTCAGTACTTTAAATATATCTTGCGATTCCCTCTGGCCTGCAGAGTTTCTGCTGAAACATCAGCTGTTAAGTGTATGGGGTTTCCCTTGTATGTTACTCGTTGCTTCTCCCTTGCTGTTTTTAATATTCTTTCTTTGTGTTTAGTCTTTGTTAGTTTGATTAGTATGTGTCTTGGAGTGTTTCTCCTTGGGTTTATCCTGTATGGGACTCTTCATGCCTGTTAGACTTGATTGACTATTTCCTTTTCCATTTTGGGGAAATTATCAAGTATAACCTCTTCAAAAATTTTCTCATAACCTTTCTTTTTCTCTTCTTCTTCTGGGACACCTATAATTAGAATGTTGTTGTGTTTTATATTGTCCTGGGGTCTCTGAGGTTATCTTCAGTTCTGTTCATTCTTTTTACTTTATTCTACTCTTCAGAAATTATTTGCACCATTTTATCTTCCAAGCTCACTGATTTATTCTTCTGTTTCAGATATTCTGCTATTGATTCCTTCTAGAGTATGTTTAACTTCAGTAATTGTGTTGTTTGTCTCTGTATGTTTATTCTTGAATTCTTCTAGGTCTTTGTAATTGATTCTTGCATTTTCTTCATTTTGTTTTCAAGGTTTTTGATTATTTTTACTATCATTATTCTGAATTCTTTTTCAGATAGGTTGTCTATTTCCTCTTCATTTATTTGAACTTCTGTGTTTCTAGTTTGTTCCTTCATTTGTGTAGTATTTTTCTGCCTTTTCTTTTTTTTTTTTTTTAGCTGATTGTGTTTGAGGTCTCCTTTTCCCAGGCTTCAAGGTTCAATTCTTTCTTCCTCCTGGTTTCTGCCCTACTAAGGTTGGTCCAGTGATTTGTGTAAGCTTAGTATAGGGTGAAATTTGTCCCGAGTTTTTGTTTCTTTGTTTGTTTCTCCTCTGATGGGCAAGACTGAGTGAAGTGGTAATTCTGTCTGCTGATGATTTGGCTTGTATTTTTGTTTTGTTTGTTGTTTGGATGAGGTGTCCTGCACAGGGTGCTAGTGGTGGTTGGGTGATGCCAGATCTTATATTCCAGTGGTTACCTCTGTGTGAGTTCTCACTATTTGATACTCCCTGGGGTTAGTTCTGTTGTAGTCTAGGGTCTTGGAGTCAGTGTTCCTACTCCAAAGGCTCAGGGCCTGATCTCTAGTCAGGAACAAAGATTCCACAAGTGGTTTGTTATGGCATTAAGTGAGACTAAAAGAAATATCCAAAAATAAACCAAAGATGAATCTCAGACAAATGGCAGTTGCAAAATCAGGAAAATAATAAATAAAATAATGGAATATACACATATACATATATATTCATGAGCAAAGTCAAAACAAACAGAAATAAAGTACAACAGATCTGGAGAACAAAGAAATCACAATTATATTTACCAGTTAAGAACAAAACTAACTAAAGCACAAACTGGAAAACAAAACTAAAGCAAGGTGCCAAGTGGGGAATAAAGCTATGAAAATAAAACAAATATGTTGAGAGGAAAGGAAACAAAAAGGAAAGAATGTATATGCAAAGTTTTATAGAGGTAGATAAAAAGATTTGTAAACATTAAAGATTAACTGCAAGGGGAAAAGAACAGTAGGAAAAGAAAACAAAGGAATAAATTAGAAAAAATAATAATAGGTTTAAAAAATTAAAAATTAAAATTATAAAAGAGAAAAAAAAAGGAAAACTCCCCAGAACTGCAAAAGCCCAACATAGAGGCAGAGGTTTATAACAATAACAAAAAAATGTGACTGAGGGTAAAAAAAAAAAAGCTCAAAAGCTTAATTGGATTTCATAGTGCCAATAAAATCAACAACTACAACAGAGAGGGGAGGAAAAGGGAAAAAAGAAAAAAATCTAACAATCTACAGAACAAGTCAAAACATAAGAATAATAAATGTTTTTATTGAGTCACCACTGTCAGTCTTTTCCCTCGCTGGGAGTCACAGTCCACCTCACTTCCCTAGGATACCCTCTAACACTGTGCTGATCTTTGGACCTGTTGTGGGGGCAGCTCAGATTCTAATCTGGTCCTAGTTCTATGTGTTCTTGCCTCCAATGTCCACAGCTGTCAGAACTAGTGTGCTTGCTTTTGTGGGAGCTTGCAATGAGCATTTATATATTCCATAGACACAGAGTCTGCCTAGTTGATCGTGTGGATTTAATCTGCAGCTTGTACAGCTGGTGGGAGGGTTTTGGGTCTTCTTCCTTAGTCAACTGCCCCTGGGTTTCAACTGTGGTTTTATTTCCACATCTGCATGTGGGTCATCCACTGGGGTTTGCTCCTGAGGCTGCCCTGGAGGGCTTGGGTTTGCCCCTGTGAGGGCCAGGTGTGGAGGTGGTGCAGCTGCTTGGGTTGCAGGGATTCTGGGAGCACCAGGTACTCAGGGGGGTTGGCAGCTAGGACAGCAGGAAATACAGTGCTCTAGAAGGGTATGAAAACCAGTATTGGCCAATACACTCCAGTATTCTTGCCTGGAGAGCCCTGCTTCCTGACAGAGAAGCCTGGCAGGCCACAGCCTACAAAGGTCGAACACTACCGAAGTGACCCTGCATGTCTAGACTGAAGACTTTTTTGCCTGTGGGAGCTCTGCCCCAGTGAGACCTGAGCGTGAAGGTGGTGCAGCTGCTTGGCTTGTGGGGACGCTGGCAGCACCAAGTGTGCAGGGACATGGACTGCCTCTGCTGCAGGAGTTAGGGCCCTATCACAGTCTTTTTTTCAAGACTCTTGTAGTTGGTGATCAGAAGGCCTCTTTGGCCAGTCTTTCTCTGTAACTCCACCGGTTTAGGCACTCAGAGGGCTCCCTTGCCTGGGGTCCTTCTCTGTTGTTCCCTGTGCCAGGCACATAGAAGGGAGCCCCCCTGGCTGGGGTCCTACTCTGTAGATCAGCAAGTCAGGCACTTAAAGGGGCGCACTGGGTGGGGTCCTACTCTGTAGTTCAGTGCATCAGGCATTTGATGGGCCAGCCTCTCTATTGTTCAGCTGCCAATGCTGGCGTGTTGCAGAAGAGAGGCTATGGTGATGGCTCCATCACCTACGCATGACTCAGCGGTATCGTCTTGCTTCCATGGCTGCCCGGCTTTCCTCCACAGGCATTTCCTGCCACAGTCTCCTCCCTCACATCCCCTGGATCTGTCTCTCTGCAGTCAACAGCAGCCCTCGCCCTGGGATTGCTCCACAATTCCTAAACTCCAGTTCCCAGCCGCTGCATCTTCCAGGGGATCTATGTATCCGTCCGGGTTATGTATGGCTGTGGCAAGGACTGTCTGATTCTCATTCCATTTAGGCTGCCACAGATCAGCTGTTTCCCTCTCAACCTCAAACGTTTCTCCTCTGACTCAGACAATTGCCCTGATGTGGGGATCAGACCCCTGCTTCAGTTCCCCCACCCACCGAGGGCAGGTCCAGTCCTACTAACACTACTGTTGTACCTCCTAGTTCCTTCATCCTACCAAGTTTTGCATGGGTCTATATATTCTTTTCCACTAGTTAGGTATTCCTGTCCACTCTCAGCTGGTATTCTGCATGCACTTCTGTGTCTGAAGGTGTATTCCTGATGTATCCGTGGAGAGAGATGTACTCCACAACCACCTACTCCTTTGCCATCTTGTTCTCTCCACGAGATGGCTTTTGATACTAAAATACCCCTGGATGGGTGAATAGCATCATCTATTTCTATAGGTACTTAGTTTTCTCTAGCAAAAGCTAATAATTAATTAGGGGCTGGTACCCTAATTCTCTTCCTTCAAGTCTTGGCTCAGATGTTAATTTCTGAGAAGGCCCTTCCTGACCCATTTATGCATGGTTGTCCTCCTGCATTTACTTAGTAACACATCACCTATTATTTTTTAAATCACAGATTACAGTCTGTAATTATCTCATTTGTTTGCTTTCTATCTTTACCATATGATTTAAGTCCATGAGAACAGGGACTTTCCCTGTATTTGTTCACTACAGAATTCCCAGTGACTAACTCATACTAATTTTTGATGCACAAGTGAATAAGTGGACTTTCCAACTGTAAAAGCATAACACAGACCACTACCAAACATGCAAGGCATGTGATGCTACATTATTTGTATAGGCTTTTGATGGGTACCTAAAAGGATTATAGAGATATGGATGCGATGGGTTCTAACAGCTCACTAAATGCTAATTTAGATGAGCTAAATGCCTCAACTCAACATGAGTCTCAAAGCTTGGGTCCAAATTTGGTTTCCTACAAAATAATCAGTTAATGCATACCATGGATGGACCTTGACAGTTGCCCATCAGTAGTTGAACTCCTGGATGTTAGATCTGCAGGTATTCATGGTGTATTTTGCACTTGTCTCATGAAAGTTTGAAATGAGTTTTTTGAAAATCTGAATACATTTATATCCTAGTAATTCTAGTTGTCACAATATCAGTCCTTTGATTATTTAGTCCAATTATTCTGAAATCTTTGTTCTGTTCTGCAGTTTCTATATTCCACTGTGTAACTTCAAACTATTGACTTAAGTCAATTGACATACTTGGTGAAGACAAAATATTCCAAGAATTCAAAACATGCCCTACATATTTGACCAAGATAAACATAAAATTTTAAGAGAGTTCCAGGAAATTTGAGGAAAAGGGAGCACAGCTTTTAGTTTTGAATCAACAGCATATTTCACTTGTGATTTGCAGAAACAGAGGATTGAATTTAAAGGGCAGAGCCTCTAGAAAAATGATGAGCCTTTACTGAATTTTGCAGGAGAATAGTGGTAGTTTTTGCTTATACAAATCCTATGTTAATTTGGGTTACTTGCTCCATTTTCTTTCTAAGAAGAGCAAGGGACAGGAAAGATAACAGTCATTCATCAGTAATAAACATTTGAAGAACTTGAACTCCTGGGTTTTAGAAAATTTAAAAAGCCAAGTTGATACATGAAAGTTTTTCCTGAATACTGTTTTATCAGGATTAATTAGGCAATGTGATTTTTTTCCTAAAAGTTTTAGACAGGAGACTTAATTACTCTGTCTTTGAAGCAATTGTCTCTTGTCAGTTCTGAATTCCAAAGATTTCCCATGGTTCCTGACACATACATGTTTGATAATCACATTGAAAGAACAAGGACATTATCTTGAAAGTAAGTTGGATGCTTTCAGCCTTGGCTTCATGGCATCCTAAGTGGTAAGAATGACTTCAAGTGGAAACAGGGCTATTGTCTTGGAGGCTTTGCTTAGTAAGGGATCTGTAATAAGTGCTGTCCTAATATTTCTTTCTTTTGTCCATCCAAGACTAATCAGTGTTAAACTTTTGCTCCTGATCTATTAAATAGTATCAAGCAGTCTCTTCCATATCTTAGGATGATACTCTCTTTTCCTATGTGATTTGCTTGATTTTCATTTTTTTTCTCTTGCTTTAAACATGGGAGAGGACCTTAAAACCAAGATATTGAGCTGAGGCCTTAAAATGTCAAGAGTTCCCAAGGAAGAAATAATATGGACCTCTCAAGATAAACATCCCTAAATTGGAGGCAAAGTTTGGAGAGGCAGGCTAATTTCTCCTAGATAAAAACCCTGATTATTATGAACATGGGAAGGGGAGGAAACAGGAAGAGAATTGTGAAGTGTTGTAGCAGGAGGGGTTACTTAATAGAAACCTCATTATTTGTAATATATTCCTTTGAGCCAAGTGAGACTCGTTCTCAGCCTTGATCCTGTGGCACTTTGGGAATCAAGGTCTCAGTAATTTCCTAAAATTATGTAAAATCTGATAGGTTAGGTTTGTTTTTGTAAGTTTACCCAAGAACTCTGTAAGGTCATAGCTATTAGAAAAAGTTATAGAACTGATACCAAGTATGCATGGCTCTGTTCCAAGTCATTATTATTCTAATCTGAACATGAGAGGATTGAGAATTCAGATTCAAATGGCTAATAATAATCCATGAGCTAGCTTGAGGAAGAGGAAGAATCCCCACCACCCATTCTGGTACATACAGCAGGATTTCTGCTTCCCTTCAGTAAGTCAGAAACTGCAAATGCTTCAGAAGATGCCAAAAGCTACCTGGGAAAACTTTTCTTATAGAACCAACTGGTAAAGAAAGACTTAATGCTACAGTGAGTGAGTGTTAGTCACTCAGTCATGTCCGACTTTTTGTGACCCCATGGACTGTAGCCCTCCAGGCTCCTCTGTTCATGGAATTCTCCAGGCAAGAATACTGGAGTGGGTAGCCATTTCCTTCTGCAGGGGATCTTCCTGACCCTGGAAGATCCCCTTCCAGGGGATCAAAACTGGGTCTCCTGCATTTCAGGAAGATTCTTTCCTGTCTGGGTCACCTGGGAAGCCTGTTGATACTACAATAACCTTAAGCAAAATAAGCAAGACCAATCATTGTTCCTGGAACTACAGCTGAGAAGCCTGGACTTGACCCTTTAATATATGGCCTCAGTGGGGTGGGGGACAGGGGAGAATTCTCAGGCTGTGACACCTGTTTCTTGAGAATGTGCAGGTGCAAGTCTCTTTAGAAAAGGTTTTTAGGTTAATGATATAACTTCTATCCTTTTTTCTTTAATACATTAAGAACTAAATGTGCCTTTTAGTGTCTGGAGTTCTTAATTGAAGTCAGAAACTGCTGAAAAAAAGTGTTTGCATGAAACACACCCACATAGCCAGAAATCATTTTATGTTTCCTGCACTAAATGTCAGTGCATACTTCGCTGGTGAGAAGTAAATGACCTGGGTTCATTTGTGGGGTGAAAGGTAAAGAAGACTAGCTTGACTTGGTTCAATTGCCTCTGTTCCATGTTATTGTGATAGTTACTAATGAATGATACACAGTGATGTTTGCATTCAGCAGTTGTGTCCTACAAGTTAGATTCTGTATTAGGCTATGTACAATATTTGAATACAATAGCATCTCTTTATATTTTTTAATATTCAAAGAAATATTCAAGAAAATCAGAAATCTTGACCAAAATGTTTCTATACCTACATATCTTCATTCAAGGTCAAACTCTTTCAGAAGCTTAGCCTGTTACCCTGCCCTTGTTTCCAGTGTCGTAGTGGTAAATCCTTGTAGCCATGTTTTCACCATGTGACTGTGTCTCCCTGATCATAACTGCTTGGTCTAGTGGAGGACACCTAACCAAAGTTGAGTCAATCACAACCTTAAGTGCAATTCGATTGGTTCTCAAATATGATAGAGGCTTAACTAGACAGTCATACCAGAGGAGAGCTGAGAAGTAGTCCTGCTTAGTTACCTGCTCAACTAATAGGAGAAAAGCTGGTTTGCAGGGAGAGATTTTTTTGGCTCTAGAGTGAACTGCAGCAAATCTGTCCAGAAAGTGAGCCTTCCGAAATTATATTTTACTAGTCAATATAGATGAATCTCAAAAGTATTATGCCATGTTAAAGAAGCCAGGCACAAAAGACCACATATCATGTTTCCATTTATATGAATTTCTAGAAAAGACAAAACTGTAGTCATAGGAAGCATCTCTGTGGGAGGGTATTGACTACAAAGAAGCATCAGAGGAAATTTTTGAATGATGAAACTGTTTGATATTTTGATTGTGATAGTTGATACATGGATACATACATTTGTCAAAACTCATCAATTTACACATTTAAATTGATGAATTTTATTTTATGTAAATTGATTTTTAATAAAGCTGATGGAAAAAAGTAAATAGAAATTAGTAGCCTTGTCAATTGACTCTAGTTTATTTGACTTGCCTTAAGCCCAGAAAAACCCAGGGACTAATTTTTATTGATTGGAATAACTCATCAGAGAAAGAAGCTATTTAGATTTCTTTGGTATCTGATGTTGGCATAAAATAGAAATGATTTCTCCTTTGAAATCCTTTCTGGAAGACATCATACTTAGAAAGTTGTTAAGATTTCCATCATTGAAAATACTCTGAAGGGTCACACTCCAAGGATGATGCCACTGAACTTTTCATTTTTATTTCTCAAGATTCTTCAGCCTTCATTGAAAAGGAACAGAGAAATGACAGCTTCTGTTTATTGAACAATAGCAGTAATATAGAGCCAGACATTCCACTTAATGCTTCATTTTCATTATTTCATTTAATCTGCACAATCAAATCTGCAAATGAGGGATTACTGTCCTCTCAGTTTCCAGAGGAGAGGGTTGAAATCTAGAGATTAGATAGTTTTTTCAAGAGACAATCATTGCTTGAATATGGAATGATTTAATACCAAAGTCACTTAAGTGCTCTCTTTACTGCCCCACCTAATCCAAACTGCTGCTGCAGCATCTGGTTCAGATTCTCACATAGATTATCATCAAAATGCTGGTTTATGGTCCAGCACTTCTACCAGGATCTCTCAGATCTCAGACTCCTCTCAATCTGCATAGATTAAAGGAGTCAAAACCATCTACCCAGTGAAACCTGCATATTGTGCTCTGTCACCATGAACGGTGATTATCTTGACAAGGAGGTGCTTCCAAAATGAATAATGGTCTTCTCTGGTTTCCAGAACCATGAGTTGGAGAAAGGTCAGAGGTTTGGCAGTGGTTTGTGGGCATGAGATTTCCCCGATGGAAGGCCTCTGTAGTCACAGACCAGTTATTTTGTAGCACAGGTGCTTGGTGATGATGCAAATGCAAGCTGCTGGGTCAGAGGCCAGACTGGTCCCTAATAGCTGGAGTCATATGACTGATGGTGGGAGATGCTGCTCAGCCACAAACCTTGCTTGTGGCTGGAAATTTTAGGGGTAGTGGTGGGTGCATTTGCAGACACTAGGCACCCATTTTACCTCTCTGTCGTCAAAAGAATTCTTAGTTTGATTCTCTGAGTATAAAACTTCGATGACCAGCCATTTACTGTGAGGACAGAGAGAAGTGCTGCTGAGATGCTGCAAAGGGATTTTATGTTCTTTAGTAGGTCTCCATCACATCCTCAAAGTCAGAAAAACATGTGCATGATGAACCCAGACTCAGACCTCAGCTCCCAGAATGGAAAATTCTTACCAAGGCAGTAGGCAGTGAGATTTAAGCCACACTAATAAGCAAATGTGTAGAAAAAAATCTGACATTCATGAGAAGTGAAAATGAGGCAGTTTGCACCTCCGAGGGGAGCCTTAACGGTGAGCTGGAGAGTTCAGCGTGGCTGCACTGGCTGTACAGGTTTGCAGAGCTGAGAGCAATCACTTAATGATTGAAGAAAGCATCCCCGGAGGCCTCCCTCCCAAAGCACTGACATTTTAGGAGATGGATGGGGCTGTCTTAGCATAAAGCAGATAACAGTCAGGCAGAGTCGGGTAAGGCAGAAGGCTTTGACATTGTCTTCTTCATGCCAAGAAGTTTCAACAACAGCTTTGATGCCAGTGCTTGATAATTATTGACTTCACATGATCATTTTCCCTCTGAAAAACAGAATTTTCTTAGCTTTTAATGAGACTCTATGGTAAGTTATAGGATAAGATTATCATGCAGACTGCATTTTCCCTCACAAAGTGAATGACTTAATTTTTTTCCCTCATTAAGAAATCCAACTAATAGAAACTCAAATTCCCCAAGATCCAAGAGAAAAAAATGACTGCAAGGTAAAAAATTAAGTTACTACTAATGGTTTGGTATGAGTATATCCCCCAGTCTTCAAGGCATATACAAACCTACATTTTAGCTTGAATATAACTAAAGAAACACTGTCTTATTACCACTTTGTTTCATTCCTCAGCAGGTCATACTACCTGGTTATCAATAGACTTTGAGCTACCTTTTCAAGGGTTCATAATAGTTCATTGTAAGGATGTGATTTTACCAGTCTGCTACTGAGAGGGAATTTTCAGTTGTTTCCAATTTTTGGTTATTACAAATAATTCTGGTAACTGTTTTTATCCAAAGTCATTGTGTACTTGTCCAAGAATTTTTGAAAGATAAATTCTTGGATGTGGACTTGCTGGGCTAGAGAATAGATTCCTTCTTCATGTTCTTAATTTTGACAAAATACCATATATGAATTTACCAACTTGCTCTGCTTTCAACAGTGTGATAGAGTGCTCTTTCTCTCAAATTACCTCAAATTTCTCTCAAATTCAAAATACCATGAATTCTGGGCATTATTCGTATTTGTTTATTGGATGGTGAAAAGGAACTTAGGCTTTAATTTGCATTTGTTTAATCAGTAGTAATTTGGACTCTGCTGTGATGTTCTTAATAGCCACAATGCATTTTTTTGGTGTGTTGTGTGAATTAAATATTTTCTAATGAGATACTTGTCTTTCACTAAGTGAATTATTAGAGATTTTAAAATGCATTAATAATATAAGCACATTGTCATATATTTTGCTCACAATTCAATCTCTTTGGGATAGCAGAAAATATACATAGATTTAGTTACCTAAATTCTGTGATCCTCTTAGCCCCCCAAACCCCACAGAATTTTTCATTATTGATACTATATTAGTTTCCTAGGGATGCCATAACAGAATATCACAAACTGGATGGCATAAAGCAATAAGAATGTATTCTCTGTCAGTTCTGGAGCCTATAAAGCTGAAACCAAGGTGTTGGCAGGGCCATACTCCCTTGGAAGATTCCAGGGGAGAATCCTTCCTTTCCTGTTCTAGTTTCTGGTAGCCCCAGGAGTTCCTTGGCTTGTAGATACATCATTATAATCTCTAATTCCTTCACAAGGCATTCTTCCTCCTCTTCTGTTAAGTAGATGATGGATAAGGACACACTTCATCTTTTTAAAAAATTTTACATTCTTTTGTATATTCCCTTCCATTATGGTTTATCTCAGGATATTGAATATAGTTACCTGTGCTATACATTAGGACATTGTTTCAGTTCAGTTCAGTCACTCAGACATGTCTGACTCTTTGCAACCCCTTGGACTGCAGCACGCTAGGCCTCCCTGTCCATCACCACCTCCAGAGTTCACTCAAACTCATGTCCATTGAATCGGTGATGCCATCCAACCATCTCATCCTCTGTCATCCCCTTCTCCTACTGCCTTCAATCTCTCCCAGCATCAGGGTCTTTTCCAATGAGTCAACTCTTCGCATGAGGTGGCCAAAGTTTTGGAGTTTCAGCTTCAGCATCAGTCCTTCCAATGAATATTCAGGACTGATTTCCTTTAGGATGGACTGGCTGGCTCTCCTTGCAGTCCAAGGGACTCTCAAGATTCTTCTCCAACACCACAGTTCAAAAGCATCAATTCTTCGGCACTCAGCTTTCTTTATAGTCCAACTCTCACATCCATTCATAACTACTGGAAAAACCATAGCCTTGACTAGATGGACCTTTGTTGACAAAGTAATATCTCTGCTTTTTATAATGCTGTCTAGGTTAGCCACAGCCTCTCTTCCAAGGAGTAAGCGTCTTTTAATTTCATGGCTGCAGTCACCATCTGCAGTGATTTTGGAGCCCCCCAAAATAAAGTCTGCCCCTGTTTCCACTGTTTCCCCATCTATTTGCCATGAAGTGATGGGACCAGATGCTGTGATCTTAGTTTTCTGACTGCTGAATTTTAAGTCAACTTTTTCACTCTCCTTTTTCACTTCCATCAAGAGGCTCTTTAGCTCTTTGCTTTCTGCCATAATGGTGGTGTCATCTGCATATCTGAGGCTATTGATATTCTCCCGGCAATCTTGATTCCAGCTTGTCTTTCATCCAGCCCAGCGTTTCTCATGATGTACTCTTCATATAAGTTAAATAAGCAGGGTGACAATATACAGCCTTAACGTCCTACTTTCCCTATTTGGAACCAGTCTGTTGTTCCATGTCCAGTTCTAACTGTTGCTTCCTGACCTGCATACAGATTTCTCAAGAGGCAGGTCAGGTGGTCTGGTATTCCCATCTCTTCAAGAATTTTCCACAGTTTGTTGTGATCCACTCAGCCAAAGGCTTTGGCATAGTCAATAAAGCAGAAATAGATGTTTTTCTGGACTCTCTTGCTTTTTTGATGATCCAGTGGATGTTGGCAATTTGATCTCTGGTTCCTCTGCCTTTTCTAAATCCAGCTTGAATATCTGGAAGTTCACAGTTCATGTATTGTTGAAGCCTGACCTTGTTTACACATTATAAATGCAATAGTTTACATCTACTAACACCAAACTTCCAGTCCATCCCTCTCCCTCCCTGTTCCTGCTTGGCAATGGTAAGTCTGTTCTCTATGTCTGTTAGTCTGTTTTGTAGATAGACTCATTTAAGCCATATTTTAGATTCCACATATAAGTGATATCATATGATATCTTTCTCTTTCTGACTTACTTTACTTAGATGATAATCTCTAGTTCCTTCCATATTGCTGCAAATGGCATTATTTCACTCTTTTTATGACTGGATAGTATTCCTGAAAGTTAAGATAGTCCTAAACTGAAAGTTAGGATAGTCCTATATCACATGTATATACTATATCTTTTTTATCCACTAATCTGTCTGTAGATGTTTAGGTTGCTTCCGTGTCTTGGATCTTGTGAAGAGTGCTGCAGTGAACATAGAAGTACATGTGTCTTTTTGAATTATAGGTTTGTCCAGGTAAATGTAGGGGCCTCCTCATCTTAACTTGATTACATGTGTAGACCCTATTTCCAAATAAGATCACATTCACAGATATCAGGGGTTAGGACTTCAGCATATGTTTTGGGGGGACATGCAACCCACAACAACCCCCATCATGAAGTATCTGCTGTCACCAACAAATTATAAATGTTTTAAGGACTGGGAGTCAGTCAGCTTTGTTGTGTCTTTGTGTCTTTCTTGTGTGGACAGTGTCTCATAGGTAGTGGGCACTCAGCAAAGATTTCTTGAAAGAAAGAATTTGAGTTTTAGGACTATCTTAACTTTCAGACATTAAAAAAATGTGTGCACAGAACACAAGATACAAGATTCCTTCTTTTATTTAAATTTTCATGTAACAATTCACAATGTAAATACAAACTCAAGTGGAGAGGATGGGGTTGTCTGGAGAGGGAGTGGACCAGCTCTGGATTCACTTAAGCCAAAGTATGTGCTTTAGTTCTGTAGCATCTGCCCTGAAAATGAATCTTTGAGAAAATGCAGACAAGCACCAAGAATAAAACCATTTGATATTGTGACCAGAGTTATTTGATTGGATTAAACAGAAAATAATATACCAGGACCTTTAAAATTCCAAATTTCTTTTTTCTTTATATAGTGAAGTATGATTGAAAATTTATTTCACAGGGCAAAGGAGCCTCACTTAGCAAATAAAGGCCAGAATTTGCTCCAGAAACTAACTTTCTAAATTACTTTTCAGACTCATTTCAAAAAATAATTTCCATTTATACAAAACTAACAGCCTCCAAATTATGCTGCAGAATTCCAACATCTAAGCTTTTTTAACTAATTCATCTCTTGTGAAGGATTTATTTAACAAAGTTAATTTTTTTTAAATCAAGAGATTCCTCTATGAGTTTATATATTTCACTACAATGCCTCCCTTCTCTCACCAGTATCACCAAAGCCAGGCAAATGCCAGGACAAGGTCTAGAATATTCTCTAGTTTTACTTTACTTTAGTGGTCATAGTCCCAGTTCCAAAGCCATGGTTAAGTGTTTAAAGACCTAATGTACAGCCACAGAGATGAAGTATTTCAATTAGAGCAGAAGCAACATTTTTATCGGGTACATTGTTATCTGTACTCACACAGATGTGGTCTAAATGTAAGCTGAGCACCAAAGCCATTATTCAGATATGCCTGATGCCAGCTCCATAGAAAGATGACTCAGGTTCTAGCACATTTGCAAAGGTATAAAAGTTCTGGGTCATGTGATTCATTAGGGACAATGGAGGAATCACACAAAGGTGATTTTTGCTTATTTGCCAGTCTATAGAATTAAACTTGTGCCTTCATTGGAATCTGGAAAAATTAAGCTCAATGTGATATGCATAGGTACAGAATCAGCATAACTAAAGAACTTGTTCACTTGAGCAAATTTGTACACACCTGCACCAATGGGCTAAATATAAACACACTCCTCTGTAATTCTTCTATCAAGATGATTGCTTCAGCAAAGCAAATAAGTGGAATCTGTGCAAGGTCTGGGCTTGACTATGCTTTATGAAATTAGTGAAACATCCTCTTCTGAATGAGAAAGCATCAATCTTCCTGTTATTGAGAAAGAATGGTGGGGAATAGATGATTTAAAAATACTATAAAATGTCTATCCTCCATTAACACAGAGGAATAAACATTTGATTACAGGTATGGTCTTATGTACAAGGTGATAAGTGTGATTTTAAAAGGGTGAGTTGTCAAGGAAGAGGAGCCTTTTCTAGATACCTTAGGAGTCAAGGAAAGGCTCAGTGGCAAGAAAGCAGTGTTATCTGCACCTTTAAAGGTCATGCAGGGTTTTTGAACACTGGTTGCTTGTTAGAATCTCCTGGAGGTACTTAGAAAAGCACTGATGTCTGGGTCTCATCCCAAACTAATTACAACCCAAGATGGGCGCTCAGGCAGGGTATTTTTTAAGTATCCCTGGTGATTCTGATTTGCAGCTAGAGTTAAGACCTACTGGACTTTTGTGTACTCATAAAGAAAAGTTTGGTCTACACCAAAGTCCAACATGTATCTATTTAGAACATTTAAAAATTAAATATTTATTTATAACCCAGTATACTTAAACATAGGGCTTCCCAGGTGGTGCTAGTGGTAAAGAACCCACCTGCTAATGCAGGCGATGTAAGATGCAGGTTCAATCCCTGGGTCAGGAAGACCCCCTGGAAGACGGCATGGCAACTTACTCCAGTATTTTTGCCTGGGGAATCCCATGGACAGAGGAGCCTGGTGGGCTATAGTCCATGGGGTCACAAAGAGTTGGACATGACTGAAGTGACTTAGCATGCATACATATTTAAACACAGACACCATTAACAGTTATTTCTATGTCAAGTATTAACTATAGATAATTCTAAAATATTTTATAAATAATCATCTTTCTCTGTTAACACTTCCAATAAATAGTAAAATGTTTAAGAGATGAAAATAGTTTTTAAAGAAGACATTTTAATTATCCGTAGGAAATTTGAAGACTGTATCATCAGAGTGTAAAGGTCCTTTAAGTTGTGAGATGCATAGGGCAAGTAGTGTTCTTCCTAACCTGGAGATCTGGAGATCTTTTTAGATATTAAATATCTTCTTTCATTAAAAAAGAAAGAAAAATTTTCTCAGGCCAAAATTTAAAATAAAGGCATTTGGAAATTCATGTATATTTTCTAGACTATCTCCTTTAATAATGTACCTTTCAAAAACCCCAACAAACATCTCTACAAGTACCTACAATTCTAGTATCCCTAGAGGAAAAATTGTTTTTCAACTAATTGTAATTGTTGAATTCTAGGGTAAAGGTGTTTTTGAAAATTTCACAACTCTGCATAAAGAACTTTGAGAAGGTTGGAAGTGAGGAAGAAGAGAGACAGGGAGGAAGGTGAGGAGGGCTCAGGGGGAGGAATATAAAAGCCCCAGATGTGTCCCTTTGGTTATTTCCTGCTTCTGCGGGAAGCAGGTTATCATAGTTGTACTTGAGGGTTTACTCTGTGGGCAGAGTTGAGACAAATTTTGCAATTCATAATCGCAGAACCAGAGCAGCAGATGAGGGCCAGGGCACAAAGGTTCCCATTTTCCATTTGGTGTTTGTGAGTCTCAGCGGTAATAAAATCTGATGACAAAAGACCCTGAGAAGAGGAGCTTGCTTTCTTTGTTTTTAGCACATTAGTAACATCTGCAGACACAGAGGGAAAGTTTAGAAGCATTAGAGAAATGAGACAAAGGTTACAATGAGCATTTTTTTTTTTTTTCCGATAAAGAATTTGAGAAAGTCAAGGATAACTAAAAGTGAGAGGAAACCCAGATGAAGAGATGTTACCAATGATTCTGAAGAATTTCGGGAAGCACCCAATAATGTGATAGTCAAAACATCAGTCACAGTGAAGGGGTAATTAGGCTGTTTAAACTTAGAATGTTCTCCAATATCACTGAGACAAATGAGAAACAAACAAACCTGCAAATAAACCTAAGACTGAACAGCACTTAAACAAACAATCAGGCCGATATTTCTCCAGTGAAGAGTTCAGCTAGAAAAAGAACTATGTTTCTCAAGCGGCAGCTTTCATAATGTTATAGGGCATTTTAAATCAAGTTCAATGACTGTTGTGCTTAAAGCTTTTTAATTCTAGCCCAAAGTATTAGGCTGAATGTTTCTCTCCTTGTTTGATGCCAAGAACAAGATGTAGGAACCAGTTAAACTGCACAGTCCATCCTTTGTCCCTGCAAACTTCAATCTGATCCAGAAAATACTTTTTAGCATCCTCCTCGCTCTTCCCTACTGTTAGGGCATCCCGAATGTATTCGATATCTTCTTTGCTGGTTAACTGG
Organism: Muntiacus reevesi; assembly: GCF_963930625.1. Taxonomy (NCBI): domain Eukaryota; kingdom Metazoa; phylum Chordata; class Mammalia; order Artiodactyla; family Cervidae; genus Muntiacus; species Muntiacus reevesi. The sequence continues at coordinate 45,591,255 of NC_089254.1, read as the reverse complement.
GGCATTCCTGTCATCAACATCATGGAGAACAGAATGATCAGTAGATTTGTGTGATGACGAAGGGCTAGGTAAGCCTTGACACACACATCCTGGATAAAGGAAAAGAAAAAGCTATTAACTGTTGTTACAGTAACAAAGTAGGATAAGGACAAGCAGACTGTTTTGGAATTTACATGGCATTATCCTGTCCCGGTGAGAAAATCATCACAAGCAAGGCAGTCCCTTGCCTCAGATGAAAAACACTTGACAAGAACATAGATCGCTTTTACAGTCTCTGAAGTACTGTAGAATGTTTACAAACACCTAGGGTATGCTCAAAGAAAACTGATACAGAAAGTTTCATCTTATTTCTTACTCTATCTCTTCGATGTCTTTCCTAGGGAAAGAGATTGGGACATTTCTAGGGAATTGAGGGTGGACATTTCTGTAGTCTCTGAAGAGGAATGAGCCAGTTTTTGAACACTATACTGGAATCAATTAAGTTTTTGTAAGCGTAAATAATATTTGCTAAGCGCTAATGGAATCCAAAGAAGAGATGGAAACATGGTTTTTGAGATTTAGCTAGTTTTCTTCTTTATTTCCCGATGTGTCCTATTTTAAGAAAACAGATGAATTAGCTTTTCATTGTCTGACTCTCAAAACTGTTGAATGACATTTGGAAATTTAATATAAACTCTGAATACTGAGAGAGAGAGAGAGTTTATGACAACGACACAGCTGCTGCCTCCTCTGAAAGCCTTAGAGTGGGTGACACAGGTGATTTAAACTCACTTCTGAAGCAGCAGGCATGTGCATGTCGAATTGTTCCAATGTGAAGAACAGCTACAAAGTTCCCAACTTTACAACATGAGGATAGCCCAATCTTTATATCATAATTTGACAAAGATGGGGTGTTAAAGAAAACTGAAAGGAATGATTATGGGCTTAAAAATTTTAAATAAAATACTGGGTAAAGTGTTGAGAGACTAACACTCCATAGCCAACTAGGGTTTATCACAAAATAGCAAGGTAGTTCATCATAAGGTACTGGGATAAAATCCACTTTTGAGTTTTATAAAAGTAACATGTAACTTAATATATAATGAACATGTAATAATGTGAAGAATTATATGAAATTACCAGTCAAGACCATTTTGAATAATGAGTTGGGGGAAAAGAAATGCATAAAATTAGAAAGTTGAAGGTAAAATCATTAGTAATTACAAATAACAATTGTCTTCCTGGAACATTGACAGAGGGAAGAACTAAAATACTATTGAAACTAGTTTTTATTAAACTAACTTTTAATGAAATTAATAAATAGAATGCTATAAGTAGAAGCTACCAGTTAGAAAGTAAAGAGAAAAGACATTTTGCGAATAATGGTAACAACCCCCCGTGATTTCTAAGGTAAATACCTACACCAAAACCACGCAGAACTCATTTTTTAAAACTGTAGAAATTCACTGAAGCATGTAAAAGAAAACTTGAATATGTGAAGTGTCAAGGTATGTTCCTCACTGATAAAAGTGGTTATTATAAAGATAAATGTTCTCAGATCAATATATAAATATAATGAAATTGAATAAAAATTCTTATTAGATATTTAAACTCAGATAAGCTTTTAAGTTTGTCTGGAATAATTAGGGCCTGAGACAACATTTAGAGAAAGTATAGTAACAAAAAACAGTGCGTGCTATTAAAGCACATTATAAGGTTATGATATTTGTAACTGTGTCTATTCTGTTCCAAAAAAGATAATAAATTTTGTGAAACAGTAGGGAAAGTTCAGAGATATCTAACTTTAAATATTATATATTACTTAGTAAACATAAAATAAAGGCTACTTCTCAGATTAGTAGGGGAAATATCTATTATTTATCAATGGGTCTGGTACAATTGCCTTACAATTTGGAGTGGGGCAGAAATAAAGTTGATTCCATATGATATACCAAAACAAATTCCAAAGGACTTAAACATTTAAATATGAGAAGGGGAGACTTCTCTGGTGGTCCAGTGGCTAAAACACCATGCTCTCAATGTCGAGGATCTGGTTTCGATCCCTGGTCAGAAAAGTAGGTCCACATGCTGCAGCTAGAGTTTGAATGCCACAACTACAAGATTCCACAATCTACAGTGAAGACTGAAGATCCTGCATGCCACAACTAAGACCCAGCACAGTCAAGTAAAAAAATATTTTTTAAAAAAGTAAAATTTGAAAAAAATGTAAGAAGGGAAAATATTATTTAAATAATCAGAAGGTGAGAAAGGAAGGACTTCAAGAAGATGATTTCCAAGGTGGAATCCAAATGGAAGATGGAGAGATTATGGAAACTTCAAATTTTTGAGGAAAAAAAGCTATAAACAATATTAAAAGAGGGATATTAAAACAAAAATCATATTTGCAAATGACAGATCGCTTCTCTATTCCTAGCCTCCCCCCCTACCCCCGTAATTCTTACAAAACAGTAAGAAAGAGACAAAGTGTTGGCTAGAAATGTAGGCCAAGGTTGCAGTAGATCATGCATGCATGCTCAGTTATTTCCGTCATGTCTGACTCTTCACAACATGGTCTGTAGCCCGCCAGGATCTTTTGTTCATGGAATTCTCCAGGCAAGAATACTGGAGGGGGTTGCCATGCCCTCCTCCAGGGGATCTTCCCAGCCCAAGAACTGAACCTGCATCTCTTATGTCTCCTGCATGAGGGTTCTTTATCACTAGTGCCACTCTGGAGGACCACAGTACTGCAAGATGCAAAGTCAGATAATAAACATTTGAAAAAACCATGCGACTTCATTAGTCCATCAAATAAATGTAACTTAAGATGAGGTGGAAACATTCACCTACCAAACTGAAAAGTCTTTTTTTGAATTTTTAAGGATAATATTCAATGTTCTCTTTCATAAGCTGATACTAGATGGGAATGGTTATACTTTCACTAGCAGACAACTTGCTAACATGTATCAAAAGCTTTAAAATACTTATAAATGTTATAAAACTTAATTGTGATGGTTACATAACTGATACATTTGTCAAAATTCATAGAATTGTACACCTAAAAAGACTGAATTCTGTTCTCTCAATTATGTTTCAGTAAAAACTTGACTTAAAAAATGTCAGCATCTTTTTACTTAGCAATTTCCAAGCTAGGAATTTACCCTAAAATGTTTTTGTTAATATTGCAGGGATTTATCTATAAGGATTTTCATTAGAACATTATTTAATATTGTAGAAACTTGAAAGCAACCTAAATATCCAACACTTGGAGGTTGATAGGAAGTGTTTGGGAAAGTTTCTGTGAATCATGCTCTGAAACTACTAGAATGACTCTGTAGAAGGGTATATAACCATGTAAAAATGAGTTAAAAAGCAGGTACAGAGCAACACATACAGTATAATCCCATTTTGGTAAGTGGACACAAAATATTTACATAGGAAAAAAGAATGTAAGTTTACAGGCCAAAATGTTAGTAGTGATTTTTCCTTTTGCCTTTAGACATGATCTTGTCTGTGTCGCCTGAATGGGGCAATGTAACTGCAATGATAGTGGGGGTCAGGCCTCTGTCATTCTGTATGTCAAGGCTGGATTGTGTATATATCACCCTGTCCAGATACAAAATCCCATGGACTCTTCTGGCATTTTTGAAGTCAGACAATATGTATCAAATGCCCAGCATAGAGGCTGGCCTATTGGGAGGATTCAATAAATGTTCGTTCTCTCCCTTCCCTACCTGGAGGGGAGAGCAACTCTGCATCTCCCCTCTGCTTAGCCATCACAAAGCAGGAGACCCACAGACCCACGGCACTGTCGGGGCCGTTCCTGGCGTGGCCCAGCCATCACCTTGCCCTGGAAGCGGCCCTGGTGCATTAGCACTCTTGCATTCTTAATGACTCCACTTACGGCTGGAAATCATTGTCTTTTGCTCATCCCTAGGACCCACTGCGGAGAAGGCAATGGCAACCCACTCCAGTACTCTTGCCTGGAAAATCCCATGGACGGAGAAGCCTGGTAGGCTGCAGTCCATGGGATCGCTAAGAGTCGGACACGACTGAGTGATTTCACTTTCACTTTTCCTTTCATGCATTGGAGAAGGAAATGGCAACCCACTCCAATGTTCTTTACTGGAGAATCCCAGGGAAGGGGGAGCCGTCTATGGGGTTGCACAGAGTCGGACACCACTGAAGCGACTTAGCAGCAGCAGCAGCAGGACCCACTGACATCTCTCTCATCTCTTGGTAATGATACAGGCTAGAAGCAGACTTCACCCAGGGCCACAGTCTTGTTAATGTGCCAACTTGCACAGACTTCACAAGGGCGGAGATGAGGATACCTTCTGATTTTTAATTAGGTGACGTTCTGATTTTTAATCATCTTCTAGCTTTCTGTACATGGAGGGCTCTGGGCAAACCCCCTGCTGTCTGAGCCCACTGTATGGTCAAACTCTTTAACAGAATAATTTTGAGGAGAAAAATAAATCTAGAATCAGGTTATTATAACACCAATCCATAGGTGCTCAGAAAATATTTAAGTGGCTATGCACCTATTCACTAATCATTGTAGCCACAGAGACACACATAGAGGAAAAAACTGTTCTGTTGCTCTCCAGAGTCATCTCTTCTATATGAGGACTTTCTGCTGGCTTGAATTTATTTAGTTAACTCTAATTTTCACAGGCAAGGGCCACTTCTGTAAGAAAGACCACACACCCCATATTGGTAAGACACAATGTCTAAGTTCTGACTGGTGGTGCAGACCTAGAGATGTGGTACAGATTTAATTATCCTTTGCTTAAAGATGTGAGGGGCAGTGGTTAAAAACACAGAGTCACACTTCACTGCTTGGATTGAACTCTTGACTTTATTACCGACAAGCTGTTTGTCATCAGAGAGGTTATTTAACCTCTCTGGACCTCAGTTTCCTCATCTCAGAATCCGAATAACAGTAACAATAACCCCATGCCATGCAGCTGTGGTGAGATTCAAGCGCTGTTGTAAGCGGTAGGCTATTACTGACAGGATGAGGTGCTGCCTGACTGAGCACACACTTCTCAGTGCTGAGGAGTTCACCTTGCCATCTAGGCCTGTCCAAAGTATCCCTCTGACAGCAGAGACCTAGGGGTGGGGTGAGCTGGGGAGATAAGCGCCACTCCCACCAGTGTCGATGGAGGGGGAGTCTTGGTCCCGGCCCCCGAGGTGGGCAGGACAACGGAAGCCTATGGCACCCAGCTACATCTATAGGAGGTTCTCTAGCCAGCAGGGGCTCCGATGGACACTCGTTCCTTCCACCCAAACCCCAGGGGTTTGAGTTTAGACTCAGATGAAGGGTCTGTCCCAGCGTCCTGACCATGCTGTCTCAGCACAAGCCTCTGGTTTGAGCAGCTGTGAGGATGTGGCTTGGGGGAACTCAGGAGGAAGCACAGAATGCAGAAATTGCTGGCTGTAGCAACAGAATTGTCCCTTGTGCCAGGACTGGGGGGCACCGACCTCAGGCATCCTCATTCTATCCTTCTCAGCTGTCGGTTGAGGCTTTGTACTACTGAGCGGAGGAGAAGGGGGAAGGGAAGACCCTGATTTGGAGGACTTGGTTTAAGGCACTTCTTAACAAGGGTGAGCCCGGGGAACAGTGTAACATTATTACTGTCATTGGCTGGACCACTACTCATGAATAAGTAGATTGAGCCTACATAGTACATCTGCTCTTTATTTCAGAGTTGATTCAAATAACTTCACTGACAATATCCTGAACCAAAAGAAAGATTCCTTTACAGAGCTACCCTTCTTGTAAGTCTTAGGAACAAATGAATTCATAACCATTTATTTCATGGTCAACACTTTGACTTGATTCAGCATCAACTTACCAGTTTACTGTGCTGAAAACAAAGTCCTTTCTATGCATAATCTATTAATTTTTTAACCACCAGTGAGCTATGGCTGCTTAAATGGTCCAACGTCATGTGAAATCGTTCTACTTTTTCTTAAAACCAAATGCCTCCATTCTCAACTAGAAACAAAGAGGAAGTAAAATACTACTGTACACAGCCACAGGAATGAGGAAGTAACTTCAGGGCCATAAAACAGAAACTCCAGAAAAAGAATTTAGTGCTGAGAGGAGAGGGAAAAATAACACTCACAAATATTCATCAATGAGACAGAAATGCTCTCACCCACCTACTTTTCCTAATTAGTAATGTGGCCTCTGTTTTATTAGAGGAAGGAGACAATGGGGAAAATGATATTTCTTTTAAAGTGGATTTCATTTCTTAAAATAAAAATAAATCACTTGACTCAGCAATGCCTTTAGAAGTTATTTTGGCAAAACAGAGAGTGTCACTAATTAGCAGACCTAACAATGTAGGAATCTGGTAAATCTGAAAGAAGAGTGTGTCCAACTCTTTGCTGTGCATTTGCGGAGTTTGACTCAGGATGGTTGTAAGGAAATAGAAATGATTCCCAGACTAGCTCTGTCTACCAGGGGAAGGGCTGTACTGCCTTCTTCTCAAGTACTTGGTTAGGCATTCATTAGAAATCTAAAGGTTACAATTAAACTGTTCTATTTTAAATATTCTAAACAGACTGTATGTAGGGGTGTGTGCGTGTGTGTATTTGTCTTTTAGCTTTGTTCCAAAAGAGGGTTGAAGGTGGATTATTTAGATACATAAGAGTCACAATAACATTAATTAGAAGCGGGTAGTAAAAGCAAAGGGGATAACACGGGAAATGAGCCACAATGGGTTTGGAAAAGAGACTAATTTAAAACTATATATCACAGATCCTACAGACTTGCTAAGGGCAGCCTTCAAATAAATCTTCAGTCAAAAGGAAAGGTGAATCTGTTACTTCATCCAAAGTTCAGAATATTAAAAAAAATATATCTATTTGTTTAGGAGAAACACAGCTTTTCTGCAGACCAAGACCTGATAGAACTTTTGCAAGAGGATCTTTATAAGGAGTTTACTTTGTAACATGGTGAATAATGTTCTCGATAATATTCTGTTGGTAGACAAAACAGTTCTCTAAGAGAAACTAAACACAGAGAAGGATGCCAGTTGGAAGGTTACTCTTGATAAATGTTTAGAAGTAACAGGGGTCTGATCTTAGGAACGGAGTGACATCGCATGCTGGTGGATTAATGCACAAATCCAAACCAAGGCCACCTCTCCAGTCTTGTATTCCTATCTTTTCCAGAAAAATGATAAAATTCAGCAAAGCTTATCTTAAGTTCCAGCAATTCTACAAGCCCGTGCAAGCCTGTATCTGGCAGAGAAGTCACACCAACATATTCCAGCTCCTACTCATGGCTGATGCAAACCCTTCTCTGAGGGCATATTCCCATGGAGAGCATGAAGAAAGGGTGAAACGTCAGGCTTCAGACCTGGGTGGAGGAGGCTGAGCTCCATGTCATTAGTGGGCCAGGGTGCAAATCCTGAGAGGATGCAGATCGTTTATCAACTCGGTATAGTATAAGCAATTCAATAGATAAACTCATCTCACTGTTGAGCTATAATAGGTCTTGATCACATTAATTTGTGATAAATCAATTGAGCTCCAAGTGGTTTCTTTGCTTGTCTCTCTACCTCCCAATCCAGCCAATTCACTGTTTCAAATTGGACACAAAGTTCCCTTCTTGACTCAAATTCTGCTATATTCTCCCACATATACCTAGGTTCGACCCATTCCAGACAACTACTTTTTGTTCACAAAATATTGATACTAAATAATAACTCCATGCCCTTTCTCATGTTCTTCTTTCTCCCTGATTGTTCCTTCCCCTCCCTTCATCTGCTTGACAAAATACAAGTGAACTCAGATAAGGCCTCAGATAAAGCACTCCCTTCATTGCTGCACCCCTCTTCTACCCCCCAGGGCAGGAGTCGTTGCTCCCTCTGCAAACCACGGGTAAAACCCTCAGCCTCAGAGCTGTGTGCGCGTCTCTTCTTCAGTGTGCTGGGCCGAACCTCTGCTCATGCCAGCTGGGCCCAGCCGTGCGGCCGCCACACCGCTAATAATCTGCCAGTGCATGATGAATGAATGCTTTCTGTGCCAAAGCCAAGTTCAGGGTGGGGCAAGACTCACTGCTTTAAAATTAGGGTGGAGATTTCCCTGGTGGTCCAGTGGTTACGACTTCACTTTCCAGTGTAGGGGGTGTGGGTTCAGTCCCTGTTCGGGAAGCCAAGATCCCACATGTCACATGGCCAAAAAGCCAAAACATAGAACAGAAACAATATTGTAACAAATTCGGTAAATATTTTTAAAAAAGGTCCACATCCAAAAAAACATAATAATAATCTTAAAAAATAATAAAATGAGGGTGAATCAGGGACCAATCATACATAAAGAGGGTTAAACTAAAGTTGCAAGCCCTCCCTGGACCTGGTACAGGTCCCAAAAGCGAGTCATGTGTTGAATGGGTGTATTCTCGTGGACCGGGAGAAATAGGGCCTGGTGAATCCAGCTGGATGGAGCAGGAGGCTGAGAAAGCCCGGCCTGGCAGGCAACAGGTATAGACAGTCAGAGGTGTAGACAAATGCAGGGGTCATCACACAAGGAAGGGAATGGGAGCCTAGGACTGGGGAGTGATGGTGAGGTGGCCTCAGTCCTCAGAGGAGTGTCGGATGCTGGGGTCTCTGTGGCTGCAGTCAGGGAGAGCACGTGACTCTCCATCAAGGCAGCAGCAGGAGGGAGCATGGTCCCAGTTCTAGAGGCAAGTAAACAGGCAGGGCTGACAGGTTAGTAGGAAAAGCTAAGGCTTTTCCTATAGTAGCCTGGGATCTGAGATGAGAGCAAGACCAGCAGAAATGGACTTTGAATAAAAGTTCCTAGGCATTGGAGCTAGGACTCTGTGTAGTGACTTGGTGCAGGGCTGAGCCTGATGGTTGAGGGGCCTGGGGATGCCCTGGCTTGGGGACAACACTGTCTGTGGAGGTGACACAGCAGGACCTCCTAGATTAAAGCAACACCATGAAGACTCCAGACCTCTCTCTTATCAAACCCTTTTGAAGAGTGACACCTAGGGGCAAGTGCCTTTTAAGTATGCTCATCACCACCCGTGTGTGAACTGTGCATGTGAAGAGGTTATCGGACTCCCCTGACTTCTTCAGCTCCATCTGACACACATTTGCTAAGTGCCTATTGTGTGCAAAGAACATCTTCAAAATGCTTGCCTCCACAAGGCCAAGTTTCATTCTCCTTGCAAACGATACTGAATGTACACTCTAGGTCTATACTGCATGTCCTATTGGCGTGACTACTGCCCTGATGGAGGTGGGGGGAAGTCATGTTTATGTCAGTGAGGAAATCTCTACAAACGTGATTAGGCATCAGATGACATTTACATGTCTGTATTATTTACCAAAGCATTACGTTTCATAATTAGGCTTACTTCCTCTCTGGATGTATGGTATTTAAAATGCATTGTAAAGGCTTATTAACTAACATCCAGGCAATGACAGCCTGTGAATCTGTGCCTGTCACCACTTCATAAACTCACTAAATACAATGAACTGTGGGGAAGGAAGAAACCTGAGGGGTTCCCTAGTCTCATCTAACCCCTCCTGGGGCAGAAATTGCTCCTCTACCAACTGGAACCACGTGCCTGATGCAGGTCAGACGTTGTCCTGCTGTGATGGGTCATCCGAAGGCAACAGGCAGGGGGCTGTGGCTGGGATAACACCAGGGACCTCATCTAGAAGGGCAGTGAAGGATATTCTAGGGAGGAGGCCCGAGCATGGGGCAGCTGAACTGGGGGGAAAAGCAGAGGTAGGCCTTCTTGACCCAGTGAGAGAAGGCAGGTGAGAGCCGTAGGGTAAGGCTGGAGGGGGGCAGGGTCTCTGAGGAACAGTGTCGGGCAGGGCAAGCTTAGATGTTTAGATTTAATTCAAAAGGAGATGAGAAGCCACTGAACAGTTTAAGGAAAGGGAGTAACACTGTGTCTGGTTCTTAGGTTCAGTTTTTAACCAAATTCTGATTCATTTGGTCTTGAAGGTGATAGTGGTTGAAATGGGACTAGAAGTCAGATCCAAACTCAAATTCAGCATTTTTCCAACTACAATGTTCTCTCCTCATTCTTTTCTTAATCCAAATGACAAAAGAGAAGTAAAAAGTTTGAAATATTTAAAGCTACAATGATATCATTGATGAAAGAACATATTTAGGTAAAAGACAAAATGCATAATAGAATAAAGGAAACAGTAGAAAGTTGAAATGCCAGGCTAGAAGAAGTACAGGCTAGAATCAAGAATGCCGGAAGAAATATTAATAACCTCAGATATGCAGATGACACCACCATTATGGCAGAAAGTGAAGAGGAACTAAAGAGCCTCTTGATGAAAGTGAAAGAGGAGAGTGAAAAAGCTGGCGTAAAACTCAACATTCTAAAAACTAAGATCATGGCATCTGGTCCCATCACTTCATGGCAAATAGATGGGCAACCAATGGAGACAGTGAGAGTCTTTATTTTCTTGGGCTCCAAAATCACTGTAGATGGTGACTGCAGCCATGAAATTAAAAGACACTTGCTCCTTGGAAGAAAAGCTATGGCTAACCTAGACAGCATATTAAAAAGCAGGGACATTACTTTGCCAACAAAGTTCTGTCTAGTCAAAGCTAGGGTTTTCCCAGTAGTCGGATGTAAGAGTTGGACCATAAAGTAGGTTGAACACCGAAGAATCGATGCTTTTGAACTGTGGTGTTGGAGAAGACTCTTGAGAGTCTCTTGGACTGCAAGGAGTTCAAATCAGTCAATCCTAAGGGAGATCAATCCTGAATATTTATTGGAAGAACTGATGCTGAAGCTGAAGCTCCAATACTTTGGTCACCTGATGCGAAGAACTGACTCACTGCAAAAAACTCTGATGCTGGGAAAGATTGAAGGCAGGAGAAGAAGGGGATGACAGAGGATGAGGTAGTTGAATGGCATCACTGATGCAATGGATATGAGTTTGAGCAAGCTTCAGGAGATGGTGGTGGACAGGGAAGCCTGGCGTGCTGCAGTCCATGGGGTCGCAAACAGTCGGACATGACCGAGTGACTGAACAACATCAGCTAAAATGCCGGCACTGTTGTTTTTGGAAGGTGGTATAGTGGGCAGCATTTTTTATCCTGATATTTTAAATATTTAATTGGCTTCTTTTTTTTAAGGAAACATTTGCTACTTTTAAAACTTAGGGGACTTCCCTGGTGGTCCACTGGTTAAGGCTCCACACTTCCAATGCAGGGGGCGTGGGTTCCATCCTGGGTTGGGGAACTAAGATCTCACATGCTATGTGATGGGACCAAAAAACAAAATTAAAATTTAGGAAAAAACCCCACATTCTTACATAAAGTAAATGGGAAGCCAAGTTTCATTTTCCAGGGATATCAGTGTATTTGTTTGGGAGTATGTTGTATAATTGTTCAGGGACATTTCAAACAAAATGATTCTCAAATACACCACCAGTGGGAAAATCATTGTGGTTTTTTTTTTTTTTTTTAAATCTCTTTAGTAAAGGAGAGTTATTTCCCCCTCTGCAGAAATGTATTGATCAAAATCATCATCATTGCAACATATCTGTTTAGCACCCTAAACAGGGTGCTACTGAAAGCAAACCAGATGATCTTGGGTTCAAGGAGTGGGCCTTGGTGTGTCTTATTACAGCTTGTTCCTGAACTCTGCCCTATTCTAGAAATGACTCATGAATCTGGTCCTAGGTTCGACCAGCTACTTCGGAAAGGAGAGGGGGTGGGACAGAGCCACACTTTCCTCTTTCAGTTCCCCTGACCCCGGTCCTCTCATTACGGACTCAGTAGGCTTTTCTGTCTTTGTGGAGCAGGCTCCCCTCACCCTTGACAAAAGTGGGTCAACTCTTTACGGTGATTTAAATGCGCTGCGTGCATTCATGAACCTTATCAACTCAAATTTAGTGGTTCACTGGAACCAAGGACACCTTTCCTTCAAAGAATAAATATATACGACGCTTCCTACCCAACCTAGAAATGGCAGCTTTGTCATACATGATCCTTGGATGGTCTTTAGAGAGTTGGAAGATGCTCCCCTCCCCTAGCTTTGCAGGACTTCATCTCAAAAAGGAGCACAAGATGAGAAACAGAAAATATTCTAGAAGGCTTAGTAGTATTTTTTAAAAAAAAAACCAACACAAACACAACTGTCAGCAGGTCTGAGTCAAATGATGAAAAAACTTGCTGCTCATCTTTGTCAAGCTGGAAATTTTAGCAATTCTGCATATGTAACATTGTATACATACATGTATAATACAAGTGTTTAGCCTTTTTCCTCTTGAGAGTGAGGAGGGAAAAAGGCGGGGAGACCAGCAGAGAAGAGGGCAGGCTGGGCAGGCAGAACAAGCAGAGCTCAACCCCCTACTTGCTCCTTAATAGGAACGATGCTATTTTTCATGTTTTCTATATTACAGTGCTGCTTGAGACCTCATTTCATAGAGGGCTTCTCATCCTAAAAGTGTTCAAAGTTTGAAGAGCTGCTGTTACACACGTGACAATGGACGCCTCGTTGACTGAGTCCCTGCTCTAGTCTGGGTCCTGAGCCAAACATTCTACATATTTCATGTAAATAATCCCTAAAAACCCTATTTGAGGTGGGTCTTAGAATTCCCACCCCACAGAGGTGGAAACCGAGGTTCTGAAAGGATTGTAATTTGTATTATATTCGTAGGTTTTAAGCCGCAGAGCCAAGATGCACACTAAAGTTGGTCTGCTCCAAAGCCCATCCTTTCAACCACAATGCCATGCTGATCTGCTTAAGGTTCATTTATAGGCACTTATAGAGTATGCCAGTCCTGTAAAGCAGTCACAGATAAATACAATAAAATTGACAAAGGTATGTTTTTGGCAGTACACATGCACCTAGAATGTTGCTTTAATGAAAGCAGTTCTAATGGCTCAAAAAACAAGCTTTCAGTCACAGAGGATGTAGAAACGCTTCCAGACTGGAGGGACAGGCTCCCTGCAAAGAATTGTTGCTTTGGGAGGAAGCGGTCCGGACAGGGAGTGAGCCTGTCTGTGGCCTCCCCAAACCCCAAGTCTTTTCATTAAAGAATATTTTGAAACTTAAAAATGACAACAAGGAAGACTAAAGGGGAAGTATTGCTGGGATTTGTGGGGTGATACGGGCACTGCAGGATGGGAATTTTGTCAACAGTAGTTCAGATGAGCAGTCATTTTAGGGACAACCCCTGGCCAGAAGGAAGAGAACATACATAGAGAAACATGGAGAGACTGTTGTCAAGACCCTCGTGTCTGTCTAGGTGTTTAAATGGCACTATTGCTGCTGTGTTTGTTCAAAGCAGATGAACCTCATCTCCAGGAGATGAGAAATGACTATTTATTATTTGCTGCTGTTGTTTAGTTTCTAAGTCATGTCCGACTCTTTTGCTACCCCACGGACTCTAGCCTGCCAGGCTCCTCTGTGCATGGAATTCTCCAGGCAAGAAAGCTAGAATGGGTTGCCGTTTCCTTCTCTAGGGGATCTTCCCAACCCAGGGATCGAACCAGCAGCTCCTGCACTGCAGGTGAATTCTTTACCACTGAGCCACCTGGGAAGCCCTAATGAGTATTTCCCTGCTCCCCCTTTAAATGGTAAAACTCTTCCAGGTTGTGTGTGTGTGTGTGTAACCATTTTTCCCTTCCAGAAAGCTGTCACAATATGTGATCTTTTTAACCTTAAAGAAAAACAACAAAGGAAACTATAAGTAAGGTGAAAAGACAGCCCTCAGATTGGGAGAAAATAATAGCAAATGAGGAAACAGACAAAGGATTAATCTCAAAAATATACAAGCAACTCCTGAAGCTCAATTCCAGAAAAATAAATGACCCAATCAAAAAATGGGCCAAAGAACTAAACAGACATTTCTCCAAAGAAGACATACAGATGGCTAACAAACACATGAAAAGATGCTCCACATCACTCATCATCAGAGAAATGCAAATCAAAACCACAATGAGGTACCATTACACGCCAGTCAGGATGGCTGCTATCCAAAAGTCTACAAGCAATAAATGCTGGAGAGGGTGTGGAGAAAAGGGAACCCTCTTACACTGTTGGTGGGAATGCAAACTAGTACAGCCACTATGGAAAACAGTGTGGAGATTTCTTAAAAAACTGGAAATAGAACTGCCATATGACCCAGCAATACCACTTCTGGGCATACACACTGAGGAATCTAGATCTGAAAGAGTCACGTGCACCCCAATGTTCATCGCAGCACTGTTTATAATAGCCAGGACATGGAAGCAACCCAGATGCCCATCAGCAGATGAATGGATAAGGAAGCTATGGTACATATACACCATGGAATATTACTCAGCCGTTAAAAAGAATTCATTTGAATCAGTTCTAATGAGATGGATGAAACTGGAGCCCATTATACAGAGTGAGGTGAGCCAGAAAGATAAAGAACATTACAGTATACTAACACATATATACGGAATTTAGAAAGATGGTAACAATGGCCCTATATGCAGGGCAGAAGAAGAGACGCAGAAGTACAGAACAGACTTTTGAACTCTGTGGGAGAAGGGGAGGGTGGGATGTTTCGAAAGAACAGCATGTATATTTTCTGTGGTGAAACAGACCACCAGCCCAGGTGGGAGGCATGAGTCAAGTGCTCGGGCCTGTTGGGCTGAGAAGATCCAGAGGAATCGGGTGGAGAGGGAGGTGGGATGGGAGACCGGGATGGGGAATTCGTGTAACTCTGTGGCTGATTCACATCAATGTATAACAAAACCCACTGAAAAATAAAAAAATTAAAAAAAAAAAAAAAAAAATAAATAAAAAAAAAAAAAAAAAAAGAAAAACAGGACTGAAATGTGTCAAATCCCTGGAAATAGTCTGCAATCCAGTTGAGTTTACACAGAAAAACACTATAAGTCCTAAGACCATCTGGCCACAGAGATCTCAGTTTCTCTGACGACACCCCTGGTGCTGTGGAAGGGGAAGTCCGGTAACCACCACATCGAAAATCAGCCAGGAGAACAAACAAGCACAGACAGGTTTCAAAACAATACATTCCAGTTCCTGTTCCCCTGAATGTCAAGGCCCATGGCATCTCCCAAGGTTAATATGAGCCTCAAGAAGACTTGGCAGAAGATTGGCATCTAGGACATGCTGAAATGCTGGATGCCAATCAAACCATGTTTCAAAGGTGTTGAGGGGGAGGCTGTTTAAAGGGAGCCTGAGACCAACATGCATATAAAGTAATCACTCGTTGCCTCTGCTGGTCTGGTTTGTGTTTTGATGGCTTTAAAACAGGTGTATTACAATAGTCATGACAACTTTTCTGAGTTCATTCACAGTTATTAAATTTGAAAGAGCAACCATTTTACTCCTTGGGTATTTGAAATACTATTTGATAGTCAAAAGTGGATGTAGACCAGGAAGGAATAAAAGAGAAAGTCAAATGTGGACACCTTTAGAGAGATGGGAGACCCACAGAGGAGTGGGTGGACAGGTGAGAGGGACAACCTGAAGCTCTTGCGACAACCTGTAATAGAGCTGACAAGGTTTCCAATGAGAGAAGGGACCTTCCTTTACAGAAAGAGACAAGTAAAAATTCCTTGTGCTATTAATAGTAACTGATAAATATACACCTGGAGCAAAAATCAAGAGAAGCTCACCATCATTGGTGAGTCCTAAAAAGATATGTAAAATCTGTATCTTCTAGGCAGCATCTTGATTAGGTAAATATTCAAAGGCTAAACCTGCCTGCCAGGAGTTCTTCCTAAAAGCCCTTTCTTCAGGGCCACATCATCCTGCTATATATCAATGGGACTATATTAACCAGTTCCATTGATGATGGAATACCCCTACTTGCTGTTTGGTTTTAGGAGGGGATGAGTGGGAAGCAGCATTTTGCACTTGGGGCAGGAACAGACGGGACTGGGAGGAGGTGGGGTTTGGGGGGCGGGGGGAGTCATGCGAGCAGCAAGAGGAGACGCAGAGCAAAGTGAGAGGTGAGGCTGCTGCACCATCTGGTCGGTGTTCCCAGCAGGCGATCAAGAGGGAAGCAATTACCTGAAATTTCTGGAAGTGTAGACTTGTCTTCTTTCCAGAAGTCCCCATCACAAACAGGAAATCTGGAGTTAGCACGAATGGCACTCTCTCTTTATTAATGCCCAGGAAACTTTTATAATTTCCAAGAATGTGCCCAAAGTCAATATGAAATAGATTTCCTTAAGAGAAAAAAAGTCTGACGTCATTATACCGGCAACGGCACTTGCAAACAACACCCTGGTCTGTTCATTTCTTGACATATTTTGCAGTTGACTGAAAATGAGCTATCTTGAGTGTGAGAGCTATTTTTACTCTCTGCTTGTGATATATTTTGTCTTAGCAGGTGTGTGCCGCAAGTAGCCACAAAGCACTCTTCGAAACACGCATAGTTTTGATATCCTTCTGATGTTCTTTAAATGACAGCCAAATACCATTACAAAAATTCTTGTCTCAGAACTATTCTTACAAATATAAATCCAAACTCTCTGGCATATATATGTCATCATTATGCCCAAGACTCTCTTACACCCTTTATGGAACTCAGGAGAGACAGATGTCTCACTCTTACAAATAAAACATTTGAATTTCCTTTGGGTCAGTTTCTACCACTGTCACTGTCACTGTCACCATCACACCTCCCTTCATTTCTTTTCATTTATTCAGCCCTCTGTCATCTGAATGGTCCATAAGTGCATTATCTCTTGATTCCCAAAGGTAATCAGCAATTTACCCCAATATGGTGTTTTTTGTTTTTTTTTTTTTCTTTTTCCCCAGGCTTCACTCTTACGTTGGAGCTTCCCTGGTGGCTCAGATGGTAAAGAATCAAACTTCTTAGAGAAAAATGTCATGGCATGCTGCCAATACTGACCACTGTTAGACAGTGAACCAGAAAGGGTGGGTAAGTTAGGAAGGCGCAGCATTTTAGATTTAAGTGCACTGGTGACTTTAAAAACATCTTATTTATTTGGTTGAGCAGCATGTGGGATCTTAGTTCCCCTACTTGGGATCAAACCTGTGCTCTCTGCATTGGAAGAATGGAATCCAACCACTGGACCCCTAGCAAATTCCCTTACTGGTGACTTTTTCATTGCTTCTCTGTACCATCTGACATTGTTGATCATATCCACCTTCCTAGCTTTCCAGCTACTGTCCAGCTTGTCCTTCTGAAGTCTCCTTTCCTGCATCTTTTTCCATTACTCCTGGGTCCCCCCTAGAGTGATCACAGCCTCTGTGTCTCTACACAATAATGACTTCTAGATCTGTGCTCCAACCTTAACTTCCATTTAAAAATTACTCTGTGCTGGGTGGGGGAGGGGAGGTGGGTAGGATGAGGCTGTGTAGTTAGTATTTAATGAGTTCCCATTAGGTAAGATGAAAAAGTTTTGGAGATGGAAGGTGGTGATGGTTGCACAGCAATGTGAGTGCAGTGAATGCCACCAAAATAGATGCTTAAAACTGGTTAAAATGGCAAATTTTATGTTAGGCTTATTTTACCATAATCAGAAAATATTACTCTATAATAAACAAAACTCACCTGTCTCTGAGATCATAATATTGTCATTGTGTCTGTCGCCTATCCCAAGAACAAAGGTTGCCACACAGTAGCCAGCACAGGAATAAACAAATCTCTCCACCGCTGCCTGAAACTAATTAAAATGCATCTGAATATTAGTTGTGTTCTAACTGCAAAGAGCAGCATGAATCTATTACAAAGGACTCCCCAAAAGATGCTATTATGGGAATCATTTTCAGGGAGCAAGTCAGGGGTACCTGGTTTCATTAAAGTTTCATCTTTGAGGTGCCAACCTTCTCCATTGCTCTCCTTACATTCTAGGTGAAGATACAGTGACTCACAGCATGAGAAGGAAACGACAGTCAAAGGACAACAGTAATGTAATCAAAGGGTTCACTGCCTCTCCATGCATCACTTGCCAGCAACAATCCAGACCCCATAATGATTCCTCCTTTGTTGGTGAACATATGTTTGCTTGTGACCACTTAAAGTATGCATGGGTTCACAAATCCACACGTATAACAGATTAATAAATGCTACTAATTATATTCCCTCCACCAAAAAGCTGCTACCCATGCAAACGAGAAGTGCTAATCCTGTATAGCAGAATTTTAACCAGCAGCCAAGCAGCCTAACCATACAGCTTGTGAAGGACTTGCACATGTACTTCCGAGGAATGAAAGTAGCATTTTCAACATCCCTAATTTACCATTTAGATTACGGTGCAGAGGTAAATTGCAAATTACTTTTTATGATCTGGAGTGTTTCCAGATCAGAAGGAGTTTGTCTGTGGTAACTAAATTTTTCCGCTGAACGACAAAAAATAGATGGTCCAAAAAAGTGCTAACAAATTATGTCCCAGAACCAAATTTTATGCAAAGCAGGTCTGATAATCAAGAGAAGCAAACGCTCAGTGAGATCTGAATGAGCGCCTCTGTTTTGCACAGATCTACTATGTCACCAGCATTTAAACCCCCATGAGCTCAGGAAGAAAGTGTTCCACAGTGTGTTAGGAAGCATGGCAATGCAGACCCTTTGAGAACGTGTCATTAGACTGCTGTATCTCACAATTTTTCAGGAGCCTTCAGAGTGGAGAGAAGCAGGAGCTTACCTTTTCTTCAATAGGGCATTTTTCTTTGAGCCAGTGACTCAGCACTTCATCTTTAAAGGCTCCCGTGTTGCCCACTGTGCTTTGCTGAATTTTAGCGATCGTTGTGGCATCTTTTACAATCTCAATCATTCCTGTGGGAAGATGCACAGATCTGATGTGAACTGGAGCCAAGCACCTGACCTAGAGGAAGAAAGGCTGTGTCTTTGTTCAGAGGTGGGCAGAGAGCTTTCTTAACCAGAAGGTTATTTTCCAGGTTCCTGCTGGTGGTTTCCTTATGAGGAAGAGAAAGAAAAGGAGGCGGATAGGGAAGTTGTGTGGGACCTGCTTTCAGTATCCATGAATGAAAAGAGGAAAGGGCTGGTTTTTGATAAGCAAAACCATTAATATGCCAAGCACATCTTTCTTCACTTGGCAACTTGTTCCTTTTTCTTTTTTAAATTCCACAGCCAAATGGGAAGGTTGTTCTCTACTTCTCAAATTGGAAACTGGAATAAAACTTTGTTTAATTGAAATTAAAATGTGAAATGTCTACAAAAGCACCTAAGAGGAGAGTATATAATAGCTTTGATAATGTGAAGTCAGGCTCATAAAACAAGTGGTAGATGTTTTCATCTACTTTTGAATGTTTTTGTGAGAGAGAAGTTTACTGTGCAATGAAAAGAGTGAAAGTTTAGAGAAGGGAACAAGTTCTTGTTAAAATAATTTCCATATGTAGTTACAAGGAATTAAATCATGCATTCATGTATTTTCAACATGTGCATATTAAACTGAGAGTAACATTCACTAGCCTTGGAACATCTTCCTTTTATATGGATTATGACTGTAATTTTTCATTTATTAAAGGCCTACACTGAAGGGATGACGGTCTTTAAAAATTTGGGCGGGACCATGTGGTATGCAGAATCTTAGTTCCCCAACCAGAGATTGAACTCGTGCCCCCTGAAATGGGAGTCTTAACCACTGGACCACCAGGGATGTCCCATGGGATGATGGCCTTTCGAATGAGCTGAGCAGTATATTCATCTCCCGAGGTCCCCACATACCTATTTTGTCACCAGTTGAAATGCAGCCATATGGCAGGAGGCACAGATCCAGAGATTCAGTCTCCCAAATGGACTCCATGATTCGTAGAATCTGGGCATCAAAACACAAAACCATTTCTCTTACAAATATATATTTCTCTTCTCCATTAAAAATGACAACAATCTTTTCTGGTAACACAAAATAGTGAAGTGAATGTAAAATATATAAGTAGTGAATGTACTTTTATTTGTCAATCTGGTACTCTAATGTTTCCCTTCCTTGGGAGCCTCAGTTTTGGCTCCTGAGTGGTACTTCGGAGAAGAGGAAAGTTGGATTTCTTTGGGGTAGGTTTCAGCCATGATTCATCTATTATTCCTAGTTATGTATATTTTGCCATAATAAATATAAGTTCTGTTCTAACATCTTTACACATTTTTATCCATAAGGCACTCTTGGGCTCCAACCAGGGCAGTTTGATAACTGACATTCATTGAGGTTGTTTTATGTTGATCCTTTGCATTAACCCTCTAGTGTGGGTATGAATATTATTCCCATTCTTTTTCAGATTCTTTTCCATTTTTTCTGTAGGTTATTACAGATACTGAGTAGAGTTCCCTGTGCTATAGAGTAGGTTCTTGTTTATCTATTTTATATATAGTAGTGTGTATCTGTTAATTCCAAACTCCTACCTTATCCCATCACACTTTCCCCTTTGGTAACCATAGTTTTGCTTTCTATATCTGTGAGTCTATTTCTGTTTTGTAAATAAGTTCATTTGTACCATATTTTTGATTCCATGGCTTGCCTATTTTAAATAAACCACATGACATCAGAAATTATGTTACTTCTACAGTATTGAACAACTAGGGTACAGCAAATATTACTTTACAAATCTGCAAAGCTAAAATTTATGTTTAAAAGTATGAAAATGATCAACATTGATACCTTCGTCATCCACCTTCTGTTCTAAAAATCTGTTCACTCTTGTTATGTAAACTGCATGAATTCTCCAATCATCTCCCTATTCATCTTCTCCCTCCATCCTATCAGATCATTTACTTGAATTTGTGTATGTGGATATATACCAAAGGTGATGTATGTAAAGAAAACATCTGTGAGTGTATGTTGTTCATTGTTCAGTCGCTAAATCATGTCCAACTCTTTGTGACCCCATGGACTGCAACTAGTCTTTCTGTTCTTCACTGTCTCCTGGAGTTTGCTCAAATTCGTGTCCATTGAGTGTGTAATGAATGAATGTGAATGAATCAATGAATGTCAATGAATGTGAATAAAGTGGATGCTTGGGGGTCAATGTATCTCTATTCCATGTTAACACACTAGGAATGGGGTGTATAGAAAAGAATGAGGGTGAGGGATGTGTTTCAGGTTATTTGGGAATGCTGGATATGCATCTTTTCAGGAGTGGACAGAACCATGAGGCTCACTAGATTCATATCTAACGGTCTGTGGCCATACTCCCCCAGTGAAAACTCTATTATTTTATCTTTGATCACTGTTCATTATACAAAATAGGAGAATGGAACAGGGTCAGTAGAAGGTACTTTTTTTACAACTAGTATAGACTTCTTTTTTTGAACAACTGAAAAAAAAAATCCTTAACAGCAGTATACCTGTAAAATAAGCATGTCTTGGCGTAGATCATCGCCGTGTTTAAAGATAATTCCAATTGTTTCATTTGATAGAGCTGTAGGGTCGGCACATTTAAACTCAAGCCACAGGGGTTTTTTCTTAGAGGCCATCACTTTACATTTTTCAATCTGTAAGAAAACAGCCACATATTTCCTACACACAATTGAAAACACATTGTGGAGACATACATCTTCCTGCAAAGCATCACCATAAACACCTAGGAAAAAGTTTTCAGTTGGAGAAGAATTTCAGTGATTTGGGTAAAAAGGCACATGGCATTTTCACCAAATCCAAAAATGCTAGTGAAACCAATTCACAACACGTAAGCCAGTGGTTCTCAAAGTGTGTTCCAAGGAAACCCAAGCATCTGTGGAGTGCTTAAGAGGCATGGCATATCCCATCTTCTGATATTATACTCTCAAAGGACTCTTGTACTTTTACGTCCCCTCTAACACAGAGCAATTTTGCTGTTATTTGTTTATATATTTAGCCTCATTCTAAGAATTAATTTGAAAAAAGAGTTCTGTTGCTACCATAGTGTCTAGACGTGGTTGTTGCAAAATTAGATGCAATCTAATCCTAGGCCAAATCTAACAAGACGAAATTTAACAGCAATAAATGAAACCCTTGCACTCAGATATTATACAATGCCTTTCCCCTCCAAAAAACCTACATAACATCAAAATGAATTCAAGGTGGGAGAAAGGTGATTTGGCAGCCACTCTTCCCAAATAGAAAATCTTAGGAGTTATAGCCAAGAGTGAATTCATTATGGATCAAAAATGTGATCTTAAAAAAATAAAATTAAAAAATGTGGTCTTAAAAGAAAAAAGCAAATGATATGAAGCTGTATTACTATATCATTATTCCTACCAAGTTCTAAGGTTTCCCCAGTGGCTAAGCAGTAAAGAATCCACTTGCAATGCAAGAGATGCAGATTTGATCCCTGGGTGGGGAAGATCCCTTGGAGGAGGGCACAGAAACCCACTCCCCTATTCTTGCCAGGAAAAACCCATGGGCAGAGGAGCCTGGCAAAGAGTCAGATAGGACTGAAGTGACTGAGCATGCACCAATTTCTAACTTCAAAAGGAGAGTAGGTAGTGTGTGCTTTTGCTAAAGAGCCAGCTTACTGCTGATTGTATATAAAATTAAACATGGATTAAAGACTTAAATATGAGAAAACTTTAGGAAAAAAATTTGTCACATTGAATTAGGAGGTGTTTCTCCACTTTGGCACTACTAACATTTTGGACTGGATAATTTTTTGTTTGTGGGGGTGGGGGGAGGCTGTCCTGTGTATTGTAGGATATTTAGCAGCATCTCTGGTCTCTGCCCACTGCATGCTGGTAGCACTGTTCCAGTTGGAACAATCAAAAATGTCTCCAGACATTACCAAACATCCCTTGGTGGAGGAGGTGGGGGTTCACCCCTGGTTGAAAATCAAGATGAAGCAAATATTTCTTAGGACACAAAATGTGTAAACCAAAAAAGAAAAAATGATAAGTTGAACTTAATCAGAATTAAAATCTTCTGCTCTTTGAAATACATTAATAAGAAAATGAAAAAGTAATCCATAGACTGGGAGAAAACATTTGTAAACTATATACCTGATAAAGGATTTGTATCCAGAATATATAAGTAACTCGTAAATAAGAGTAAAAAGGTAGCCCAAATTAAAAATGAATGGAAGATATGAAAAGATGCTTCTCAAAAAAAAAATGGAGAATAAACACATGATAAGATGCTCAACATCATTAGTGAAATGAAAATAAAAATAACATTGAAGTACTACTTCATACCCATTTGAATGGCTAAAATTAAAAAGATTGATTATAACAGAAACTACATATTGTATGATTCCACTTTGTGACATTCTAGAAGGGGCAAAATTTAATGATGGAAGAGAGATCTGTTATCCAGGATGGAGTACGGAAGGAGGAAAGGACTAATCACAGAGCGATATGAAAGAATTTTTTCTACAAATTTCTATTAAAACATTCTGTCTTGATTTTGTGATGGTTCAGTCACTTAGTCATGTCTGACTCTTTGCGACCCCATGGACTGCAGCATTCCAAGCTTCACTGTCCTTCACCAACGTCCAGAGCTTACTCAAACTCATGTCCATTGAGTCGGTGATGCCATCCAACCATCTCATACTCTGTCATCGCCTTCTCCTCCTGCCTTCAATCTTTCCCAGCATGAGGGTCTTTTCTAATGACTCAGCCCTTCACATCAGGTGGCCAAATAATTGGAAGTGGTGGTGATGGTTCTGTGGTTGTGTACATTTGGCAAAGCTCACTGAACTGTAAACTTGCAACAGATACATTTTATTGTATACAAATGGTTCCTCAAGAAAACTGACTTAAAATGGATGGGAGATTGCCCAGTGCTGAGGTTTTTAGTATACAGCAGTTGAGGAACGGCTTGACAGAAGCCCATCCAGGGACTTTCCAGCTTCCCTGTCTCTCTGTAAGTGTCAGCTTTTATCCACTAAGGCCTGGTGAAGCAGGCGTAGACATTGTCAAGACATGAAGACCACAGGGAGACATCAAGACGATACCTACCACCAGTGCGCCTGCCTTCAGTCCAGGGTCATATGGAACTCTAAAGCTTTGGGGGAGATTCAAATTCTGCAGGATTTCAAGCTTTTGCTTTAGTTGGAAAATAACTGTAATTGTCAAAAGCACACAAGAGTTAAATGAGTTTAAGAAATTACCAATGTCACCTATAACATTTCCTGAAGTCACACACATTCACAACATTCTATACATTTGGTAAGGTGAAGAATAGGAGAAAAGGGAGTAGGTTTCTGTCCTTGAGGAACTAACCTTTCAGGGTGACAGGCTTACTGAGAGCAACAAACTATGCACATACATTACAAGCGGGGACAGAAATATCTGAACACATATATGCATACCCAGACAGGTACAGAAGGATGCTTTATGAATAATGCTAGGGAATTACTGTAGTTTTCTTTCCAACATGTGAAACTTTAAACTGCCATCTGATTTAGGAAACATATCTGAAGACCATAATAAATGGAATTTGGTTAGGGTTTGGTAAATTCTTTTCAAAAGAGGAAGTTAGGTTGTATGGAAATAACATGACAGCCTCAAAATTCTAAAGGCAAATATATAAATGGAAAATTACTGCCTGGGTAACAGACTGGAGGTTGGTACAAATTTTCCCCTTTCTTTCTTACAAAAAAGGTAAGATTCTTATCACCATTATTTTTAGGAGAGAGCATTATAGGTATATTGAAAAAGAATCAAAGGGAAAAATGGAAAATCAAAATATTCAAAAGCTTAAAATTGGTTGAGTATGTTAGTGAGGGTTCATTATGAGCTATAATGCTGAATCTAGGTATACAAGCATAAGAGATAATTCCTAGCTCAAGGCTCATACAGCTCAATAGACCAGAAAAATGTGTCAATAGCTTTAATTTAATGTAGCATCAACCAAAACCAATGGGAATATAGATAAAGAGTGAGTCATTTAGAATTTCTTAGAGATAAGACAACACTGGAACACAAAGGGGGTGATATATATATTTTATAAGAAACACATATATAAATATATATATATATACATCTTGCAACGTATGATGTATACATATACATATATATTAAAAAACTGAAAAAATTCTCTAATTCATTACTTTGAAAGAGTGAAGATTTGAAAATTATATGCATGTTTTGAAAGATGGGGCAGAAAGGGTAAATATTTGGAAATAACTAATCTTTGTGTGTAGGTGCACAGTTGCTCTTTAAAAATACATCTTACATCTGCATAATGCAGTTTTAATTTTTCAAAGAGTTTAACATCTATTATCAGACATTCATCATTAGAATGTAAATGTAATTTCAAAACTTATTAACTTGTAAAGGGAGAACTTGAAATTTGCTTACTGAAGAAGGATGGAAAATTTAAAAATGTATTCTTGGCTACCAGGAGGAAGGTGCGACTTGCCTTCCAGAAGGAAGAAGGATCCCAGGGATGGTATATGGAGAGAAAGGCATTTGGAAAGAGCACCAAGAAAATCGAGCCACCCGTACCTTGGGAGCTGACGTCATACTTTTCAGCAGAGAGTGATTTAATATCAATGGTGACTTTTTGTAACATGTCGATTACTTGGACTTGTTGAGTGAAGTCCCGTAGCATGGCCGTGCCACAGCCCCTCAGGTAGGCCTCCAGGATCACTGCAAACCTCTGCTGATAGTGTCTTGACTGGGCAATCTCACTTCTCAAGAACCAAAACAAGAAGTGACCAATTCTTTTGTTCTGAGGGTGGAAACAAGAAGGTTAAAATTATTATGACTAATGCTCCAGATCTATCAGTCAATTCTCGATAACCTTTTAAATGCCACGCTCTTATCAAAATGGAAGTACTTACTCTTAAACCACGCTTCAGCAGAAATCTGGCAAGGGCACTGTCATGGTATGGTTCAAATTTCACAGCCTAAGGAAAGAACACATTGGCATTTGTAGGACTGCATTCTCCATTGGTTAATCAGGAAACAGGAAATGGAGAAAAACTGGTCTCTGCCTTAGTGGGCTTGTGTGGATAGGAGGATGAGAATCTGACCAGTCACTTAAGTTCAGCCCTTTCTCTTCAATGACACTTTGGGCCAGAGTGAACCACTTGCTTAAGGACCAGGATTAGAAGCCAGAACTCTTGACTCACAATAATGTGCTCTTGATAACTTTAAAAATGAAGAGGTGAGGGCTTTTGTTCCCATAAAGGGCTTACCTGATTTTTACTGGAAGGATAGAAGAGAAAAATGGAGACAAAACTATAAAAGTGGAAGGAAAGAAAGGTTGTTGGGAAGAAAATAGACAGTGGGGATACTGTACACTTGGGGAGAAAAATATCTCTTAGATATGAAGATCCTAAAAAATTGTGTAGCTCCTCTTCTGCTCAAGATATAAGCTTGGCATCTCACTAGCAAGTCACTGAATGGCCTCCCAGGTTCTTAAAGCAACAGAGTAATCATTACTCCCTTCTACAGTTCAGAGTATACAGGTTTTTTGCCTGAAAATCTCTTGTTTTATCTGCTTCCTCAAGTTTAGCAGTGTTTAGTAGTTTTCGTATCACTTGGCTAATACGGAGATATTTACATAGGTGGCAGCCCTATGGCTGAAAAAAGAAAACAACAAATTAAAAGTAAAAAAAAAAACAAAATAGGGCCCAGGTGGGTGACTACCCCAAACTCTGCCCCTACCCCCTACCTCAACTGCTTCCCCAGGGCAACCTAGGCAATTAAAAATAAAACGTAGGGACTTCCCTGATGGTCTAGTGGTTAAGACTCTGTGCTTCCAATTCAGAGGTCATGGGTTCATCCTTAGTGGGGGAACTAAGATCCTACATGCTACTTGGCAAAACAAACAACCAACCAAAAAAAAACACCTGAAAAATAATTAAATTCTAGTGGATACATGGATATTTATTACATCATTTTCTGTACTTTTCTGCATGTCTGCAATAGATCATAATTTTAAAAGGAGTAAGACTAACAAATACTGTTTGATTATTAGAGGTGTATATATAAAGTTACAGGATAGATGGGATATATAAGCATAAAGAGAAGTTTAAAATTAAATATCTCAGGAGTATTTCCTTTATAAATAGACATGGTCTATCCTTTTCCCTAAGAAACAGGAGAAATTTCCATTCACTTTATGTTTTAGGGCCTGGGAACTTTTGGGTATTATTTCTAATCCTTACTTTGGTTTTCCAGTTTGGAAATGATCAATACTGACTTGATAATATTTCAATTATCCCCATGCTTTCAAAGATGACATACGCTCAAATTGGTGCCACTGTAACTGTAGTTAAGATCTTAATTCTGAGAATGTGGTTATTTAGCCACCAGTAGTCACTTCAGAAATGTTACTAAGTTTTTAACCCAAACGTGAGTCTTTTTGACCTTCTTTGTGTTTCACTTCTGTAAAGATGATGCAGGTCTCAACCAGGAGACCATTTTAATCAGGAATGAATGAGTCATTTGGCCACATCTGCAAATGACTACTCTTCTTCAAATTTAGGACCACAAACTCAATGTTAATATCACTGACCTCTTTTATTTACATGTTTCTAAGAAGAATACTATTCATTTTCCGAGCCTACAAAGTTCACTTGTGAAAATGACAATGTAAAATAATTCAAGTCCCAATGATGGACTTGGGACTTGAAACAAATCCCTTGCAAATTTGCCTCATATTCTTTTTGTTATGGAGAGCTAGAAAACTGAGGATACTTCAATTTTTATTAAATTCTCATTAGTGTTTAGGCTAGCCTCTGAACTCATGGGCAGAGAAAAACTTTGGTTATATTTGATTAGATAGAGACAAAGGCCAACTTTGTTTCAAGTATCTGAGTAATGGGAAGGTGAAGATTCAAAGTTTAGAATATCCAAAATTTGCATCGGAAAACTCCAGAAACTGCCTATAAATATAGATAATGATTAGACAGTTTGGTGTCCAACAGTTAGCCTGACAAACATCACCTACTCAGAACTGTCCTTGGCTTCTTCAATCTAAATTTAGTGTCCTCAGGACCCCTGACTATTTTCTCATAACATTTTATAACTTCTCCTCAAAGCGTTTGTCACAACATGTTATTCAGTATCTGCCTGTATGTGCTCATTTGCTGTCTGTCTCCATGAACTACAGGCTACACTAGGGCAGAGTCCAGCTGTGTTCTGATCACTGCTCTATATCCAGCAACCAGAAAAGGGGAAGCACTCGGTCTGAGTTGTTGAATTAATAAATGAACACATCTGCTCTGTAAAATAGAATTCTCTTTCAATTCCTGTCTTCCCTCTTCCTTGTCAAGCAGCACAATATATTATGAGAATGTCTATATCTATAGTGAGCAAGAGAACCGGTCCTCCTTTATTTAACTTCCTAAGGAAACCTTTGACAAATGATTTAGTCTCGCTGGACACAGGGAAAGGCATATGAAGAAGAGTAGAAGCAGAGTACCAGACCTGTCTAAAGGGAGGGACTTTCAAGGTCCCATCCAGAATTGAGATGCTACTCTATGAATTGTGACAAACATGATCAGAGGGTATGACCTTTTCCCTCTAGGACATACTATCCTGCATACATGCAGATATTGGGAAGCAATGAAAAGAGCAGACCTGTTGTCGGACCTCTGGGTTTGAATTTGTCTTTCAAAATATGTGACCTTGGGCACATTACTTAACCTCTCAGTGCCTCAGTTTCATTATACATAAAATGCAAATATTAACTGGACTGCTATCAACATTGTTGGGAGAGTTAAATGTGATAATACATGAAAAATACGTAGATCACTTGGAGCCTTGGCATAAGGGAGCATTCAATAAGTCAAGTCTATCATCAACAGAGTAAACTCTCATTCCCACTGGGCCAGTTCTCCTAAAAAAGTGGAATTATTCATGTCATCAAAATGCTGATCAGAAAGCCCTCAAAGACAGAAAAAAGTAAAAGGGAACGTTTACTGCTAAAGTAGATCTACTTTGACTGATAATTGACTCTTTGGACAACGTGCACCGGAAGATGGCTTAATATGGCGCCTGTCTGCACATGCAGATAAATTCCTTGAGATGAGTGCCTCCCCTACCTGGACCAGTTGGAGCAGGTAATGCAGAACGTCATCATCTTCCAAGCTCTCCAGTTTCTGAACTGCAATGGCTCTTACATTTTCATCCGAAAAGTTGCAGTCTAGGAGTTGCATCGTTAATCCAACATCCAAAGCACTTTGATCCCAGACCTCCCTTCTGGCTAACAATTGATATGTTTTGGCCACGATTTCTTGCTGTCCCCACTTCACTGAGCTAAAGAGCTTAGGGTATGCTTTGGGATCCTTAAGGCTTTCATATCTGAAATGCCAAAGCAGTTCTTTGTCTTCTGCAGTGAGAGGGTTAAGTGGATCAGTGGCTATGATGGCCTCCAGTTGCTTCCGAAGTTGGTTGGGCATTTCTGCTCGTACCCGGTCCCCTTCCGGGTCAGGGGTGGGTTGATGCTTAGGCAAGGCAATGGGGTGACAGTAATTGTCCAGGAGAATGGAGATGGACATTGAGTTTTCCTTGTCGGGGTTGGTGGCAGATGTGAGCTTGTCTGCATTGAAGCTCCCTTGGTCTTCCCCCTTCCCAGATAACTGCCACATGTGGAGCACGTACTCACCATGGCGCAGGAGGAATCGGTGGTCGATGAGCAGCAAGTTCACGTAGTAGAGAAGCTGAGCTTTGCCTCTGGACTCGGGACTGGGAGTCTCTGCAGAGGCCTTACCAGACAAAACCGGCGCTTTGCCACAGTAGATCTGGAGGTTGAGCAGAGCTCCTTTGGGTAAGTCTTTGATCTTGATACTGAACTCAAGCCACACATTCCAGAGCACCTCCTCCGTGAAGGGTTTGGGGCTGGTTCTTCTTTGACAAAGGACTTGCTGCCCATACTGGATGTTCGCCTCCACAAAAACCGTGAGATCTGCATTCCGGGGCAGGACGGGGATATCGATGCCCCTGATCTTGACCCTGAACTTGCGGTCACAGTCCCACAGGGACACAGTGAACACGCTCTCGTGGTCCTTCCCATGGATGGTCAGTTGCTCATGGTAGCCGGTGACTCCAGTGCAGTCATCCACCAGCGGCCACTCTTCCTTCCTCACCTCGTCCAGGGCTGGGTCCGGAGGAGTGTCAAGCACCAGGTGAATCTCTTCACCATTCTTAAGGCACTGCCGCACCCATTGGAAGTTTTTGATGGGCGTCTCGCCCACTAGGTACTCATCACGGCCGCAGACACGCAGCACGAAGTCCTCTTCATTCTGGCTCTCGGGGATATCCATCAGGGACTTTTTCTTGGCCATTTTGGTAAAGAAGCTCTGGAGGATGGTGCCCGGGGTGTCATCAGCCGAGACCTTGATGGTCTGGCTGGTGGTGCTACGGTGAATGATGATGAAGATGCAGTTGTTGGTGATCTTCTTCAGCAGGTACTCAGGGAGCGGCTTGGACGTCACCCAGGGGTGCATGGCGTAGAGCTTGGGGTCGCGGCCAGCCACCTCGGCCATGCGCGGGGTGACCAGGCGGCGGCGTGTGAACTCCAGCTCGTCGTCGTGCACATTGCTGACATCTGTGACGTCGTAGCCAATGAGGGCGGTGAGCTGGCGCTGGAAGGCCAGCGTCTCCTCCGAGGGCGCGTGCCGCTGCACCAGGTGGATCTGCCCGGGGCTCCGGTGCACCACCTTCCAGTGGTGCAGGCAGTCCAGGGTCTGCACCACCTGGTGCTTGTCGTAGATCTCGTACCACTGCCCCTTCTTCTGGTAGAGCAGGAGGAAGTGGTCGGGGCCCAGCCGGTGGTAGAAGTCGGCGGCCACGCTGGTCTCCAGCACGCGCAGCCACACCTGGGCCTTCATCTGCTCCACGTTGCCGTGGCCGGCCACATGCAGCAGCGCCGTTTCGGGGGTCTTGGTGTTGCGCTGGCTGGTGGGCAGCACGAACTCGATGGGGATGAGCTCCATGGAGGACAGGCTGGCCGCCGTGCTGCGCGGCTTCATCCTCCGGCGCCTGCGGCAGGTGTCCTCTCTCAGCACCACAGGCTGTTCATGGTTCTCCAGCTCCATGCCCTGTGTGACCTGGGAGCAGAGAGAGGAACAGAAGGCTCTTCAGAGGGAAGGCGCTTGCCTTTTATGGTGGCCCGTGAGCTGGCAAGGAGAAGGTGTAGACGAATGACAGGGACGTGTGCAGGAGGGTTGGAATAGGAGCCCAGGAATCCTGGCCCCACACTTAGAAACTGGGGGAGGAGCTGCTTAAATAATCTCTGAGCCTATCCCAGTTTCCTATCCATCAACTGGGGTTAGCAATACTTCAGAGGGTAGACAGGAGCATTATATAAGGTAATAACTTGATGAATGTGGGCCATGGGTAGATGGGGACTCACTGATTATTCTACTTCTGTTATGTTTGAAATTTTAATTTAAAAAAAGAGAGAGGTAAAGCACTGATCTAGCATGCTGTCTGATGAACTGTAATGGCTCTAAGTGGTAATTGTTTTAAGCACATTGAAACACATGGATGAGTCAAATAATCCAACTAGAGCCTCAAGTCCTAGTTTACAAGGTGCCATGTGAGATGCTGAAACAACTCCCTTTGAAAGCAGGCCTTTGGCTTATTTCCTCTGTGTTCTGTCTCACGTGTCTCCTGGGGGACTCAGACACCTTATCCAAGTTGCCTTATGATCCCTTTTCAAACTGTCTGGATCAGGTATCTACGCCCTCATCAACTTCCTGTCCTTTTTTTTTCCTCTTCATTTTTTTCCTTTCTAGTGTGGAGAGGTAGTCATTTCATTGATAAAACTCGAAAAGATCAAAATTGGTGAATCTCCTCTCAAGAACACTTGCAGACATTTGTAACTGTGAATCATGAGGTGTGTAAGTATCTTGGCTGTCATTGCTCCATTAGGGCAGTATCTCAGGGGAGGCCCCAGGGCTGTCCTCTCCAAATATGAACTTTCAGATAGTGTTACCTTTGTACCAATTCATCTCATCTGCTTCTGGAGAACCTACAGGCTAGACAGAAGGACCTGCTGTGGGACCCCTATTGACTATTTAACTTCTTTTTGCTCTAATATTTTCATCTCTATAACTAGAATTCATCAACATATTCTCAATAATTTATCCACTATTTCCACAAATAGTTAATAAGGACCTACTTTCACAAAGCATTTAAGTATAAATGTTACTTATTGCAGTGTGAAACTCTTCAAATAACAATCAAAATGCTTAAAATATTAAAATTAAAATATGAATAAGGTATTTTGATTTTACTATTTAGTAGTACCCTTTAATATTTTGATTCTTAGTCTAAAAATCAATTAGTGAAACAAAAATTAATGTTTAAGATAATATTCTTAAAGGACTAATGTTAGTGAAATATATAAGTAATTATTTATTTCCTTAAGAAACAGTGGAGCATTTGATATACACCAAAAAGAAGAGTTTGATTAAAAGGCAAGAAAGGCAAGTTTCATTAGATCCAAATTTCTGCTCAAATCTTGACTTAAATTTACTTTTAAAGTCAACAGTCCCTCTCTCAACATATTATGAAGTTACACTTACAAAATACATGAAACAAACTGTCCCAAAGAACTGTCTCTTGCAGCTTAAGCCCTTCACTATTTGGTCTTTTGCTACTTTACAGAATGACAAAGAAGAGAACTGTAAGCTGTGAATACTGGCACTAAATTGAAATAAAATAGATCCAAATTTAGGCAACATGCAAATACACAGCAATCACTTCTCCCTTCATGACATCAAACAGACTTACAAGATATGAGATGCAGAAGAAAACTGGCTGACTAAATACTCACTGCTTTCCTTCATGGTTGAGGCTGTGAAGCTTTCTCCTTTTATGAGAGAGAGTCGTTAAAAACACTGTTTAGCACGCTAATCGTGAATCATGCATTTGTAAGAACTTGAAGGCTGGCTGGCCCTCCCTCTTCCTCCCAAACAAAAACAAAAAAGGACTGATGCACCTGCAAAGCTATTGCCGGAACCTTGTGGATATCCACACACACGGGTTGGACTAGACGATGAAACAGACAGTCAGTGGCAGCATCATCAGAAGAACGACAGCAGTTCCAGATAAAAATATTCTGGCCGAGAAGGAAGTGTCACTATTCCGAGTCAGACCCAACAAAGGGCAAAAAATAGAAGGAAGCAATACCTGATAAAGCAGCAGAGGCGACGATGTTGAAGGATCATTTGTTTAATTTCTAAAAACAAAACAAATTCAAACGTACCCAGTGTGCTTCTAAACTCTTCCGCTTTTCTGGGTCTCCCTTCACATCCAGATGCAGAGGAAGTGTTGCAGTTACCAGGAAGGAAGTTTTAACCAAGTTGATTATACGTGTGATTGCTCATTTTAAAAGTGTAAGAAATGCATTTCCTGTTAAAGCACACACAGAGAACTAAGCATGAAAGTATATGTATTTTTATTCTACTGTTTTTTTTTTTTTAATTTCGAGAGTGCAAATCAATTATTACAAAATGACATAGATTCAAACCAAATATGCATTCATGAGACACACACGTGAACTATTTTCCTAGTTAGTTCTCAGTGGAGAGAAAGGCCTCCTAGCTACAGTAGCAGAGAGCCAGCCTGGTGGGAAGATTTTAAGGAGCCAAAGGAAACCCATTAGTCCTGCAAAGCCCATTCAATGAATTTTCCCTCACGGAAATGCAAATGACCCCTTGTTCATACCCTGTAACTGGGGGATGAGGGAAGAGAAACCTAGTGATCCAGAGGACTGGTTATCAAGCTGAACATTTTCAAAGACAAGGTCTGGAAGTTCATTTCCTTAGGTTGGTGAGACAGTTTTCTATTTTTCAAAACATTTAGGCTCCAAAATATCCCTGGCTCAGACTGAAAGTACAATGTGTATGTGTGCATGTGTGTGTGTGTGTCGGGGGTGGAGACGTCTTGAGAGCAGTGATTGACTGGAGACAAAATAGGCTTCTTGGTGCCACTGGATTGGGAGCTGAGTACTGCCCCAACAGCGAGAGGGTCTCTGGGAGGGGGCTCCTGATTCCCAGGGGAGTGGAGAATCCATGGAAAAGCCATCCTCAGTCACTTCTACAGAAGCTCTGTATATTCCAGTAACCTCAGTTCCTTCTAGATCCTGAAACAGTGGCTGTTCTCCTCCATTCCAGGGTTTCCTGTACCAGAGTTCATCCTTCAACCTAGGCTCTCATGGAATCCACTGAGGCCCAGGGACAACAGGTAAACATAGCCTTGGCCTCACAGGTTCCTTAGACATGGATAACTGAGAGTTTCTTTCAATTACTCTGAGATAAATGATTGTCTAATCTGTCTCCTTTCACCACAGGGCTCTTGGATCTTAGCTTTCTATAAACAGTGCTGTAATAGTTGACATCAACAGCTAAGCCATTAACTCAAGGGCTGTCTCTCAAATATCTAGAGGGATCTTATCAGCTTTCCAAAGTGTATTCCTATAAAGGAATACTCCTATAGGAGCCTGGTGGCTTTTGAAGCTTCTAAGTTAGTCTTCTTGGTTGGTTTGAGGGAGACACCAAGAAGCCACCCCACAGGAGCTGGCCAAGCTGTGATTTACCTAGAATGTGTGGAGGGGTAGGTGGGGGGAGTAGGAGTGGCAGTTTGGGGCTGGTAGGGCTGACCACAGAGGGACCATAAGCCTGGCCAACTCTGTTCCCCAGATCATTCAACAGACAGAGGAGACTCAGTCCTGACAGCCTGACACCACACACACACACACACACACACACACACACACACACACACACATGCACACGCACACACACACACACACATGCACACGCGCACGCACACGCACACACACACACACACACACACATTATTTCAGAAATGTTAGACTCTACCTCCTGAATCTTCTTGCTTCTGTAGGAACTACTCAGCTAAGTCCTATTATGCAAATATTGTCTGTTCTATGACTAAACTTGCAAATAGTTCATACTTTTTTAGTGGTTTGAGATTAAGAACCCTGCTCTTCCCCAAGTCCTAATATAGCCCCTAAAATTTGACTATATGTAGTCATTGTTTCAGGGGAGAAATAATGGCCAGTGTCTACTTCCTCCACACAGAGGAATTCTTTACTAGTTGTATCCCCAGACTTTTCAGGGTAGAACCCCCCTTGGTCTTATCACTATCCTATTTTATTAATATGTTTTTCTATTTTCTTCTTTTTTGCCCTTCTGTGAATCTCCACACAGTCAGCACTATGTTTTCCATAGAGTAGACACTATATTGTGATTGAAAAAATATAATAAAATAGTCTGACCTTATTATCATTCAGCATTATGGGAATCACTAGATCAAGCAGAATAGAAAGTAAGAACACAGTAAGATGTGCCAATGGTCAATAAATAGATGAAGAATGAATTATTTGCTTTGAGGAAGGTTCTTTAAGACAGGTTTTAGAGATATCATTTGTAGCCTAGAGAGAAAAGATATGCAGATGAAAAACCTGCAGTGTTATAGTGTAGGCCAGTGGTTTATATTTTATATTCCTTCCATAATACAAAAGTTTACTGGAGGAGGTCACTATGAGTGGGATTTCAAACATTTCAAATATGCAAGGATGTAAGGCAAGAGGAATCAGAGGGGGAAGTCTTTAAGCCAAAACGTATTTGGGTAACAGTGAACTGATCAGCTCTCTGACCTGGAGGATTTGTGAAAGACAGCAATGGGAGATATGGAAAAGACATGGGAAGACAGGCCTGTGGCTCCCAAACTGCTTTCACGTCTTAGCACACGTACACTGTAATGGTATTTGTATGGTACCTTGGGTACAGAGGACTAAATGCTTGTGTTCCCCTCCACTGCTAATTCATCTACTGAAATCCTAACCCCCAGTGTGATAGTATCAGGAGGTGGGGCCTTTGGGGGATAATTAGGTCATGAGGGTGGTACCCTTGTGAATGGAATTTGTGCCCTTATAAAGGGGACTCCAAAGAATTCTCTTGCTATTTTTCTGCCCTGTGAGGACACAATGAGAAGATAGCAGTCTGCAGACCAGAAGAGGACCTCACTAGACCCTGATCATGCAACTACCCTCATCTCCAGCACCTAACCTTCAGAACTATGAGAAATAAATTTGCTGTTTATGGCTGCCCCATCTGTGATATTTTGTTATAGCAGCCAGAACTGACTGTGACATGGGGATAAGGGAAGAGGTTCTTTAATGCATGAGACATTGTCTGTATTCCCCAGGGACCTTTGAGACACACTGATTGGGAAGTTGTTATTGGTTATTGTTCCTGGATAGGATAGCTCTCTGACTCAGATGTGTGCGTATCTCTCAACCTGACAAAGCACTGGAATCCATCTTTTCATATTTTTGTAGATCAACCTCAGATGGTTTATATAACAATATAATCAATTTAAAGTCATTTAAATCTCATCTAATAATTTACTTCACCTTCATACTTAGCTTTGTTGTCTAGGTACAAATGCTAATCTTTTAAAAAATTTATTTTAAAAGCTGTTATACAGTTTTTAACGGAGAAGGCAATGGTACCCCACTTTAGTACTCTTGCCTGTAAAATCCCATGGCTGGAGGAGCCACCATGGGGTCGCTAAGAGTCAGACACGACTGAGCAACTTCACTTTCACTTTTCACTTTCATGCATTGGAGAAGGAAATGGCAACCCACTCCAGTGTTCTTGCCTGGAGAATCCCAGGGATGGGGGAGCCTGGTGGGCTGCCGTCTATGGGGTCACACAGAGTCGGACACGATTGAAGTAACTTAGCGGCAGCGGCAGCAGCATACAGTTTTTAAAGGTTATACTCTATTTGCAGTTATTATAAAATATTGGCTAAATTCCCCATATTGTACAATACATCCTTGTATCCTGTCTTGCACCCAATAGTTTGTATCACCCACTCCCCCACCTCTGTACCCCTACCCACCCCCACTGGTAACCAGTAGTTGTTCTCTATATCTGTAAATTTGCTTCTTTTTTGTTATATGTACTAGTTTATTGTATTTTTAGATTCCACATATAAATGATACTATACAGTATTTGTCTTTCTCTGTCTGAATTAATAAATGCCAATCTTTATGAAGCTTTTTGGTCTGAATCTGCTAAAAGAGAAGCATCCTGGTAATGTCGAAGCACTAGCAACCATGAGACCTGGGTTTATTCCCACTTATTCTCTAGGCCTAATCTATGCTAATACATCTCTCTCAGTTTCCAAATCTACCAAAGAGATAGCAGCCATTCTACTGATGGGAAGTCTTTATACATTTTCAATGAAACATACACTTATATAACTACACTATACAAGATATGCATGACATTGTGTTGGATGCTATAGAGGACAGGCAATTCCAGGTGTCACACACCAATACAACGTACAAAGGAGGAGAAGACAGTGGGCTTGTGTGTGCCTTTTGCAGAGAGGAAAATGTTCCTGTCTGTTCGCCCATCTCTCCCTTAGCCAGTCACGGGGAAAGGGGATAGAATTGCATGCGTGATTTAAGGTAACCCTGCTGGATTCCTGGCTGGTAGAGAAGGGTGGACACCAGAACAAGATCTGAAGGCTCTGACATGTTGGGGAGGATAACAGAAGAGTTTGTAGCAGCCTTGAATGTCTGCATGCTATGTGGGTAGAGGGGAATCATTCCAGGATCTGAGAAAAAAAAAAAAACACAGGAAATCAGTCACAGTCAACACAACCCCAAGGATCCACAGCCAGATCCAGGGGTCTGTGGGGACCTTTCATTCTTATTATCAGAAATTGACCATTGAGGTCAGTTTTCTCAATTTTCTTGTTCAGCTCATCTTAGCAGATATAGTTTAGTCAGCCCTCTGCAAATTTCCAGAAAAGATTTTTCTGTAAATTGAGTTTTTTTTTTCTTTTTTA
This sequence comes from Muntiacus reevesi, assembly GCF_963930625.1. Taxonomy (NCBI): domain Eukaryota; kingdom Metazoa; phylum Chordata; class Mammalia; order Artiodactyla; family Cervidae; genus Muntiacus; species Muntiacus reevesi. Next base: position 45,553,576 of record NC_089254.1, on the reverse strand, counting down.
GTTGTGTATTCATTTTTTTAAAAAAATTTTTTTCATTTATTTTTATTAGTTGGAGGCTAATTACTTTAAAACATTGTAGTGGGTTTTGTCATACATTGACATGAATCAGCCATGGATTTACATGTATTCCCCATCCCGATCCCCCCTCCCACCTCCCTCTCCACCCGATCCCTCTGGGTCTTCCCAGTGCACCAGGCCCGAGTACTTGTCTCATGCATCCAACCTGGGCTGGTGATCTGTTTCACCCTAGATAATATACATGTTTCGATGCTGTTACCTCGAAACATCCCACCCTCGCCTTCTCCCACAGAGTCCCAAAGTCTGTTCTGTACATCTGTGTCTCTTTTTCTGTTTTGCATATAGGGTTATCATTACCATCTTTCTAAATTCCATATATATGTGTTAGTATACTGTAATGGTCTTTATCTTTCTGGCGTACTTCACTCTGTATAATGGGCTCTAGTTTCATCCATCTCATTAGAACTGATTCAAATGAATTCTTTTTAATGGCTGAGTAATATTCCATGGTGTATATGTACCACAGCTTTCTTATTCATTCGTCTGCTGATGGGCATCTAGGTTGCTTCCATGTCCTGGCTATTATAAACAGTGCTGCGATGAACATTGGGGTGCACGTGTCTCTTTCAGATCTGGTTTCCTCAGTGTGTATGTCCAGGAGTGGTATTGCTGGGTCATATGGCAGTTCTATTTCCAGTTTTTAAAGAAATCTCCACACTGTTCTCCATAGAGGCTGTACTAGTTTGCATTCCCACCAATGGTGTAAGAGGGTTCCCTTTTCTCCACACCCTCTCCAGCATTTATTGTTTGTAGACTTTTGGAGAGCAGCTATCCTGACTGGCATGTAATGGTACCTCATTGTGGTTTTGATTTGCATTTCTCTGATAATGAGTGATGTTGAACAGCTTTTCATGTGTTTGTTAGCCATCTGTATGTCTTCTTTGGAGAAATGTCTGTTTAGTTCTTTGGCCCATTTTTTGATTGGGTCATTTACTTTTCTGGAATTGAGCTTCAGGAGTTACTTGTATACTTTTGAGATTAGTCCTTTGTCTGTTTCATCATTTGCTATTGTTTTCTCCCAATCTGAGTACTGTCTTTTCACCTTGCTTACAGTTTCCTTTATTGTGCAAAAGCTTTTAAGTTTCATTAGGTCCCATTTGTTTATTTTTGCTTTTATTTCCAATATTCTGGGAGGTGGGTCATAGAGGATCTTGCTGTGATTTATGTCGGAGAGTGTTTTGCCTATGTTCTCCTCTAGGAGTTTTATAGTTTCTGGTCTTACATTTAGATCTTTAATCTATTTTGAGTTTATTTTTGTGTATGGTGTTAGAAAGTGTTCTAGTTTCATTCTTTTACAAGTGGTTGACCAGTTTTCCCAGCACCACTTGTTAAAGAGGTTGTCTTTTTTCCACTGTATATCCTTGCCTCCTTCGTCGAAGATAAGGTGTCCATAGGTTTGTGGATTTATCTCTGGGCTTTCTATTCTGTTCCATTGATCTATATATTTTTTATTTTTTTATTTTATTTTTTCATTTATTTGTATTAGTTGGAGGCTAATTACTTCACAGCATTGCAGTGGGTTTTGTCATACATTGACATGAATCAGCCATGGAGTTACAGGTATTACCCATCCTGATCCCCCCCGATCTATATTTTTAAAAGTCCAAATTCCTTAGTGTGATATATCAGACCCTTTATAATCTATCCCTTATGGTCTATGATTGTACTAACCATTTTCTGTAAGGAATTTGAGCATCCCTGGAATTTGGTACCTGCTCAGTTCCTAAACCAATCCCCTGAGGATGCCCACAGAGCACTGGATGCAGTTTGCATAACCTCCTCTGGGAGGGCTTTCTAGAATAGGGTCAGGAAAGTTTGTCTCCAAGGCAAACCTTTCAATATCACAGTAATCCAAGTCTATCCCCCAACCACTAATGCTGAAGAAGCTGAATAGTTCTATGAGAACCTACAAGACCTTCTAGAACTAACATCAAAAAAGAAGTCCTTTTCATCATAGAGAACTAGATAGCAAAAGTAGGAAGTCAAGAGATATCTGGAGTAACAGGCAAGTTTGGCCTTGGAGTACAAAATGAAGCAGGGGAAAGGCTAACAGAGTTTTGCCAAGAGAAGGCACTGGCCATAGCTAACACCCTCTTCCAACAACACAAGAGATGACTCTGCACATGAACATCACCAGATGGTCAATACCAAAATCAGACTGATTATGTTCTTTGCAGCCGAGGATGGAGAAGCTCTATACAGTCAGCAAAAACAAGACCGGGAGCTGACTGTGGCTCAGATCAAGAACTCCTTATTGCAAAATTCGGACTTAAATTGAAGAAAGTAGGGAAAACCACTAGACCATTGAGGTATGACCTAAATCAAATCCCTTACAATTATACAATGGAAGTGTCAAATAGATTCAAGGGATTAGATCTGATACACAGAGTGCCTGAAGAACTATGGACAGAGGTTCATGACATTGCACAGGAGGCAGGGATCAAGATCATCCCCAAGAAAAAGAAATGCAAAAAGGCAAAATGATTGTCTGAGGAGGCCTTACAAACAGCTGTGAAAAGGAGAGATATGCCCATCTGAATGCAGAGTTCCAAAGAATAGCAAGGAGAGATAAGAAAGCCTTCCTCAGTGATCAATACAAAGAAGTGGATGAAAACAATAGAGTGGGAAAGACTAGAGAGCTCTTCAAGAAAATTAGAGCTACCAAGGGAACATTTCATGCAAAGATGGGCACAAAAAAGGACAGAAATGGTTTGAACCTAACAGAAGCAGAAGATATTAAGAAGAGGAGGCAAGAATATACAGAAGAACTATACAAAAAAGATCTTAATGACCCAGATAACCACAATGGTGTGATCACTCACCTAGAGCCAGACATCCTGGAGTCTGAAGTCAAGTGGGCCTTAGGACGCATCCCTATGAACAAAGATAGTGCAGGTGATGGAATTCAAATCCTAAAAGATGATGCTGTTAAAGTGCTGCACTCAATATGCCAGCAAATTTGAAAAACTCAGCAGTGGTCACAGGACTGGAAAAGATCAGGTTTCATTCTAATATCAAAGAAAGGCAATACCAAAGAAAGTTCAAACTACCACACAATTTCACTCATCTCACATGCTAGCATAGTAATGCTCGTAATTCTCCAAGCAAGGCTTCAATAGTACATGAACCAAGAACTTTCAAATGTTCAAGCTGGATTTAGTAAAGGAAAAGGAACCAGAGATCAAATTGCCAACATCTGTTGGATCATATCAAAAATAAGAGAATTCCAGAAAAACGTCTACTGCTTCATTGACTAGGTCTTCCCTGGTGGCTCAGATGGTAAAGCGTCTGCCTGTAATGAAGGAGACCTGGATTCTATCCCTGGGTTGGGAAGATCTCCTGGAGAAGGAAATGGCAACCACTCCAGTACTCTTGTCTGGAAAATTCCATAGATGGAGGAGCCTGGTAGGTTACAGTCCATGGGGTCGCAAAGAGTCAGATATGACTAAGCAATTTCACTGCTATGCTGCTTCATTGACTATGCCAAAGCCCTTGACTGTGTGGATCACAACAAACTGTGGAAAATTCTTCAAGAGATGGAAATACCAGACCACCTGACCTGCCTCCCGAGAAATCTGTATGCAGGTCAAGAAGCAACAGTTAGAACCAGACATGGAACAATAGACTGGTTCCAAATTGGGACAAGAGTACATCAAGGCTGTATAGTGTCACCTTGCATATTTAACTTATATGCAGAGTACATCATGCGAAATACCAGGCTGGAGAAAGCACAAGCTGAAATCAAGATTGCCAGGAGAAATATTAATAACCTCAGATATGCAGATGACACCACCCTTATGGCAGAAAGCAAAGAGGAACTAAAGTGATGAAAGTGAAAGAGGAGAGTGAAGAAGCTGACGTAAAACTCAAGATTCAAAAAACTAAGATCATGGTATCCAGTCCCATCACTTCATGACAAATAGATGGGGAAAACAATGGAAACAGCATGGGGCTTTATTTTCTTGGGCTCCAAAATCACTGCAGATGGTGACTGCAGCCATGAAATTTAAAGACATTGCTCCTTGGAAGAAAACCTCTGACAAACCTAGACAGCATTTTAAAAAGCAGAGACATTACTTTGCCAACAAAGGTCCATCTAGTCAAGGCTATGGTTTTTCCAGTAGTCATGTATGGATGTGAGAGTTGAGTCATAAAGAAAGCTGAGTGTATATTATCTGTGGTGAAACAGACCACCAACCCAGGTGGGAGGCATGAGTCAAGTGCTCGGGCCTGGTGGGCTGGGAAGACCCAGGGGAATGGGATGGAGAGGGAGGTGGGATGGGGGACCGGGATGGGGAATGCGTGTAACTCTATGGCTGATTCATATCAATGTATGACAAAACCCACTGAAAAATTTAAAAAAAAAAAAAAAAGAAAGAAAGCTGAGTGTGGAAGAATTGATGCTTTTGAACTGTGGAGTTGGACAACCCTCTTGAGAGTCCCTTGGACTGCAAGGAGATCCAACCAATCCATCCTAAAGGAGATCAGTCCTGGGTGTTCATTGGAAGCACTGATGCTGAAGTTGAAACTCCAATACTTTGGCCACCTGATGCGAAGAACTGACTCCTTGGAAAAGACCCTGATGCTGGGAAAGATTGAAGGCGGGAGGAGAAGGAGACGACAGAGGATGAGATGGTTGAATGGCATCACTGACTTGATTAACATGAGTTTGAGCAGGCTCCAGGACAGGAAAGCCTGGCATGCTGCAGTCCATGGAGTCGCAAAGAGTGGGACACAACTGAGCGACTGAACTGACAGGCTGACTGAGGAAAGCTTTCCTCCATTAGGGATCACCACAAAAGTAACAATAGTATCACCACCACCAAGAACAAATTCTTCCATGTCACTTTCCAGGTATCTTACATTATTTTAAGCACTTTAATTGTTGTTATTATTCAGTCGCCTATTAATACAGGAAACACAGGAGATGTAGGTTTGATCCTTGGGTTGGGAAGATCCCCTGGAGTAGGAAATGTCAATCTACTCCAGTATTCTGCTGTGAAAAATCCCATGGACAGCCTGGTGGGCTAAAGTCCAAAGGGTTGTAAAGAGTCAGACATGACTGAGTGACTAAGCAGAAGTACTTTAATATATTCATTCATTTAATTCTCACAATGTCCCAAGGAGATGCCTCGAGGAGAAGGGTATTACTACTATCCCCTCTGGGCTGTCTCCTCTATGAGTCTGAGTTCTTAGGGACAGTGAATGCTCTGTTTATCTCTGAATTCCTCAGGACCTAACACAGTGCTTGGCAAAGCAAGGGCCTCAGTTAAGTGTGGAATGGGTCATTTGTATGAACTATCTATTTTTTGAAAGTCAGTGGATTCCCTTGCATTTAAAGGAAGCAACAGGAATATTGGATGCTACCCCAAAGCCTCCCAGAGCAACCAAATCCCAGGCATCCCCTCCGTTGCATGGAACCACCTAACCCAAAGCCCTGCAGTCTACCACCTCTTAAAACCTCAGCACAGAAATCTTCAGAGGATAGTGGTGTGTAGAGATAATGATGTGTGTAGGACTTGGGACGGACCCCATTTGACATTTATTTTCAATGCTCAAGAGGCTCTTTATAGCCCCTCTGGCTGATCCAATGTATTAGTTCTCCTTGTTGTTCCCTTATTAACAGTGAACAGAAATATAAGACCGAAAACTGCCTGTACGTCCTTGTGAGCAAGAAATCCTCCCATATAATGGATATGAGACCCATCCCTGGGACTGTGCCTTCCAGGTTACCTGCAGACTCTCAAGTATTTGTATCTGTCTACCTATACCTCTGTCTAGTCACCTACCTATCTCCATCTACCTCTTACACACATCCCATGATCCCGACGGAAACAAAGTTGTTTGTGATAAAGACAGAGTGAAGTTTCCAAGCCAAAGATAGATCCTGCACTCCTGAGATTTTTCCTGTTCAGGGGCAGAGCAGAGTGTCCTGGGAGAGAGGGAGACTTAGTGGACCAGCTTGAATGGAACCTGCTCTCAGAGCCCTGGTCCTGAGACCCCAGAAGTGACAAAGTGCAATAGAAGCTGCTGCTGAGGCCATTACCCTAGAGGTTGTTCCTTCCCAAGCCCAGGATTCTGGCTAGAGTATGGCAGGAATCGCATCCCACTGGAAGGAAGCACAGAGGCTGCTCTGCCTTTCAGGTGTAGAGGAAGGGCCCAGGGGCACAGGCTAGGAGTGGGAAACGGTTGGGGGGCACTCGGCCTGAGCCAGGTTTTCCCGGGCTGGGGTTCAGCGCATGCATTTCCTTGCTCTGTACCTGGTAGGAATCCTTGTCACCTCCAAAGCTTGGGCCGCCTTTGCTGCAGTTACCCATGATGTGGGTCTGTTCAGCACCATGAGAATTTTCTGCAGATCGGAAGCGCTGAGGGGTGTATCTCAGTGAGTCTGTGAGTTCCCCTGGGCTGTCCCCTCCTCTCCCTGCCTGCCAGTGCTGGGCTTCTCCTTTTCTTTTCAAGTAGATTCCTGGTCACCCCTCCCCTCTCTCCTTCCTTCCTTTTCTTTTAAAATAGTATTTACTGACTCGAGGGGGAGGGGCTTCTGCGCTGCTGGTAATGGTCTGTTTTTTGAGGAGGTGCTGGCTATATGGTATGCCCGGTTTGTGAATAGTCGCCATGCTGTCCGCGCAATAGTCCCTTTTCTGTGTGTGTTGTATGCCAATGAAAGTTCAAAAAATAATATTTACCTAAAATTATTTTTACTTGAAAATGTCTCAAATTTAAGCAACTTCCCCTATTTTCTTAAATTTTTTTGTTTTGTTTTCTTTCTTCCCCTTCCCCCCTGTATTCTTGTAGACTCTTTTCTCCAGCTGAATCTTGATATTTCAGTTGGAGGCCAGTGCTGAACCATCATGTCTGCTCCTCACAAGCAGTAACCTCTGCCCAAATGCTCCATCTTTATATAGGAGGGCCATGAGGCTGGACAGAATGTCATAAAGGAAACATACTTTCATGTGGACTAATTTGGAAGAAAAGGGGTCTCTGAATCTCTGATCCAAGCTGCTGCGTGGAATTCTACTTAAATATTCATTAACTTGTGCATTCATAACCATTTATTCATGAGTTCATTTAACATTTATTATCGAATATCATCTGAGTACTGGCACGTGGATCCTTGTCTGCAAGTAGCTTGCAATCTATCAAGCAGAGATGTCTACTTGTCACCATCACACAGCAGGAACATGAGTTGGATCCTCAGAGTCACACAGGGAAAGAAGAATGGGAGTTCAGGGCAGGAGGCAATCTTTTCCAACTGAGACTTCCAGAAGGATGGCCTCAATTGGGGTGGCAGGTAGAACAGGTAGGGCTCACAGGCAAAGATGGGGGAAAGAGCAGTCTAGCAGAAGGAATAATATATAGCAGTTAAAGCTCAGAAGAGTGAAATTTCCTTAAGTAGTCTGGAAAGCGAGAAGAGGCTGAGAGAGGGTAGGAGGTGACCAAGTCATGGTATTCCTGCCGGGACACTGGCAAGAAGCATTCTGGAGGAGTGGTTGAGCCACTGGGAAGAGCCAAATTGAACAGGGTGGGTGGGAGTAGGGGAAGGATTAGAGTACACCTTTAGGGCCCCCTAGGCTTTCTTATTTTGATTGACAGCTTTACTAAAGGTTACTTTGCAAACCACCCTCTTCAGTTTTAACCTTTAACACGGTTCTCTAAGGCAAATGCAACAGTCTTGATGTATTCATTAAGGTATGCTGTGTCCTAATTAACATAGGGAAGCCTGGAGTGCTGCAGTCCATGGGCTCGCAAAGAGTCAGACACAACTGAGCAACGGAACTGAAATGAAGTGTCCTAATTGCTGTAACAAAATCTCAGTGGTTTCTGTCTTTTTCACATCATAGCCCCAAGCTGGTTGGGTGGGGGAGGTGGCATTCTAAGCATTCCTTTAGGACACAGCTACTCCTAATTAGTGTTTCTGTTTTCCTCTTGGGTCTTGAGTCCTCTATTGGGTCTGAGAAGGGCTCACATCTCATATGCCCATATTTCGTTGTCACATGACCCACCTCACATCAAGAGTGGCTGGGAAATACATCCTATCCTTGTGCCTGGGGAGGTTGGGGGTGGGGTGGGATAAGTTTGGCCAAAACAGCATTACATTTGCAACGACATATTAGAGAGGATAGGGTTTGATGAGCATGACAAAAAACTTCAATGCCATCGTGTGTCCAATTTCATGCATTACACATTAATTCTATGATGAGATGCTTGGAATATGGCCCATCAGCCTTAGGCAGTCATCGATGTTGGGATTACATCTCTTTTCTATGTTGTGTGGTTGGCGATAACTGAAGACCTTTACAAAACCAGAAACTGGCAGTTCTCCCTCTTGCTGTCTCCAAATTCCTCTATAATAATTCAGTTCCTCCTTTACTTACTGGGAAATTCTCTTGTAATCACACAGGGCAGCAGTTACACAGAAGAGAACAGAGAGAGATTAATAGATTGCTAAAGGAATTATATTAGTTGAGTTTGTCATTGTTGAAGACAACCAAAAAAATTCACGTTTGAAGTATTTTGTCCATTTATCCTACTACCCCATCACTGTTAGGCCTTATTTCTCATAATAAAAGTTTATTTGTATAAACTTCAAAAGGAAAATTATTTTTTAATAAAAGTTTATATGTATCATTAACAGGGTAGGGGATTGGTGGAAGGTCTGGGTCATGTAGTCATTTGAAGAGCAGGCTGACAAAGGCTCTGCCGTCTCCAACATGGGGCTTTTAGGTTGCCTCAGGCATCAACATCCAGCCAGGAGATGAGCGCATCAGATGGTGCAGGGCATATTTGTGGGTTGGACCTGAAAGTGGTAAAGGTCACTTCCATCTACATTTCTTTGATCAGAACTCAGTCATGTAACCACACCTAGTGCAAGGGTCTGAGAAAGACAGGCTCTGTAGCAACTCAGCAACTCTCTCCTATGTGGTGTAAGGAGAATCAGTCTGGTGAGCGAGTTGTCTCTGCCACAGTTGGGGCTACCAACTTCTCTTTAAACTTGCATAGAGCACCCTGGGTCTGCCAAAAGGAGATGTACTACGGATGCTGGTTTTAAGAAACAGTGGAGACCTACATAAATACAGTGGTTCTAAAAGACCGAAATGCTTTGTCGTTGTCGGACTGACAATATAAGTTTATTGAATTGATACTGTGAATTCCAAACAGGCGGATAGATAAAGTCAACTGTTATGTGGTGCAAAAGTCCAAAGGAGATAAAATGCAAAATCAGACATGATAGTCATTAGGGCTGGTGACAAACTCTCCAGCCAGATGGTAAGATGATACTCTCCACCCTCTTTGAAGTTAGGATAATCACTGATTTGCTTTGACCAATGAAATGTGGGCAGGAGTGTGTCATAAGTTACCATATTTCCTTCCCTGTGCTGTGGAGAACTTGGAAGGACATGTTGAGATGAAACCTTGTCAGCTCAGCCCCTGAAAGACTGGGATGAGCAGAACTCCCCTGGTTACTTGTGATGAGCATGTATATGGTGGGTCAAGATGCTGAAATCTTGAAGTGATTTATAACTGCAGTCCAACCCGGTATGTTCTGACTATTACATCAGGTAAAGGTTCTTCTTGAAAAAAGTAGGCTGACATAAGATTTCGAATCAGATTTTAAAAAGTTAAACTTTACTTTATGGGATTGGAAATCTAAAGTTGCTTTGGGTGGAAGATTTTGCTGATATCAACTTTAAGTAACATAAATCAATCATATTTATTCATTAAAATACAATACTCAATTTGAAAATGCTTCAAAAGTGATGTTATAAAATTCATTATTATATAAAATATCAAAGAGCAAACATTTTACCTAATGTTTAAGGTACACAGTTATAGATAGATACTTGCTAATTTCTTTTTCCAGCTGTTTTAAAGTAAGATAATTATCAGGGTTTAGATGTAGATTTTAGTAAAAGATCGCATGTAATTTTTTTCTGTCTTTTTTCATGCTACTGTTCCTCTTTCCCCTCAGAGATTTTGTGTGGCTTTTCTTAGAACCTCCTCCTTTTTAATGGTATTGAAATAACTAGAATTAATACCAAAAGATCTTTTTCTTCTTTTGCTTCCTCAGTTCTACTTTGAAAATTCTACAGTCTATGGCCATACCACCCTGAACGCGCCCGATCTCGTGTGATCTCAGAAGCTAAGCAGGGTCGGGCCTGGTTAGTACTTGGATGGGAAAATTCTATGATTACCATATTTAAATTGCCATATCAGTCTATTTGCCACCAATGCCAAGATTTACCATGGATGCCTTATATCCTCTGCCCCAACATGCCTCATGATGAACAAAGATAATGATGATACTAAGCTGTGTGCATCCACCTCAGTGTGAGACAGTAGGTCATGAGGCTTTCCTATCTCACAGGACAGCAGGAAGTTCAGTGTTTGGTAGGAAACAGGAGGGGCTATGCTAGTGTTTCCCAAAGTTCAGACAACATCAGAACTCTCTGGGAGACTTGTTCAAAATATGGGTTCTTAGCTTCACTCCAGTCTCTCTGAATCAAAACATCCAGAAAAAGAAACTGGGAATCTGCATTTTAAACTGTCTCTCCAGTTTGATGCTGGTGAACAAATGAGTCCATCTCAGCAAAGGCCATAGAGGCCCCCAGAGGCCAGCACATGGGGCACCCAGCCCTCCTTTCCCTTCCTCCAAGAAAATGTATAGAACATGCCCCAGAGCCATCCTGCTGATAGGAGAGAAAGTTGATTATTTATCCCTCATTGGTTGAGGGTTACTCTTGGCCACATAAGTTCTTTGGCATTTCAGGCCTGTGCTATGTTTGGGGTGAGCATGCTCTGAGGCAGAAAGACACAGGTGCCTGTGGTTGGAAGCTGTTGGTGTGTGTGTAGGAACTATTTCCTGAAGACCTCGGGGGTGGGCAAGAGTATATGACTGGGTCATTGACAGTGTCTCCTATATCTAAGTTAAATCTCATCTTTTATTGTCACTGTTTTTGCTTTTTTTTTTTTTTTTTGGCAAATAGTTACCTCTTGTTCTGGGCTTATGTTACCAGCTGGAACTGTCTATTTTGATCCCAACTGTATGATCAGTGGTAGTCTGTGATGCATTTTGAAAGCCCTGCCTTACAAACTAATTGTAAAGACACCTGTTCATCTTATGTTTCAGAAAATAATGGTTTCAAAAATATCTGACCTATGAGTAATGTAAAGTCGACGTATAGGATGAAGCAGAGACAGGACATTTGATGGCCAGGTCAGACCTTGTGATTAGAACCTGTCACTAGTGACCAGTGGTGGTCCAGTCAAATCTACCACCATACGCTTATATACAACGTGACAGGCCATCATGCTAATAAAACGGAAATGAACTGAAAGGTAGTTGACTCATTTAAGTAAACATTTAATGAGTCCTTGTTGTGGCTTATAATAAAGGGCACACTGAAGGTGACTTTAGAATCATAGAATTTTAGAGCTGCTGGGAATTATGCAATATGTACTGAAAGTCTGTTTCCTATATGGGACTGGGAACATGGGCTTAGGAACCAGACTGCTTGGATCTAAATCCCAGTTCCAACGCTTGTAAGCCTGTCTTGGGCAATTTACCTCATATTTTTGAGTCTCAGTTTATTCTATATAGTTGTTGTTTAGTTGCTAAGTTATATGATTCTTTTGCGACCCCATGGACTGTATCCTGCCAGGCTTGTCTGTCCATGAGATCTTCCAGGCAAGACTACCAGAGTGGGTAGGCATTTCCTTTTCCAGGGGATCTTCCTGACTCGGGGATCAAACCCGCATCTCCTGCATTGGCAGGCAGATTCTTTACCACTGAGCCACGTGGGAAACCCTCTATATATTAGTACCTACCTCATAAAATTTTAAGGATTAAGTGAGTGAATGAATATATGTAAAGCTCATAAAACAGTGCCTGGAACATGGTAAGCAGTAAGTAAATTTTAGCCTTTAACTAGTTCTATCCTGTTTTACAGATGAAGGAAATCCAGCCCAGAGATGCCTAATGACCTTCCCAAAGAGTTGAGACTGGAATTCATGTCTCCTCATTTCCAGAGCAATTTTTTTTCAGTACAAGTTGTAGAATGATGGCAAACAAGCTCTAAAGGTGAGATCTTTATTATTATTTGAAAGATAAGATGGATAACATTTTGAGAGCAATTTAAGAAATCATAAATCTAGAAGCAATCATAAATTTATAAATCTATAACATAGTACATCCTATCTGTGAACATTAAATGTAGAAAGAATGAAAAGTAATGCATGGGGACCATCATGGCATCAAATTATAATAGAAGCTTCCTGAAAGAGAAGAGCCTGAGCCTAGTGCCTTTAGGAAGCATTGCATTTTGTTGAGAAGATGAACTGGGAAGAAGTCTTTCCCAGTGGGAAAAGGGCACAATGGCAGCAATGACCTGGTATGTGTGAAGCAGCAGCTCATGAGGAGATGAGCTGTGTTGTAGGGAACTGAGTTTCATACTGGTGGCTTGCAAGTAGAGTTCAGGTATATGTTCTGTTTGGCCTATGGAGTTTGACAAAAATTTGAGTTGGTTACTTTATCTGTCAAGGTTCTACAGAGAAACAGAACCAAGGATTTGTATATAATATAGATTCTACTTCACTTCTAGTGATCGGTCTGTTCAAATCATTTTTCTTGATTCAGTTTTGGGGGGGTTGTATACTTACTTAGAGAAAGTTGCCCATTTCTTCTAAGCTGCTGAATTTGTTGGCATATAATTGTTCATAGTGTTCTCTTATGGCTTTTTATATTTCTTCAGTTTCAGTTGATATTTCTCCTTTTTCATTTATTTTGTTTATTTAAGAATATGTATATATGTGTGTTATGTGTGTGTATATAAAGAGACTGATTTTTAAGAATTGGTTCATGTGATCATGGGGGTGGTATCTGAAATCTGAAGGGCAGACCGACTGACTGGAAATTCATGAAATTTCCATGTCACATTTTTGAAGCAGAATCCTTCATTCCTTTCCAGGAAATGTTAGTTTTTTGCTCTTAAGGCCTTCCACTGATCGTATGAGTCCCTCCCACATTATTGAGAGTAGTGTCCTTTGCTTAAAGTCAAGTGATTGTAAATGTTAGCCACATATACAAAATCCCTTCACAGCAACATCTAGACCACTGTTTGATTAAACAATGGAACACCACAGCATAGTCAAGCTGACACATAAATTAACCGTTACAGCTACAAACATCAAGAGATTTGATTTTATAAGGAGGAGTCAGATTTCTAGCTTGTTTGGAAAACTGGAAAGATCTGGCAACTCTGGGCCTATAAGTTCTTTGGATGAGGCTGAACTTCTGCGTTGCCTCAATCTTCATCCTGTCCATGGGTAATTTGGGCTAGTGTCCTGAACCCTGAGCAGGGTGGAAAAACCCAAGTTTGGTAAAGAAACCAATACTTTGTGATGGGGGACACTGGATCTAAATTCAGGAGATAATCCCAGGTATTGCAGCAGCAAGAGAGGAGCTTAGAGACTGTCAGATCAGTGATTTATCTATGGAGGCTGCTTGGCAAGGGGAAGAGGCAGTGGTGGAGGTGGTGGGATCCAGTTTCTTTGTATGCTTTAATCTAGAAGCTCTCCTTTAATCTGGCTTATGCTTGGGGCTGCTCAAAAGTTTGAAAATCACCCCTCAAGAGCTGCATGGCCATTTTACAACTGAAGAAACTGTAGTCCAGATTCAGTTTGGTTTTCTTGTGACAGGTGAAAGAAAGCTTTGATTGCTTTTTTCTTAAAAAATTGCAGTATATTTGATTTACAATGTTGTGTTAGTTTCAGGTATGAAGCAAAATGATTCATGTACATATACTCTTTTCTAAATTATTACAAGACATTGAATATAGTTTCCTGTGCTATATAATAGGACCTTGTTCTCTACCTATTTTGCATACAGTAGCTTGTATCTTTCAATCCCAAGCTCCTAATTTATCCCTCTCCCCTTTGGTTACCATAAATTTGTTATCTCTATAGAGATAAGAATAGAAATAAAAATATAAGACTATAAGAAAATAAGAAAGATAAGAAAATGTAATAAAATAAGAATATAAGATTATATTCTTATAAGAATATAAGATCTTATAGAGATAAGAATAGAAATGTCTATTTCTGTTTTGTAAATAAGTCCATTTGTATCAATTTTTTAGATTCCATATATAAGTGATATCATACGGTATTTGTCTTTTTGACTTACTTTATTTAATATGATAATCTCTAGGTCCACTCATGTTGCTGCAAGTAGCATTGTTTCATTCTTTTAATGGTTGAATAGTATTCTACTGTATATATACACACACACAGACACACACAAACACACACACATATATGTATATTCATCACGTCTTCCTTATCTATTTGTCTATTGACGGGCACTTGAATTCCTTCCATGTCCTGGCTACTGTAAGTACTGCTGCTATGAACATTGGGGTGCATGTATCCTTTTGAATTAGAGTCTTCTCTGGATATATGCCCAGGAGTGGGATTGCTGGAATATACTGTAAGAAAACCTCTGATGACTCTTAAACATCGAAAGCCATGCCATCATATGTAAGGTTGATCTGGCAAGAAATAACTGAAGCAGTGAGAGATTGGGAGCAGGAGGGCTATGAAGAAACCATCTCACTCTCCGTGTTGGAGTACTAACCATCTCATCCATCTCTCATCTCATCTCATCCATCTCATGAGTACATCCATGTTGGAGTACTCACAGTTCAGACCAGGTAGTGGCTCTGAAAATAAAGAAAGAGCAGGAGTGGTAATTGGAGACAGGCCAGAGATAAGTAAAACAGGGGTGGGTGGAGGCAAAGGAATCTCCAAGATATCAAGCCTGAGGACCAGTAAGAAAATGACAGTTGTGGCAGAAATCGGAAAACTTGAAAAGGCTTCCATTGAAGGGCCAACTTTTCATATCACTTACTGTATTTGGGCTGCATGCCTATTTTTGACTGGGCTTAACTGACTTCATCCATTCCATGAAACAAATTAACGTCTTTGTCTCTAAGGATCTGTTGACAGCAGGTGCCAGGCAAAATCTAGTATTTGATGGGAATGACAGAAAATTTTATAATATTATCAGTGTGCAATGTACACTTTTAGATTCTAAAAGATTTATTTAAAGACTTGAAAGTCTTAATGCTTACAGATGAATGATAAACTTTAAATATGTAGAAGATAAGCCTATGTAATATTAAATAACTTAAATTCTTATTAAAGAAAGTGTGTGAAATAAATAATGTACATTCAACCTCTGTGATGAATTGTAAAAATAGCTTTAATTAGCTTCGGTGTGACTGCCTTTATGCTGTTATATCTATTAGCACCTACCATGTGTGAAAGTGTGAAAGTGTTAGTTGCTCAGCCACGTCTGACTCTTTGCAACCCCATGAATTGCAGCCCACCAGGCTCCTCTGTCCATGGAATTCTCCAGGCAAGAATACTAGAGTGTGTAGCCATTCCCTTCTCCAGGGGATCTTCCCTAGTCAGGGATTGAACCTGGGTCTCCTGCACTGCGTGCAGATTCTTTACCATCTGATCCACCAGGGAAGCCCCACCACCTACCACAGTGCCCTTTAATTAACAGTTTAATTTTAATGAAATTTAATCTTAATGTAATATAATTATAATAGAATATGTATTTTATTAATTGAACTGGTCTTGTGCTCAATCTGGATTAAACTCTGCCCAATTTGATCCTTAGATAATTCTTAAATAGTCTTTTTCAAAGTGCTTTGTTTATATATATACATCTTATGTCAGAATATCTTCTCTAAATTCAATACAAAGGAATTCTCTAAGTTGACCACTGATCACTTAAACAAGCAGCATCCTTACTAATGCATTGTATATATGCCATATTGTAGATAGCATACATACTATATATGATCATGTTCTGTGTAATGACATCTTTGAAAGAATATGTAAACTACAAGACCAGTTAGAAGACTACAGGAGAACAGAGAAGCAGAGGAGACAAGGATGAGTTTAAGAGGATGAAGACTGAAGACTGGATTTTAGGAGAAGACTACAGTTAGGGACAGAAGAAAAAGGAAAATCCAGCCACTAAAAGAAATAAAGAAGAAATATGTAGTGAAATAGGAGAACCTGGTATCAGAGAAACCAAAGGAAAAGAGCTTTCCAGGAGAGGGTAAAGGTAGATGGTAGCTAACAGGTGAGAAGCAGCCAGTGAGAATGAAGGGATCATTGAATTTGGTCAGGACGTGTTTGGTCCTGATGTGGAGAGAACAGTTTCACGGGCTGATAGGTGTCAAATCGAGATGACAGTGGGTAGGAGAGGATGAAAGACATTGGTTGAAATTCAAAGAAAGTTTTGAGCATCTTTAGCCAAGCATTCTCTGCTAGGTCTGTTGAAGAGCCTCATTACCTCAATTAATGAATGAAATAAACCTTTTAAGTGTCTATTCATACTCAAAACAAAGACTACCCTTTGTTGTTGTTGTTGTTACATACCCAAGACAGGAGTTCATTAGTCAGGGAACAGACAGCCTAATGATCTGCTCAGATAGTTTGCAGTTGTGGTATTATTAAAATGGCTTGGATTAATATCCCCTTTACCACAGATATATCTGTTCACAGAGACAGCAGAGACTTTCAACTATAGAAATAAGATTTTGGTCTCTAGATCTATGGATCTAAGAGCAGATCTATAGCAGAAAACAAGCCTGGCAGAAAACAGGGGATCAAGTCATAGAAATTACAGCAAATTCTCTAAATTGTAACTGATGCTAAACAGTATGAGTCACCATGGGACCATTTTAGAAACTCCTTGGGGGACCCCCTCACCACCTCTTCTATCACAAGCTTTTGGCTGTATCTGAATCTGTTGGCCATTCTCTCTCTTGAAAATATCCTGCCTTGGTTCATCTGACACCAGCTCTTGTCTAGTTCTCTTCCTCTCTGACTGTCCCCAAGTCTCCTGGATTGCTTTTTCTCTGGCAGCTCTATAAAGGGTGCTTTCTCCTCCCAGATACAGTCACCACCTCTCTTCTTTCTCGATGCCTTTTCCTGGAAGATCTCATATCCTCCTATGGCATCACCTGTTTCCTGTCCTCAGGTGATCTCAAATCTACCTGATCTATTCCTTTCTCCTAATCTTCATTTTTATATCCCCAGCTGCCTATTCAACAATTCCTTGAAGAGGCTTCCCAGGAACCTTGAACTCAGTACATCGAAAATCAAACCTGCATCTCTTTACTCAATGCTTCATTCCCCTCCAAACCTGTTCTTCTCCCCATGGTTGATGGCTGCAGCATCTACCCAGTCATTTGAGCTAGGAAACTTGGAGTGGTCCCTGGTGTTTTCCTCTGTCCACCTCCCATTTCTCCCATTTGACTCTGAATTGTGGCCACTGCCCTTTGACTTTTTTTAAATTTATTCATTCATTTGTTCATTCAACAAATGCATCTATTGTGTGTCAGGTACTGGGGTCGCAGCAAGGAACAAGGCAGATAAAGTCCAAGTTCTTAAATAGGCAGTGGATAAATAACTATAAAATGGTAGCTGATAATAAGCTCTAGGAAGAAAAGTGAAGCAGGGTAAGGAGACAAAGACTCACAGAAGGGAGTTGCCATTTTAGAAACATTGATTAGACAAGATTGCTCTGATGAGGTCACAAAGGAAGAGACATCTGAATAAGAGAGGTAATGATCTCTGTGGCTATCTGGACATAATCTTGCTTTTGCATTCTTAGTGGCCCTGCCTGGGTTCAGCCGTCATCACTGCTCCCCTGAGAGTTATTGGGTTCCATGTTCCAAATTTCATATTTCTTGCTCTCCTGTGAACTCTCATTCCTTCCTGGGCCTGGAACATCCACCACATGGTCCAATACATGGAGCTCTTTCTAATGCTCTGAACATACCACCCTCTTCACCTGCTTAGACTTGCTTTATTGTGTGTTCTTCCTCTTGCCTGGAATGCCTGCTTCCCAACACTTCTGCTGTCCGCTGCTTATCTTTGTAAATATCCTTGAATCCTTCCTCTTTGTGACCCTATGGACTGTAGCCCGCCAGGCTCCTCTGTCCTTGGGGATTCTCCAGGCAAGAATACTGGAGTGGGTTGCCATGCCCTCCTCTAGGGGATCTTCCCAACCCAGGGATTGAACACAGGTCTCCTGCATTACAAACCAATTCTTTACTGTCTGAGCCACCAAGGAAGCCCCAAGCAAGGTAAATAAGAATAAATCACTGAATAACAATTAGCTTAAATTTTTTCCTTTTTTGGGTGGCATCTTTGAAATTCCCACAGAAGTTTTAATTTTTCCCTCCTCAGTACTGCCAAAGCATTTAATACTAGGATCATCTGGAAGGGTGAGTACATTTTTTTCTCTAAAGGGCAAGTAAATAAATATTTTAGGCTTTGCGGGCCACATGTTATCTGTCAAAATGACTCAGCTTTCCCACTGTAGCATGAGAGCGGCTGTAGAAAATTGTAAATGAATAAGCATGGCTGTGTACCGATAAAAATTTATTTACAAAAACAGGCAGTGAGCTTCAGTTTGCTGACCCCTGATCTATTGTCATCTGTTTTAGATTGTAATTATTAGCTGATTTTTCTACTTGCACAACTAAATTATGAGTTATTTGAGGCTAAGTACCCAGAGACTGCGTGTTACTCATTTTGGTGTCCTAGCCTGTGTAGCTTATGTTTCCCAAAGATGGGCTACCATAACATCTCCCATTCCCATCTGCTTTTCTGTGGTATAACCTTCCACTGCCCTTCTAGAGATGAGGTTTCATTCCCCTCCCTTGGATCTGGGGCGTCTTGGGACTTGCTTGTCATCATAGAACATTGCAGAGGTGAAGCTGTGTAATTTCGGAGCCTCTCATAGCATTAGCTCTGGGGGATCTCCCCCTGGAAGTCCAGCTGCCATTCTGTCAGAAGCTCAGAACACATGGAGAGGCCACCTATGGATGTTCAGCTTGGCAGTTCCAGCTGAGTCCGTTTGAGTCTTCGAAGTTCAGGACCAGACAGGTGAGTCCAGAACTTCCTGGAATTTAAGTGCCCCTCCCACTTTCGTTATTTCCAGTTCCTCAGCTGAGGCACCAGATGTCCTCTTGCAGAGGGGAATTGTGGCCCCCAACTAGCCATAACCAAATTGTAGATTGTGATGCAATAAATGATTGTTCTTTTATTCTCTAAGTTATTTTTTAATAGATATAATTGGCACATTGTGTAAGTTTAAGGTGTACAACATGTGAATTGATACACTTATCTATTACAAAATGTTGATGACTATAAATCAGGTCACATAATTACCATTTCTTTTTTTTGTGGTGTGGATGTTTAAGATCTACTCCTTTAGCAACTTTCAAGTAGACAACACAGTATTATTAACTACAATCACCATGCTGTATGTGAGATTCCATTAAGTTTTGAGATGATCTGTTACATAGCAAAAGATAATTGGAATATAACTCATGCTCTGAAGTTTTGGTTCTATTTTTTAACATCAAAGCAATAACAAAATTAAGAACCAGAGTGTCATATTGTCTTTGTTTGAGTTTTGCTTTAAAATATTTCTGTTTGTGATATATAGAGGTTTAAGTTAACATTAATGTTAATCCTGGGGACCTAAAACTAACATTTGGAGATGCTTAAACTAAAAATACATTTTCCAGGCAAGGTTGGAACCCTTCTAACTAGGAGTCTGCTTCCAAGGAGGTTCCCTCTAGTGGTTGTTTTTTTGTTGTTGTTTGGTTTTTGTTTGTTTGTTTGTTTTTTTAAATAGGATTGCTTGCTCTCTTATTTTTTTTTTTTTTAAATGTGGATCATTTTTAAAGTCTTGTAGGTCTTCATAGAACCGTTCAACTTCAGCTTCTTTGGCATTACTGGCTGGGGCATAGGCTTGGATTACTGTGATATTGAATGGTTTGCCTTGGAAATGAACAGAAATCATTCTGTTGTTTTTGAGATTGCATCAAAGTACTGCATTTTGGACTCTTTTATTGACCATGATGGCTACTCCATTTCTTCTAAGGGATTCCTGCCCACAGTAGTAGATATAATGGTCATCTGAGTTAAATTCACCCATTCCAGTCCATTTTAGTTCACTGATTCCTAGAATGTCGACATTCACTCTTGCCATCTCCTGTTTGACCACTTCCAATTTGCCTTGATTCATGGAACTAACATTCCAGGTTCCTATGCAATATTGCTCTTTACAGCATCGGACCTTGCTTCTATCACCAGTCACATCCACAACTGGGTATTGTTTTTGCTTTGACTCCATCCCTTCATTCTTTCTGGAGTTATTTCTCCATTGATCTCCATTAGCATATTGGGCACCTACCGACCTGGGGAGTTCATCTTTCAGTATCCTATCATTTTGCCTTCTCATACTGTTCATGGGGTTCTCAAGGCAAGAATACTGAAGTGGTTTGCCATTCCCTTCTCCAGTGGACCACAATCTGTCAGACCTCTCCACCATGACCCGTCCGTCTTGGGTGGCCCCCCACGGCATGGCTTAGTTTCACTGAGTTAGACAGGACTGTGGTCCTGTGATCAGATTGGCTAGTTTTCTGGGATTAGGGTTTCAGGGTGTCTGCCCTGTGATGCCCTCTCGCAACACCTATTGTCTTCCTTGGGTTTCTCTTACCTCGGACGTGGAGTATCTCTTTACGGCTGCTCCAGCAAAGCGCAGACGCTGCTCCTTACCTTGGACGAGGGGTATCTCCTCACGGCCGCCCCTCCCGACCTGGAACGTGGAGTAGCTCCTCTCGGCCCTCCTGCGCCCGTGCAGCTGCCGCTCCTTGGACGCGGGGTTGCTCCTCTCGCCCGCCGCCCCTGACCTCCGGCGGCGTGGGGAAGCTCCTCTAGGCCGCTCCTGCGCCGACGCAGCCTGGTGCTCTCCGTCGCCACCCCTGACCTTGGGCGAGGGGTAGCTCCTCTCGGCCACGTTTCTGCATGGCCACGCTTCTGTGCGGTCCGTCACAGCCGCAGCGCCTACTAGGAATCAAACCTGTATCTCCTGCCTTGAAAGGTGAAGTCTTAACCCCTGAACCACCAGGGATTTCCTAGGCATCTAAGCTATACCATAGGACTTGTTGATTAGCATAGGAGATGTTAGGAATAATATTTTACTGGTGGAATCCACAGTGTAAATGATATGTGGTTAGTTACAAAGACTTAACGGGTCCTACCTCCTTTGATTAAATAAACCACAAGAATAAACAGGAACAGCAGGAAAACGTGTTTGGAGTTAGGACCCAAGATCTAGAATACCATTTGTCCTGTGTTCCCTCCTCAGTGGGTGCCACCTGATAACCCTAGGATTATCATTGCCTCTGACTTAGAGGGCCCTCTTCTTGCAGTATGCTAATTGTATGTTACTTAGGACAGAGAACATGGACTTAGAATTACCAGGTTTTTCTCCTGATTATGAAGTTATTTCTATACAGGGAAAACATTTGGTCTGAGATTTCTGCTATAACATCCACCCAGTAGTGAGTTTGTAGAGGCAAGAGTCTTCCTTTTAATCTGACAGTTGTTGATTGATTAAATTAGTTTCGGTTGGTTTGCAACATTGAAATGTTGATATCCCTGTCCTAGAAAGGTGAACTCAACTCCAGCTTACATTGGGTTTCAAATTTCAGGAGAAAAGAAAGTTCTTTTTTGTCAGGCAGTGTATCAAATGGGGACAATTGCTGTTGATGATGTGATGGACAATATAATAGGAGGCATTTATGAATCAGCACCATTTCTGATTATGTCTGTGACTTCCCCTGGAAGGTGACGCAGTACCACCTTGCCCAGGGTTGAAAATTGTGCCTAATGAATGATGACAGAGAGATTCATGAATAGTATCAGTTAGCACAGAAGAATCTCTTACATACCTTTGAGTGCCATTTTGTTTCACTTCACATGTTACTCGACAACAAATTTTGATTTGCAGACTCTACTGGATGTGGAATTGGCATTGATCTTTCAGATGTACTATTTATTTGAGAGTAGTGTAAGCAAAGAGGGCTACAGAGTGTGTTAATGGCCCTAAAGGAGATGCACTCCAATGTATGTAATTATCAGAGAGTCAGCCCATACTTTTAAAAATTTTATTTTATTAAACCGTAGTTGATTTACAATGTGTTAATTTCTTCTGTACAGAAGTGATTCTGTCATACATTATAAATATATATACATTATTTTTTGTATTCTTTCCCATTGTGGTTTATCACAGATTGAATGTAATTCCCTTTGCTATGAAACAGGATATATAATAAGTTGCATTTGTTAATCCCAAACTCCCAATTCTTTGCTCCCCTATTACCCCATCCCCCTTGGCAACCACAAGTCTGTTCTGTATGTCTGTGAGTCTGTTTTATAGATAAATTCATTTGTGTTATATTTTAGGTTCTACATATAAGTCATATCATATGATATTTGTTTTTCTCTATCTGACTTTCCTCACTTAGCATGGTAATCTCTAGGTCCATCCGTGTTGCTGCAAATGGTAGTATTTCATTCTTTTTTATGAAATAAAAAAGAGTAGTATTCCATTGTATATATGTACCACATCTTCTTTATCCATTCATCTGTCAATGGACATTTAGGATGTTTCCGTGTCCTGGTTATTGTGAACACTACTCCTATGAACATAGGTGTGCATGTGTCTTTCTGAATTATAGTTCTGTCTGGATATATGCCCAGGAGTGGGATAATCAGCCCATCTTTAAGAGGCCTCCCTGGCTGCAAAGAACATAGGGCCACCTACTTTGTCACTGCTGACATCAGTGGCTGCTTCTTGCTTGGATTCACAACTGTATCTCCAAAGTCTGCTGAAGTATCCCACAGGTAGCTCAGAACCAGTGACCCAAAGCTGAACACCTCATTGCTTCTGCTCAGACCTCTTCTTCTTCTGTGTTTCCTATGTCAATAAATGACACTGATGTCTACTCAGAGGCATAAGTCAGAAATCTGAAAAGGGGCTTACTTTGACCCTTCCTGCTTCTCACACCCTGCACCTGACCAACCTCACTTTCTGTTGATTCTAACTACAAAATAGCTTTCAGAATACCTCCACTTCCTTCTGCCCTGCAGCCACACCCCTGGTCCAGGGAGCTCCACTGTCAGGCCTGGATGACCTAATACTACCTGATTTCCTACATCTTCTTGCAGTAGGATATCATTTGGTTAAAAACATATATTTATTTTACTCCTATATTTTTCCTGTTCCCTTTTCCCCATTTAAGTATGTATAGCAAAATCTACACTAAATATCTACCATAAAGAATTGGGAGAAGCAGAATCTAAACAATTCAATAACTTAAACTGTGTGGGTTGAGTAATGAAACACCTGGGATGAGTCCAGGTAGTGAGCTGGCCAGGAGTTCTGTGGGTCTGCAGGACCGTCTTGCTGGTAGTGGTTCATGATAGCTTTCACATCAATGTAGACCTTTCTGAGTGTTCTGTACCCACCTAGGACTTCCAGGACTAAACCAGTGGTTGTAGAAATTTCCAGGTCTGTTGCAGAAATTTACCCTCCTCCCTGCTCTCTCATTTGGGATTGCCTGCCATCTTCCCATCTAGCCTTGCTCTTCTTTCCATGTCATTCCCTCACACATCCTAGGAATTTTATGATCAACTTATCCTTGTTTGAGGATGGGGGCTGGATGGAGGACTGAAGTTCATGGCTGAATTAGGACCACAGAAGGTGTGGGTGAGGACAGCTCCCTGGTCACCCCAGCAATTGGGGGTCAGTCTCTGGGCTAGGATCATTATTGTTTGGTTACATATGATGTTAGGGAAATATGTTCATATTGATATTTATAAACAGTATTAAATCACATATACATACACATTAAAAAACAAAGAAACATGCAACAAAAACTATAAAACGTGGCTTGGTCAAAATAATCAGCAAC
This sequence comes from Muntiacus reevesi, assembly GCF_963930625.1. Taxonomy (NCBI): domain Eukaryota; kingdom Metazoa; phylum Chordata; class Mammalia; order Artiodactyla; family Cervidae; genus Muntiacus; species Muntiacus reevesi. The sequence goes on along the minus strand of NC_089254.1, from coordinate 45,529,637 downwards.
TTATGAAAACTGCTTACAACTCATACATAATTACTATGCAACAAAATATTAAATAGACATACCCAGAAAGATTCCAGATGTGCTTTTCTGCACAGTCTTGATAATGCTAAACTCAAGTCACAAATATACAGTTATCAAAATTTTTGCATGTGTCGCCTGATTCTTTGCATAAAATAAATAGAAGTTGCACTCTCTGTGACTATGTTAAATTCTTAGCATTTATGTATCTTCAGAGATACTTTGCCCTGGAAAGTTGGATGAGACATTTGAAAATGGATACTCTGCTCTGGGCCAAACATGTGATGCCCTGGAAGTCGTATTGGAGCCGTTTAAAGTGGGGGAAGAGCTGGGGTGAAGTCAATGAGTGGTCCCAGGGCTTCTGAAAAAGAGTAAGAGTCAGGACCAAAAATGACTACAGTGAGCATGAGTTCACACTAAGTCCATGGAAGCAGAGATCACTAAATGAACAAAGTCTCTTGAGGTGTAAATTCTAGAATCAGTTCCTCAGAACTAACCCCAGAGAGAGCAATCCCATGAAGTTGTAGTAGTATCGTCAGAGCCAGGACTATGCAGGCCTTGAGAGATTCATACCCAGTAAAATGAGACAGAAGCTTTTTGATGATCTTGATTAATACACTTTTGGTGTCAGGCATGACATAAAGATTTTGCTGAAGTAACAAGATGACTGAAGCTGTGGAGACTACATACCTGAAAACAGAAAGTATAAAAATGGAGGCATTCGGATTTTCTTACTAATTCAAGCTACTGCTTATAAAAACCGTCATCTTTTATTTCCTTGAGTGTTAGTCATACTTCTAAAAGCGTTACTGGAAACTGCCTGCTGCCTGCATCACTGCAAAATTCGTAGGGCAGGAAAATGAAAATGTAAATGGTTGTCTTTTTTATTAGAATTGATTTCAGAAAATTATATTGACCTCTACTCCAAAATGTGGGCCATTATCTATTTCTAAATCTGTCAGTTATACTTGGGGTTTGACCTTTGATCTGGTGTCCTTTTTTACCACACGAGTAGAAGAAAATGTATTCTGAGAGACAGGCAAGCTAAGTAAAGGACATTTGCAGAAGCAAACCTGGTGTTTAGATATTTAGATGAAGCACAATTTGATCAAAATTAGTCTTGCAGATATGCTCTCATTTTTGCTAATGATATTCTGGAGAATGCAGAGTAAACTTCTTTTACCCACATTTTGACTGAGAAATGAAGACATTTGCAGGAAGTTATGAGAAGCAGGCAACATTAAGAGCAAATGCATTTTTAATTTTTCTTTGTTATAATTCTGTTTTTTTTTTAAAAGAGCAGTGCTTTTCAAATCACAGCGTTAATCAAGAGAAGTATAATTCTGCATAGTTAATGGGGGCTGACTCAGCCATTTCTTTTTTCCAGTGCTTATAGTTATTGTTTGTGAAATTACTTTTGAAGTCAAACCCTTTCTAAAATGCCCCAGATTGGACTTCCCTGGCAGTTCAGTGGTTAAGACTGAGCTTCCAATGCAGGGGGCACGGGTTTGATCCCTGGTTAGGAAACTAAGATCGCACATGCCATGCAGCATGGCCGAAAAGAAAATGCCCCACATCATTCATTGTACCATAGATTCATGTGGTAAATGTCAATCCTTTACTGTGGAATCAAATGAAATGTGGTCAACATTTTTGTTATTATTGCAAACATTTTAAGGAATGATTTGAGTTTGTGTGAAATCTTAGAGTGCACATGTTCAATTACTCAGGGTTTTAGGTTTGGTTCCGTAGAAACAGATGCTGAGCTGACGACTTACGGGCAAGTAAGCTGGGCCCTCAGTCAGTCACTGGCCGTGGGTGCCCAGGGGAGGTGTAAGCACCCAGGCACTTAAGTCCTCTGCATGAGGTGGCAAAACAGCTCGGGTAACCCCAGAGCTGTTCTCTGAAGAAGAGTTGGAGGGGTGGGGCTACCACAATCAACGGCACATAAAGGGATTCCCAGAAACAATATGAGAGTAAAAGGATATGATGAGCAAGGACAACCAAAGCTGTCCAATGCACTCAGCTCATGTTTACTGAGCACCTACTATGTGCTGCTGCTGCTGCTGCTAAGTCGCTTCAGTCGTGTCCGACTCTGTGCGACCCCATAGACGGCAGCCCACCAGGCTCCCCCGTCCCTGGGACTGTGTGCTAGTCCTGTTCAAAGCTCTGAGGACTCAGCGGAGTGTAAGACCGTGGGGCTTCTGTGCTAGTGTGGGAGACAGATACTACCATAAGTAAGGTGATATAACATGGATAGCATAACAGTAACAACATGACTCATGTTACGAAGAATATAAAGCAGGGCAAGAGAAGAGACAAGGATTAGGGATGCTAGATTCGATATGGTAATCAGGGTAAATTAAATAAACACACTATATACAAAACATACTTAAGTTTCCATGGGTCTATCCTTCAGGGAAGTACTGGCATTGTGTATTGTTGTTTTCTAGCCATGGGAACTCCTTTCACATGGAGCTCAGAGAAGGGAAGTAAACCTCCTCTTTGAATAAAACTATCACAATAGGTATTCTTGACATAGGAACAATAAACATAAAGTAAAAGACCTTAAAAATTTTCCCTTGGCATTTATTCCTAAATTCTGAAGTCACATATTGGGGAAAGCAGGGCAAGAAAACTGGTTTTGTGTGTTAAGAGTTCTGATAATATCTGCTGGTAAGCTTCTCAATTCTGATTAAGAGCTTTAAAAAAAAAAAATCCAAGTTTTTTGGGGGAGAATGAGTAAAAGAGGAGGAAAACACAGTCATTCGGCTTAGAACATAAAACTATCTGACATTTTAAGTGGAAGACCCTGGACAATCTAAATGACACAGTAGACTTTTGAAAGAAGGATATGTGATGAGGTCGCAGTGTTGCAGAGGTGACAATCAAGGTCACATGCTGTGTCTTCTGTTTCAGAGGTGACTGGACTCTTGGTCACTGACTCAAACTAAAACTCACAAGTGACTACCAATCTCTCAATACCTGGGGTTATGTTTGCAGGGGATCTTACTGGGGAGTGCCATTTTAGAAATTCTTTCCCCTGATTATTTCATCTCAGGCAACTTCTGGTAACCTCATGTAACTACTGTCTCACCACGCCCTAATTTTTCTTTGGTCTTTTGGGCCAGAGTGATAGGCAAGAGGTGGTGGTAGATGAGGCCAAATAGGAATTTGCTAGAAGAAACAGAATAGTTTTCTTTCTCATTTATTCTCTATGATGAATGTTTCAGGGTTCTTCCAGTTGGGAAGAAATAAGGTAGGGCATAAATTATAATGGCCACACTGTGTAATTTTTAGTAGGTAATGCTCTGTTTTATTAGAAAAAAACATATACAATGTTAAGAATTTAGACTAATGTGAATTTTGAAGTTTCATCAATGAGCATTAATATTATTATCAAAATGCCACATTTTATTATAATTTAAAAATTAAATGTTATTTAGTCGCCAAGTCATGTCTGACTCTTTATGACCCCATGGACTGCAGCACACCGTCCTGGTTAATATTAGTTAAATAACAATCGATTAATTTAAATAATTTAATGTAATAATCTTAAATTGTATGACAATGCCCTCAGACACCTATTTTTAAAGCAAAAAAAGTATTGTCAATGGCCAATGAAATATATTACAGCAAAGGAGATCACATATTTCCCTCCTTTGTTTATCCTAACTATGAAGACAATCATCTGGGATGATCATCTTGGGACAATCATCTTGGGATGAACCAAGAGCCATTTATCACTCAACAGTATTTATTGATCACCTAGGTGCTAGAGATATAATGGTGGAGACCACAGATGAATCCTGCCCTCATGGAGCTTACATTCTAAAAGCAGGGGACACACACACACGTTATGAAAAGTATTATCAAGAAAATGAATGGAGCAATGGCATAGAGCTAGGATTGGCAAACTTTCTGTAAAAGGCCAGATAATAGATATTTTAGATTTGTGGTTATACAATCTCTGTCTTAACTACTCAGTTCTGCAGTTGCGGTGGGAAGGCAACCACATATAGTATGTGAATGAATGGACATGGCAGTGTTTCAATAACATTGTATTTACAAAAACAGCAGGTGAACAGGTGGTGGGCCAGTTTTGCTTGAGGGAAGCTTTAATACTTTAAAGCCTCCTGGGGTAGAGAGGCACTTGGCGTAGGGATGGTGACTTTAGACCAAGGTATTTAGGAAAGAGTCCTCTGGGGAGAAGCATTTGAGATGACAGCAGGATGATGAGAATCCAGCCAGGCAAAGCCTGGGGGAGGGGCGTTTCAAGCAGAGGGAAGAGATCTATCAAAGATTTGTGGCAGAAATAGGCATGTCCCCTTGATGTGGGTGGCTGTCTCATTTTTGCTGTGTGATTTTGAACAAGCCACTGAATTCCTCCAGCCCTTTTCTCATGAATAGAAGTAAAGATAATAATACTCTGCTTAGAGGCTTTTTATGAAGCAATGTGTGTGTGTGAAAGCATTTTCTGGGCAAATTTAGGTAATAGTGTTAATAATTGGAATTTAGAAAAATAGGTGTGAATAAACTTTAAAAGAATTAAGATTTTGGCATTAAAGTACTGATGGTTTATAGTAGCTCTTTGTATTTTACTACTGGTATCTTATTTCATCTGTACTAATATTTAGTAACCAGTTTATCCCTGGCCAACTACTTCTCAATTTTATTCACCATCTTATCAGTATTTTAAGATGTATATATGTCTAACAAATAGTTGCTGAATTGCTTTTTCATTTGTTACTCAGAAGCAGAAAAATATTGTGAGACTCACAGACCTCAAAGTTTTATTTTTATTTTATTTATTTATTTGGCTGCACTGCTTATGGGATCTTAGTTCCCTGACCAGAGATTGAACCCTCACCTTCGGCAGTGGAAGCATAGAGTCCTAACTACTGGACTGCCCTCAGCATTTTATTTCTGGGGGAGCCTCCTGGGCAACTGATGACCAGCAGTCTGGCCAAGCTGGGCCTCAAAAGTCCTTCCTCACGCAGTCAAAGGCCTGGGAGCAGTGTGGCCTATAAGTCCATTTGTGACCTGCTCCGTGTGTTATTATAGCTGTCTCCTCTTGTGCCTCTTCCCCTATTGCATACTTTACCCCAGGTATAGGTCCCCAATCTTCAATTTTGATGTCAAATACACGCCTCTGGTGTCATCAGGCTATGAACCCTTCTCTGCCCCACTCTGATCCTTTAAAGGAGATCACCAGGAGGAGAGAGAAGGGTGCCCGGGAAATGTATTACCCAGGTCCTAGCATCACCAGTGTGGGCACTAGCAAGAGACCACTGCTTCGCTTTAAACAAGACACGAGCTCAGCAAAATGAGAGAACGCCCACAACAGAGGCTTGTCTCTAAGCTTTTCTTTTAAATTTTATCAAAGTATAGTTCATTTACAATGTGGTTAATTTCTGCTGTATAGCAAAGTGACTGTATTTATTTGTAAAGTGGCTACACATATGTTTACATTTTTTCATATCCTTTTTTATTATGGTTTATCACAAGATATTGACTATAGTTCCCTGTTCTATACAGTAAGGTCTTGTTGTTTGTCCATTCTCTGTGTAATAGTTTGCATTTGCTAACCCCAAACTTTCAATCCGTCCCCCACCCTGCCTCCGTCCCTTGACAACTGCAAATCTGTTGTCTATATCTGTGAGTCTTTCTCTGTTTCATAGATAAGTTTATTTGTGTCATAGTTTAGATTCCACATATAAGTGATATAATACAGTATTTGTCATTCTCTTTCTGACTTATTTCACTTAGTATGATAATCTCTAGGTTCATCCTTGTTGCTGCAAATGGCATTATTCATTCTTTTTTATGGTTGAGTAGTGTTCTGTTGTACATATGTACTACATCTTCTTAATCCATTCATCTGTCAGTGGACGCTTAGCTTGCTCCCATATCTTGGCTATTGTAAATAGTGCTCCTATGAACACTGGGGTGCATGTATCTCAAAATTTTTCTTTTTCACCAAGGAAGTGTCCATCAAAAATGTGAGAGTGAGAGAGAAACTAGATTCTCTTCTGTATAGTAAGGTGACTTCCTGACTCTGTGGAAGGAAAAGTGTTGATTTTACTAAATATTTTCTTCCTCATTATGGGTGTAGACTGTTCATGAGCAATCATATTTGTCCCTGGAGTATGTGTGAATGGACTTGGTGTAATGGGTCAACTTTGACATAATAGGTATTAGGAAACAGGTGAATGCCCTCAGCTCACCCTTGTGGGGAATCTGCAAAAGAAGAGTGAGTGGGAGGGCTATGCTCACTCTGGACAAGCCCTCCCCTCCCAACCCCTGGCCATCTAGAGGACCATGAGGGTGTCAATGTCTAATTGTTGACTGTCTTGCTGAAGACCCTGCTGAAAGGCCTGGATGAGGGATGCTCTCTAGTTAGGGGGAGGAGGGTAGATTCTGGGATGAAAATGGGTTTCTTTAGGTGAGGGACACAATTTTCCAGAAGAGATGATTTTCCTTCTGAAAACTAAAGGCAAGAATCTCTTCGAGGGAGATGCTTAGATATGAGGGCATTGGATTCAAGATGTGATCAGATTGGGTCTGAGCCCAAACAGAACCCTGTAACAGTCAACATCTGAGGTTCCTGTTGCCTTTGGACTCTGAAGGAAGTCCAGCCTAACACTCAGCTTAACCTTTTCCTGCCTATGTTCCCTTTAAAATGACCTTGTGTGTGTTTGTGTGTTCACTCAGTTATGTCCGACTCTTTGCGGTCCCATGGACTGTAGCCCACCAGACTCCTCTGTCCATGGAATTTTCCAGGAAAGAATACTGAAGCGGGTAGCCATTTCCTCCTCCAGGGAATCTCGCTGACCCAGGAATAGAATCCGCATCTCTTGTATCTCCTCCACTGGCAGGCGAATTCTTTGCCCGTGGAGTCACTGGGGAAGCCACTAAAATTGTCCCAAACAACTGGTGTGGATGAATTGTGGGGGGAGCAGGATAAAGGGTTGCAGGGTCAAGGAGCAAAAGGGAGGTTCTTTGTTGTGTTTGCAGACCCAGCAAGGAGCAGTGGGACCATGAGTGGGGTCTTCAGTGAAGAGAGGGGCACATAGTCTGAAGATGAAACTCTTTGTCTTGGAAGTTTCCCAACTCTTCATCCTTCTGTCCAAATGTGGGAGCTCAGAAAGTAGGAGGGGAAATTTCAAGTGTGAGGTATAATTTATTGATAACAAGATTCCTTGAATTTTAATTTATGATTAAAACTTCAAGCTGGAACACTATAATTCTGGTGACATTCAGATATTAGCCAAGATCTTAGGCAAAAAAATGTTGCATTCAGAGGTAAGAAATTTGATTGCACTACTGAAATCTTATCTCTTGGACCATTATTCACTGCATTTACCATGAGGTCAGTCCTGGCAGAAGACAGTGGCAGAATTTACTACCTAAAACTCAGAAAAGCAAGGATAGACATGTCACTGGCTAAGTGGTGGATAGCTAGAGAATGTGCTTGTGTTGAATAATGTATTTCTGAGCTCACAAAGGGGGGCCTTCAAAGAGCATATGAATACATTTAACAGGATAAGATGCAATCAGAGATGATTAGAAGCATCGATGAAGCTGATTACTAGACAGATCAACAAGAAAGTGTTTTCTCTAAAATACATGAATGTTTCTACCTTGACAGTCAAGGTATCTATTTTAGTGTGCTAATGGATTTGATATTCAGTCCACACAGTATTCAGCCTTATTTTGAAAGTCACAATCACTGCAATCAATCATTACAAATACTCCCTTGCATAGCTCTTTCACTTCACAAGACCTGCTTGGCAAAACCACAGTCCTGTATCAACCCAACTCTGCCCTGTACCTGTACAGCTAAATGTGTGAGCTGAATAACACACCATCACCTGGATGTTGATTGAATTAATGACCGTTAACCCAAAGTGGGCCTTTAACACCAAACTTCTCCATCCATTTTTCCGTCCTCCTGGGTGACTTTTATTCTCTCCCTGTTCCCCTCCTTTTCCTCCTCTTCCTTCTTGTTAAACTGAGGGGCAGCTTATGCTCAGTGAAATGTGCGGATTATAAGTGTGATGGTTTGACAAATGCATGCACTGTGTAGCCCACACCCCCATCAAGGTATAGAATACTACCATCACACCCAGAAAATTCCCTCAAGTCTCCTGCCAGGCCATTCCTGCACCACCACCTCCAGAGACAACAACTGTTCTGATTTCTATCTGAGGTAAATATCTCACACTTTACCTTTCTCCTCAGATCTCTAACTTTTCTTCCTCATTTTTTAAACTCTCAGCTGGTGATCGTGCTTCTTACTTCATGAGAAAAATGAAAGCAGCAAGAAGAGAACTTACATATACTCACCTTTTCTTCTTTCCATCCACCTACATGGCATCTGCATCCTTCCTGTCTGTGCCTGGATGGACCATCTATGTGTGTGTGTGTGTGTGTGTGTGTGTGTGTGTGTGTGTTAGTCACTCAGTTATGTCTGACTCTTTGCAACCCCATGGATTCTAGCCCGCCAGGCTCTGTCCATGGAATTCTCCAGGCAAGAATACCAGAGTGGGTTGCCACTTCCTTCTCCAAGGGGTCTTGCTGACCCAGGGATTGAACCCAGGCTTCCTACATTGCAGGCAGATTCTTTACTGCCTGAACTACCAGGGAAGCTCATGGACCATCCCTACTCCTGTCTAAAGCTGAGCCCTCCCATCCTCTCTTAGGTACTTAAGAACATTCATGGTAGCAGTTCTTTCCTTTTCCTCTCATCTAACTTCCCACACACTACTGGATCCACTCCCATCAGCATTTATTTCTATGCTATTAGGTTGGTGCAAAAGTAAGTACAATTTTGCATTGTGGAACTTTGCTGTTTGATATTGGAGTACATTCTTAAATGTGGTTATATTATACATCAATTTAATGCACATTTATTACTTTATTTTTTTGCTAATGACTTATTACTTGCTGTTTATTTTACATTTATTTTAGACTATGAAAATGACATTAGACAGAAAGAAAATTCGAGTGATTTTCTTATTCAAGTTCAAAATGGTTTGGAAAACAGCAGAGACAACTTGCAACATCAACAATGCATTTGGCCCAGGAACTGCTAATGAATGTACAGTGCAGAGGTGGTTCAAGAAGGTTTGCAAAGGAGACAACAGCCTTAAAGATGAGGAGCACAGTGGCTGGCCATCAGGAGTTGACAACAACCAAATGAGAGCAATCATTTAAACTGATCTTCTTACAACTATAGGAGAAGTTGTCAAAGAACTCAACATCGACCATTCTATGGTCATTTGGTATTTGAAGTGAATTGGAAAGGTGGAAAAGCTCCATTAGCAGGTGTCTCATGAACTGACTGAAAATAAAAAAAAAATCATTATTTTGAAAGTGTTGTCTTCTCTTATTCTATGCAACAGCAATGAACCATTTCTCAATCAGATTGTGACATGTAACAAAAAGGGAATTTTGTACAACAACTGGTGATGATCAACTCAGTGGTTGGATCTACCAGAAGCTCCAAAGCACTTGCCAAAGCCAGACTTCCACCAAAAAAGGTCATGGTCACTGTTTGGTGGTCTGCTTCACTACAGCTTTCTGAATCCTGGAGAAACCATTACATCTGAGAAGTATGCTCTGCAGATCAATCAGACGCACTGAAAATTGCAACACCTGCAGCTGCATTGGTCAACAAAAAGGGCTCAGTTCTGCTCCAGAACAGCGCCTGACCACATGTCACACAACCAGTGCTTCAGAAACTTAAAGAATTGAGCTACGGAGTTTTGCCTCATCCACCATAATCACCTGACCTCTCGCCAACTGAATACCACCGCTTTAAGCATCTTGAGAACCTTTTGCAGGAAAAACACATCCACAACCAGCAGGAGGCAGAAAATGCTTTCCAAGAGTTTGTTGAATCCTGGAGCACATATTTTTATGCCACAGGAATAAGCAAACTTATTTCTTGTTGGCAAAAATATGTTGATTGTCAGTTCAGTTCAGTCACTCAGTCTTGTCTGATTCTTTGTGATCCCATGGACTGCAGCATGCCAGGCTGCAGTCCATGTTCATGTCCGTCACCAACTCCTGGAGTTTACTCAAACTCATGACCATTGAGTCGGTGATGCCATCCAGCCATCTCATCCTCTGTTGTCCCCTTCTCCTTCCACCTTCAATCTTTTCCCGCATCAGGGTCTTTTCCAATGAGTCAGCTCGTTGCATGAGGTGGCCAAAGTATTGGAGTTTCAGCTTCAGCATCAGTCCTTCCAATGAATATTCAGAACTGATTTCCTTTAGGATGGACTGGTTGGCTCTCCTTGCAGTCTAAGGGACTCTCAAGAGTCTTCTCCAACACCACAGTTCAAAAGCATCAATTCTTTGGTGCTCAGTTTTCTTTGTAGTCAAGCTCTCACATCCATACATGATTATTGGAAAAACCATATTTTTGACTAGATGGACCTTGTTGGCAGAGTAATGATTCCTATTTTGATTAATAAAGATTTGTCTGAGCCTAGCTGTGATGATGTAAAATTTATTCTGAAACCACAATTACATTTGCACCAACCTAATATATCCTACCCTAACAGGGAAATAAAATAAGCCTCCTTGACCCCATCACCCCGACCAGCTCCTGTTTCTTTGCTCCTCATTGTAGCAAAAATTCAAGTGTAGTTTATACTCTAGCTTTAATTCTTCCCTATTCTCTCTCAAATCCTTTCTATTTAGGCTTTACTCCTGCCACTCCCTGGAGACTACTCTTCTCAAGGTCACCAAAGGACCTCTGCACTGTAAAATCCAATAATAAACTTCTCAGGTCTTTGATAGGACTTGACACGATTTGCCCCTCTTTCCTCCTTTGATAAAATGCCTTCATTTGGCCTTTGCAGCACTTGCTTGGGTTTCCTCACTGCTCAGTTCTTCTCAGGCTCAGTTTGGTCAGTTGGTTTTTGTCTTCTTCCTTAACTTGGGATGTCATCTTCCTTCCTTAACTGAGGGATGTCCTCATCCCTCAGGCTCAGCCACATCTACATACCCTTAGGGATCAAGTTGGGCTCATGGCTTTAAGTACCACCATATGACTGTGTTTTCCAGATTTGTGTCTCTAGTCCAGATGTCAGAACTGAAATCCACACCTATATTATCCAACCTCCCACTTGACATATCTACTTGTATATCTGATGGACAGCTTGACGCAATCATGCCCATGACTCAACTCTTAATCCTCTACTATAAACCACTTTACTTGTTGTTGTAGTTTAGTTGCTCAGCCACATCCAACTCTTTGTGACTCCACGGACTACAGCATGCCAGGCTTCCCTGTCATTCACTGTCTCCTAGAGTTTACTCAAATTCATGTCCATTGTGTCAGTGATGCCATCCAACCATCTCATCCTCTGTCGCCCTATTCTTCTTTGGCCTTCAATCTTTTGCATCATCAGGATCTTTTCCAATGAGTCAGCTCTTAGCATTAGGTAGCCAAAGTATTGGAGCTTCAGCCTCAGCCTCAGTCCTTCCAACGAATATTCAGGGTCGATTTCTTTTATGGTGGACTGGTTTGATCTCCTTGCTGTCCTTTAGTTGTAGCTTTGCCATTTGGGTTGATGGTGATCTTCCTTTGTGGTTGCTCAGACCAACATCTCTACATTATTCTTGACACTTTTCCTTCGCTCATACCCCACATCCAATCCAGTAGGAGATTCTGTTGGCTCTCTATGGCTGATAGTATTACTTTTCACCCACTAATCCAGTTTCTCTCCTGATGTGGACCTCCTTGCAGGATTAAATATCCCCATTTTGTTGAGTTTAGGTGTAGCCATATGACTTACTTTAACTGAATAATGTGGACAGAACTGATGAATATGATTTCTGCTGCTCTAAATGCCAGTCCATGATGGTCCAGACAGAGGTAGCTCTGCCAGCCTGAAGCCAGAGCTAAGTCACAGGGAGCAGAGCCACAGGCAACTCACACTGGACGTGAAGTGCAGTAAGCTGCTCCTTTGGGGGTGTCTTGTTAATGCAGCATAACTGTCTCTTTTGACCAATATGCTCTCCCTTCTATGCCTGGTGAATTAGAGGTTCTTGATGTCTCCTTGAAGAAAGAATTCAGCAAGAGACAAAGTGACAAGTAAGAAGGGGATTTAGAGAGAAACACCCTCTACAGACAGAGTGTGGGTCATCTTAGAAGGTGAGAGGCCCCCAAAATATAGCATGGTTAGTTTTTAATGTGCTGAGTAACTTAATAGGCTAATAAGTGGGAGGATTATTCCAGTTATTTTGGGGAAGAGATGGGTATTTCCAGGAATTGGGAAACTGTCCACTTTTTGACATTTAATGTTTGGCCTCAGAATGGTCATGGTGCTGGTGGGTGTGTCACTTAACCTTTGCTAATATATTGCAATGCATGTTTAATGAGGCCCAAGGTCTACTGAAAGTCGAATCTTCTGCCATCTTGGACCTAGTTGGTTCTAACCAGTTTTCATCATATCCTATGGCTAAGACATTCCTTTAAAAGTTATATCCTGCCCCTTTTCCACCTGTTTCATTTCCACAAGCATTCAGACTCCGATCATTTGTACTACCATGCTGGCTCAAGCCATGGTCATCTCAAGCCTGGATTGCTACAATTGTTATGCCCGATGTCCGAATCCCCGAGCGGGAAGAGAGAAGGCTTCCAAGACAATGCAACTGGCAAAAAGGGGAAGTTTATTACTGACTCTGCCGCATCCAACACAGTGGTGCAGGTCAGAGAGCCCCGAGCCCACGCTGTTACACAAATTTATAGGGTGAGCACACTCCTTTGGTTTAAGCGGATTGGTTACAAGTTTGCAAAGCAATTTCATTGGTCAAAACTTTGGCATGGGCGGGACTTTCCTGGGGGTTTCCGCCCCATTCCTAATTTCCTAATTGGCAAACAACAGTCAGTGTTAAGTGAAAGCTAATTGGTCCTAACTGACAAACAGTGGTCAGTGTTAAGGGAAAGCTAATTGGTCCTAATTGGCAAACAATGGTCAGTGTTAAGCGAAAGGTAACTGGTTGTATCCAGGTGGCCTGATAATCTTACCAAGTAGGAAGGCCTACTCCTAATCTAAGCTGTGTTACTTCTGCTCGCTTCACAACAATGGCCTCTTAACTGGTCTCCCTTCTTCTCCCTGCTTCTTTCCTCAGCCTCCTGTGATCAATTCTCAATAAAACAGCCAGAGAGATCCTGTTAAAACCCTATTCATGTCCTTGTTCAAAACTCTGTAATGGGACTTTGCTGGTGGTCCAGGGGTTAAGACTCCATGCTTCCAAAGTAGGGAGCACGGGTTCAGTCTCTGGTTGGGGAACTGAGATCCCACATGCTGCATGGCTCAGTCAAAGATAAAAAAAAGTTTAAAAATGACTTTATTAAAAGAAAAAGAGAAAAAAAAAAAAAAAGCTCTGTAACGGCTCTTGATCCCACCTACAGTAAGAGCCAGTTCATGAGGGGTAAGCAGCCCAGCAGGTTTGGTGCATCGTTACCTCCCTCCTTAGCCTTGTATTCCCTGCCTTGTTTGCTCCTTGGGATCCAGTCTCGCCGGTCTCCTTGCTGTTTGTCAGCTCAGCAAGCAACTTCCCACCTTAAGGCTTCCCTCACAAGTTTCCTCAAATACCACTCTCTCAGTGAGGCCAGCTTGATGCACCTCCTATCTATAATCGATAATCATACCCCTTTCCTCTGCTACTTCTGCACCTCTGACCTTCTGCTCTGGTTTCCCAGAGCACTTGTCACCATTTAACATCATTCGTTTTCTGCATTTTATTGAGCGTTTCTAGTTTCTTGCCTTGGAGAAGGCAATGGCAACCCGCTCCAGTACTCTTGTCTGGAAAATCCCATGGACGGAGGAACCTGGTAAGCTGCAGTCCATGGGGTCGTTAAGAGTCAAACCTGACTGAGCAACTTCACTTTTGCTTTTCACTTTCCTGCATTGGAGAAGGAAATGGCAACCCACTCCAGTGTTCTTGCCTGGAGAATCCCCGGGGTGGGGGAGCCTGGTGGGCTGCCGTCTATGGGGTCCCAGAGAGTTGGACACGACTGAAGCGACTTAGCAGCGGCAGCTGCAGTTTCTTGCCTGTCTCCCTTATTTGAATGTAAGTTTCACAATGGCAGATCTTTGTTGTGTTCGCTGATTAGACTACAGTAAGTCACCTACATGGACTTACAGGAATGAGTTCCCTTCCAAGAGTGTGCTGGTAAGTCCAGTTTGTTCCTACATCCAACAAAGTTAACCTGGTACCCAACTAACACAATTGACTATAATAGTACTGTATTGTAATAGATTTATGATACATTTCACACAAGTAATACATAAAAAACACAAAAAGTAGGGAAAACAGTTTTTGATCTTACAGTACAATACCTTGGAAAGTACAGTAGTACAGTACAGGAGCTGGGTTGAATGAAAAGTCAAGAAGAGTTACTGACTGAAGGAGGGAGAGGAGGTTCCCACCTTTAGATCATGAGCTGAAGTATCGTGAGCAATAGTAGATGGAGTGCCCGCTGCAGTTTCACTCACATATGACATTGATCGAATTCATGTTTGCATCTTTGAAAGTTCACAACTTGAAAGTTCCTATGTAGGGGACTTACTGCACTTGGCTATTTCAGGGATAACACATGAAAGTATTGAACACTTAGGCAAATTACAGAAACTATTCACTGTAGAAGGCAGTGAAGCTAGAAGGAGGAGATGGTTATGCAAATCTGCACAGTGAGACTAGGGCCCAGCATAGCTCAAAGCGCCAGCAGACATGGGTGCTGGGTGGATAACTGGCTCTGGCAATGGTAAGATTTATGGCTCTTCTTGTTAGGAGCAAAACAAAGAATGCTTGCTTCACCGCCCACATAGGACTTGGGGTTCTTATACTTCAGATACCCCATATTTGGTTACATAGTATGCTGGTTTTAGAGCCTAGCTCACTTATTATATAACAGTTTCCCATGTATGAATATGCAGCCCATCCCCACTTCGCCCATCCATCCATGGCCATGAATCCATGAGGCTCAGTCTTCCCATGTGGGTAAACAACACAGACCACTGATCTTTTGGGCCAAGAACCTAGAATAATGCCTGGCACATAGTATTGCTCAATGAATTTGTAGACTAAAGGAATTCAGGAGAACAATCAAGTCCAGAAAGTCTCGTGCCATAAATTTCATATTTGTTTACTTTTTGATAGGTGAGGCTAACCTGCAGAACAAGTTTTGTTCATTTAAAACAGCTTTTAGATTCTTCTTCCCCTCAGTCCCCCTTCTCAATCTGTAATAATATGCCAGACTTCTCAGAAAAAAAGGGGAGGTTCAAAGGAAAATGAAGTCTGCTGATATAGCCCCCAGAAAGAGATATCTTTCAGGATATGTGGAAAAGTGCATTAAACAGGAAATGGGGATTACAGCTAAGTTTTCTTAATGCTTTTATTTTCTAAAATACACCCAATGAATATATATATATTTAAAATTTAGAATAAAATAACATCTTTTATAAAATAGTGAATTTTTAAAAATCCTGCCCAAATCTCTCATTAAACAACTAAAAGTTCCAGTAAAAGAGGAACAGATTGAAGGGGTGATGGGCAAGCTTAGTGGCTTATGTAGATCTTAGAACAGAAGGGAGCCCAGGAGGGAAATATGGGTGAAGCAGGAATTAGACGCAGGCTTTCCTCCAAACCTCAAATAATTTGGAAGAGTAAAAAGAAAACCAAGAGATGGAAAAGACTCTTAGCTGACCAATCAACAATGTCTGAGCACCTACTGTATGCAAACTGCTATGCTAGATAACTATAGGAGAGATTCCAATGAATATGACAGGGTTTCTATCATATAAACTTGTATTTTAGAGGAGGAAATAAACTCTATAGCAAGTGCATCTTCCTCTTCTTCTGGAGGAGAGAAATCTTTTAAAATTATGATGCTAATTCTTCTCAAAGTATCCTTTTCAGACCAAGTACATCAGGAGTATCAGGACTGATAGTGAAAATGCAGATTCCCAGGCCTCTCCATCCTTGATGAATCAGCATGTCTGAAGCCTAGAGCTAAGGGATTTGGCTTTTTAAAAATAATTAAATTTATTTATTTTTAATTGAAGGGATATTGCTCTATAATACTGTGTTGGTTTCTGTCAACACGAATCAGCCACAGGTATCCATATGTCCCCTCCCTCACATCTCCCTCCCCATCCCACCCCTCTTGATTGTCACAGAGCCCCAGTTGAAGTGCCCTGAGTGACACAGTAAATTCCCACTGGCTATCTGTTTTACACAGAGTAATATATATGTTTCCGTGTTACTATCTCCATACATCCTACCCTCTCCTTGGGATTTGGCTTTTAATCAAGCGCTTGGGGGTGATTCTTAGGCACAATTTAAAATGTTCGAACTCCTGCTGCTTTGTGGTAGCTGCTAAATGAATTCAAAGAGAAATTACTTTTGACTGGAAGATGAGGATGGATGGTTTCACAGAGGAGAATTTGAGCCAAGGCTTTGGCTGAGTTTTGCTGCCTGTGGCCAAGGGGATGTGCTGTTCCAGGGCGAGGAATGGCTGGTCCAAGGCAGTGAAACTCATGGGGAACCAGTGACTGCAGCACAGGGCGGAGATGACGGTGCTAGGGTTTCTGGCAGACACGGGCTGCAAGCCCGCCAGGCAACATGTTTCCCATTCTGCAATTTCACGGGCACCTCTTCCATGCCCACCTAGCATGACGGTGAAGAAGAATGTCACCTCGGAGAGCTGGCTTGGCTTGGTGCCCACTTGTCCCCGCGTGAGCTCAACTCACTCACTTTTTGCCTTCTGTTAAGTCAGCTGTTTTCTGAATTCAAGTAGAAGTTTGAGAATGTCTTGCCACTCGGGCTGGAATTGTGCTGTTGTGTCCCTGCTTGAGATACCACAAGTGAGCTGCATTTCCAAATAGAAAGTTGCCTCTCAATGCCTGCCTCACTAGGGCAGGCAGGCCGGCGGGGGGCCAGGCCAGCACCCGGGACACCAGGCAGGTTTGCCATCTCTGGTGGTGTCGGCAGAGACTGAGTGATGAGCAGCAGGGAGATCAGATGTTACCACAGAGCACAAGTGCCCAGAACAGCTGTTGGGTCTGCAAGTGGGTTGGTACCTCCCTTCCTAGGCCAGCTGGTTGTTGTCAATCAACAACCAGCATTTGATGACCAGCACTACTGTTGAGTCAGCACTGTCTGCTTCCACCCCTTTCTCAGTTTCTAGCTGATGCTATTTGAGGTATACCAGAGGTGAGAGTCTGGTGCTCATTTCCCCCTGGGGCCTGGGGCCTGGGCTTACCACTCTGTACCCACCATGACAACTCCACCGAAGTCGACTGCCTGCCATTATCATGGTGGAGCAGAAGAACACGATGAGCTGCTAAATGCAGGCACCCTGTGAGGGACGTGGAGAGGTCCTCTCCTGGAAGGAGTGTGGGCCATCAGCCCTTCGGGGTCTGCCTCAGCCTCAGAGGGCTGCCTTCCCCAAGGCCACATGCACATCCAATGACTGAAGGCAGGTGTAGAAAAGCCTGGCTATTTGGCCCAACTCAGATGGGCCTCCTAATCCTATTTTCGTTCATTTCCTTCCACAGGTGCCAATCCTACAGACATACCCCCCAAAACACTCAGAGTCTTAATTCTGTTTCAGAGTCAGTTTCAAGAGAATGCAGCTTGCAGCACATGAATCTGAGTTTGAGATTGACTAATGAGGAGTTCTGTGACCTTGGGGAAGCTAGAACTTATTTTCTCTAAGACTTCACTTCCATATCTGCAAAATGGGAATCCTAGAAACTTCTTCATAAGGTGGTTGTAAGTGCATTCACACTGCTGGTGCAGTGTAATAACTCATAAATTCTAGATCTCATAATATTGAGCAAGTTATGTAACTTCAGTGAGCCTTGGATGCTTTATCCACAAATAAGAACAGTATCACTTGCATCTTAGGACTTCTTTTTAAACTGAACTGATATAATAGATTTGCAATATTGTGTTAGTTTCAAGTATACAGTGTAGTGATTCAGTATATCTCAGGATTTCGGTAAGTATTGTATGATAGACATACTGTGTTTGTTAGGTAGTTAATAGATAAACCCTCTCCCCCTATTTTTCCTTTAAAGTATCAATAGTAACTTTATGTGGTGGTGGTGGCTTAGTCACTAAGTCGTGTCCGACTCTTGTGACCCCATGGACTGTAGCCTGCCAGGCTCCTCTGTGCATGGGATTCTCCAGGCAAGAATACTGGAGTAGGTTGCCATTTCCTTCCCCAGGGGATCTTCCTGACCCAGGCATCAAACCTGGGTCTCCTGCATTGCAGGCAGATTCTTTACTGACTGAGCTAGGAGGAAAGTCACCTTTATGTAATGAGTTGGAAACATAATTCCTGTTTATGTTCTTTATTGTTTGCCCTTTTTCTTTATTCTGAATACATTCATATTTGGAGGAAGAAAACTGACTAAAGAGCAGAAAAGTGGAGCTAGGTTGGAGACCTGGTTTTGTAGCTCTCTTCTCTTCAATCATAGGCCAAAGGCGAACTCCAGCAGGAAGCTCACCCTGACTAATTCAACACATTCTGCAAACTGCTCATACGAACTTTGATTTCCTCCTTTTTCCTTGATTCATTTTTGTAATCCTCTGGGAATTAGAGGATTTTTATTTTTATATTGTAAATCTCTGAGAAACTGGGAAGGTACCTGCTTTTTATTTTTATTTTTTCTAGTCTTTGGATATTTATATTCCATCTATTTTAATAAACTTAAAATTTTGTACACATTCTGAGTCATATAGTAAAGCTTGGTTTTCTAATCTGAATTTTATTTTTTTTTCATTTATTTATATTAGTTGGAGGCTAATTACTTTACAATATTATAGTGGTTTTTGCCATACATTGATATGAATCAGCCATGGATTTACATGTTTTCCCCATCCCATCCCCCTTCCCGCCTTCCTCCCCATCCCATCCCTCTGGGTCATCCCAGTGCACCAGCCCTGAGCACTTGTCTCATGCATCCAACCTGGACTGGCGATTTGTTTCACAATTGATAATATACATGTTTCAATGTTATTCTCTCAGATCATCCCACCCTTGCCTTCTCCCACAGAGTCCAAAGGTCTGTTGTATATATCTGTGTCTCTTTTTCTGTCTTGCATATAGTATTATCATTACCATCTTTCTAAATTCCATATATATATGTGTTAGTATACTGTATTGGTGTTTTTCTTTATGGCTTACTTCACTCTGTCTAATGGGCTCCAGTTTCATCCACCTCATTAGAACTGATTCAAATGTATTCTTTTTAATGGCTGAGTAATATTCCATTGTGTTTATGTACCACAGCTTTCTTCTTCTTCTTTTTCATTTATTTTTATTAGTTGGAGGCTAATTACTTTACAATATTATAGTGGTTTTTGCCATACATTGATATGAATCAGCCATGGATTTACATGTTTTCCCCATCCCATCCCCCTTCCCGCCTTCCTCCCCATCCCATCCCTCTGGGTCTTCCCAGTGCACCAGCTCTGAGCACTTGTCTCATGCATCCAACCTGGGCTGGTGATCTGTTTCACCCTTGATAATATACTTGTTTCAATGCTATTCTCTCAGAACATCCCACCCTCACCTTCTCCCACAGAGTCTAAAAGTCTGTTCTATGCAACTGTGTCTCTTTTTCTGTCTTGCATATAGGGTTATCATTACCATCTTATTAAATTCCATATATATGCATTAATATACTGTATTGGTCTTTATCTTTCTGGCTTACTTCATTCCAGTTTCATCCATCTCATTAGAACTGATTCAAATGAATTCTTTTTAATGGCTGAGTAATATTCCATGGTGTATACGTACCACAGCTTTCTTATCCATTCGTCTGCTGATGGGCATCTAGGTTGTTTCCATGTCCTGGCTATTATAAACAGTGCTGCGATGAACATTGGGGTGCATGTGTCTCTTTCAGATCTGGTTTCCTCAGTGTGTATGCCCAGAAGTGGGATTGCTGGGTCATATGGCAGTTCTATTTCCAGTTTTTTAAGGAATCTCCACACTGTTCTCTATGGCGGCTGTACTAGTTTGCATTCCCACCAACAGTGTAAGAGGGTTCCCTTTTCTCCACACCCTCTCCAGCATTTGTTGCTTGTAGACTTTTGGATAGCAGCCATCCTGACTGGCGTGTAATGGTACCTGCTTTTTAAAGAGGGTCCCTCTACCTGAGCATTGTTACCTGTGCTTCCTGGGAATGTTTATTGGTTCCTGTACTAGTTAATAATGACCCACTCTTCCAGAAATGCTGAGCATTGCTCGAGCTCTGGAAGATGCTGACTTGGCAAAGAATATAAGAGCCAGATGGGGTCTTCTGAGCCACCTCATCCAACTGTCATCTTACCCGTAAGGAAAGCTTGTTTATGTCAGCTCTGTTTTTAAATAGCTCCTGTGGAATTTTTCTAGTCCCATCTTTATTATGTTTTCTCTATTTTATAACTTGGTAGTCTATTAGTCTATTTTTTTGTATCTGATTAAAGCTTGGTCAGTTCTAGGAACACTGTCTTATGCTGACACCTACTGGACAGTTTGAAAAATAACCGGCTGCCAGAACACTACTATTTGTTAGGAACAGAGGCAGAGAAATGTCTTCCTCATTTCATGCATTTTTTTTTTCGTTTCATTCATTTTTAATGACCATCTTTCTTACAACTATACTAGTTTCACATTTTTATTTCTCTCTTCTCCAATTAAACCTAATGTCCCATATTAGATTTTAGATTTCTTGGATGTGAAGATTCTATCCATTTAAGATGCTAAAAACCTATACTAACTTTAAACAATGTCCTTCTGTAGGTTTACTTAAAGTTTAATGATGAGCAATAGTCATAGTCATTACCTGTGACTTTAATTCTGCAAGCACTCAGCTCTGAACATCCGGCATGCCAAGGAACAGCAAGAGGCCATCTGATCTGGATCAAAACCTCTCTCCAATGGTAGTAAGAACCATCCAGGATGAAGGATGTGCATTCTTTCCTTGAAGGTTTCTCCAGGGATCACCATCCCAGAGAAAATTCATTCAAGTGTTTCACTGTCCTAATGAACCTCTCTCCTGCTTTTGAAGTTTCCTTTGTTTGCTCTCCTGAGATCTGGCAATGATTAATCAGACCTTACTCACAAAATATACCAGTGATTACATTCTAATCACCTCCTTTCCCACTCCTTTTCACTGTACTTTTCTTTAGTTGATAATTTAATTTTTTAAAGTATAATACTTTCTAGTGAGTTCTATAGTTTTCACCATGTGGTAGATATATACTACTGAATATTATTCAGCCATAAAAAAGAAATCCTACTATTTACAATGACAACATGGATTAACTTGGAGGGCAAGATGCTAAGTGAAATATGCCAGACAGAGACATAAATGCTATATGGAATCTATGGGATCTAAAAAAACAAAAGTCAAACTCATAGAAACAGAGAGTAAAATGGTGTTTGTCAGGAGCTAAGGGTGGGGGAAATGGAAGTAGATATTGACCAAAGGGTACAAACTTGCAGTTGTGAGATAAGTTCTGAGGATCTGATGTACAGCATGGTGACTGTACTTAATGATGCTGTGTTATATACTTGAAATTTACTGAGAGTAAATCTCAAGCTTTCTCACCACACACACATACACACACACAACACACACACAAATATGCACATATAGTAACTATGTGAGTTGGTGGTTATGTTAGCTTGATTGTGTAAACATTTTATAATGTACACATATATCATAAATTGTGTTGTACACTTTTAAGTATATGTAATTTTATTTATCAATTGCATCTCAATAAAGCTGATAATAGAAAAGAGAGAAAGGAAGACAGCACCCATGGTCTCAGCCTGATCTTTGTTACCGCAAGTGGAGAACTGATAGATCCTATTGGTTATCTGGGGCTTGGAGGTGGAGCCTCTGATGTACTGAGACCAGGTAATCTTGGAAGGTGCCTTCCAAGGAGTGAAGAGGTCAGGTAGGCTCAGGGAGAAGGAAGGGCATGGATTTGGAACTCCACAAGACTTAGGTTTGAAAACGTGCTCTGCGGCTTCCCTGTTGTGGATCTCAGACTCCTCTTTGTCTCAGATTCTTCATCTGTACGTGAGAACAAGGCCACTCTGAATGTGCTTGTGATAAGTTAAGGACATAGTGCTTGACACATTGTAGCTATTTCTGTGCAAGGTATTTCTGGTCCCTGTTTCACAAGCCATGCTGTTTACCTATGTCTGGCCCTGTGTGCTGTCTAAATTACCCCCTTGTTACCAGTTCTGTCATGTGATCGATGCCAGTTCTGGAGATCCTTGGGGCTGAAGCCACTTTCTCTTCAAGCTTTCTGGTTGTCACACACAAGAAACCAGGATCTCTGCTTTCCTCTCAGACTTCTCAGTCATCACTTTGTCCTTGAACTTTCAGACTTCTAAAAATGGTTCTGGGGGCTTATTTGTTTAACCAGTATTTTTTGAGCTCCTGTAAAGTGATAGCAGCATTGGTAGGTCAGTGAAGAAAACATACAAAAATTCCTGTCCTCACAGAGCTTTTATTCCAGGAGAAGAGGATAGAGAAGCAAGTAAAGTAGATGGTTTGTCAGATGAGCTAAAATAGATCATAAATGCTAAGTAAAAAAAATAGGCAAGACGGGTGATGGGGACTGTGTATACAAGTGTGTGTGTAATTGGGGTGGTGGTTCCCTTGCTGCTCTTGGGGCTGTTGGGCGGACAGTGCTGCCCTGGGAGCCCTAGGCTTCTTGTGGTGACATAAATAGGGTTAAAAGTATGCTGAGGTTGATCCTGATGGTCTCAGGGAAGATAACGGTGTGGACTGTGAGAAGCATGAATGGATCCCCTCTTCATTCGTGTGAAAAGTGATGTGGAAGGGAACAATGTGGGGAGGGCTTCCCTGATTTTAACTGCAAGAGGAGTCAGTAGGCTTCTCTTTGATTTACAAAGTCCTGGTTTATGAAGTGGGGACTTCATAAATGTTGACTTCTTGAAACTCAGACCCTGATAAGCATAGCAAAAGAAGAAGGAAATCAGATGTTATCTTCTTCAAGGAGCACATCACATCCTTTGGAACATGAATCATGCCCTGAGAAAGCCCATCAGGGGACAGCCCTCTTCCTTCAGTGGCTACTGTACGATGTGATACTGGGAAATATCCCTAAGACAGGGGTGAGAAAATGAGACAGAGCAGAAGGGACAGAACTGGGAGAGGAAAGTCTGCTTTTTCCACTTGGCCAACTCTTGGCTTGCTGCACTCATCCTTCCAAGTCTTTCTTTTACACTTTGATAATGAGGCTGATCTCTAACATCCATTTCTGATATAAAATTCATAACTTTAAGAAGTTAGAATTTTATCTCTGTTGGAGTTTTGAACAGAAGATAGAGGACTTGAGAGCATAGGCAGAGTTTTCATTTCATTTTTCCTTTTCAGTTGATTTTGGAAGAAAAAGATGTAGGGAAAGAAGAGTTGGCTTTTGTTTTTGGTTTAGAGAAGTAGATTAGATTTCTTGGATAATAGCCTAACATATCAGAGTAGATCTTTCAAAGACTGCGAAGAATTTGTTTGGCAGGAAAATTGCTGATTCATTCAAGAGGGTTTTTTTTGTCTCAGTCTTCTGGAGGAGGAAGAAATGAATTCTGGTAAACCAACTTAGATGCCCCCATTGTGCAGATGCCTTTTTCCTCTGGGCTAAATTAGGTGCTGCCTTCTCTGTTTCCACGGAGAGGTAAAAAGCAAGCTAGAACCATGGGAGAGAGAAAGGCAAATGGCCCCATGCAGGAGCAGTGTTGCATATAAGATGAACACTACTTAAATGTGTGATGAATGAGTGAATAGATGGAAAAATGTCAGGAAGGCAGACCAACTAATAGGTAAAGGGAATTGGAGAGATCAGGACACGTGACTAGGTTTTCATTAATCCTGGATCAAAAGAATTACTAAACGTGGTTTATGAGAACATAGAAAAGAAATCATCATCAGGACCCAGCCTGGCCTCAACAAGACTGGTCTTGCTAGCTATCTCACTTTTAGTCTCTAGACTTGTAGGTTGGGGGCAACCAGTGGACATAAGTCTATCTTAATTTCAGAAAAGCAACTAAAGTCCCCCTTGATCTTTTTTGTTTAAGATGGTGAAATGAAGTCCTGATGATCATACTGTTAGATTAATTTACAGCTGATAGAAACAATGTTATTCGATTAGTGTTGTGTGTACGTGTGTTAGTCTCTCAGTCGTGTGCAGCTCTTTGTGACCCAGTGGACTGTAGCCTGCCAGGTTCCTCTGTCCATGGCAAGACTTCTCCAGGGGATCTTCCTGACCCAGGGATTGAACCCAAGTCTCTCACGTGGCAGGCAGAGTCTTTACCATCTGAGCCGCCAGGGAAGCCCCAATTAGTGTTGATTATGGCCTTTTTCTGCCTGGAATGAGGTATCTAAAGGAGTGCCTCAAGGTTAAGGTCTTGGTCTTAACTGTCAAACTTAAAAAAAAAATCATTTTCAAATAATTATAGATTCACAGGAAATTGTAACAAAGAACATATAGGGAGGTTGTATGTATGCTTTACTCCATTTCACCCAATAGCAACACTTTGAATAGCTATATAGTATGATATCACAACCAGAAAATTGGTATTGGGACAATCCACTGAGTTTATAAAAATGAGCAGATTTCACCATTGTTGCATTTCCTCAAGTTTTGTGTGTGCGTGTGTGTGTGTGTGTGTGTGTGTGTGTATCTGTATTTATATCTCTGTCTGTATAGTTCTGTGTGACTTTATTAATGTGTGAATTCATGTAACACTATCATAATCAACATACCACTTGAAAACTGCTAATCTGTTCTCCATCTCTGAAATTTTGTTATTTCAAGAATGTTGTATAAATGGAATCATACAGCATGCAATCTTCTGAGATTGGCTTTTCCCACTCAGCATAGTTCCCTTGAGATCCATCCAAGTTGTCTTGAATACCAATACTTTGTTGCTTTTTGTTGCTGAGTATTATTCCATTGTATGGAAATACTACAGTTTTTTTAACTGTTTTTTTGCTGGAGGATATTTAGGTTGTTTCTTGTTTATAACTATTATGAATAAAGCTGTTATGAGCATTTTTATATAGGTTTTGTTAGAACACAAGTTTTCATTTCATTAGGATAAATGCCCAAGAGTGCATTTGCTGGATTACATGGTAATTAAATGCTTAATTTCACAACACTTTGGCAAATTATTACCCAAAGTAGCTGTATTATTTTACATTCCTATTAGCAATGTGAGTGATTCAGTTTCTCTATATCCATGCCAGCATTTGATGTTTTCAGTATTTCTAATTTCGGTCACTCTCATATGTGTGTAGAAATACCTCACTGAGGTTTTAATTTGCTTTTCTCTAATGGCTAAGGTGTTGAACATCTTTCATATGAGTATTTGCTCTCTGTATATCCTCTTCAATTACATGTATGTTTGTGTCTTTTGTGCATTTCTAATCAGATTGAATTGGGTTATTTCTTACTGTTGAGTTTTGAGAGCTCTTCATATATTCTAGATACATATCTCTTATTGAATATATGATTTGTAAATACTTTCTCCTGATCTGTCATTTATCTTTATATACTCTTAACAGAGTCTTGGTTCTTTTTCTGATGCAATTTAATAAAAATTATTTATTTTTAATTGGAGGATAATTGACAGGGTCTTTGGCCGAGCAAAAGTTTTACACTTTGATGAAGTCCAGTTTATCAAATTTTTCTTTAAGGGATCATGTTTTTGTTGTCAAGTCTAAAAACTCTTCTCCTACTCGTAAAGGTACTCTTTTGCTTATTTTCTAAAAATTTTATTCTTTTATATTGTATTGGTCAAAAAGTTCATTCGAGTATGTCCGTAAGTATGTATGGAAAAACCTGAATTAACTTTTTGGTCAACCCAACCCAATATTTTACCTTTAAGTCTGCAATTCATTATAACTTAATTTGTTTAACTTTTAAAGTCAAAGAGTTTGAATATATGGTAGGAATGTAGGTGACGCAAGCAGTTGGAATACAGTGATGAAACTAGTAAGATACAATATATAAGCATGCAATATCAGAGACAGTTTAGTGTGGTGACTAAGAACGTGGGCTCTGGAGCCATACTGCTTAGATTCAAATGCCTGAGCTGCCTAGAAGGCTTCGGGGGAAGTTCCATAATCTCTCTTATGTCTTAGTTTCTGCATCTGCAAAATGGGATTAGTGAAGAGTAGTTGCCTTATATGGTTATTGTGAGAGCTTAGCAAGAAAGCGAAGAACACTTAGATCCAAACTCCAAGAAATGACACCTATCATTATTATTGAAACCAGACATTGGTTTAAATGTTGGACAGTTATAGGGGAGATGTGACAAAATAGGGAATCGTGTGAAAAAAATCCAGTATATATAGAGAAGTAGAGAGATAGACTTAATCAAAAATTTTAACTTGAATGCTTAATTTTTGGTCAGTTGTATATGTTTATAAATATATGTCTTCATCCAGAAATGGCAAGATGTATGCAGGATCAAAATGACAAGGCATTTAAATCCATTCAGTGGAAACCAGAGTCCATTTAGGACTGTGCATGCACTCAAAATGCAATTTTTTTCCGTATTCTTGTTGAGGTTATATTAATACACAGCAAAGTCATTGTTTTAGGTTATCAGTTACAAGAAAACGGTCAATCAGTATTTCTGTGCAAGTGTAGTAATCCAGCTTAGACTAAAAGGGCATTGGCGGAGTTCATCATCATAGTCTGATGTGAAGTCAAACTACATAGTTGAAATTCTCAACTTCTTATGGTGGGGACTTCCAGGTCCCCAGCCCTCAGTACCACTAACAGAATGTTGGGGCATGGATCATAATTATGGTGTCTACCTTTGCTGAAAATGAGGAATAAGGGAGATGAAGACATAAGATGATTGAGTAGATGGAGAAGGGGTTACCAGAAGCGACAAGAAGAATCTATTACAAATATTTGATATTAGAAGAGTGTGGAAGAGCAAGCAGACAGTGCCTCAGATTGCTAGAAAGCAGTGGGACCCCTTTGGACTGTGTGGTCATTACAAGAAGCAGCAGAGGGTCACTGGGCAATTCACACAGTCTCTCAGTGCCTGGGTTTCCTTTTCTGCCGCATAATAAAAATAGCGTCTGCTCCACAAACTCCATGGGTTGTTGTGAAGAATACATTTACATGAAATTTCCTTAAACAAAACGTGAAAATATGACCTTGTTATTGCTTCATGGTGGATCTCTGGTCATTAATTTTATGGAATATATTCTTTTTAAACATTTTTATTGGAGTATAGTTGATTTACAATGTTGTGCTAGTTTCTGCTATACAACGAAGTGAATCAGATATATATATATACACATACATAATCTTTTTTTAGCTTCTTTTCCAATATAGGTCATTACAGAGTACTGAGTAGAGTTCCTCGTGCTATACACTAAGTCCTTGTTAGTATTCTAGTTTATATACAACGGTGTGTATATGTTGATCCCAGTCTCCCAGCTTATCCCCCCTACCCCACTTACCCCCTTGTAACTATTCATTTGTTTTCTACATCTGTAACTCTATTTCTGTTTTGTAGTTAAGTGCACTTGTAGTTTTTTTTAAAAGATGGAATATGCTCTTAAGAACTAGCACAATCTCTTTCTCCCACTCTGTGCCTTACTAAATTCCTTAGATTTGGGGGAGGAAGGGTTCCCTACTCTACCTCATTTAGCAATGTCTCAGCAGTGTAGTATAACTGGGTTTGCCAGATAAACTCTTTTGTTTCAGTGACTGCTGTTTGATATTTCTAGTCTGGGTAATTATGCTGACTCTCCTAAATACCTAATGTTTGGAACTGAACTGGCTTCTTCACACTATGCCATGCCACATCTCAAATGTTTATAGGCCTTAAAAAATATGGATCACAACTCTACCCCCAGAAAACAGACTTTAATTTGTCCTAATATTTTATAATATATTTATAAAGTATACTTATTTAATAAAAGTGTACGTACCCAAGGTTAGCAGAAGTAAACTATTACAAACAGAATGGATAAACAAGACCCTACTGCAGAAATAGAGGAAAACAATAGAATGAGAAAGACTAGAGACCTCTTCAAGAAAATTAGAGATTTGAACATTTTTTAAAATTAATTTACTTTTTATTGAAGGATAATTGCATATATCCCCTCTCTTTTGAAACTCCCTCCCATCTCCCTCCTCATCCCATGCCTCTGGGTTGATACAGAGCCCCTGTTTGAGTTTCTTGAGCCATACAGCAAATTCCTGTTGGCCATCTATTTTACATATGGTAATGTAAGTTTCCATGTTACTCTTTCCATACATCTCACCCTCTCCTCCCCTCTCCCCATGTCCATAAGTCTGTTCTCTATATCTGTTTCTCCATTGCTGCCCTGTAAATAAATTCTTCAATACCATTTTTCTAGATTCTGTATATATGTGTTAGAATATGGTATTTATCTTTCTCTTTCTGACTCAGTTCACTCTGTATAATAGGTTCTAGGTTCACCCACCTCATTAGAACTGACTCAAATGCGTTCCTTTTTATGGCTGAATAATATTCCATTGTGTATATGTACCACACCTTCTTTATCCATTCATCTGTCGATGGACATCTAGGTTGGGCATAATAAAATACAGAAATGGTAAGGACCTAACAGAAGCAGAAGAGATTAAGAAGAGGTAGCAAGAATACACAGAAGAACTATACAAGAAAGATCTTAATGACCTGGATAACCATGATGGTGTGGTCACTCACTTAGAGCCAGACATTCTGGAGTGTGAAGTCATGTGGGTCTTAGGAAGCATTACTACAAACAGAGCTAGTGGAGGTGATGGAATTCCAGCTAAGCTGTTTAAAATCCTAAAAGATGATGCTGTTAAAGTGCTGCACTGAATATGTAAACAAATTTGGAAAACTCAGCAGTGGCCATAGGAGTGGAAAAGGTCAGTTTTCATTGCAATCCCAAAGAAGGGCAATGCCAAAGAATGTTCAAACTACCATACAATTGCACTCATTTCACATGCTGGCAGGTTATGCTTAAAATCCTTTAAGCTAGGCTTCAGCAGTATATGAACCTAGAACTTCCAGATGCACAAGCTGGGTTTCAAAGAGGCAGAGGAACCGAGATCAAATTGCCAACATTTGTTGGATCATGAAGAAAGCGAAGGAGTTTCAGAAAAATGTCTACTTCTGCTTCATTGACTACTAGGAATACTTTGACTATGAGGATCACAACAAATTAGAAGAATCTTAAAAAGATGGGAATACCAGACCACCTTACCTGCTTCCTGAGAAACCTGTGTGCAGGTCAAGCAGCAACAGTTAGAACCAGACATGGAATAGCTGACTGTTTCAAAGCTGGGAAAAGAGTACAGCAAGGCTATATATTGTAACCCTGTTTATTTAACTTCTATGCAGAGTGCATTATGTGAAATGTCAGGCTAGATAAATCACAAGGTGGAATCAAGATATCCAGAAGAAATTCAACAACCTGAGATATGCAGATGATACCATTCTAATGGCAGGAAGTGAAAAGGAACTAAAGAGCATCTTGATGAGGGTGAAAGAGGAGACTGAAAAAGCTGGCTTAAAACTCAACATTAAAAAAACTAAGATCATGGCATCTGGTCCCATCACTTCATGCCAAATAGAAGGGGAAAAAGTGGAAACAGTGACAGATTTTATTTTCTTGGGTTCCAAAATCACTGCAGATTGTGATTACAGCCATGTAATTAAAATATACTTGCTCCTCAGCTGGAGAACTATGACAAACCAGATAGAGTATAAAAAGGCAGAGATATCACTTTGCTGACAAAGGTCCATCTAGTCAAAGCTGTGGTTTTTCCACTAGTCAGTTACAGATATGAAAGTTGGACCATAAAGAAGCCTGAGTGCTGAAGAATTGGATGCTTTTGAACTGTGGTGCTGGAGAAGACTCTTGAGAGCCCCTTGGACAGCAAGGAGAACAAAATAGTCATCTGAAAGGAACTCAACTCTGAGTATACATTGGAAGGACTGATGCTGAAGCTGAAGCTCCAATACTTTGACCACCTGATGTGAGGAGTTGACTTGTTGGAAAAGACCCTGATGCTGGGAAAGACTGAAGACAAAAGAAGGGGGCAATGAAGAATGAGATGGCCGATTCAGTGGACATGAATTTGAGCAATCTGCGGGAGGTAGTGGAGGACAGAGGAGTCTGGGGTGCTGCAGTCCATGGGATCACAAAGAGTCAGACTCAACTTAGTGACTGAATAACCACAGCAACAACTATACAGCACAGAGAACTACGTTCAGTAGCCCATGATAAACCATAATGGAAAAGAATATGAAAGAATGTATCTTATGTATAACTGAATCACTTTGTTGTGCAGTGGAAATTTAACACAGCATTGTGAATTGACTACACTTCAATAGAAAAGAGAATAAGTGGCTGAATATTAGCTCAGGTTCCATCATGAAGTACAAATGTAGATTCACTTTACTTAGTTACAGTGAAACTTGTGTGTGTACATGTGTGGAATAGGTTGAAGAAGACACTATTTATTTGTAAAGTACCATAAATTTGTCTATTTTTTGCAGAAAGCAGTATTCTTTCAGGTTTGCTGTTATGGTCATTATTACCTTCAATTTTTAGCTATTTAATGGAGAGTTAAAAAATTAATCTTTTGGGGAGAGTATTTTGAGGGAAAAAAATCCAGTGACCACAAAGTCCCTTAAGTATGAAAACATGAGGAGAGAAATGCTAACAGTGGGCAAAATAAAGACCCTGGGATTATTTCAAGTTTTCTTAATTTGAACATTTATTTGTTATTCATATTTGATTTCCCCATTGCAACCTCATTAAAATAGGGTAATATGTGTATCAAGAGAAGAGAAATATATTTATTTAATGATTTGAGGAAGCACTGGGAAGGTTGTTTTGATGAAAATATTTTTCAGAGCTCTGCCACATAATTCTGAAAATCCACCATTAGAGAATCCTTCTTTTGGGAGTACCAATTATCTAGGAGGGATACCTATTAAACTGCTGTCAATCAAGAACATGTATACAAGGCCACAAAAGATTATCACAAAGCACAGGCTCTGGAGTCAGAGGGAACAAGGATTGAATTTGGCTTTGGCACTTACTAACTGTGAGATTCTGGGCAAATTACTTACCTTTACTGGGTCCCAATTTCTTCATCTGTCAAATGGGATTAATAATGGTTACCACATGAAAGACACAATTTAAATGAGCTGATATATTTGAAGAACCTAGTATAACACTTAAAGTAGGCTCTTAGTACACTGCAATGAAAATCATTAGCAATAGTAGGAATGTTTCATTTGAATTGGGGTCTGCATAGCTTTGGCAGTACATGAAGAAATTCCACGAGGTATACAGATTCAGATAATTTCAAAGGAGTCCATTTCCAGATTTTATACACACACACACACACACACACACACACACACACACATACATACATACATACATAAATGACTCTTTGTGATTCTACGGACTGTAGCCCGCCAGGCTCTTCTGTCTGTGGAATTCTCCAGGCAAGAATCCTGGAGTGAGTTGCTATTTCCTTCTCCAGGGGACTTTCCCAACCCAAGGATTGAACCTGGGTCTCCTGCATTGCAGGTGGATTCTTTACCATCTGAGCCATCAGGGAAGCCCTTATATATGTTATTTTTCCTTTCCTTTTCTGTATTTATCTGCTTCTTTACAAATGCACCTATATCAGGCTGCTTCTCCTTTTCCTTCTTTCACAATCACCCTTCTTCTGCCTTACAGGAGAGGCCTCATCCAACCCAAACTGTATGTTCTCTTGGGTGTGGAAGCCTCTGGTACACCAAGCAGAGGCAACTAAAACTATAAGCATT
This sequence comes from Muntiacus reevesi, assembly GCF_963930625.1. Classification (NCBI taxonomy): domain Eukaryota; kingdom Metazoa; phylum Chordata; class Mammalia; order Artiodactyla; family Cervidae; genus Muntiacus; species Muntiacus reevesi. Next base: position 45,497,722 of record NC_089254.1, on the reverse strand, counting down.
TGAGAGCTCCTTTTAATCAAAATGGCACCATGAACCAGAAGTAATAGGGTATCATGTCCTGTGCTTATCTCTGTTAAGAGCAACACATAACTGTTATGGAATGAATGTATATCCACAAAATTCATATGTTGAAATCTTCGCTCCCAATCTAATGGTATTTGGAGGCAAAGCCTTTGCAAGACAATTAGGTCCTGAGGGTAGAGCCCTCATGAATAGAATTAATGCCTTTATAAGAAGACACAAGAGAGCCTGCTCTTTCTTTCTCTGTTATATGGGATTACAATAAGAAGGTGGCACTCATCACATACCAGCTCTTCTGGGCCCTTGTTCTTAGACTTCATGGGCTCCAGAACTGTGAGAAATAAGTGTTTCTTGTTTAAACGGCATAGTCTATGGTAATTTGTTATAGCAGCCTGTATGGATTGAGACAATACCTTAAACAGATATGCTGATTATATATTTGGATGTTTTTTATTTCAAGTATATAATGGAATTATGCAGTGTGGGGGGTTGATATATATATATATATATTTTTTTTTTTGGTCTTAACTGGCAAAGAATGTATTGTTCCTGAGAAAAGAAACTCTTGAGAACAGAGTAAAAAGACAATTTCTTGGAAATATTGAAGCTGGCAGCACCTTATTTGCCCAGGTGACAAACTTATGATGGATTTCTGTACTTAGCTAGTTAGCTTTTTTGAAATATTCAAGATTTGTAAGAAGCATGCTGGGAAATGCCACTCTGCTATGAAACGCCCTTTCTCTGCAATTTCACCATCTCAGTAATGAGGATGAGCTCAGTGAATATGCTCATTTACCTGCATTTTAGTCTAGTCTCACTGGTATAATTTGCATGATTTCAAGGTGAAAAGACCCACAATGCTCATTTTTTAAGAAGGTGAAAGTTTTCTGCTCTCTGTCACTCATCAGTCTCTTTTATGCTCATTTATTAAATCTTACGACATGCTTATTACATGTCTTAGCTTGGACTACAGTAACAGAATATCAGAGATTAGGGGGCTTCAACAACAGAAATGTATTTTCTTGTAGTTCTAGAGGTGAAAGTCTGAGATCAGGATGCCAGCATGGTCCAGTTCTAGTGAGGTCCCTCTTCCTGGCAAAACGTAACGACCTTCTCACAGGTGCTTTTCTCCAAATAAAGTCACATTGTGGGGTGGCATTAGGACCTCAACCGAGGAGTGTTAGGGGGATGAAACTCAGTCCAAAGCATTAGGCTTAAGTAACTCAACAGGAATATGTTGCAGATTATACTTTAAATAATGTGCTCAACAATCCTTAATGCACAATTTTTAAGCCTGTACTTATTCATGATTGAGTTCTTTTTCTTGTAGTCAATTTACATAAAATATTTAAACTATATTCTTAATAGCAGAACATCTATTTAGCTTCAAAAGCAAATCAAAATTTTCCCCAAATGCAAATCTGTCTAAAAATGTATAAAATGACCTAAGCAAAATATGTTACATATTTAGAAAACCAGTTTGATTTAATTAGTATTAATCTCTCCTTTTCAAATGTTAATATGCTGATTCCAATTCTATGAAGTGTGTAATTACATCAACATATTTGACTTTAACCAACTTTGGGAAGAAATCACTTATATATCAGTAAATATCCTCTACTCTCTGTGTCTGTTTTTCTGTCACATCTTTGCTATGCATTTTGAGATGTCCTTACAAATGAAATGTGATATTCGTATATGTCCTTTTTTTACAAAGGGAAAAGTCCTAAAATACACAATTTGCAATTTTGTTTTTAATCCCAGTTTCATATATTTTAGCTCCATAAGCAAGATGCCTCTAGAAAAAACTGAGCTGTATAATCAATAGCATATGATAAGACTTGGTTAAGATTTTTTTGGTCAAATTTCCTAGAAATTGAGAAAATTATAAACTCTAATGCTTGGGTTTTTTTTTTTTTTTTTTTCTCCCAATTCTTTCCTTTCAGTAAAATAAGAAGAGGACTTATCCAAGTTGTCATTAAGTAAAAAATTAAAATATTTCTTTGATAATAGATCACCATGCTCTTTTGGCTTATAATTAAGAAGGCACTCAAGTAACAGAATGATATTTCCATAAGGAAATGCCTAACATTATCATTACTTATTAATTAAGTTTTCTAAGGGTTTATGTATATAAAAATGAAAAGCAGGAATAGAATGTTTGCTGAATCCTGGGTCATTCAAATAGTAAGTCAAGCCAAAGCTATAAGAGGAACGTATTAAAAAGATCCATCTATTCACTTAGATTAATTTTCCAATAAGACTTTACTTGCTATGTTTTATAATTGCATCTCAGAATATGTTGCAAATTTATGTTGCTTTGGCCAATTGTGTACTAAAATCATTGTAAAGGCAGCTCAACCTAGAAAACTTTAAAATTACTTAGAACTTTATGGTTATAAAAAATCACAGTTTAAACTTCAACCCATAAACAATTATTTTTGCTATTGTAGAGAAGTTAAAAGGGTGATCAGATAAAATCTTTCAATTATAAAAATGTATCACATTAATAAGATTCTCTGTGGGAAAATATGAGATCACAGAGAAAAATGTTCCAGTTGTTAAAAAAGAGATTGGGAAATTTTTAGTGAGTGGGAATAGATGTCAAATTGTTTTGGCATTTAGGGTTTGTTGCAAACAAATTATGACACAAATTTTATTTAAGTGAATATTTACAATATGCTAGAAAGTATACATTTTGAAGCTATTCAAACTTGCCATGAAAAATTTTAGGTACTTACTTGAAAAATGTAGGGGATATGTAGTTTTTCAAAATTCTTTTAGAGGGTATGAGAGAAAAAAGTTTGAAGATGAATAATTTAATGGGTCGAATCTTTACAGTTTTAACCATTGATGATAATGAACTTCATGGGGGGAAAAGTAGACAGAAACTTTAGAGTACAGAGAAAAGGGAAGACATAGGTATGTTATTGATATGAGCTCTTCTGATCATAAAATAGAGCTGGAGAAATAGTAACAAAAAAATTGTAGTTTTCAAAATTCTCAATTTTTGGCCAGCACCTTGAGACATGGCCTCATCCATTATTTATGAACTTTGCAAGCAGATTTATGTTGAAGTCAGTTCTCACCTCTGAAGGGATTAATGACTCCATTATCATACCTGTGATTAATAGGTACCTGAAACTGGGCTGGGTGCATGAGAAGCAAAGATGAACACACAGAAAAGTCCCTTAAAGAGTTTACACTGCAGAAGAAAGCTAGAAGTTGGTATATATATTCTTAAGTTGTAAGTCAATGATCATGTGCTTTTGAGTATTTTTCATCCAAATTCCATGATTCTCTGTGAAAAAATTAGAAGTATATGTCATTTGCATTATTTTAAAAGTTCCTTTACCTGTTGGGTATTTCTCTGCCTTTTCATCGTGTTTAGATTGCTGTGTCTGGAGTGGCCTTTCTGTATTCTGGTAGTCTGTGGTTCCTTTTTATTATGGAGGTTTCTCCCAGTGGGTGGGGTTGGACGATTGGCTTGTCAAGGTTTCTTGGTTAGAGAAGCTTGCTTCGGTGTTCTGGTACTTGGAACTGGATTTCTTCTCTCTGAAGTGCAATGAAGTGTCCAGTAGTGAGTTTTGAGATGGGTCTATGTGTTAGGTGTGACTTTGGGCAGCCTGTGTGTTGACGCTCAGGGCTATGTCCCTGCGTTGCTGGAGAATTTGCCTGGCATGTCTTGCTCTGGAACTTACTGGCTCTTGGGTGGTGGTTGGTTTCAGTGTAGGTATGGAGGCTTTTGGATGGTCTCTTATTACTTAATGTTCCCTGTAGTCAGGAGTTCTCTGGTGTTCTCAGGTTTTGGGTTTAAGTCTCCTGCCTCTGGATTTCAGTCTTCCAGTAGCCAGTAGCCTCAAGGCTTCTCCAACTGTACAGCACTGATAATAAAACTTCTAGGTTAAGGGTGAAAAGATTCTCCACAGTGAGGGACACCCAGAGAGGTTCACAGAGTTACATGAAGAAGAGGAGAGGGAGGAGGGAGATAGAGGTGAGCAGGAGGAGAAAAGGGGGGACTCAAGAGAAGAGAGACAGATCTACGCAGTACTCTATTCCATAAGTGTTCTCCATAGCCCAGAGCACCCACAGAGATTCACAGAATTGGATTCAGAAGAGAAGGGGAAGGGAGGAAATAGAGGTGATCTGGGGGAGAAACAGGCTAGTCAAAAGGGGGAGAGAGTAATCATCACACTCCTGAGTAAAAATGGATACTGAATATTCGATCCTTAAATGTCCAAACTTGATATCAAATACTAAAAAACAAAGATTAAAAATCTAGAGTAGAGGTTAGACTCTTAAAAATACAACATTAAAAACAAAAACACAAAAAATTTAAGAAATATATTTGAAATTCACTTTAAAAATAGGGCCTTTTTTTTTTTTGCAAGGTTATAGTGAAATGAAAATGAAAATAAGAAAAAAATATGGAACGCTTCATGAATTTACATGTCATCCTTGCGCAGGGGTCATGTTAATCTTCTCTGAAGGTGGTGATGGATTTGTGATAATTCTAACAATTCCTTAATGTGTGTAGTATTTTATAGTTTATAAGATGATTTCATCAGAAAACTAAGATCATGGCATCTGGTCCCATCACTTCATGGCAAATAGATGGGGAAACAGTGGAAACAGTGGCTGACTTTATTTTTTCAGACTCCAAAATCACTGCAGTTGGTGACTGCAGCCATGAAATTAAAAGACGCTTGCTCCTTGGAAGAAAAGTTATGACCAACCTAGACAGCATATTAAAAAGCAGAGACATTTTTGCTTTGCTGACAAAGTCCATCTACTCAAAGCTATGGTTTTTCCAGTAGTCATGTATGGATATGAGAGTTGGACTATAAAGAAAGCTGAGTGCTGAAGAATTGATGCTTTTGAACTGTGGTGTTGCAGAAGACTTTTGAGAGTCCCTTGGACAGCAAGGAGATCCAAACAGTCCATTCTAAAGGAAATCAACCCTGAATATTCATTGGAAGGACTGATACTGAAGCTGGAACTCCAATACTTTGGCCACCTGATGCAAAGAACTGACTCTTTTGAAAAGACTCTGATGTTGGGAAAGATTGAAGGCAGGAGGAGAAGGGGATGACAGAGGATGAGATTGTTGGATGCCATCACCGATTCAATGGACATGAGTTTGAGTAAACTCTGGGTTTGGTGATGGACAGGGAGGCCTGGCATGCTGCAGTCCATGGGGTCACAGAGAGTCGGACATGACTGACTGAACTGACTGACTGAAGATGATTTCATATGAAGTAGATCTTTTGGTCTTAGTAACAGCCAATTGTAGTAGACAAGACACATGCTATTACTCTTGACTTAGAGATGAGAACACTGTGGTCTAGAAGGACTAGGTTTGAAGCACATCATGTGGCCACTGAAAGGCAGAACAGGAGGGAACCCCGGTCCCTCAGGCTCCTGGTTGGGAGCCTGAATAAAGACCTTTGCCCGTGTTGCAGCCTGAATCACTGCTTCCTCTCCTGTATGTTGAGAAAGACAGCTCTCTGTGTGCCTCTTCTGTTCCTCCACATCATGTTGAGTGTACCAAATCTGCAAGGCTGTGACCACTCTTACCTGGACCATTTCTCAGGGTTGTTTATGCAGCTAGTAACTTTGAGAGGTCAGGTAAAAATTGCCACAAGCAGAAAGTCTTGCTTGCTATTTGCTATAAAAATATACATTCTTCAAATTCAGTTGTGACACAAACCCCCTGCATATTATCCATTGGGGCCCATCGTGTTGCTCCTATATATCTCGAGGACAATGGAAACCAAGGCAAATATACTGATAATCATGCTTTTTATTGTGCTATGGGTAAAAAAGACCTTTGTCTTTGGGCCAGAAGCCTCTTGTTTTCTTCTAGCATCCACAAAATAGTAACAGGTCAACTGAGCTCATAGGCAGGGTAAAATTAAATCTCATCTATGTTCAAACAGGAGATGGCAAGAGTGAATATTGACATTCTAGGAATCAGTGAACTAAAATGGATGGGTGGGATGGATGAATTTAACTCAGATGACCATTATATCTACTACTGTGTGCAGGAATCCCTTAGAAGAAATGGAGTAGCCATCATAGTCAACAAAAGAGTCAGAAATGCAGTACTTGGATGCAATCGCAAAAATGACAGAATGATCTCTGTTCGTTTCCAAGGCAAACCATTCAATATCATGGTAATCCAAGCCTACACCCCAACTACTAACACTGAAGAAGCTGAAGTTGAATGGTTCTATGAAGACCTACAAGACCTTTTAGAACTAACACCCAAAAAAGATGTCCTTTTCATTATAGGGGACTGGAATGCAAAAGGAGGAAGTCAAGAAACACCTGGAGTAACAGGCAGATTTGTCCTTGGAGTACAGAATGAAGCAGGGCAAAGGCTAATAGAGTTTTGCCAAGAGAACACACTGGTCATAGCAAACACCCTCCTCCAACAACACAAGAGAAGACTCTACACATGGACATCACCAGATGGTCAACACTGAAATCAGACTGATTATATTCTTTGCAGCCAAAGATGGAGAAGCTATACAGTCAGCAAAAACAAGACCAGGAGCTGACTGTGGCTCAGACCATGAACTCCTTATTGTCAAATTCAGACTTAAACGGAAGAAAGTAGGGAAAACCACTAGACCATTCAGGTATGACCTAAATCAAATCCCTTATGACTATACAGTGGAAGTGAGAAATAGATTTAAGGGCCTAGATCTGATAGAGTGCCTGATGAACTATGGACGGAGGTTTGTGACATTGTACAGGAGACAGGGATCAAGACCATCCCCAAGAAAAAGAAATGCAAAAAACCAAAATGGCTGTCTGAGGAGGCCTTACAAATAGCTGTGAAAAGAAGAGAGGTGAAAAGCAAAGGAGAAAAGGAAAGATTTTGAATTCAGAGTTCCAAAGAATAGGCAGGAGAGATAAGAAAGCCTTCCTCAGGGATCAATGCAAAGAAATAGAGGAAAACAACAAAATGGGAAAGACTAGAGATCTCTTCAAGAAAATTAGAGATGCCAAAGGAACATTTCAGGCAAAGATGGGTTTGATAAAGGACAGAAATGGTATGGACCTAACAGAAGCAGAAGATATTAAGAAGAGGTGGCAAGAATACACAGAAAAACTGTACAAAAAGGATCTTCATGAGCCAGATAATCACAATGGTGTGATCACTCACCTAGAGCCAGACATCCTGGAATGTGAAGTCAACTGGGCCTTAGAAAGCATCACTACGAACAAAGCTAGGGGATGTGATGGAATTCCACTTGAGCTCTTTCAAATCCTGAAAGATGATGCTGTGAAAGTGCTGCACACAATATGCCAGCAAATTGGGAAAACTCAGCAGTGGCCACAGAACTGGAAAAGGCCAGTTTTCATTCCAATCCCTAAGAAAGGCAATCCCAAAGAATGCTCAAACTACCACACAATTGCACTCATCTCATATGCTAGTAAAGTAATGCTCAAAATTCTCCAAGCCAGGCTTCAGCAATGCATGAACCATGAACTTCCAGATGTTCAAGCTGATTTTAGAAAAGGCAGAGGAACCAGAGATCAAATTGCCAATATCCACTGGATCATCAAAAAAGCAAGAGAGTTCCAGCAAAACATCTATTTCTGCTTTATTGACTACGCCAAAGCCTTCGACTGTGTGGATCACAATAAACTGTGGAAAATTCTGAAAGAGATGGGAATACCAGACCACCTGACTTGCCTCTTGAGAAACCTGTATGCAGGTCAGGAAGCAACAGTTAGAACTGGATATGGAACAACAGACTGGTTTCAAATAGGAAAAGGAGTATGTCAAGGCTGTATATTGTCACCCTGCTTATTTAACTTATATGCAGAATACATCATGAGAAATGCTGGGCTGGAAGAAGCACAAGCTGGAATCAAGATTGCTGGGAGAAATATCAATAACCTCAGATATGCTGATGACACCACCCTTATGGCAGAGAGTGAAGAGGAACTGAAAAGCCTCTTGATGAAAGTGAAAGAGGAGAGTGAAAAAGTTGGCTTAAAGCTCAATATTCAGAAAACAAGATTATGGCATCTGCTCCCATCACCTCATGGGAAATAGATGGGGAGACAGTGGAAACAGTGTCAGACTTTATTTTTTGGGGCTCCAAAATCACTGCAGATGTTGATTGCCACCATGAAATTAAAAGACGCTTACTCCTTGGAAGGAAAGTGATGACCAACCTAGATAGCATATTAAAAAGCAGAGACATTATTTTGCCAACAAAGGTCCGTCTGGTCAAGGCTATGGGTTTTCCAGTGGTCATGTATGGATGTGAGAGTTGGACTGTGAAGAAAGCTGAGCGCCGAAAAATTGATGCTTTTGAACTGTGGTGTTGGAGAAGACTCTTGAGAGTGCCTTGGACTGCAAGGAGATCCAACCAGTTCATGTAAAGGAGATCAGTCCTGGGTGTTCATTGGAAGGACTGATGCTGAAGCTGAAACTCCAATACTTTGGTCACCTCATGCGAAGAGTTGACTCATTGGAAAAGACCCTGATGCTGGGAGGGATTGGTGGAAGGAGGAGAAGGGGACGACAGAGGATGAGATGGCTGGATGGCATCACCGAATGAATGGGCATGAGTTTGAGTAAACTCCGGGAATTGGTGATGGACAGGGAGGCCTGGCGTGCTGTGATTCATGGGGTCGCAAAGAGTCGGACACTACTGAGCAACTGAACTGAACTGAATTGAACTGAGGACATAGCAAGGACACATACTTGTTAGATGTTTGAGGATGATGTGTGAGGATGTATAAAGTATGACAAGCCTCAAACGGGGCTTTAAATGGGGTATAGCCCCAGAATCTAAATTCAGGAACCCGAGAGTCCAGAAATAGTTCTTCTCAAAAAGAAGCTGGTAAAAATTGATACACTGTTGTCTGGAAGTAGAACAGATTATGTTCAAGGAATTTCTTGCTTATGTGGCAGGTTGGATATTTTATCTATGTTCCAGTGTCAGGCTGTGTGACCCAGGTGTGCAAAATCTGTTTTTCTGTAAAGAAATTTAACTTTGCCTATGGGCTTCCCTGGTGGCGCAAATTGTAAAGAATGCCTGCCAATGCAGGAAACACAAGAGATGTGGGGTTCGATCCCTGATTCGGGAAGATCCCCTGGAGAACTTACTCCAGTATTCTAACCTAGAAAATCCCATGGACAGAGCAGCCTGGTGGGCTACAGTTCATGGGGTCTCAAAGAGTCAGACACGACTGAGCAACTAACATGTTTCTAATTCTAATGACAATAATAGCAGCTTAATAAAGTGATTCAGTTGTTTCAAGTTTAAAACTCAGGTTCCCTCCATCTTATTCTTTATTTCTCCCAGGTACATCTAAGGGGTGGGGTGGGATGAGGTGCATTTGGGCTAAGGTAGCTTCTGTCCCTGCTGGCCTCTGCTGAGCTGCGGTTTGTCCCACCCAGTCTTCGGCATCTTGTCTCTTCTTGCTGCGTGAATGGTGATATCTCTAGCCCCATCATGGCCTTCTGTTGTCAAGTTCATATATTCTGAGTTCTCTGCTAGTCAGGGACCTCTTCTGGTCTGACTGCCCTTTACCAGATTATAGTAGCTCTTACTTAGTTCCATCTTTTGTGCCCTGTTGGGGTATGCGGGGCTCTCTGAGGCCCATCTGCTTGGCTATTTGCCTCAGCCACTGCTCATCTCTCACTTAGGTGCCATGTTGGACGTGGGATTTCTCTATGAAGTGTGCAGACTCTCAGGAATTGTGCCTCTCACTCGAAGGCCAGGCTCTGGCCCTACTCCTTTTCAGCCCTCCACAGACTCATTTAGGGTTTCCATCTGGATTTCTAACTCGCTGTTTCCCACACCCCCTTCAGAAATTGGTGTTGGGGACGGAGAACTGGGTACTTTCTCAGGGACTTACCCGTGTCTGAATCCTAGTCATATCTGCTATGATTCTTGCCCCATTCATTATGTTTTAACCTACTTTCAGTCAGCATTTACATTCTTCTCCCATCTATGGTTTATGGTATAAGATTCTTGAATCCGTGGGCTCTGGATCTTGATATTTAGAGTTAAACCTTTAGTGTTTAAATTGTTTTAAAAAAGAGAAAGCCTCCTTTCTTCTCTTAAACTCATGCCACTTACAATAGAAAGCCATGCCTTGCAGACCACAGTCTCCGCTACAGATTAACCAAGTCTTCCTGGTAGCTCTTAAGCCATGATTTTAGTTCTGCCTGGTTGATCCTACCTTGAAGGTGACATATACAGAAAGTGTTCACTGTCTGCTGAATGGTGGGTGAAAGGAAAGGGTGAGAGGAATTAAAAGGCACAGAGTTTAATGATAATTTAAAAATTGCCCCACTACTACTTGGAAACCATGCGTGTTTCCAGAATTCTCATTAAGAGATCATGGTGTTCCCAGGAAACTGGCTAGAAGGAAATTGCAACCTACTCAATTACACTGCAACTTGCCAGGAATTAAGTCATGGTGTTCTTGGAATTGGAGAGTACAGTGTGGGCAGTGTTTATCTAATGCTGTGCTGAAGAGTCTGACCTTAGCTTCTGAGGACCAGCTGGATTATCTGGATGGTGATGTCTCTAGAATGGAGAGCAGTTCATCAGATCATTCAGGGGCCCAGCTTTTGGTAGAGTTGATGAATTCCATGTGAAAGACAGAGCCCTAGCTGTTTGATAACAGTTCTCAACTTTTAAGAATCATTTAGAAAAAATATTTTAAAATGTGGATTACTAGAAACAACATCCAGATAATGTAAATTCATAGGTCTTGTAAGACTCAGGAATTTACATTTTAACAGGCTTCTTCTGGACTACATTTTGATAAGATGAGGTGCATAACTGAAGTGGCTAGAATAAAAATTAAATAATCAGTGACAGTATCACCCTTAGATCCAGAGCAAAGGGCTTCTGCTTTGGGGTCTTAGGTTTAGAGGAGCCTGCTCTGCCCATGTGATGAGGGATCAGTTGACTTAAGGGGGTACACCACCGAGAGTCTAGGGCAAACTTTCTAGACCATGATCTGGGTACCGGGCCCCTGAAATTTTCTGCCCAACTGGCACTGAGCTGCCTCCCAGGTTCTGCATGAAGTTCTTCCCTGGTCTGAGCTCCAGAGGGCACATCCTGCTGCAGGCGGCCTTCAGCCTCAGTGTTGGCACGGGGCAGCTGTTTATGAGGATGTGAAGCGTGGCTGGGTCAGCTGATGTACCCACCGGTGGCGGGAAGAAGCACCTCATGAAAGGCTGGCTGTGGTCCACAGGAGTGTGGCTGTGGGCCTGGATCTGGCTCTCCCTTACTGCTGCATTCCCGTGCCTGGTGTTCTGGGTCCTTTTGAAGGTAGACTTATCATGAAGAACATAACATGTATCATTCAGCAACTTGTTAGTATGCATTATAACTTCTAAATGAGCAGAAGTTTTAGGTTTGTGGGCCTTTATTGGATTCTTGCCTTAGGTCCCACAAACACTAAGGGCAGACCTGATCAATGTTTTCAAATGATTAACATCTTAGAATTGATTTTGTCTGTTCAAAAAATTGTCCTTCAAGCCAAGCGCCAGGCAAGGACAAATGGAGGGGAAGGAAAGGAAATGTTACCTTGGGGCTTGACCACCATGTGCGTCCCAGTGAGGAAGTAGGTCAGAACTAGTTGGAAGGATGAAGCTTGGTGCAGCCCTTCCAAGCATGCCTGCTCTCCTGTCCTCTAACAAGTGGGGAATGGGGTTCAGTGTAATTCTATCTGATTTGGGGAGGGGCAAAGCCAGATATCTAATCTCTTTCACTCCAGGATTTTAGCCTCTCCCCCAGCAGTGAATTTGGCCCTAACTTCTTGGAGTGAGATAGAGTGTGTAAATGTGAACACTTTCCAGAATGACTTTAAAATATCTTCAACCATAGTTGCATGTTTTTAAGAAAAAAGGCCTATTCAGAGTTAAATTAATTATTTTTTAAGTGGATAAATGAAAAAACTCTGACTGATTTTTCATGTTTTACACACACTGGATGGTATAAGAGGCATCATTTCATGACGTTCAGTCTTCTTGATACTATATACCACATACTTTAATGGAAATATCCCTTTAAATATCCAATTACTATTTTTTTTTAAATTTACTGCTTCAATTTGGTCTTCTATCTACAGTTTTCTAGGTTGCACACAGCATAACAGTACCTACCCTAAAAAATGAGTGGGAGTTGAAATCTAGTCCACCTCCTCTTCATCAAGCTGAGTGCCCTAACATGAGTCTACATCCACCAGAAGAAAGGGTGCCCTTTTCTAATCACACAAAATCACTGATTATTCTTCTAATGGTGACTGCAGCCATGAAATTAAAAGATGCTTGCTCATTGGAAGAGAAGCTATGACAAACCTAGACAGCATATTAAAAAGCAGAGATGTTACTTTACTGACAAAGGTCCATCTAGTAAAAGCTATGGTTTTTCCAGTAGTCCTGTATGGATACGAGAGTTGGACTATAAAGAAAGCTGAGCACTGCAGAATTGATGCTTTTGAGCTGTGGTGTTGCAGAAGACTTTTGAGAGTCCCTTGGACAGCAAGGAGATCCAACCAGTCCATTCTAAAGGAAATCAACCCTGAATATTCATTGGAAGGACTGATGCTAGAGCTGAAGCTGCAATACTTTGGCCACCTGATGCGAAGAACTGACTCTTTTGAAAAGATCCTGATGCTGGGTAAGATTGAAGGCAGGAGGAGAAGGGGATGACAGAGGATGTAATGGTTGTATGCCATCACCGACTCAAAGGACATGAGTATGAGCAAGCTCCGGGAGTTGGTGATGGACAGGCAAGTCTGGCGTGCCACAGTCCATGGGGTCACAAAGAGTCGGACATGACTGAGTGACTGAACTGAACTCTTCTAATCACATACCTCCAGGCCTAGGTCCATGCAGGAGGGTCCCTATCAGTTGTCATGGTAGTCAAATATTTAAATATGAAATAATGTGTTTCTCTAAGAGGACTTCCCTGTCAGAAAAACATACCTGAGCAAAAAGCAGAGATATGGCTCCCTGGTCAGATATGGCTCCTATTATAGATCAATCAGTTAACACTGTGGCTTATAAAATTATCTCCTTTAGTATGATTAGCTGAAAACAGCTCCTCAGAGTCTGATCCCCCTTGGGTAGATGGATGCAGTTGGATTTTCTAGTTCAACAAAGTAAAGACGGTACACTTGTGGAGAGGACTTTTTGCAGCCTCAGATGTCCCAGGCAGAACAACAAGCCTGTGGCACAAAATTTTCTGAAGTCATTTGAAATCTGTTGCAGTGTGATAGGGGTTTACCTTGTAGATGTGAAGAAAGGAAAACTGATACTAAACTATCACTCTCTGCATGCATTTTCTACCCTCTTACTCTGCTATATTTTTCTTCATCTTCCTTATCACTGCTGAGTCTTATATATCAGTTAGTTTCTTGACTCAATGCTTACTGAGTTCCTGCCACATTTAGAAGCACTCAGTAAATACTTGTTGAATGAAGAAATGAATGACCCACAAAGATACAACCCTCAGCTTTGGAAAAGTTGCTGTGAGCTTTTGTAAATTAGGAATGAAGACTTCCCTTTCATGGTCCATCCTAAGTGGTCATGAAATCAATAAACCCTGGGCTGTAGTGAAAAAGGATACATCTGCTGGGAGACCCCAAAGTCACTACAGATTAAAAGTGCCAGGATGAAGCTTATGTTAGAGAATGATAGGAGTGTCTTAGGAGATGCTCAGCTGGATATTTGGTTTCTTTTCCCTTTGATCCCCATCTCCCTTATAGCAAAGAGATAGATTGCTTTTCAGGGCAAGAATAGGCATCCACAGCAGCCATAATTTCTAAAAGTCCCAGAAGAAAACCAAGCTTCACTACTGCTTTTAACTATGGAATGATCAGGTACTGGAACAGAATTAGCAACAGCCAGAAAAAGGAGTTGATGAGGATTCTAGAAGAGAAAGTGTCTGAGTAATTACAGTTGGAAACTGAATATTATATTGACTTTTTATTATATATAATATATTGGCTAGTATACAGGCTTTGAACAAAGTCATTAAATTAGCCCAGCTGAATCAGCATTGGTTATGAACATAGAGGAGGACATCTCCTACTCTTCCTCAACCCATCTCTCTTTGGGCCTGCTGGAGCACAGAGTCTGTTCTTACAAATCCCAATATCCTCAACCTCTCATCCCTGGATATTCCCGCCATCATCCTGCTCTGATGGAGACATGACTCTTTTTGTAGTGGTTTTTGCCATACACTGACATTAATAAGCCATGGGTGTACATGTGTCCCCCATCCTGAACCCCCCTCACACCTCCCTTCCCATCCCATCCCTCAGGGTCATCCCAGTGCACCAACCCTGAGTGCCCTGTCTCATGCATCAAATCTGGACTGGCGATCTAGTTCACATACGCTAATATACATGTTTCAATGCTATTCTCTCAAATCATCCCACCCTCGCCTTCTCCCACAGAATCCAAAAGTCTGTTCTTTACATCTGTGTCTCTTTTGCTGTCTCGCATATAGGGTCATCGTTACAGAGACATGACTCTTTATTGAAAACTTTCCCTTCCTATTCTCTTGCATCCCTGGTGCGTGGTGACCATGGTTTCCTCCCCGAGTCTTATGTTATGGGGCCTGGAGGTAGGATGCATTTACTTTTCACTCTTCATTGCTGGCAACCCACTCCAGTGTTCTTGCCCAGAGAATCCCAGGGATGGGGGAGCCTGGTGAGTTGCCATCTATGGGGTCGCACAGAGTCGGACATGACTGAAGCGACTTAGTAGCAGCAACAGCCTCGTTGTTACTTCTGGATCATCATTCTCTTTCCTCCCTAAATACATCTTGCATTGCATGTCAGGTCGTCAGGTAATGTCATCCATTCCTCCCATTTTGCTGATATCCATCATCTCAAGGTCATTACTTTATGCTTCTGCCTTATGGCCACAGTCCTATTCCAGTTTTGACCCTTGGCAACTTCAATACACATGTAGACCGTCTCTCCATCCCCCTAGCCCTTCACGTTTTGTCCCTCCTGTGGTCAAACCAGACCTCGTCATTACCCATCCCTGTATGCCCTCCATAATCTCCATATATGCACTTCTTCTCTGACCCCCACCTCTTCTCTTCCCAGTACACATCCTCTAGCACCCTCTTTTCTACACAACAAGGCACCACAGACAGGGTGGGTTAAATAACAGACAGTTTTCACACAGGTCAGAGGCTGGAGGTCCAAGGTCAAGATGTCAGCAGGTGGATTCCTTCTGAGGGCTGTTGGGGGAGCATCTGCTCCACACCTCTCCCTTGGCTTCTGGTGGTTTGCTGGCAGTCCTTGGGCTTCCTTGGCTTGCAGACACATGACATATTGACTTCCAGTCTCTGCCTTTGCCTTCAAATGGCATTCTCCCTGTGTGTGTGTTTGTGTGGAAATCTTCATTTCTAAAAAGGCACCAGTCATATCAGATTTAGAGGCTCACTTTATTCCAATATGACCTCCCCTAACGCAATGAATGACATTGGCAGGGACTCCATTTCCAAATAAGGTCACATTCTGAGGTCCTAGGACTTTACCATATAGAATCTGAGAGGATACAGATGTAACCCATAATACACCCCATTCCCAGCAATCCCTCACCTCTACTGGGACCTATAATCTTATCCTGTGTGTTCCCTCCAAACCCAGCTGCAACACCACAGTATCTCATTAGAATCACTCCCTTGCCCACCCATGGCAACTCTCACTTCGTTGAACTTTCTTGGTGAAGTCACACCTTGGGGAGGCCGAGCTCTCTGCCTACTCAACGCTTTTTACAATTATAAATCATGAATTAGGTCTACGCATATTGCTTGAAGTTCCAAAAAAGTCCATACTGATAACAGGTGGCATCTAAGATATGGGCACATTCATCAGCAGCAAAGAAGTACGAGGCCCTAAGATTGTGCAGCTGTATCACACTGTCCGATTGTGGAATCTCCCTCTGGCAGTTTGCATGGGTTTTCTGATTAGTAGTAGATCTTTTGAAAATTTTTTCTTTCTTCTTTTTTAAAAAGACATCTATTATTTATTGGTTTATTTATTTGACTGCACCAAATCTTCTTTGTGGCAGGTGAGATTTTTAGTTGCAGCATGCGAACTCTTGGTTGTAGCATGTGGGATCTAGTTTCTTGACCAGGGATGGAACCCAGGCCCCCTGCATTGGGATTGAGGAGTCTTAGCCACTAGACCATCAGGGAAGTCCCAAAAGTTGGTCTTCTAGTGCTAGTGAATATCTTCTTTTATGTTGGTGATCCTCAGCAAATACTAACACAAAGATGAACAATTGAACTTACTCCAATTTTTGGATGTGTCGAGTGATGTCGTTTGCCCCAAGCTCAGGAAAAGAATACAAAGATGAAATCATGAACAATGGAAAGATTGAAGGTACAAATAAAGAGTGAACAAATTGTTGAAAAGAAAGTAATTCTTTTACAAAATTGGTTGCTTGGA
This sequence comes from Muntiacus reevesi, assembly GCF_963930625.1. Taxonomy (NCBI): domain Eukaryota; kingdom Metazoa; phylum Chordata; class Mammalia; order Artiodactyla; family Cervidae; genus Muntiacus; species Muntiacus reevesi. The sequence continues at coordinate 45,481,231 of NC_089254.1, read as the reverse complement.
AAAGATGTAAATTTTAGTACTTTACATTTATATTTGTTAGTCAATTCCTTACCCATTTGGAATCCGTGGGTAAATTTACATGAGCCACTCTGTCTTCCCAGGTTCTTTGTGTAAGGCTTTCCTGACACCCCTAAATTTGGAACCCCAGGAACTTTTCCTGATTATTACAGCCCTGAGGCAATCTTCTTTAAGGACTTGTGGTAGATCGAGGCAGGGTGGTGGTGGTGGGGGGCACGGGAAGAAGGAAGAGTGGTGATGAGGAGGAGGGAGTTGTATAAGGGAGCTATATAAGGGATGCAGGGGTCCACTTAGTGGGACAAATGGATGAGAGAAGAAGAAAAAACCTTTTCATGTTATTGAGGTAACACATACTGGGTTAACAATATAGTTAGTATATGCAATTCCATGGAGTTCTCCAGGCAAGAGTGTTAGAGTGGGTATCCATTCCCTTCTCCAGGGGATCTTCCTAACCCAGGGATCAAAACCAGTTCTCCTGCATTGCAGGCAAATTCTTTACCATCTGAACCACCAGGGAAGCCCTAATAAAATAATAGTAAAATTAATAAAGTGTTTTCTGTGGCTATTTGTTGGAACTACATTTTCAAAACATGCTTGCTTTAATTTTTTAATGAATAGCTGCTGTGAAAGTGGTTGATATTATAATTTCTAATGTGTTAAGGGGAGGAAAAGGTCCATTTCAGTACCTTGTAGTTACACTTTGAATTGAGAATTCTACAGTTCTTCATTGCAGAAAACAGAAACTATGATAGAATTTTAAAAAAAAAGAACTTTTGGGTAGCTCTCACTTTGCTGCCCTGTGATTCACTGAGCTAAGTCACAAATGTTGGATGTGTGGCTAAGATAGAATGACTTTTGATTTTGAGGATTCATGAGCTGATTCAGTCCTGTGTGTCTTCATGTTTTGACACCATTCGAGTGAAAGCTTTGTGGTGTTTGACATCACAAAGCAGCAGAGAGGCAGGGTTCAAAGAAGGAAAAAAGTGAGCATGTGAGAGTTTGTTATCTAAAAGCATCCATTTCCTGCATAACATCAGAAAGCTAGGTTAGGTCACTGCTGATAGGGTGCATGATGGAGAAAGCAAAACTACTTTTTGTTTTTAAGCCCAGGAAGATCCAGCCGCTTGCTCTTATATGACTTTTCTTTGAACTGAAATATTTGCAGTGAATACAGAATGGCAGCAAAATCAACATTCTTAGACTCCTCATGGAGAAAAAAATTCCTCCAAAATACCCTTGTCATTGACACTTATTAAAATTCATTCAAAGAAACACTTTTATACTATTTATTTAGAAAATTTTATATTGAAAATACAAATATATTAAGCAAGTTATTTACTAAATGGTCTCTTTGTTTTAAAGTGACAAAAATTTCTGACTACTTCATTTCCATCTGTATTTATGGTAACAGATTATGATGCGCAAAAATTGAACTTTACTAGGTCATGACATTCTGGAGATTTTCCTTAGAAAGAAGTCCTAATTTGAGCCCCCAGTCTGATAATAAATGTGAAATTCTTTTTAGTGTAGAATTAAATATACTAGGTGAGATGAAATTGCCATTTTTTAAAGTTTGCTTTTAAGAAATTAGAAGTTCAAAGATGTTAGCATATCCTTAATTTCTTTTTATTTGTTTTTGCAAAGCAACACTTTTTTTGTTTTTTCTTTTTGTCAACAGAACCTGTCTAGAGGTGGTGTCTGGACATTGGGGGTCTGAAGAGATAGATCAGAGTTGTGAGGACAGCTCTGGCCATTCTTGGGACCTTGGTGGTTAGGGGAAGGGTCTGGGTGGGCAACAGGAACTTGGGAGCCCCCAGGAGACCAAGGAATGGGGTCTCAGCTCCCCTGGCTCATCTGTGGGAGACCAGCGAGGGCCATCAGCTCAGGCCCTCTGAGTCAGTCAGGGGGGTTGTGGTGGGGAGGACTTGGGGGATGTGATAGGGAGGGAGGTTATTTTGTTTCAGCTATACATTATCCAGTCATTTCCAAGGAGTTAACCTCATTCAAAATGTACCCTTGTGCCTGGTAGTGAGTGCAAAGGGGCTGAAGACAATGGAGATACTCGAACATCTACCAACCAAATATATAGACTTGAGGTCCGTGTAGATAGTTCTCAGGTGGGAACAGTGGGTGACTGCTTATGGGTGCCAAAATATGAGACTTGGTATTAATCCTCCATGAGTCTTTTTTTTTTTTCATTAAAAATATTTATTGGTGTATAGTTGAGTAACAATGTTGTATTAGTTTCAGATGTACAGCAACATGATTCAGCTATACATAAACATACACTGATTCTTTTTCAGATTCTTTTCTTATATAGGTCATCACAGAATTTTGAATAAAATTACCTGTGCTTGTTGGTTATCTATTTTATATATAGTAGTGTGTGTATGTTAATCCCAAATTTCTTGATTTATCCATCCCCCCACATTTCCCCTTTGGTTACCATAAATTTGTTTTCAGTATCTGTAAGTCCATTTCTATTTTATAAATAAGTTCATTTATATGCTTTTTAAAAAAAATGAGATTCTAAATATTAGTGATATCATGATATTTGTCGTTTTTGTCTGACTTACTTCACTTAGTATGATAATCTCCAGGTTCATCATTGTTGCAAATAACATTTTTCCTTCTTTTTAATGGCTGAGTAATATTCCATTGTACGTATGTACCACAATTTTCTTTATCCGTTTCTCTCTAGATGGACATTTAGTTTCATTCCATGTCTTGCCTATTGTAAATAGTGCTGCAATGAACAATGGATTGCAAATATCTTTTCAAATTATGGCTTTCTCTGGATATATGTCCAGGAGTAGGATTGCTGGGTCATATGGTAATTGTCTTTTTAGTTTTTTAAGGAACCCCATACTCTTCTCTACAGTGGTTGTACCTATTTACTTTCCCACCAATTGTTCAGAAGAGCTCCCTTTTTTCCACACCTTGTCCAGAATTTGTTTGTAGACTTTTTGATGATTGCCATTCTGATTGGTGTGAGGTGATACCACTGTATCTATAGCTTACCACTGAAAATTGTGTTTCAATTTGCATTTCTCTAATAATTAGTGATGTTGAGGATCTTTTCATATACTTTTTGGCCATCTGTATGTCTTCTCTGGAGAAGTGTCTATTTAGTTCTGCCCATTTTTTGATTGGTTGTTTGTTTTTTGACTTAGATTTGCATGAACTGTTTGTACACTTTGGAGATTAATCCCTTGTCAGTTGCTTCATTTGCAAATAGTTTCTCCCATTCTGTGGGGATTTTTTTTTGTTTTGTTGATGGTTTCCGTTGCTGTGCAAAAGCTTTTAAGTTTAATTAGGTCCTATTTGTTTTTATTTCCATTACTCTACGAGGTAGATCAAAGAAGATCTTGCTGTGATTTATGTCAGAAAGTTCTCTGCCTTCATGAGTCTTTTGTGTAACAGGGTATTTTGACATTGTTGAATTCATTGGGGGAAAAAAGGCATATTGCTAAATCAAAATACATGAATACAGTTAAAAAGTTACCAAATTATTTTCCTATTTTTAAATTTATCCCAACCAAAAAATTACTTGGTTAAGATTATTAGAGAAAAATATTGCTGAAATCAGGCTCAATAATCATGCAGAATTTTGGTTGATAGGACCTAGGTATGAAATATTAAAACTCAATAGACAAATATCATATGGTATCACTTATATGTGAAATCTAAAAAATTGTACAAATGAACTTATTTACAAAACAGAGCTTCACAGATACAGAAGACAAACTTATGGTTACCAGGAGGGAAAGAGCAAAAGGGATAATTTGGGAGATTAGGATTGACATATATACACTACTATATATAAAAGAAAGAACTAGTAAGGTCCTACTGTACAGCACAAGGAACTCAATATTCTATAATAACCTATATGGGGAAAGAATCTAAAAAAGTGTGGAGATATATATATATATATATATATATATATATATATATATATATATAACTGATTCACTTTGCTGTACACCAGGAACTAAAATAACACTGTAAATCAACTATACTCCAATAAAATTTTTAAAAAATCAATGGGATTATAAACTAAAGCATTTCCTCTGTGAAAGATGAAATGCTGTCACAAGTAAGCTAGTGTTCCTAATAGACCAAGACTTAGAGAGATGGTACAAGTTAGAGGAATCTCTAACTTAGGGATGTTACAAGTTAGAGGAATCTCTACTTTAGAGATCAATGTAGTTCAAGCACTTTATAAATTTTAGAAACCAAGAAATTGAACCAAGAGTAGTTACTTGACTTGCCCAAGGTCCCATGGCCCAGCATCAGGGCCAGGGTCTAGGGTACAACCCTGGATTTCTAGTACTAAGCTTCCTTAGCATGCCATGCCGTGCCCATGCCAACATTCCAGGACTGCCTTTGCAAAATTCTGTTTAAACATGGCTCTTATTTACTGGCTGTGGATGGATTTGCACAAAACCATTTGGATGAAGGTCTGAATCACATGAGCACATGTTTGACAAAGTGGTAGTAAATGACCAAAAGCTTTAAATAAATATGACTTTCAGTCTATTTGAAATTCTAATGACAAGGTTTTTTCTTGAATGTTATCTTATAAATATCACATATATACTTTAAAGAAAGGACTCAAAATTAACTTTTTTTAAATTTGGTTTTTAAAAATCTTGGCAAGATCTGTTGAGATAATTAGTGCTGGGAAAGCAGTAAGGTCATAGAAAGATTACCAGATGCCTAAAGGAACTGCCTTTCCACCCTGCCCACCACACATGAGCTGTGGAGTTACTCCCATTTTCTGATCAAATAAAGCAGAGATACTAATGACTGCTCTACCTCCAAGAGACACTCTAAGGATGAATGACACATTAAGTGAAGTGCTCCAACTGTTTCATGCTTCCCAAGTAGAGTTAGAACAGAAGAATTAGGCTTTAGACTACAACTTCTTTAACTTGGAGTTTCTTTACTGAATCTTAGATTTGGAAGACTCCTAGAAGTCAATCTAGTGATTTCTCCTCCTGGCTCAGGCACCTCTTCTCAGACAGTCCTGAGAAAGGCTGATAAGGGACTCACTCCAGGGCAAGGTGATTGTTCCATGACTTAGTAGACCCAAAAGAGAAGTAAGTTCACCTTACTGAACAAAAATCTGTCTCTGTGTAACTTTTAAAAATAGTTCAAGTTTTTCATTTTGAGCTACATGGGTTTTACCAATTCTTAAAATATTTGAACTCAACTATCATGTTCCTCATAAATTTTCAATATTATGGAAGGAAAGAAGATAATGTTATTGAGTGGCTACTATGCAATATTAGCTGCTTTTTGTTTAGGTGTTTTCACTTAAAACTCAAAAAAAGGCTATACCACATGTCTCCATTCCTGCATTGATTAGAATAACAGAGTGGGTCACAGACTCTGGAAATTAGGCAGAGCTGGATTTGAGACCTGGCTCTACCACTTACTAGCTATGTAACTTGTAAAAGTTATTTAGTCTCTCTGAGCCTTGACCTCTGTGTGAAGGATAATAATTATGACACACCTACACAGCATATTAAAAAACAGAGATATTCCTTTGCTGACAAAGTTCTGTATGGTCAAAGCTATGGTTTTCCCAGTAGTCATGTATGGATGTGAGGTTGGACCATAAAGAAGGCTAAATGCTGAAGAATTGATGCTTTTGAACTGCATTGCTGGAAAAGACTCTTAAGAGTCCCTTGGACAGCAGGAGATCAAACCAGTCAGTCTTACAGGAAATCAATCCTGAATATTCATTAGAAGGACTGATGCTGAAGCTGAATCTCCAATACTTTGGCCACCTGATGTGAAGAGTTGACTCATTAGAAAAGACCCTGATGCTGGGAAAGATTGAAGGCAGGAGGAAAAGGGGATGACAGAGGACGAGATGGTTGGATGGTATCACTAACTCAATGAACATGAGTTTGAGCAAACTCTGGGAGATGGCGAAGGACAGGGAAGACTGGAGTGCTGCAGCCCATGGGGTCACAAAGAGTCAGACATGACTGAGTGATTGAACAACAACAGTAGTTATTATTCTAATTATAATGTGGTTATTGTAAGGTTAAACAGGTACAATGCATGTGAAGATATAATGCATAGCAAGTGTTCAACATGTTAGCTATTGTTATTATTCTCTTTATTTTTTGGCTTAAGCACAGGGACCTACATTTATTCTAAATAACTTACATTTTCTTTGTTTGGGGATTTCTACATGAAGAGCTTGTGCTTTAGATCTCTCTAACAAATTTTTTTGTCTTCCAAGTACTCATACACACATTGTTTGGTCTCCATGTTTTTGACTATTATATTGAATGGGAATGAGCAAATCATAAATTCTTGGAGTTCCCTGAATTCTCTGTCAGTGTTGAAGCCAAGCCTTTGACCAACACTCTTTGGGTGAGGTTGGTTTCCTAACTATGAAGCAAACTACCCAACCATCTTCCTAACCCCTGACCTACATGTTTCCATTTTAACAATAAAAGTAACACACTGTGAGAATTGGTAAATGCTATGTTAAAACCAGTACTTTCTGTGCATATGTGTGTTTCTTTGAAACACAGTCAACCAAATCTAAGAAAGGAAATGAGATGAGGTTGACATAACTTGCTCTTAGTGAATCCATTCTCATTGCCAGTGTTCAGTATTCCTTATCATGTATTGCTTACAAATCACACACTCTAGAATTTTGCTTGGAATCTGCATGAGGTTCACTAATTTATATACAAATCTCACACTTTCACCCTTTTGGGAGTAGAGAGATTTTCCAGCCACTCAATATCTCTCTTATTCTTCATTCTCAGCAGCAATTGTCTGATTTCATATGCAAATTTTCTCCATACTTTGAGATAGAATTTGAACACGTTTAGAATGGGTGAGGGCTCTCTTACTATCTATCTCTTTTCCTAATGTACATTTTAAGTATCTCTTAATAATGTTTGTTCTGTAACTGATGTTCATTGGAGAGATTGATACTTCATGAGTAGAAAATTGATAAAGCAGAAAATTGAATAGTTCTTTTGTTGTGCTATTATTTGTTAAGTTTATACTACCTGAGATATAGCATGCCTATTCCTTCTCTGATTTTTTCCTGACTACAGAGATTAAAAAGAAAAACAGCTCTCTTGTTGTCTTCAGTGTTTATCTTAGTCCCAACTTATTTTGGCCCTTTATTTTCTCATATTATTTACTCTAGTTTTTATGTTTTCTTCTTTTTCTTCTCACACTCATGACTCTGTCCACTTCTACCCATCTTTCTGAACTCATCAGAGACCCCTCTGGGCCATAGGAATTTGAAGTCTTATGATTCCAGATCCAGTGTTTCATCCAATTCCTCTCAGAGAGCCATCTATTCTAAGGTCACCTCTCTATTCACACTGTTGACTTTTTCGTTTCAACCCCAGGACTTCAGCTTTGGTCAATTATGAGAGCCTATTGATACTTATTACATTTGCTTTCCAGGCAACATGTTTTCTTCCTCCACAGTCATCTATTTTTTATAATAATAGAATGAATGAATTCTAAAGTCCACATCCCTCTTTTAAATATATCTCCTTGTTTTATTTATTTATTTATTTTTTTGAAGCCCCATTTCTGAAGGCCTGACCATTGCCTTTTTCACTGTTGTGAAATATCAAGGCCACTTTCTTCCAAGGCTTCCTTGTTTTGACATTTGAACCTCTTTCTTCTTGTTGGTCAAACTGGAATCCATAATAAAAGTTTAAAAATAATTTCTTTCTTTCCCTTCGGAGGGAAAATTTTCAGCAACACAAGCCAAGAACAGGTCACTCATTCTGCTGTGTACAGACCTGAACGCTGTGCTGTGTGCTAAGTTGCTTCAGTTGTGTCTGACTCTTTGCAACCCTATGGACTGCAGCCCGCCAGACTCCTCTGTCCATGGGATTCTTCAGGGAAGAATACTGGAGTAGGTTGCATGCCCTCCCCCAGGGGATCTTTCCAATCCAGGAATCGAACCCATGACTCTTATGTCTCTTGTACTGGCAGGCGAGTTCCTTAGCACTAATGCTACCTGGGTTGAATATGTCTCCTCAAATTTTTGTCTACCTGGAACCTGTGGATGTGACCTTACTGAAAAATAGGGTCTTTGCAGATATAATCAAGTTAAATCCTACTGGACTGGGGTGGGGATGGGGGAATAAATTCAGTGTCATTAGTGTTCCTATAAGAAGAGGGAAAGTTGGACCCAGGGAGAACACCATGTGAAGGCCTTGCAGGCCAAGGTTGGGGTGATGTGTCTACAAGCCAAAGAATGTCAAGAATTGCAAGCCAACGCCAGAAGCTAGAAAGAGACAAGAAGGATTCTTCCCTAGAGCCTTCAGAGGCAGCGTGACCCTGCCAACACCTTAAATTTAGACTTCTAGTTACCAAACTGTGAGACAATACATTTCTGTTGTTTTAAGCCACCTAGTTTGTGGTAATATACATGGAAACCTTAGGATGTTGTTAATGACGTTGTTAATAGCATAAAACCACCACCAGGGGCCAGATGGCCAATGCTTCAGTAGTTTTGCTTTGTGTGTTAGAAGCCAGAGTGGTGAGGTGGCAAGAACATTGACTTTAGAGTGAGAAGACTAGTGCTCAAGCCTTAGATCTACCATTTAAGAGTTGGGTGATTTGCAAATTATAATTAACCTCACATAACTTCCATAAAATGGTGATAACACATTACTCATCTGCTAGGGTTACTGTGAGGGTGTAAAAGTTATAAAAATTTGAGAAAGCATGTTTAAAATTATAAAGTCCCCACAAAATGCTGTTCAGCATTTTAAAAACTTTCATCTGGCTGGGTATCTCTATCATTTTCTCATGAAGATAGTAATTTTATTTCAGGGTTTGTTTTCTTTTAAATGCTTCTGCCCTCAGGTTTTGAACTTCCATGGGAACATATACATTTTTTTTTTTTAATAAAATGCATGTCTAGAATAGAACAGTGTGTCCCCATGTAGACATTCTGACACAGTTTTCCTATCTTATCCCTTCATTGAAACATTTTCATTTGCACAAGTTATATTTCTATATTGTATTGTATGCATCTTATCAATGTCTTAATGTTTCTGAGACACTGCTTACCATTACTTATCTAAAAATCTTATATATATATATATAAGATATATGTATCTTATATATATATATGTATATATATACTTCTTATATATGTAAGATATGTGTATCTTATATATAGTAACATAAGATATATTCTATATATATATAGAAACACACACACATATATATATATATATGCTTGTGCATTGACATTTGAGTTCCAGAGTTTCTCCGTGACCTATTTCTATGACAGTTTATCCTGAGAATTATGAGATTTCTTTTCTATGGAATTCTTTTAGTTATTCATTGTGTGTGTTTTTAAGTAATTTTTGTCTTTTTTTTCCCCCTGAGGTTTGGTCTCCTCCTCAATTCTATACTGCATTATAGCTTCACTTCCCCAGGGGATTTGAACATAGCCTTCTTAAAATTCTCTTCTGGTTGATGTTCAATCATTTTGCTTCATGAAATGTCTGTTTTCAGACATTACCTTAAGTTAAAATGTCATTCTGTGATTTTTTAAAAAAATTGTTTTTTTCCTCACATCCCAGAAAAAAGATTTAAGGAAGACATAGTGTTCTTCCCCCTTCAAATATCTGAGGGACTGTCATTTGGATAGGGATGAGACTTGTTCTACATAGAACCATGCGTGGAAATTATAGAGGCAGGTGTGACCTTAGTAAAATAATAATAAAAAAAACCTTTCTGAAGATTCGAGCTATATCAAGACAGACTAGCAAGCCTCATACGGGTGTCAGCTCTATTTTTGGAAATGAGGGTCTAGGTCATGTTCTTTAGAAGCAAAGCCTGAAATGGAGATTCTTGTGCAAGTGATTTATTGAGAATGTCCTCTCAGGAGGAAACTACAGAAGAACAGGGAAGCAGGATACGGCCAGAGAAGAAGCTGAACAGATTTGAGTTCAACTAAAGTCTAATCTCAACCTGACCCCACAGGAAGTTCTGAAGCCATTACATCAGTCACTCACTGCCTGTGGACTGCCCATGGGGGAGACGGGAGAGGCATTGCCCTCATGAGCATCTCCAGGAAACTCAGCTATGCTGAAGGCAATTCCCGGGTAAAGGGGATAACTGTGAGCTGTCAGCAGCAACACTCAGCAGTTTTGGAGGATGGAGGCGTTGGCCAGGTAAATGGAGTCTGGATAGGGCACCCATAAACCTACTACAAAGGGGATGATTGGCCATATTCCAGAATAGTAAGGGAACAAGGAATCCAGACATGTGAGTTCTAGCTTTAGTTCTGCTACTGATAATTTTTGGATAGTCCATAGCTAATATCTGGTAAAATGAGAGTACTGGAGATTGTATTCAGTAAAGTAACTTATATGCAGACTACATCATGAGAAACACTGGGGGGGAAGAAGCACAAGCTGGAATCAAGATTGCTGGGAGAAATATCAATAACCTCAGATATGCAGATGACACCACCCTTATGGCAGAAAGTGAAGAGGAACTAAAAAGCCCCTTGATGAAAGTGAAAGAGGAGAGTGAAAAAGTTGGCTTAAAGCTCAAATTCAGAAAACTAAAATCATGGCATCAGATCCCATCACTTCATGGGAAATAGATGGGGAAACATTGGAAACAGTGTCAGACTTTGTTTTTTGGGGGCTCCAAAATCACTGCAGATGGTGATTGCAGCCACGAAATTAAAAGATGCTTCCTCCTTGGAAGAAAAGTTATGACCAACCTAGATAGCATATAAAAAGCAGAGACATTGCTTTGCCAACAAAAATCCATCTAGTCAAGGCTATGGTTTTTTTCAGTGATCATGTATGGATGTGAGAGTTGGACTACAAAGAAAGCTGAGCGCCAAACAATTGATGCTTCTGAACTGAGGTGTTGGAGAAGACTCTTGAGAGTCCCTTGGACTGTAAGGAGATCAAACCAGTCCATCCTAAGGAGATCAGTCCTGGGTGTTCATTGGAAGGACTGATGCTGAAGCTGAAACTCCAATACTTTGGCCACCTGATGCGAAGAGTTGACTCATTGGAAAAGACCCTGATGTTGGGAGGGATTGGGGGCAGGAGGAGAAGGGGACGACAGAGGATGAGATGGCTGGATGGCATCACCAACTCGACGGGTGTGAGTTTGCGTAAACTCTGGGAGTTGGTGATGGACAGGGAGGCCTGGTGTGCTGTGATTCATGGGCTCACAGAGTCGGACCCGACTGAGCGACTGAACTGAACTGAAAGTCCCTTTACCTCTAAAGTTATCTTATGGCGGTAGGTTGTAGAGGAGTAGTTCTTGACATGTGGGCTGAAGGCCACTGAGGTGGGGTTTGCGAGAGGACAAAGACACTGGTTACTGGGTCTGTGAGATCATATACACCTCAAGCATTGTCTTCATATTAGTGATGTGAATTATTATTATTTTTTCAGTTATATATGATACATGAAATAGATTTTCAATTTAAAAACATTATAGAATGCATCCTAGTGGTTTTATATAATGTGTTTTCTCAATCACTGGATTCTAAAGGGACTTTTCTGGGGGTAAGTTGGAGAATTTTCTAAAGTTATATTGACAAAAGGGAATATACATACAGCGCTGAATTAGATAATACCTAAGAATTCATGTGAATTTGTTTACATTACCTGAGTTTTACGAATTTAGGTTGTGATTTTCTTCATGGTAATTTTTCAGGCATGCACAGGCCATTTTGGCATATGAGTATTCAGAAATAATGGGGATAATAAGGAAATAAATGAAATGCCTCTCTCTGAAGGGTATATATAGCATTTGAGAGTTGGAAATGGTGTGTGTCTCCTCATTTTAATGATGAGGAAACTAAGGCTCAAAGTCACACTGAGAAGATATACAATAATGTCCCAGACTCCTGGTTTGATTATTATGACTGCTATACCATGAAGGCAACTAATAATTCAAACTGTGAAAAATTAAAGGTAATTGGTCAGAACCATGTGTCATTGCTTAAAAGCAGAATTAACTGATGACTTACAGCATCTTGAATGTTAGGGAACAGTTATTATACAGATCCCTGAAGCTCATTTTTACAGTAAAGTTTACTATACCGTGGCTCTTTCTATCTTTCCTTCTCTGTTTTTAGATTTCTATTTTTAATTGATACCTTCTCCCACTCCATATAGTTTTATCTAACCCATTTCCCATGATTTTCTAGCAAAGACTTGTAATTTGTATTTTCATTTTTGACCTTTTTCAAATAAAGATAATTTTCCCCTCAGAGATTACAACATTTAAGAATAAAACCAATATTGTAGCATGCTGATGTGGATTATTTCTATCATAATCATGTGAACAGTGACACAGAAATAATGCTAATATTTTTATTTTCATGCCCTCTGTGGCTCAAGTGACTGCATCTGGTTAATAGAAAATAAAGGATTTGTCCAGAGAGGAGAGGGCTCTTAGGATGGGTGTTGGTTCTGATGAATAAACAGAAATGGACTTGAACTGCTACCAGATGTCCACACCAAGCACTAAGAGAAAGAACAACTCATGCAAGAAAAGTTTGCCCAATGTTCTTCCAATATTGGCTGTTCCCTGACCATGAACCTCAGAGGAAGCAGCCTAATGAAGCCCGCTGTCCATTAACAGAGAACCTGCAATGAACCCTCCTTCATGAGAAGCAAGACTCCCTGGCTTCGGGGAGAGCCTGATCACCCTTTTGTGTAAATTCACTTCTCTTCACTTATAAATAGCAATAGACAAAGGGGAGCTCTCAAACTGGTGTTTGAAGTGTGGATGCTCACTGCAGCATTATTTTTGATAGCAAAAAGGAATAAATAGACGAAGGAAGAATGAGAGGAAGACAACAAATGTCTGCACCAATAGAGGAATACTTCTGTCGCTGAACCAAACACGAGTCCCCTTGTCCGTGCCCAGTAAAGTCTATCTACTGACATGGGGTTGTGGGGAAGGAAAGTGCAGCATTTATTGTAATGTGCTGTACAAAGAATTGGGGACAGCTAGTGCTCAAAAAGTCTGAGCTCCCCGATGGCTTCCAGGGAAAGAGTTTTAAAGAAGAGTGAGGGAGGGAGGTTGTGGGGTGCATGATCAGCTTGTGGACATTCTCCTGATTGACTGGTGGTGAGACACGTGGGAATTAACATCATCAACCATCTAGTTCTGATCCATCTGGGGGTCCATGTGCTTGTGGGCAGCATACAATTTCTCCGCCTGGGGGTGGTCTCAGTATCTGCAAAACAGCTCAAAGGACATGGCTCAGAATATTATTTATAGCCCTTGAGGAGGAACCAAAGGTCCTTGAGTTTGTTTAATTATAACTATTATTATTTTGTCTTCCTTGACTGTTTTCCTTTCTGCATTTTCTCATTTCTCTGATTAAATTTATTCTTTGACCAAAATTTTTCTGAAAGCAGGCAGAGGACACTGGGGAGAGTCCTGTTCTGGGGAGGTCCCATAGAGCCCTGCTCAGTTACCCTTAGATAAGATGTAGCATGCTCCTGTTACAAAACTCTACAATAATTAAAAGAATCAGACAAATCTATATGTATTGATATGGTACTATTTTATGGAGGGAAAACCAGATTGTGAGACAGTATTTATACAGGATGCAGCCTTTGTTTTTTTTAAAGGTCTGATCATCTGGGGAGGGTCTAGAATATTCCACAAACCATGAACAATGTTCACATGGGGTAGTAGGAGTCTGACGTAGGTGAGAAGGGTTGAGTATGGGTCCTTAACTTTTTATTTCAATGATATTGCTTGAAATTTGTGTCAAGGAACAAGCATTGTTTTTGAAAATGAATATTTACAAATAAGCAAAAAAATTTTTTTACAGATAAGTATTATTTTGTAAAAATAATAACTGCACTTATAAAAAAGAGTTTACATGACACACCTGGAAAGACCTGTATAAAAACAGCAGTACTGTTCCGTTCTAAGGCAGTAAACTTAACTGTATAGATTTTTACATTCTTTATTCTTTTCTGTATTTTCCCAGCCATATTATCATCAAACCTGAAAAACCATTTCAATGAAAAAAAAACAAAACTTTTTAGAGTGGAGTTTCCCTCTTGCTACTGTTTTTCAGCATTACCCAGAAATGCTAAACATTCATGTTGCCAGGAGCACCAGACTTAAATCTGGGCCTGTGCTTTCAGAAACAGCTATGAGGACACCTAGACCTTTGACGCACCCAGGCAAATATTTGGGTTGAGAGCTATGGTGTCCTGGTAAGTTTCACAACTGGCTGCCCCAAAGAACCAGCACTCTGATTTGTAACGTTTTGATTTCTCTGTAAACATGCCCACCCTTCCAGCTGCCTTCAGGCTGCCTGCTGACTACCCCGGTGATCACCACCATGCCGGTGGATTTGGACAGGATGCTCCAGCCAGCAGTACAAGCTGGCTCCAAAGCACCAGCGATGGAGACAGTCTGGGGCGGGTGGGGGGTGGGGAGGTTCTTGACTTGGCTTGATTTTCTTTTCTTGTCCGCTGTCCTTGGGCACATGGAGAGAGGCCCAAAGAAGAGGGGAAGTTGGAGGGGGTAGCTGCTAGATAAGTGTGGAGGAGTCTAGCTTAGTCAAGTCTAGTCTTACTGTCTGGCTAGGCAGTGGGAAAGGTGGGGGTGGAGATGGGGGCAGGGAGGGGTGGTGGTGGTGTAAGTAGTGTGTGTGGGTGGGTGGGGTGGGTGTGGGTATGTGTTGTTCACAGGCCTAGTGCAAATTTGAGTCTACATCTTGTTTTTTCAACAGAATAGTTAGAATACCCCCCATCCCACTCCATGGGCCTTCTAAGCTTTGGCACCTTGAGGGCCTGGGTTGAAGATACAGGCTGGGTAAACGCACTTAGAAAGCAGAGGTGAGGACTTGAGGACCAGAGGTGAAGCAAATAAAAGCCAATTCGAGGACCACCTGTGTTCAATTCTAGTGAAGCCTGACTGTTCAGAATGTCTCAGTCGCCCCCTCATTGGTCATTCCTATAATCATCCCAGTGCTCATGGTTTTGTTCTGGCCACGCTTATCCTTTGGTGCTGCCCTTTAATTGGAAATAAAAGGAAAAGAGGCTGGCACAAAGTTAGGTTGACTGTGTCTTCAAAACTGTAAAAGCAGAAAAGAAATTAGGTGCGATTTCCCTTTTCCCACACCCTGAATGTTTGTCTATATACTAACCCCCACCACCAGTGGAAATCTTGATTTGCACTGACTCACCACCTCATGTAACATCCTCTCCATGGAGGAAATAGGCATCATCTCTTTTTCTTCTGGACAAATCAGGCCTTCTCCGATCCCCACCCTCTCTCCCCGCCGCTACCCCCAGGCCATTTACTTCTATACACTCCCTGATAAAATGCCAGGCATTTGCTTCTGTGGCCACCATTCTCATGGCTCCCATCATTTTTGCATGAAGCCTAAAGATGGGAGATGAAGAAGTCTCTGGTCACAAAGCGCGAGTGGGTGAGGGGTAGCCAGGACTCATATTCACAAAAAGCCACAGGGGAGAAAAGTATCTTTGCTTAACTTTCAGAGAATTGTTGCATTAGACTGGGATGAGCACCACCCTTAAAGCTTTGCATTCTGAAACATCCAGGCTACATTTTAAAGTGCTTTTTTTGTGTTAACAGTTGGTGTTAATTTTTACAGCTCTTTTTTTTTTTAAGGAAGCCTATATGCAAAGTTGCTAGGTTGATGGACATGTATGTGCATTTATATAAGTAGAAACATTTTTATCTGCACATATACTGTATACCAGTATGAACATGCTTATATATAAAAGTGATTTTTCCCCTAATTTTTAATTCAGATTTGAATGAATTTATTATTAATGAATAATGGTGGTGGGATTAGGGGTTTTGGGAGGGGAGGGAAGATATTTTTGTGGTTTAAAAATAGAATTCTAGAGAATAGTTGTATTTCTTTGATGGAACATTAGACCATTTCTGAAATGTTATGGTGAAAATAACAGAGGAAGTTCTGAACCAATAGTTCTCATCCAGTTTTCCTCCTGAGCATGAAGGAACAGTATGATACTGGCCCTCTAGTGGGTCACCGTGACAAGGAACAAAGGGTGGTCCGTGAGGTGGGCACAATGGTCCAGCTTAAGGAAGCTTAATAGAATAAGGCAGAGGTAGGGGTGAGGAGAAAGAGGACTATTAGAACTTAATTTTATTAAGGAATAAAGATTATTAATACCATATGTGTGGATCAATTGGCATGCATTTGGTATAACTCATAACTCATAAATAAGTGTGCATATAATAATTTAAGACATGTTTATGGAGGGCCTGCTGTGTAGCCGGTGGTGGGGATGCATTTTTACGTTAACAGGCAAAAAAACAAATGAGGTGCCATAATATTACATTCTAGTTGGGTGGAGATGGGAGGAAAGAGAGAGAGAATGAAGCCTTCCAGGTGATGTCCTGGTGATATCATCACCATCCAGGTGATGACATGCTTGTGGAGGACAACATTTCAGGATAAAGGGGACCATTCTTTTCGGCAGAGTGGTCAGGGAGGGCCTCTCTGATGACAGATTGAATTTGAGCAGAGATATAAAGAAAGAGGCTGAATCATGCAGATTCCTGGAGGAAGAGCATCTCAGGCAGAGGAAGTAGCGAAAGCAGCATCTGTCTGTGAGTCTGACTCCATGCATTTAAGGACCAGAGGGGAGGCCGGCTGTGGGGTAGGGAGGCCTTGTTGCAGGAGCTGTGGTCAGAGGGGCTGCTGGCCTCCAGCTCATGTCAGGTCTTCCGGCCACCACCAGGACTTTGGATTTTGCTCTGAGTAGAGGGGAAGTCATTGGAGAGTTTTGTGTGAAGAAAGACCTCAGCTGATTGGCACTGGGAAAGAACTAGGACTGCTTAAAAAAAAAAAAAAAAGGAAAAAAAAAAAAGAACTAGGACTGCTGTGTTGAGAGTAGATGGCGCAGGTGATATGGCAAAAAAGACCAGCGAGTTTATGTCACTGGAGCAGCTGAGACCAGCAGAGGTAGAGATGGTGAGATGCTAGGGATGCTGTGGACACTTTTGAGGCAGAACCAGGACTCGATGAGGCCAGCAAGGCATCTGGGGTGCAAAAATTAAGAAAGCCCTCACCTGAGACATGTCATGGGGTAGTTGAGAGGAAAGAAGTTGGGGTCTCAGACACAGACAGTATCCCTAATACCTGGACAGAAAGTGGAGTGTAGGCCGCAGAGCAGGTGGCTCAGTAGATGTGGGGATAGAAGAAGTGGACTTTCTGTTTTGATGACTGTTTTATCAGAGATTTAAGGGCAAGATTATTAGCTGAGCAAGCCTGGGGAGAAGTAGAGGTTCGAGAAGAGTGAAGAGCGAATGAAATAATCCATAGGAAGGTAAAAGTGAAAGAACCAAGGATCTGTAGTCAGGTTGCCAGGGGTTACTCAAGCCCCTCCCCTCCCCAAGTTAGCAGTATTGGGGCTGTATGCACACAATTGTTGGGGCTATTTGCTCAGATTGATGGATTGATAAGGAAGTCTGAAGAACACAGCTCTAGACCATGTAAGATCTTCCAAATTAGCTTTAAAATCTATACTTGAAAATCTAATTTTTAAAAATCCAACAATAGCTGCCACTCTATCTGATAAACCATGGCCCAGAATAATAGTTCAAAAGTTATTAGCACTAATGACATCTCTGTACAAATTTGGGCTTCTGATGAAAATGATTCACAGGATTCCTGAACACACTGCTGTCTGTTGCTAAACTAGCCTTCTGCTAAGTCAGCTTTTATAAATTCCCAGCAGCTCTTACCTCCCTTTGGAATCAAGACTTGCCCAGAGAACCTCTGTCAGCATATTTACGCCAAGTATTTCAAAGTGTCCAACTAATGTACTATTAAGAATCATCATATTTACACTGAATGTGTGAGATTCAGACTGTTTCTTGTGTATCAGCTCAGAATGACTATTCTCTGCTGATCTCAGGCATACAACATTCTCCCTCCGTTATTAATCTTACCTCAAGCTCCCATTTCTGCTGATGGCAAAAATGTGACCTAGTTATTTCCCATCAGATTCAGTCACTTCAGTGATTTCTCATTTATTTCAGAGAACTGTCTCTCCCGTCTCCTGGAGTTTTATTTATGGGGGTGGGGTGGGGGTTGGGAAGGGGAGTGGACAGGTGAGATGGGGAGAAGAACTTAAGGCATTTGTAGGAAGGGGCATCAGATCCTGATGGTTCTGTGTCCTCTCCAGCCTCCTCTGAGATGTAATGGTCTGGTCTTCGGTCAGCAGCTCCATTGTGCTATGGAAAGCAGGGGTCTGGCTGTAGACTCCAGCCTGTGTCATACAGGCTTCTCCTTCTAATGGTACCCTCTCCTTGTGGCCACAGAGCCCCTTCTCATCCATCATCCCTCTTTCTGCCTTGCTGCAACTCTCTTGGCAGCATGGGAAACCTTGGGAAGTCTACTAGTCCCTCTGGATCTAAAGGAGACTTAGAAGACCAGCATGTGCCCTCTTGGACGACACAACATGATGCCATTTCTGTTGCTTAGCTGCTGCTGCACGTTGTTGACTCTGAAGGCTTCTCTGGAAAGCCTGCTGCCTCCCCAGGCTTCCCTGGGATGTGACTTGGGTCCTCTCCTGTGGCTATGCTGAGTGGAGGTGAAGCACAAGGTCAGAGACTAAATCTCCTCTGTCTCTTGTTGCTGGACTTACTTTAAGTCCTTAATCAAGGAATCTTCTCAGCTTTTCTGCTTATGGCATAAAGTTGGTGCACGAAGTTCTTAACTTTTTGGATATGAACAGACACCAAAAGAATGTACTCTTGTTCTTGCTGTTGAATTCCTTGGTTTTGCAATATATTCTCTTTGGTATTAATTTCAAGGATCTTTTTTTTGGAAATATATGAGCCCAAAATCTGTCTTTTGTCTGCCATGATCTGTCTTTCTTAGGGTCACTAATCCTTGGTCCCATAGTCTAGTCTTAATGATAGAAGGGCCATGGGGTAGAAAGAACTTACTCACAATTTAAATGAAATATTTTATTACATTTGCCCCTCTATAAACAAAAACTGTAACTTCAGGGACTCCAAGAGGATGAGAGGGGCTTCCCAAGTGGCTCAGCGGTAAAGAATCTGCCTGCAATGTAGGAGACTTGGGTTCAATCCCTAAGTCAGGAAGATCCTCTGGAGAAGGAAATGGCAACCCACTCCAGTATTCTTGCCTGAAAAATTCCATAAACAGAGGGGCTTGGCAGGCTATAGTCCATGGGGTCACAAAGAGTTGGACGTGACTTAGTGACTAGACAGTAACAACAGCAAGGGGATAAGAGAGCAGAGTGATTCTGAAGGCTAATCAGCAAAGGCTGGAACATGTGTTTCCAACTCCATTCTTATCACCAGAATTCTCTGGGGTCCTTTTTTTTTAAATTTATTTTTCAATTGAAGGACAGTTGATTTACAGAATTGTGTTAGTTTCTGCCAAACAACGTGAGTCAGCCATAGGTTTATATATGTCCCCTCCCCATCCCTGGGGTCCTTTTAACAAGACACAGTGCTGAGACTCACTCCTAGAACTGCTAATTCAGAAGCCATCTATTTATTTTTAAAAATTCTAGATATTCACACTGGTGATTCTAATGCATACCTATAGGCCAGGAAGCTATAGGCCAGGGAACAGCTGTACCTTTGAGGCCAATCACGAAGAGGGGAGGAGCTAGATGTGTCTAGCATCTTGTGTGTAATCTGGAGTGGAGATCCACCTATTGACACCACTCATGGCAGAGTGTGCAGATAACCCCAAGCAGAGGATCAGGAGACAAAGAGGAAACCAAGCAGGAAATAAGCCAGAGCAAGGGAGCAGGTGCCAGCAAGCCCATGAGAACTGAGAGTGTGCAGAGAAGTTGGCAAGCAAAAGAATGGAGATGAGGAATCTGGAAGGAGACCCTGATTTTTTTGAACTTTCTGCCCTCAATGAGGAAGATTCTAATGTTTCTTCTGCTAATTCAAAATAAAAATGTTAGAGAGTCAACAAGTTCCCACTTCTTGATGGACATTGGCATAAGGCTACTGAAACACAATACTAGCCCATACCTGGCTGTGCAGTCCAAGACAAAAGGGAGAAAGAGCCCTTGTGACAAGGAAGTAGACTGATGGGAAGCTAAGCTCGATTTGGGTAGGTTGTCAGGTAGAAAGAGCCATTTTGGGTTGTAGGGATTCTGGAGTTGCTTAGTTCTGCTAAGTGAAATAAGTCAGACAGAGAAAGACAATTACCATATGAGATCACTTTTATGTGGAATATAAAAGATACAACAAACTTACGAATAGAACAAAGAAGAAGCAGACTCACAGATACAGAGAACAAACTAGTTACCAATGGGAGGAGGGAGGGTGGAGGGGCAAGATGGGATAGGGGAAAAAGTGTTATTATAAAATTGTATGAAATCATGTATGCGAACCTTCTGAAAACTGTAAAGCACTATAGAATTTAAATAATTTTTCATTTCATAAAAACAAAAAAAACAAAACCACATGCCTGTATGAGAGAACCATGTATGACATGTCCTACTTCCCGCCCACGCCCCATAAACAGAAAAAAACACTGATTTTGAGTAACTTTGTTAATATCTGCCAGACACTAGTCATATTATACATAAATTAAAAAAGAAACCTTCTTAGAAAACACTAAGTCCAGCAGATAGCATATGCTGCATACCATTCTGATTAAAAATAAGCACAAAGCTACCTTGAACTAGTAGTGCGTGCTGCTCTGAGGTCACTTCAGTCATGTCCAAATCTGCAACCGCACGGACTTTATCCCACCAGGCTCCTCTGTCCATGGGATCCTCCGGGCAAGAATACTGGGATGGGCTGACATCCCTTTTTCGAGGCGGTCTTCCCGACCCAGGGATCGAACCCCAGTCTCTTATGTCTCCTGCATTGTCAGGTGGATCTTTACCACTAGCGCCACCTGGGAAGCAAGGGTCTGCAATTAACATCTGTTTTTGTTTTTTTTTTAAAGTAACAGTTATGCCAGTGAATGAGGGATCAATCACCACATTCTGCCCAATATATATGGATTCTTTAATTATTTTATTTTTAATTGTAGTAAAATAAACACAAACTTTGCCATCTTTACCATTTTTAAGTCTATGATTCAGTAATGTTAGGTGTGTCCACATTGTTGTACAGCAAATGTCCAGAATTTTTCATCTGGCAAAATTGAAACTCTATGGCCCCCTTTCCTGAATAACCCTGTTTTCCTTTTCCTTCCAACCCCTTGAAACTACCAGTTTACTTTCTGTCTCTATAAATTTGGTGACTCAAGATACCTTAATCAAGTAGAATAAGGCAGTATATTTCATTCTGTGACTGGCTTATTTTGCTTAGTGTAAAGTCCTCAAAGTTCACTGATGTTATAGCATGTATCAGAATTTCACTCCTTTTTAAGGCTGAATGATATTCCATTGCATGTAGATACCACATGTTGTTTATCCATTCATCTACTGATGGAGACTTGGGTTGCTTCCACTTTTGGCTGTTGTGAATAATGCTGCTATGAACATGGGTATACAAATATTCTTTTGAGACTTTGCTTAAAATTCTTGGCACATGGGATCTCCAGTTTTCACTGTGGCCATGCAGGATCTAGCTCCCTGACTCGGGCCTCTTTCATTGACTGGGAGTATGGAGTCTTAGCCACTGGACCACCAGGGAAGTCCCTCATTGTGGTCTTGATTTGCATTTCCCTAATGTTAGTGATATTGAGCATCTTTTCACATGCTTGTGGGTCCTTTCCTATCTTCTTTGGAGAGATGTTTATTCAAGTCCTTTGTCCACTTTTAAATTGGGTTATTTTTTAAGTTTTAGGAGTTCTTTATATATTCTGGATATTAACCTCTTACCAGGTATATGATTTGCATATCTTTTTCTCCTGTTCTGAAGGTTTCTTTTTCAGTATGTTGCTTGTGTCCTTTGATGTATATAACTTTTAAATTTAGATGTATATAACTTTTAAATTTAGATGTAGTAAAATTTATCTTAATATATTCACTTTTGTTGCCTGTTCTTTCAGTGACATATCCAAGAAATCATTGCCAAATCCAATGCATTGAAGGCTTATCCCTGTGTTTTCTTCTAAGAGTTTTAAGGTTTCAGATCTTTGATCTATTTTGATTTAATTTTATATATTGTGTAAGATAAGGGTTCATATTATTGTTTAATATATGCATATCTAGCTTCCCTGATAAAATTTATTAGCAAGATGCTCTTTTCCCTCATTAAATGGGCTTGACACTCTTTGAAAATTATTTGACTTTATATGTAATTGCTCATATACAGGTTTTAAACACAGCTTTATTGAGGTATAATTCACCCATTTAAAATGTACAATTAATGTACATTTTATTTTGAATATACTTTTTAGTATATTAATTAAATACTGGGTGGAGTTGTGTATCCATCATCCCAGTGAGTTTTAGAATATGCTCATCAACCCAAAAAGAGACCCAGGATCCCTTAGTTCTTACCTTCTACATGCAAATGACCCTCACTTTCAGTTCAGTTCAGTTCAGTTCAGTCGCTCAGTCGTGTCCGACTCTTTGCAACCCCATGAATCGCAGCACACCAGGCCTCCCTGTCCATCACCAACTCCCGTAGTTTACTCAAACTCATGTCCATCGAGTTGGTGATGCCATCCAGCCATCTCATCCTCTGTCGTCCCCTTCTCCTCCTGCCCTCAATCCCTCCCAGCATCAGGGTCTTTTCCAATGAGTCAAGTCTTCATGAGGTGGCCAAAGTATTAGAGTTTCAGCTTCAGCATCAGTCCTTCCAATTATCACCCAGGCTTGATCTCCTTTAGGATGGACTGGTTGGATCTCCTTGCAGTTCAAGGGACTCTCAAGAGTCTTCTCCAACACCACAGTTCAAAGGCATCAATTTTTTGGTGCTCAGCTTTCTTTGTAGTCCAACTCTCACATCCATACATGACTACTGGAAAAACCACAGCCTTGACTAGATGGATTTTTGTTGGCAAAGCAATGTCTCTGCTTTTTAATATGCTATCTAGGTTGGTCATAACTTTCCTTCCAAGGAGTAAGCGTCTTTTAATTTCATGGCTGCAATCACCATCTACAGTGATTTTGGAGCCCCCCAAAATAAAGTCTGACACTGTTTCCACTGTTTCCCCATCTGTTTCCCATGAAGTGATGGGACCAGATGCCATGATCTTAGTTTTCTCAAGGTTGAGCCTTAAGCCAACTTTTTCGCTCTTCTCTTTCACTTTCATCAAGAGGCTTTTTAGTTCCACTTCACTTTCTGCCATAAGGGTGGTGTCATCTGTATATCTGAGATTATTGATATTTCTCCCAGCAATCTTGAGTCCAGCTTGTGCTTCATCTAGTCCAGCGTTTCTCATGATGTACTCTGCATATAAGTTAAATAAGCAGGGTGACAATATACAGCCTGACATACTCCTTTTCCTATTTGGAACCAGTCTGTTGTTCCATGTCCAGTTCTAACTGTTGCTTCCTGACCTGCATACAGGTTTCTCAAGAGGCAGGTCAGATGGTCTGATATGCCCATCTTTTTCAGAATTTCCCACAGTTTATTGTGATCCACACAATCAAAATCTTTGGCATAGTCAATAAAGCAGAAATAGATGTTTTTCTGGAACTCTCTTGCTTTTTTGATAATCCAGCAGATGTTGGCAATTTGATCTCTGGTTTCTCTGCCTTTTCTAAAACCACCTTGAACATCTGGAAGTTCATGGTTCACGTATTGCTGAAGCCTGACTTGGAGAATTTTGAGCATTACTTTACTAGCATGTGAGATGAGTGCAATTGTGTGGTAGTTTGAGCATTCTTTGGCATTGACTTTCTTAGGGATTGGAATGAAAACTGACCTTTTCCAGTCCTGTGACCACTGCTGAGTTTTCCAAATTTGCTGGCATATTGCATGCAGCACTTTCACAGCATCATCTTTCAAGATTTGAAAGAGCTCAAGTGGAATTCCATCACCTCCACTAGCTTTGTTCATAGTCATGCTTTCTAAGGCCCAGTTGACTTCACATTCCAGGATGTCTGGCTCTAGGTGAGTGCTCACATCATCGTGATTATCTGGATCATGAAGATCTTTTTTGTACAGTTCTGTGTATTCTTACCACCTCTTCTTAATATCTTCTGCTTCTGTTAGGTTCATACCATTTCTGTCCTTTATTGAGCCCATCTTTGCATGAAATGTTCTCTTGGTATCTCTAATTTTCTTGAAGATATCTCTAGTCTTTCCCATTCTGTTGTTTTCCTCTATTTCTTTGCATTGATTGCTGAGGAAGTCTTTCTTATCTCTCCTGGCTATTCTTTGGAACTCTGCATTCAAATGGGAATATCTTTCCTTTTCTCCTTTGCTTTTCACTTCTCTTCTTTTCACAGTTATTTGTAAGGCCTCCTCAGACAAACATTTTGCCTTTTTGCATTTCTTTTCCATCGGGATGGTCTTGATCCCCGTTTCCTGTACAATGTCATGAACCTCCATCCATAGTTCATCAGGCTAGTTCTATCAGATCTAGTCCCTTAAATCTATTTCTCACTTCCACTGTATAGTCATAAGGGACCCTCACTTTAGTCCTAGGCAACTACTAATATACAAATTTAATAGATTTATCTGTTATGGACATTTCCTATAAATGAAATCATACAGTATGTATCCCTTCGTGACTCCTTTCTATAACTTAGCATAATGTTTTCAGTTTTCATCCATATTGTAATACATAATAGTATTTAATTTCTTTTTATGGCTGAAATGGCAACCCACTCCAGTACTCTTGCCTGGAAAATCCCATGGACAGAGGAACCTGGTAGGCTACAGTCTATGGGGTCACCAAAGAGTCAGATACAACTGAGCAACTTCACTTTCCTTTCTTTGCATGGATATGTCACGTCTATTTATCCATTCATCTGTTGATGAACATTTGAGTTGTTTCCACCTTTAGGCTATTGTAATCAATGTTGCTATAAGCATTTGTATACAAGTTTTTACATGGACATATTTCCATTCATGTTGGGTATATACCCAGGAGTAGAATTGCTGGTTCATGGTAACTCTATGTTTCTTGTGTGCATCTTTTTCCTTTCTTTTTTTCTTGTTAATTTGCTAGGTATTGTTTTGTTTTGAAGTATAGTTGATTTATAATGTTAGTTTCAAATGTTCAGTGTAGTGATTCAATATTTTTATAGATTCAACACCATTTGAGCTTATTATTAAAATTGGCTCTATTCCCTGGGCTGTACAATATATCCTTACAGCTTATTTATTTTATACATAGTAGTCTGTACATCTTCATCCTTTATCCCTATCTTGCCCCTCTCCCCTTACTTCTCCTCACTGGTAACCACTACTTTATTCTCTATATTTGTGAGTCTGTTTTTGATTTGTTATTTTTATTCATTTGTTTTATTTTTTAGATTCCACATATAAGTGATAACATATAGTTTGTCTTTGTCTGATTTACTTCACTAAGCATAATACTCTCCAGATCCAATCATGTTGTTGTAAATGGCAAAATTTCATTCTTTCTTACAGCATATGCTTATGTGTGTCTATACAGATAGACCATGTGCCTGTTAGCCATCTGTATGTTTTCTTTGGAAAAATGTCTATTTTTGTCTTCTGCCCAGTTTTAAGTGAAATTTTTTTTTCACATTGAGTTGTATGAATTATTTTTTAATAAATGTATTTTAAATAAATATAACCCTTACTGGTCACGTAATTAGCAAATATTTTCTCCAATTCAGTAGGCTATCTTTTTGTTTTGTTGATGGTTTCCTTTGCTGTGCAAAAAGTTTTAAGTTTAATTAGGTCCCATTTGGTTCTTTTTTGTTGTTATCTTTGCCTGAGACAGATCCAAACAAATATTGCTATGATTTTTGTCAAAAAATGTTCTGCCCATGTTTTCTTCTAAGTGTTTTATGATTTCCAGCTCTTACATGTAGGTCTTTAGTCCATTTTGAGTTTATTTTTTTTGTGGCATGAGGAAATGTTCTAATTTCATTCTTTTACATGTAGCCGTCCAGTTTTTCTACCTCCAGTTGTTTTTGTGCCAGTACCATACTGTCAGATTTTTGTAGCTTTGTGGTATAGTCTGAAGTCAGGGAACTTTGTTTTTTTCCTCAAGATTGCTTAGTTATTTGGGGCCTTTTGTGGTTTTATGTACATTTTTATATTATTTGTTCTAGTTCTGTAAAAATTATAATGAGTATTTTGATGAGGATTGCATTAAATCTATAGATTTCTTTGGGCACAATGGATGTTTTAACAATATTAATCTTCCAATCCAAGATGGGATATCTTCCATTTTTTTTGGTATCATCTTCATTTTGCTTCATCAGTGTTTTATAGCTTTCAGAGTGTAGGTCTTTCAACTCCTTGGTTAACTGTATTCCTTGTTATTTTATTCTTTTTGATGTGATGTTTAAGTGGGATAATTTTCTTGCTTTCTTTCTGGTATTATTAGTGTAAAGAAATGTAACAGATTTCTGTTTATTAATTTTATACTTTGCTGACTTCATCTATTAGTTCTAAAATTCTTTTGGGGGAAACATTAGTGTTTTTCTCTATAAAGTATCATGTCATTTGCAAATAATGACTGTTTTACTTCTTCACTTTCAATTTGGATGCTTCCCTGACTGGGCTTCCCTGGTGGCTCAGATGGTAAAGAATATGCCTGGAATGTGGGAGACCCAGGTTCAATCCCTAGGTTGGGAAGATCCCCTGGAAAAGGGAATGGCTGCCCACTCCAGTATTTTTGCCTGGAGAATTCCAGGGAGAGACAAGCCTGGTGAGCTACAGTCCATGGGGTCACAAAGAGTTGGACATGACTAAGTGACTAACACACACACACACACACACACACTTTTTGTTTTTCTCTTCCTGCCTTTAGAATTCTCTCTTCAATTTTTGCCTTTTTAATTATGGTAAGTCTTGATGTGGGTTTCTTTGGGCTTATCGTGTTTGGGACTCTGTGCTCCCTGTGTCTGGATATCTGTTTCATTTTTCAGGTTTAGGAAGTTTTTAGCCATAATTTCATCAATTACATTTTCAACCCCCTTCTCTCTATTTTCTCCTTCTGGAACCCCTGTAAGGCGAATGTGAGTATACTTGATGTTGTTTCAGAGATCCCTTCAAATTTCTCATTTTAATTTGTTTTTCTTTTTGCTCTTCTGATTGGGTGATTTCCATTATCCTGTTTCCCAGGTCACTTATGCATTCCTCTGTACTACCTAATCTGTTGTTCATTCCATCTAACGTGCTTTTCATTTCAGTTATTGTATTCTTCAGTTCTGACTGGTTCTTTTTTATGTTTTTTAGTTCCTTCTTAAACTTCTCCCTGTAGTCATCTCTTCTTCTCCCCACTTCAGCTAACATTCTTACTACTAATGCTTTGACCTCTTTATCTTTCAATTATTTATCTCTTGTCCTTTAGTTGTTTTTAACTTTTTTTTCCTTGCTCTTTCATTTGAATCAAATTCCTCTGTCTTCTCATCTTGCATAACTTTCTCTATCTCTATAAAATTAGGTGAAACTGTTACCTGTCCTACTCTTGAGCGGGTATCTCTGTGTCGCCGTGTCCCTCTGCAGGCTGTGTGACCAGTGGCTTTGGTGGGAAGGCTGGATCCAGAGTGAGCACAGTCCTGTCTTCCCTCAGTTGGTGCTGGCAGCTATACTTTGGTGGGAGGTGGGGCCTGAGATGGAGGGGCTAGAGTCAGAGCTAGGTGTGAGCTGGGGTTTCTCCTATGCTCAGCGACTGACAGCACCGTTCAGGGGCAAGGTTGGTCCAGGGTGCTGGAGCGGAAGCTCTGAGGGTTAGATCCTGATTGATTCTGTATCCTTCCAATGTTCTCTCTCACCCCTCCCAGCATCAGCACCTTTGGCCCCGAGTGGAACAGTGCTGGGGCAAACGGGACCAGAGCATGTGCCTGGTGTGGGCTGTGGAGCATGCTGGGGCAGTCCAAACCCACAGTCATAGTTCCAGACTCCCTCTCTGTTGCCTGCACGAGTGCCAGCAACGGCTGCCCTGCCTCATTCAGGTGCAGAGCCATGTCTGAGCCAGCTCTGTCCCCCACAACCATGCACTTTCCTCAGCAACAGCAGTCTTTGCCCTGGTGGGAAGCTGAGCCGACCTGGAGTGCTCTGGAGATGTGGTCTGGGACACAGGCTGGGACAGTCGTGGAAAACTAGCCACAGTCCCAGGCTGTTTCAATCTGCTTCTTCTGACTTGTTTCTGGGACTAAGCAGCATGTGCATACTATTCATGAGCAAAGTCTAGGTTTCCTACAGCCCCCCCGTTGGTCCCACTGGTTTTCAAACCACCTAAGGGCACTCATCTTCCCAGTGTCAGAGCCCAGTACTGTTCTGCCCAATATGTGTTGAATTGCTCATACCCCAGGTAGGATCTCTGAGCCTGTGCATTCTCCCTCCTCATCTGTGTCTTCTAGCTGCCCGTGTCCTGACTTGATCACTTCTTTTTCTTTCCTAATGACTCTGGTGTGGAAGTTTCCTTACAACTGTGGTTGTGTAAGAATCTTTTGTTTTCAATGAGACTTGCGCCATATGTAGATGTATTTTTGATGTGTTCATGGA
This sequence comes from Muntiacus reevesi, assembly GCF_963930625.1. NCBI lineage: Eukaryota > Metazoa > Chordata > Mammalia > Artiodactyla > Cervidae > Muntiacus > Muntiacus reevesi. Next base: position 45,452,608 of record NC_089254.1, on the reverse strand, counting down.
GGGAGGTGGGCTCAGAGCCTTCCTCCTCTGCCTTCTTGATTTCCTCCTTGTGTGAACTTTTAGTATGAGGAAAACTGGTTTCCAGGAAAATGAAAAACAATCTCCTGATAAATTATGGTGAGGAAAATAATACAACTGTGGCTCTCAGAGTATCAATGATGACTGAACTTAAGTCAGGTGCCAGGAATGATTAGTTACAAACTCTTTTAAAATTCATATCCAGTAGTACCAGTTTTTCAGGTTCACACTGTAAAGAGACTAGCCTGGAGATGATGTAATATGAAAGTTTCATTGAGTGAAAGGAAATAATTATGTCAGGAATCTGATAATATAAAATGAGGGAAATGAATAAAAAGGTCTTGGTCAATAGCAGTACTTTAAATCCCTAGGTGGCTGGTGAACTCTTCAACTCTGTATTCTTCCAGCAGGCAGAAGAAAAAGGAGCATTGCTTGATTCACTAATTCAAATGGGAAGTAGGGTAAACAAGTGAGTCAGGCTGGGCTGCTGCAAGATGGGTAAGAATTAGTAGCGAATGCGGTGGTCTCAAGAGTACACACTTTTCTAAAGCCATTCAAATTCAGATTTTCTTAACTATGACAGTCAATCAAAACATACAAACCTAGGTCCTGGACAACTTGTTGCAACCCCTAAAATTTAAAAAAAAAATGGAGAGGAGAAAGGGGGAAGAAAGCAAGAGAGAAAGGGGGGACTGAAATTGAACCCTAGCAAATTCCAGGGACACCTCATTATCTTATGTTGCTATTTTTATCACAAATGGGGCTTCCTGTAAATTGACTCTGTAGAGAAACCACTTCCTTGAATCCCTTTTAGAGAGTGGAGTGGATTGAAATGGGGAAGAGGAAAAGAGAGCTGCATTTTCATTTATTAATAATTCAAGGTCTGGAGGTAGAATTCTGACTTCTGAATCAGTATTTCCTGTTAAAATGTGTATTCTGATTCAGTAGGTATCTAAGGTTGGGCCTGAGATACTGCATTTTGGTAAGTTCCCAGGTGATGCTTGTCCTGTTGGTTCCCATAGGGCACACTTTGAATAACAGGGTAGCAAATAACTCTTGGATGAAGAAAACTACTACCTCCACATATTTAGAACATCATAAGCAGTAAGGATATGGAACAATTAGGGATGTTTCCCTTTTCTAGGTCAGGCCACTCTTTGAATTTTATAATCCTAATAAGATATTCAAGACATCTAGGGGCAGAGACCAGTCAAAAAGAGGTCACCGTTCCTAGCAACCAAGTTCTGGCCGATGGGATGTGAGCCTCAGTCACGTGAGCAACTTTTGGGTTATACCTTTGAATGGAAGATGTTCCATCCCCTTCTTTCTCTTCTCTCTGGCTGGAATGCAGATACAGTGGAGAGCTATTTTTGACTGTGTGGGTAAGGGCAATAGCTGAGGAATATCAGAACCAAAAGATAGAAAGGGCCTGAACTTTGCAGAGTGAAACAGCAATACTAGCTCAGAAATTTATGTTAGAAACACAGTTCTCTTTTAAAAGCCACCGCTTATTTGCGTCTGTCAAGGGCAACCAACCTGTATCATAAGTAACATAGAACCACACTGCTGATTTAATTTATTATATTAGTTACGGTTCAATTACAGATAATAGAATTCATTCTGGCAAGTTTAGAGAGATTAGTATAGGGAATTAAATGACTTTTAGTAATGCTAAGAGTGAGCTGAAGACCACATGCTAGGTTGAGCTTTCAGAAATGACTCTGAAAAACCACACTGAAAATGGTGTCACCAAAGCAGCTGCTGTGTCTTCCATCTTATAAAAGCTGCTGCTACCAAACAGACTGTCTTAGGGAGGATGCCACCACAAACAGGAAATGATCGTTACTACCGCAGGCTCCAGAACCACACAGCCTCCAGCTGTGGTCTGCACCAGTGAAATGATGCCCTGTGCCTGCCTTACGGCATCTCCAAAATTAGTGACTGGCACCGGGACCAAAGCGAATTCAGCTGCAGAGAAATTAATCACTTCCAGGTACACCCAACAGTAGAGGATCTGTTTCTGTCTCTACCTCTGCCTTTCTTCTACTTTCCAAAATTTGCCCGGCTGCTTCTGATTGGCCAGATCTAAGTATCTTTCAAAACCCTATCCGTTAGGGAATCTGGGAAATGCAGTGTTTAGCTTTCTGGGCTCTGATGTTCAGGAAGGCACAACAGAAGCACAATGCAATGAATATTAAGTGCCGATCTACCATGTACACTGTAGCCTCTCACGCAAACAAAATTGAGCTTGGCAAACTTAAGGGTTCCACCAACACTGTACTAAAGGGAAATTCATAGCCTTACATGCTGTAATTGCTAACCAGGAAAAGAAAATAAATGAACTAACTATTCATCTCCAGAAGCTGTACGAAGCACAACAAAATTGACCTAAAAAATACAAATGAATGAATTATTTTAAAAATAAAAACTTAAATTACTCACTTTTAAAGCAAAATAATTAGTAAATAAATTTAAACATTTCTTTTCTGAAACAAAAGAATCTCCAGAAGACTAATTTAGAAGAAAGGGAGAAAATATAAATAACATTCAGAATGCTGAAAGGGATAACTAATACAGATGGAGGAAAAAATTTTAGACATTTCCAATAATACAATACTTTGCCAAGTACTATCAGTCAGCTTCAACAATTATCAACATTTTGCCACTTTTGTTATTTATTCCCCTCTTTTGTATTCTCTCCATTCCCCACTTCTTTTTCTCTTGTAGTACTTTAAGAAAATCCATACACCATAGCCTTTCACCTATAAATACTTCATAATATATCACTAACAAATTAGGACTTTGAAAATGTATACTTTGGGTTTTTTTCATATGATGTAATAGAAAAATACAAATGAACTTTTGGCCAACTGTATATGTAACTTAAAAATTGGAGAAGAGAATAATAGCAAGATGTTAAAAGATCATACACCCTAAGCAAATAAGTTTTATTATAATGTTTTGGAGATGGTTCAGTATAGCATAATATCTTCAAGCCTCCTCCATGTTGTACTGTGCAACAGAATTTTTTTCTTTTTTAAAGAATGAATATTCTATTGCACAATATATTCTATTGTACTATACATTCTATTGTATGCTCCTATTCTATTGTACACCACATTTTTTTTTTTTTTACTTGTTCATCTGTTGATGGACATTTGGGTTGCTTCCACTTTTTGGCTATTGTGAATAAGGCTGCAATATAAATTCTTTTGGGAAAAAAATTTTTTTATGAAAAAATGATAAAACCACCTCTCTGAAGGCCGAATGAAATAGAACTTCTAGCCAGGATCAGACTACAAGCTGCCAATTTGCAATCCCTATTATCTTTTATTAATATTTATTTACCTTTATAGTGGGGATAATGAAAGGGCAGTCTTAGCATTGGTGGAGAACAGAAAGCTCTGAAAAGAAACTAGTTGGATGAGAAGGAATTTTCCAGATGAAGATGTTGCTGTTGTTTAGTCACTAAGTCATGTCCAACTCTTCTGTAATCCCATGAACTATAGCCCATCAGGCTCCTCTGTCCATGGGTTTTCCCAGGAAAGAATACTGGAGTAGGTTGCCATTTCCTTCTCAGGGTATCTTCCCAACCCAAGGATCAAAACCATGTCTTCTGCAGCAGGATTCTTTACCACTGAGCCACCAGGGAAGCCCGATGAAGATGTTAAAGGTAGTTTATTCCAGGTGAAATGAGCAGTTTTAAGAAGAAAGTATGGGAGAAGACAAGTGGCTGGAGAGGTCTGAATTTGGGTTGGCAGTGAAGGATAACCTTGATGAAAGGTAGGATAATGGTATTAGTTGTTTGCCAGTAGATATCATTGGAACTAAAGGTCTCTGAACTTTGAAGATAGCATCTCTTGTGCTCTCAGGTTAAAAGAGTCTTGAGTTGAGGTCAAGGTACTAAAGTAGACATCAAGCTCCCAAAGAACATAGCAGAGTTAAAAATAGACACAGATGACAGCAACAAGTGACTGTGAATGAAATTGTCTAGTAGAAGGGTTTCATGTGGGTATGAGACATTAATCTGGATTTGCCAATGGGCGAGAAAGGTGAATGTGGTCCCTGGGAGGAAGTGATCTGAGAAGAACATTCCTGGGCATAGCAGAGCCCTAGTTAATTGAACCTCACCCAGTCTTATTCTCCAGAGAAGCCAAGTGCTCACTCAAGACAAAGAAATAATCATTTTTCCTTGATTGTCTCTGTTGACAGGGAACAGAGACTAACAGGAATAAAGCTGGGAGTCAGAAATGTATGCTGTGGGAAGGTTGTGGAGTGGAGTATCTTGTGAACATTCCTCAGGGGCAGGATGGATGTTCCACTTTGTGGTTCTTACATCAAGAATGATGATGCTGAGACAAGTGCCCAGGAATCAGGTGGAGAGGGAGGTGGGAGGGGGGATCGGGATGGGGAATACATGTAACTCCATGGCTGATTCATGTCAATGTATGACAAAACCCACTACAATATTATGAAATGGTTAGCCTCCAACTTATAAAAATAAACGAAAAAAAAAAAAAAAAAGAATGATGATGCCATGTGGGTCAAGAGATATGAAAGATTTATCACTCCCACAGTAAGGCTTTCTTGGGAGAGTAGAACATACTCCCAAATAGGTCTGAAAATGGTTTGAGAGAACAGGGAAGGAGGCTGGCTTGGGGTTTTATAATTGTTAGAAGGTGGGCCTGGGGTGAGAGTTCCCTCATGCTGGCCAAGATTTACCAGGTTCGAACTTCCTAACACTGCCAAAGGTGGGAGCATCTAGTCTTTTTTTTATCACCTTGCCCAGATTGCGGAGGTATAAGGGGAAGGAGGCATGGCAGGGCTTGAAAGCTGTCAACCTCAAATAATCAAAAATTAAGTCAAGACTCTTTATTACAGAGTATCAGAGAGCCTTGGTGAGCCTGGACCTCAAGAGGATTAAAAGCACAGAGCTGCCCCATCAGACATCTATATAATCTCTTAGGGGAAATCAGTAACCAGGAACTGTAGAGGCCAGAACTGTAGCTTATGTGAAATTCTCCTTGTTTCTTATTATTCCTGTTTTGTTTTCTGCAAGTGTTATTGAAAAATTCACATAACAAAAGGTGTTGTAATATTGTTATCATGGATTGTGTGTGTGTGTGTGTGTGTTGGATACAGCTGACTGGTATTCAGTATCTATTTCCATCATGTTTAGGTGGTTTCCTGTACTGCCGAGACTGGAAAGCAGGAAACTACATTTGCTTGACTCTTCTGGATGGATTTTATTATGTACATATTGCTTTACATGTCGAAAGCAGAAGTGAAGTAGACGCCATCTTCCTTCTACTATTTGGCTGATTTTCTGCTGGTGAACAAGATCCTCGGGGGCATTATCTGAAGTGGTTCTAGTACCCAGCCACTAGTTTCATGGGTGTGGAGAGGCAATTGTGTGGCAGCCGTAGCTTCCTCATCCTCCTTGTCTGATCCCTGCATCACAGCTTTGGTTGTGAACCATATGATTTATGAACTCAGTAGTTCCATCCAGTGTCCGCCTACAGATTGCTCACCATCCTGACTGTTGCAAGCTACCAGTTGCCTGGTTTGTCAGTTTTGCATTGCTCTGGGGGTTATTTCTGAAGGCCCACCCTAGAGCCTGCTCCTCCAGTCATTCTAGTTACCTTGCAGACACCTAATTCCTTTATTAAATTCCTTTGTGCTTAATACAACAAGATTGGTTTCCATTTCTGGCCTTGACTGCTGATTGTCATTGTGTGTTTGTGTTAGTAAGGGGAAGCTGATTTGGGGGGCAAGGGAGGTGTGGAGATTATATCAACTCCAAACTTTATTTAGAGATAGGGATATATAGGGACCCCCGCAGGTGAGACTGGTGACTTTTATAGAAAGAAAATTGTCTGATGATAGGGAGATTGACTGCGACCTGAGAAGGTCTGCATCAGGGTGGGGTGAGGAGGGAGTGCCTTCAGAGTTCCCAGATTCTGTTGACCTTGGAACTGCAAAGAAAAAGGGTTTTAGGGAAACTTCTTCAATCAGTAGATAAAGGTGTTTAGCATCTTATTAATTATTCTGAATGTTCATTGTTTTCTTCTAAATTTCTGAAAGTTCGTGTTACACAGTCCAAGCTTGTACTGCTCATTGCATGACAGGTCTATAAATGGAGAAATGAGGTGTTGGGGCAAAGAATAGTGATTCTATTTGGAAAGTCAGCATACCAAGAAGATGGCAGAGTATCATCCCAAAGAACCATCTTACCTGAGTTAGAATTCAGGCTTCTTTTATACTAAAAGGGAGGAGGTATGGCAGGTTGCTGCAGATTTCTTAGTACTAGCCAGACCCCAAAGGGAGTGTGATAATCCTTTATTCTTCAGGGGTCCAAGTGGGTCGGGTCACAGTGTTTCTGTTAACCTCCAATAAGACATATGTTATTTTCCAGTCTGTAACTTTTAATCTCTATGTGAATGAAAAGTGTTATACCTTAAAAGATCATGCCTAGGAGACAGAGTCTTGACAAAAGGCTATTATGTATATGTCAGGCTCTAGGCAATATTCCTGTTCAAAAATGCAGAGCCAGCATGACTAAGCACAGCTGCAGAGCACAAAGGTTAGAACTAAAGGAAGAGATCAAATATGGAGTCAGGTTTTCTGTTACACTTTCTTCTCAGTAGATTTTAATGTGATTAATGCAATTACAGTGTACTTGAAAAATCTTTTTTTTTTTTTCTCTTCCATAGATGAAAGGTAACTTGAGTATGGTCTCCATTCGACCTCATACAACTATCCCTGAATTGAATAGAATAAAAATGAAAATTGCCTAGAATAAATGCTGTGATAATGTCTAAGATTTTAAAGATTATATTGATACCTTAATGCTGACTCATAAAGTGCTAGCAAGGGAAGTAATTCTTTGATTCAGTCCAATAAATAGACGTGTAGTAAAGGACTTTCTGAGTCTCCACCAGTTCTTTCCCCACTTCACCTCAGCTACCCTCTCTCATGATAGACCTTGGAAGTTGATTTCAAGGAACTGGACCACCTTGGTAGTCTTTACCTTGGATGTATTAAAACACCTTAGTAGATGCGTTTGCCTTCTCTTTCAGTGAGAAAGTAAAAATTTTCAGTTGGGAATTTTGTCAATTTTCTTTTTTTACCCCAACCAGTGAACTTATTTAGACTGGCAACCTCTCTCATTTATTATATTCAGTTTTGGAAATTCACTGTTAAAAAAGTCCTTATTGAAATATAATTTACATGTCATTTAAAGTATGGTTTTGTGGGTTTTAGTATATTCAGAGTTGCATAGCCATCACCACAATCAGTTTTGAAAAAATTTTTATCACCACAAAAAGAAACCCCTTGGCCACCACTCCATCAGTTCTCCCAAAACCCAATTTCTAGGAAACCACTAATCTATTTCTTTTTCTATAGATTTGCCTATTTGAGGAATTTCATATAATTGGAATCATACAGTATGTGACCCTTTATGACTGGTTTCTTTAACTTAATGCTTCATGGTTCATTCATATTTTAGCATGTATCAGTATTTTATTCCTTTTTCTGATTGAATAGTATTCCAATATATGATTACGCCTCATATTTTTATCCATTCATCACTTGATGCAAGCCATTTGGATTGGACAAATCCTATTTTGAATAATGCTAGTGTGAGCATTCATGTATAAGATTTTCTGTAAATATATATTTTCTTTTTTCTGGAGTATATGCCTAGAAGTGAAATTGCAGGGTCATATGGTAACTCTGTTTCATCATTTGAGGACTTACCAGAATGTTTTCCAAAGTGACTGTACCATTTTACATTTCTACCAGTAGTGTATGATGGTTCCAATTTCTTCACATCCTGGTCAGCACTTATCTGCCCGTTTGGTTATTGCATCATCATGGGTATGAAATAGCATCTCATTATGATTTTTCTCTGATGGCTAATGATGTCTAGCATTTTTTTCATGTATGTATTAGCCATTTATATATCTTGTTTTGAGAAATGTCTGATAAGATCCTGTACCCTTTAAAAATTGGGTTATTTAATTTTTTTATTTTTGAGTTGTAAGAGTTCATTATGTATTGTAGATACAAGTCCTTTATCAGGTGTATGTAAGTACAGTTCTCCCTAGCAGAAACTCCAAACCAGGTTTAAAGAACTCACATGCACTCAGACTCAGAGTTTGAGCCCAAGCCGTTCTTATCTGCACCTTCAGGAGCCAGTGGTAACCAACAGAGGAGAGCCTTGCAATAAGTATCTGGCTGAAATCATGAGGCTTTACATATGTTAGCAAATATGGGAGGAGGCTAGGGAGGGCATAGTCTCCTAGGGAGTGAGATGGATTTTTTTCAGGGAGGTGAGTTGAGTCATCAAACTGAAATCATGAAAGGGGAGACTGCGTGTTGGGTGATGGGAAACTGAGTGAGGCAGAAAGGTTGGTGTACAGGTTAACAAGCAGAGGGGAGCTTTCCTTATGAAAGCTGGTCTGGAAGTCTTCCTCTTTCAGAAGGTTAAAGGAAATAGCCAAGTTTTCTATTAATTTAATCTTTATTTTCCTTACCTGCTGATGCAGATGGTAAGTGCCTTTTTAAAGACGAGGGGGCTTTAAAAAGTTTTGGGGGCATGATGTGGTGGTTATGGAGAAGGTGGCTGTAACAATAGCTTCTGATGTGGCAGACAGTTTCCTGATTACAGATGTCTGATTATTTTAACGGCAGCAATGTAGCTTTGGGAATATTTATTCCCTACATCCCATCTGAGTTTGGGATGCAGAGTATTTATTAGAGATCAACATCTACGAAAGGAAAGGAAGTTAAGCAAGAGGAAGTGAAAAGTGAACTGCAGTGCAGGCTCAAGAAAGTTTCAGGGAACTTGCAGGTAAGCTCTGGACCAAATATTGCACATCAGATACATCTTGCATCTGAGCAAAATGGCCAGAATTTTATACCCCTGCTTTATTTAGTCACTGCATGCTGGCTGCTTGGCAGTGGTGTGGGGTCGAATGAGGAAGCTCTGACATTGACGCGGACTCTGAAGAGGATGTCAGCTGGAGGCCATTTGCTGTTTATACTCCTGGCTGCTGGGCAGCAAATAATTTCTTAAAGGAGAATTTGAGCATCTGCGTATCTCTTTATCATAACTGTGTCCTATTTGAAGAACAGAAGCTACCTACTTATTGGTCTAAATGATCAGTATAGTGAAGGCTATTGGGTCCTGCTGACCCTGCCCCAAACAATTCATTTACTTGTGAACTTTTGTAACAAATGAAAAATAGATTAGAGGAGAGCCATAGTCCACCCTGGCCATACTCCACTTCTACCATGCATGGATTATGATGTGGATGTCATCTTGTTTGTGGGCAGTGAGAGATGCCCAAGACCCTCAGATAGGGAGACTTCCCCTGTATCTATGGTCCTTGAGGAAGGACCCTATAGGAAACATCCATTGTTCTCTCCATCCTTTTCTTGGCTTTTCTTTATGTTTTCCTACCAGACAGGGTTTTGTTTAAATCATTTTTTCTTCTAAAAATTCCTTTTTCTACTGGCTTTGCTTGTATTGTGCTCACCCTTGTGCATACCATTCTGACCATGCTGTCTCTTTTTTCTTACTCATTTCTCACACTTGCATTGTTCATTTTCCCTAGTGTTCTGTTTTTATTCTCCTGGTAAGTAACATGGTTTGGCTCATTCATCATGCCTTTCAAGCCAGCTTCCTTCTAATTATGGAAGCTAGAAAGTCAAATAAAACCTCCAAGTCCCCACTGCCCAGCAAAAAAAAAAAAACAAAAAAACAAAAAAACAAAACAAAACATTTTCTGTTTTCTAAATATCCTAGAATTCTAGATATAATTTAAATCTGCCAATCAGGTAGATGTATTTGTATAAGACTTAGATTTCAGGCTAGTTTGAGAGGAGGGACTCAGGGCAAAGAGCTTTTAAAAAAGTTCTGGGGCGTGATGTTGTAGTTATGGAGAAGATGACTGTAACAGTAGCTTCTGATGTGGCAGACAGTTTCCTGATTACAGATGTCTGATTATTTTAACGGCAGCAATGTAGCTTTGGAAATTGTTATTCCCAAATAATGAAAGTTTAGGAGAGTTTTTTTCATTAGTTTTCCTAAGGAAGCCACTTAATTATTCTATAATTATTATGTAATAAATCTCTTTCCTTTAAAACTAATCACAGTAGATTCTCTTCTTTGTATATACTTTATAAATACTAACCAATGCAGCACTGATTGTTGGAGGATTTTTGTGTTTTTGGTTTTTTTTATTTTATTTCTGTTTTAATAGGCTGGCTGTCCATGGGCCATCCAGTACCACAGATTGAGGGCTTCTATGGTTACTCAGTGGTAAAAAATCTGCCTGCCATTGTGGGAGATGCAGGCTCAATCACTAGTTTGGGAAGATCCCCTGGAGAAGGAAATGGCAACCTATTCTAGTGTTCTTGGGAAATCCCATGGACAGCTTCAGCCTGCCAGGCTCCTCTGTCCGTGGGGTCGCAAAAGAGTCAGACAAGACTTAGTAATTAAACAACAACAACAAAACTATAGATTGATGTTTCCTAATTTTATATCTGCAGACTAAGCAACTCCATTAAGCTCCAGATTTATATGTCCAATTGCCTATTGGACATTTCTATCTGAATATCAGATGAAACCTCAAATTTGTTGTATCCAAAAACTGAACTAATTTCGCCCAATACTTTCTTTGCTCCCTATCCAGATATATAACCTAAGAGTCTTGAAAGTTATCCTCTACTCCCTTCTTGCCCTCATTCTCAACTTTCTATCCACACAAGACCTGTTGGTTGTAATTTCTAAATATACCTGTGTCCATTCTTCTCTACATTCTTACTGCTTGTGCCTTAGTTGTCAGGATTGTTAGAATAGTCTTTCTCTTTTATTCATCCTCCTCTTCTTCTTCTTGGGTTTAAAGTCTGTATTGAAGATAAGTTTGAGGCTTTTTTGTTTTAATGTTTTAACATGTCTGAAATTGGGATACACTTATAATTAATGGGGTCTTCCACTTGCTGTCAGCCAAGAAGTTATTCTAACATAGTGATTATTATCTTCTTACACAAACTTGATTATTATTTAAGGTGATATGATTGGACAACTGCAAATCCTTGATGTTTTATTCAGTAATCATTGAAGGACCATCTGAGGAAGGAATATGAGTCTTAATTGTTTTATAATGAACTTTTATTGATAACTCCTGGTAAAATTAAGTTATGACAGTATGAAAACCTGCAGAATGGATGTCAGCAACTTGGAAGAAAACCCAAACTCAATATTAAATTATTAAGTGGTTTACTTAGGAAGTCTAAGTAAGCACTCTTTTAATAGATACGGTATATTGCTAATACTCTAATAGCACTGAGATAAATACTGTCTGGAAAAATATGGAGATCAACAAGTTTGAGTCTGAGAGAACTCAGTAGAGTTCTCTGTAAGGACATTTTACAAATAATATGGCTAAATTTATTTAATTTACAGTTTCTTTTTTATGAATGTGTAACAGTGAGATATGAGAAAAATATCTAAGCCAAAATAGCTCTTTCAATCAATGTAAAAACTTCTAAACTATAGAAGAGCATTTTACTACATTTTAGTACTTTGAAATTCAGTGAAGTATAGCAATTCTCCAAGTTTTCTATTTTAAATAAAACTCAGGTTTTTTTTTTTTTTTTTTTTTTTTTTTTTTTTGTAGGCACATATCCCCATTTCTCCTTCTTGGAGGCAACTACTTTCTATCTAGTCTTTTAGATGTTTCTTCTGGTATTTGCTTCTTTTTCTCTAAGTATCATCCTTATACTGCTTTCTTCTGATTTTCTTTTCCAGTTAGACCTCTCTATTGAATTCTCATTATAGAAAACAGTATTTAATAAATATTTCATGTTCTTTTACCACTTCTCACCCCTCAAGACATTGTACATATTCTCCCCTTTCTTTCTCTTCCCAATAGAATTATAATTCTTAGATTAGTGTTCATTATTCACATTATTGTGGTTGTGTTACCAGTATTCCCACCTGAACCATGTAGTGAACTATTAATTCTCTTTCTTGTATAATTTTTTGATTTGCTTTAATTAATAATTTCCCTTATCTGTTGGGTCAGTTTTCCATTTCTCTGTTTCTTGTCCAAACTGTTGGGAAAACCTGTATCTTTTATAAATGCATTTAAATGCTCAGATATCCCACTCATTTTATTTCTAGGGTACTGTTTCTTTGAGAGTGATTTGCTTTGCTCCCATCTGGACGGGCTACACTCTAGGCTTGTATTAACTGCCGTCCTGACATTTCCATTAGCTTTCACTTTGTGGTTTCCTTCACATCCCTCTTCTGTTAGATATCAGAATTCTTGTATTGCATGCTTTCCTTTTTCTTGCCTTAGTCTTTAGTTTTGGTGGAGTGTATGTTCTAGTAGCAAACTCAAAAAGATGATGAAAAAGTAAATGTTTTGACTCCTTGTCTGTCTTAAAATGACTCTAGTCCCCTCTACCACTTGATTGATTAGTTTTTCTGAGTATAGAATTCTAGGTTGAAGTAAATTTTCCTCAAGATTTTGGGAGCAGTGTTCATTCATTGTCTTTTTGCTACCAGCTTTGCAATGGAAGTCTGATGCCATTTTGATTCTAGATTATTTGAATGTAATCCACCCCCACCCCTACCCCAGAAACTTTAAAGCTTCTCTTTTCTTCTGAATTCTGAAATTTTGTCATGCTGTGCTAGGCCCCTCTGTGGATTATCATAGTTTGAAACTTTTGTCTTTAAATTCTGGAAGGTTTTTCACTGATTGTTTCCTTTCTTTGTTTATTCTGTTCTCTTTTTGTAAAACTTGTGATTTGAGGGCTGGATCATCTAGAGTCTAACATCTTGAGTTTTACATCCTAGAATACTTCCTCACTTTTCTCATTTGACTCTTCTACTGAGTTTTGTATTTCTAATATCATTAAATTTCTTTTAGTCTCTGTCCTTCTTCATAGCATTCCATCCCTATTTGCCTTCTACCTTTCTTATTTTTCCTAAGAATGTCGCTTTTGATATTTAGAAATTATTTCTCTTTCAATTGGATTTTCCCCCAGATTGCTTTTTTGGTTGTTTGTTTTGGATTGTGTCTTTCATGCTGGAGGCTTTCCTCAAATATTTGGTGATTCTTGATTGTGTGCCCATGTTTATGAGCAGGCACAAAATACTGATGCCAAGCTCTGTATGGGGAGGCTGGGCTTTGGAGGGCCATAAGGCAGGGCCCAGACAGTTTTACTGTGGAACTCTCAACTATCTCATTGTATAGACATCTCATCTCTAGGTTTGATCCCTTTCCCCAGTGAGGAATATTAGAATCAACTATGGCTCATGACACTTCTTGTAAAGTCTTTTCTGACCCATTGGACCCATTGGATGTTTCTGCATAGTTGGTACTCTATCTTTTACCAATTTCTGATGCAACATCTATAAACGCTAGCTCTTAATGTATAGAACATGTCATTAAACTGTTTATTTATATATTTTTGGTGTTGGTCTTTATACTCTCCAACAGAAAGTAGGTACCTTATGACCCATTTCTGTGTCCTTATCCTCTAGGAAATGCCTAGCACACATTTGACCTCAAGAAATATTTCTTGAATAAATATGCATCAGGTGCTGTATGAAATTGTAGAGTGGGTGAGATGGGTGGAAGCAGAATTTAAAAAGTGGACCAAAAGCCCTTACTCTAAGAAAGGTTGCCTATCCATGAAGGATAGATCTTAAAGGATTCTTAAGATCAAAAGTTTTATCTCAAGTTAGCTTTGCCTTTTGTTTGTATTTTTACAATTTAAATTCTTAACTTTTTCTTTAATTCTTAAATTAATTTAATTTTTTATTCTTCATAGTTTTAAAGAATGGTGTCAAGTATTCAGAAAAGCAGGTTACCTACAAACTGATGAACCTATCCTTGTGTTTGAGACTTTTTTCAATAGTGATGATTTTGTTTCATTCACCTTCGATAGACTAGACATGGCACTCAACAACTTGAGTTGTAATATTTAAAAAATGATAATAAGATGGCAGTGTAGCCTTTTGCACAACAAAAGCAGAGGATGTTAAATATTTTTAAACATTGCAAAAGTATTTATCACCAATTACCAGTCATGCTTAGTAATTTCCTCTCTGCTCTTACTCTATTCAGATATCATTAAAGGAATGTAGAAAACTTTATAACCTATTGTGAAACTGAACACATCTGGGATGAAAAATAAATGCTACTTTCTTAATCACAGTAAAAGGTGTTTTTAAAATTACTTGCTTCTTTTTTTTTCATCTTCTACCCAGTCCTATGCCCTTCCCCCACACATGAATACAACTAAGTCAGAGTGAGTCCTCCTGTTGCTTCCTGCTCAGCTGAATCAACACTCCTGGAGGCTGTGACTAATAAAAGCCACAACCCATGGTTACACTTGACTTTTGAAAATCCTGGTTAGCTTCAAGGGCATAATTATAAATGTCCATACTTATAGAATGAGTAAGTTGATACAAAAAAAGCCAGACTTCATCAATGATTATTAACTTATTTGGCTTATTAACTTATAACTTATTTGGCTTATTAACTTATTTAGCTAATTATTTTTTGGTATTGACTGATTTCTTAGCTATTCTGAGATCATGAGTATATAAACAAAAGTATTTGATTCATAGGTTGCATACTGGCACTATGCTTTCCTATTCATGGTTCAAAATAATGAGGAATATAGAAAAGGGAAAATGTGATTTCCGAAAGGCAATCTAGTAAAGAATGTGTCTCTGGAAAGCAGTCTAACAGAGAGTGTATCTCTGAACATTATTTCAACAGCTAATTGTTAGGGAGATCAATTAATCTCCAAGAAAAAGGGAATATTTCCTTTATCCAGAAACAGAAGGATCTCTTCCAGTCATGTATTGTGCATCTATCATTGAACCGTGAATAAATTTTTGTTTCCCTCAAGAAGAGGTTCCACCAAGAATAAGTCAGTGTTGTTACTTTAGGTGTCCCACCTCGATTGACATCTGAGCCCATAAAGTTCACTTCACCTTTCTAGTGCCCACCCCTATCCAGTAAGCAAGGCAGGGTCCCTGTACAATGGCCAGGGACCTTGGACCTGGTGGAGCTGATAGGTTTAGTGAATTGACCTATTTTCTTCCACCACAGGCCACTGTCTTGACAGCATAACTTTAAACTTTCTGTTTTCAGTTTCCCAAATTCCCTTCAGATCTTGGCTCCTTGCACCCTTGCTTCTGCCTTCAACACTCAGTTGTACCGCTAGGCAAAAAGCCATTCTTGATGTCCTAGTTGTCAAACACAGCAAACTATTTTCTCTCCTTATGTTTCACGAGTTTTTAAAAGCAGTTGGTATAGCTGACAGCCTTCCCTTCTCTTCAACCTCTTTGTTGGTTTTCCTTCTGATGCCTCAGTCACTCCTTAATCTCTTCTCTTTTCCATTTTTTTTTCAATTTCTCTATCACTGTTTTCTTCATAGACTTTTTTAAAATTTTATTTAGTTATTTTTTTTCCCCAGTGGGTTTTGTCATAGATATAGGCTTTTACTATGCAAAAATTTCTACCATATTAAATGAGAATTTTCTCCCCCAAAGTTGTAATCCCTCTTAGAGATCACTTTATATTTTATCCACTTCATTATTTAACCCCATAAAAGAATATAAAACATTCCCTCACTTCTTCATTGCTCATTCACTTATAGCTCCCCATAATCAAGCCTATAACCCATCAATCTAGTGAAACGGCTCTGGCAAAGTCTTTTTTTTTTTTCATTTATTATTATTAGTTGGAGGCTAATTACTTTACAATATTGTAGTGGTTTTTGCCATACATTGACATGAATCAGCCATGGATTTACATGTGTTCCCCACCCCGATCACCCCTCCCTCTTCGCTCCCCATCCCATCCCTCTGGGTCATCCCAGTGCACCAGCCCCGAGCACTTGTCTCATGCATACAACCTGGGCTGGTGGTCTGTTTCACCCTTGATAGTATACTTGTTTCAATGTCTGGCAAAGTCTTTAATGACTTTCTGACTCTTGAAAATCCTCAACTTATTTGTTTTTTCTTTCCAGCACTTGACCATATTGATGACTTCCTTCTAGAATCTCTCTCTTCCTTGGCTTCCAGTCATTGTACTTTGCTGGTTCTCTCGCCACTCAGGGCAATTTTTTTTTCAGACTCCTTTTGTTCCCTTGTTAACCTCTGAACACTGATGTTTCCCATCATCTTGGACTTTTTCTCCTCTTACCTTACAAGCAACCCTAGAGTAAGTTCACCCTTCTCTGTGGCTTTAACCACCCTGCACATGACGGTGATCAGTATGTAATCTGGAGAACTCAGCAATTTATACTTTTGTTTTCTGCTATGCAATCTCGCTTTTGACTCTGCCAGCTGCTCTAAGTGACATACGGCAATCCCCCTCCTAGAATCCCTCTTCATTCTGCAAGGTGTTTTTCCTCGGGGAGCTCTTTTCCTACTCTTAAAGGCCATGGCACTTTTTGTTTATTTCCTCTTTCAATCCTCAGGGCCCCTTTGGCCCTTTAGAAATATAGCTGTGATATTCCTATGGATTAAGGTTTGAAAACAATATCCTCTTAATTCTTTTCTAAGGCAATGAAATATCAGACCCAAGGATACTCTGCTTGGCTTCTGGGATAGGGTTTTTCTTTTCTTTTAATTTTTATTGTGGTGTAGTTGCTTTACAATGTGTTAGCCCAGTGTGCTTCTGCCGTATAACAAAGTGAACCAACTACATGTATATATACCCCTTTCCTCTTGGACCTCCCTCCAGCCACCTGCACGCACCCCCCAAGTCCACCCCTCTAGGTCACCATGGAGCACTGAGTCGGGCTCCCTGTGCTGTTATACAGGTGGTGTATACATGCCAATCCTAATCTCTCAATTCATTCCACCCCACTTTTGCCTCCTGTGTCTGTTTTCTATGTCCAAATCACTGTCCCTGCCCCACAAACTGATTCATCTATATCATTTTTCTAGATTACTCATATATGCATTAAGATATTATATTTGTTTTTCTCTTTCTGACTTCACTCTGTATGACAAACTCTAGGTCCATCCATATCTCTACAAATGACCCAATTTTGTTCCTTTTTATGGCTGAGTAATATTCCATTGTGTGTGTGTATATATATATATATATATATATATATATATATATATATATACACAACATCTTCTTTATTCATTCATCTGTTGATGGACATTTTGGTAGCTTCCATGTTCTGGCTATTGTAAATAGTGCTGCAATGAATATTGGGGGTACATTTGTCTTTTTTTTTTTTTTCCAGGGTATATGCCCAGTAGTAGGATTTCTGGGTTGTATTGGGAAAATGTCTATCTAATTGGTTGTTCTGCCATCACTTCAACTATGTTCTCTGCTTAGTCGCTCAGTCATGTCCAACTCTTTGTGATCCCACGGACTGCAGCCCACCAGGATCCTCTGTCCATGGGGATTTTCCAGGCAAGAATACTGTAGCCAGTTGCCATACCCTCCACCAAGGGATCTTCCTAACCCAGGGATAGATCCCAGGTCTCTCACATTGCAGGTGGATTCTTTATTGTCTGAGCCACCAGAGAAGTCCAAGAATACTGGAGTGGGTAGCCTACCCCTTCTTCTCAGGGTGATCTTTCCAACCCAGGAATTGAACTGGGGTCTCCTGCCTTGCAGGTAGATTCTTTATCAACTGAGCTGCCAGGGAAGCCCCACTTAAATATAACATAACTAAAATGAACTTTGCTTCTCTCTCCCATCATATCTTGTGCTGTATCTGCTTCTTTTTCTTTATCCACCGGACTGGTAAATATTATCAGCATCTATTTAGCTACCAGAGAAGGCAATGGCAATCCACTCCGGTCCTCGTGCCTGGAAAATCCCATGGACGGCGGAGCCTGGTAGGCTGCAGTCCATGGGGTCGCTAAGAGTCGGACACAACTGAGAGACTTCACTTTCACTTCTCACTTTCCTGCATTGGAGAAGGAAATGGCAACCCACTCCAGCGTTCTTGCCTGGAGAATCCCCAGGACGGGGGAGCCTGGTGGGCTGCCGTCTATGGGGTCGCACAGAGTCCGACACGACTGAAGCGACTTAGCAGCAGCAGCAGCATTTAGTTACCAGGCCAGAATCCTATGTGTCATCTTGGGCTCCACACTCCTCCTCCCCTGCCTTGTCCAGGCAATCTGCTAATTTTGTTGGCTAAATGTCTCTGAAAACCACCTTCTTAGTACAGTTCTTGGTGTCATCACCTGTATCCAGGCCCAATTTGTCTCCATCCCTAGCTGTTTACTCTGGTAGTGCTTCTTCCAATCTGTCCTCCACACTGTTGTCAGAGGGATCATTTCACTACAGATCGGGTTACATTTATCTCCTACTTAAATATCTTAGTGGTTTAGCCTTCCAGTGATTTTATGGGAAGTTTAGTGTGCTATCCTAAACCTTTCACACTCCTCCTTGTCTTCTCTATTGCCTCATCTCTTGCCATCCTCTGCTCTTCCCATATCCATCATATCTCCAGACTTGAAAGTCCTCTTTGTGTTTCACTGTCTGTAATGCACTTTCCTCCTCTCACCCTTTCCTACCTGTTGTCTCCACCAACATCTCCTCATAAGAAAATGCAAATTAAAAGCAGAATGGATACCACAACATATGACATATCTACCAGAATGGCTAAAGGGAGGACACTTGCAATAGCAAGAGTGGGTGAAGATTTGGAATCCACTGAAAGACAAATACATGGCTAGTAAAGAGTAAGTTTGCCCAGCCACTTTGGGAAGCTGATATCTATGAAATCTAAGCATACTCAAAAGCATTCAAGGATCAGTTCCTGTTAGAAAGAGTTGGCTTCAGCTCCATGATCCCATAGAATTTTACTATGGCATTTATCACACTATTGTACTTGTTTATTTTTTATTAGTTTTTTCCTACTGGGCTGCCAGATGTTTCAAAAGCAAATTCTGCCTCTTCATGTCTGTATTCTGAGAGATGGGGACAGTTCTGGCAATAAATGCTTGCTTAATGGATTACATGTATACTTAAAAGAAATAGAAGTTAATGCTTGCTGGCAGTTCTAAGGAGAATTCCTTACTTTATGAACTTTTATGATTTCTTCTGATAGGAAGTGAAAATTGTAGCTCCAAACATGTTACCTTTTGCATTAATTTTCAGAAAACTCTACAATTTTAAAAATCAGACTTTAAAGTATCAACACCAACTCACCTTTCTGTTAAAGGAGTAAATAAAATGAACTGAAATCAGCATGTCACACTACTTACCCAGTCAAGATTGCCAAAGGGAGAGTAGAGTGGCACCAAGAGCCATGTAGAGAAACGTTAGCCTGGATTAGAGACATCAATAGAAGCATCAATATTTAAAAAGTATTCTTGATTCTTACCTGATGACTTTATTTGGTTTAAAATAGACTGAAATATAACATGAGGCACGAGTGATCAAACACAGTAAAGATCATCTAAAGAAACAAAGGGAAAAGACCCTACCAGCTCCTTGAAGTAAGTCATCTGGTACAACAGAGTGATGGTTTAGCTCTTAATTTTCTGGAAACTAAGGAGAAAAAAGGAAGAAATGAAGTTGAATAACTTTCAGTTTTTGTTGAAAGGATGTGTAAATTCATATTCAAAGAAAATCAACCAGCTCATAATTGGCAGAGCCAGAGTTTGAGCTTATCTGCTGCCAGAGCAGTGTCCTATCCAACACTCCAGGCTGCCTCCTCTGCCCACAGCGGGAGGTGTGTCTGCACGGGTCACAGTGCATCTAATGTGGGGAGCAAGGCTGATCCCAGGACAGTGAGGCTGGTTATGTCAGTTTCAGACTTTGTCATCAACAAGGATGTATGATGAAAAACTTAAAGGACTCTCATAAATGAAGACCAAATTATTTCATTAGTTTTGATAAAAAGACTGGAATCATAAAATTCGTGGTCCCTTGGTGCTCTGTGCTGATTCTGAGTGTGAATGAAAGATCTTGGTAGGAGACCTTGCTTCATGACTGCACTGAGGAGGAACTTTTTTATCCCTAGTCAGTGCACCTGTATCTAAAAAGAGGAAAGAAAAGAGAAGGAAGTATTTGAAAGAGATGTGTCTCATCTCATTCATCTGATGGAAAACTCTTTTCTACTTGTAACCAGTGTTTTGCCTTGATCTTTCCTCTGCCCCCAGAAGGTTGCAACTAGTAAGATAGTGCAGTCATTGAGTCAAGAAAACCTCTTTTCCGTCCTGCTTCCTCATTTTCGTGCACAGTATCCGGCACCTGATGGCAGCTAATCTGAGTACAGCGAGGAAAGGAAGCCAGTAAAGCAACCACAAGTTCACTCCTGATATAAGAAGGACATAGAGATTAACTGCAAGGCAGGCACTGATCAACCAATGCATTAGATCACTTGTTTTCTATTTTGCTGTCATCTGTGTTCTCTTTCAGATCCCGAACTATGCCTGGGAACAACATGTTCATGTGACATAAAGCTATTTGGGACACAATGCAATGGGGAGAAAGCAGGGAGGAAAGGAGGAATATACCCTTTGATGCAATCCTGCTTTGTCACTGTGGAGAATCAAGCAGAATTTAACTGAATTAAAACCAGTTCTCTAATGCATCAGATAAAAATGCCATATTGATAATTCAGTACCAAATCGCATTTAAAAATACCACCTGGATAAAACATCATACCAATTTAAGCTGCTACCCACCCTAAATTTATTGCATAGTATTGGAATGCAGGATTTAACATTCATTTGTGAAAATCATACATAAAATGTGACGTTAAATATAGTCTTTTAAAAGCTTAGAAAACATGGCATCTATTAACATCTGGTAACTCCACCAAAGTAAAATAAAGGCACATATCCCCAAAAGACAAGAAGAATGGAAAAGAAAGTGATGGCAACAACACTGTGGGAGAGAAAATGCAAATGGTGAGATCACAGAAAGCTAGAGGCTAATTTAACAGTGAAAAGTGCTTGCTGCTGCTGCTAAGTCGCTTCAGTAGTATCCGACTCTATGAGACCCCATAGACGGCAGCCCACCAGGCTCTTCTGTCCCTGGGATTCTCCAGGCAAGAATACTACAGTGGGTTGCCATTTCCTTCTCCAATGCATGCAAGCATGCTAAGTTGCTTCGGTCGTGTCCTACTCTGTGTGACCCTATGGATAGCAGCCCATCAGGCTCCTCCGTCCACAGGATTCTCTAGGCAAGAATACTGGAGTGGGTTTGCCATTTCCTTCTCTAGAAGAGTGCTTAGGAGTAGGTAAACTTTTGCTTGTGAACGTCCAAAACAACCAGAAATTGAATCTGAATGCGAATTGGATTGAAACTCCAAATGAGAATTCGTCAGGTCCTCTTATCATACTCAGTGTGTGTATTTAGTGTGTGTGTGTTCAGTTGCTCAGTTGCACCCAACTCTTTGCAACTCCATGGACTGTAGCCCAACAGGCTCTTCTGCCCATGGGATTTTTCAGGCAGGGATACTGGAGTGGGTTTCCATTTGACCTTGTCAACCCATACTCCATAGCAAGCAGCAACTACTCTCCCGGAGATAGAAGTGAAGTCTTTGAATTAGATGGACTCTGGCATCACGGACAGCAGACTCACCTGTGGGTAGAGGGCTGTCCTGAAAACAAGGTAAATCTATGTATTAGATGGATAAAGTGATTCCTTCCTATAGCCTACACAGCTCTAAAAAATGTTGATCGAGAGGCTTACACACCCTAGGCAGGAGTTTGCAGAATTCTTCTCTGGGGGATGGTCAACCCAAGAGAAAAACCAACAGATCCTGATGGTTTAGAATTCCCAAAAAATAGCTGCATCCCTGTCCAGTCAGTGAAGGTAAAATCCTTACCACCCACTAGCCAGGTTTCAGTGCTCCATCTTTAAATATGATCAAAGATCAAGGGTCACCAGAAAATTGAGGGTAAAACCCATTTAACATGAGATAGAGTGTGAACACTGCCAAATGGGTGCTACTGAAATCAGACTGATTGTATTCTTTGCAGCCGAAGATGGAGAAGCTCTAGACAGTCAGCAAAAACAAGACCTGAAGCTAACTGTGACTCAGATCATGAGTTCCTTATTTCAAAATTCTGGCTTAAATTGAAGAAAGTAGGCAAAACCACTAGACCATTCACGTATGACCTTAAACAAATCACTTACGATTATATAGTGAAGTGATGAATAGATTCAAGGGATTCGATCTGGTAGACAAAGTGCCTGAAGAACTATGGACAGAGATTTGTAACATTGCATAGGAGGCAGTGACCAAAACCATCCTAAAGAAAAAGAAGTGTAAGAAGGCTACATGGTTGTCTGAGGAGGTTTTACAAATAGCTGAGGGAAAAAAAGTGAAAAGCAAGGGAGAAAGAGAAAGATATATCTAACTAATACAGAGTTCCAGAGAATAGCAAAGAGAGATAAGAAGACCTTCCTAAATGAACAATGTAAAGAAGTAGAGGAAAACAATAGAATGGGAAAGATTAGAGATCTCCTTAAGAAAATTGGAGATATCAAGGGAACATTTCATGCAAGGATGGGCAAGATAAAAGACAAAAATGGTAAGGACCTAAGAGAAGCAGAAGAAATTAAGAAGAGGTGGCAAGAATACATAGAACGATCCAAAAAAAAGGTCTTAATGATCCAAAGAACCACGATGGTGTGGTCACTCATCTAGAGCCAGGCATCCTGGAGTGTGAAGTCAAGTGGGCCTTAAGAAGCATTACCACAAACAAAGCTAATGGAGGTGATGGAATTCCAGCTAAGCTATTTCAGATCCTAAAAGATGATGCTATTAAATTGCTGCACTCAATATGCCAGCAAATTTGGAAAAGTTAGCAGTGGCCATAGGACTGGAATAGGTCAGTTTTCATTCCAATCCCAAAGAAGGGCAATGCCAAAGAATGTTCAGACTACTATACAGTTGTGTTCATTTTGCATGTTAGGAAGATTATGCTCAAAATCCTTCAAGCTAGTCTTCAGCAGCACTTGAACCAAAGAACTTCTAGATGTATAAGCTGGATTTTGAAGAAGCAGTGGAACCAGAAATTAAATTGCCAACATTTGTTGGATCACAGAGAAAGCAAGGGAATTCCAGAAAAACATCTACTTCTGCTTCATTGACTATGTTAAAGCCTTTGATTGTATGGATCACAACAAATTGTAGAAAATTCTTAAAGAACTTAAAGAGATGGGAGTACCAGACCATCTTACCTGTCTCATGAGAAACAACAGTTTGGCAGTCAAGAAACAACAGTTAGAACCAGATATGGAACAACAGTTTGAAATTGGGAAAGAAGTATGTCAAGACTATATATTATCACCCTGCTTATTTAACTATGTGCAGAGTACATCATATGAAATTCTGGGCTGGTTGACTCACAAGCTGGAATCAAGGTTGCCAGGAGAAACATCTACAGTCTCAGATATGCAGATGACACCACCCTAATGGCAGAAAGTGAAGAGGGACTAAAGAGTCTCTTGATGAGGATGAAAGAGGAGAGTAAAAAAGCTGGCTCAAAACTCAGCATTCAGAAAACTAAGGTCATGGCATCCAGACTCATGATTTCATGGCAAATAGATGGGGAAAAATTGGAAATGGTGGAATATTTTATTTTCTTGGGCTCCAAAATCAATGTGGATGGTAATTGCAGCCATGAAATTAAAAGATGCTTGCTCCTTGGAAGGAAAGCATGGCAAACCTAGATAACATATTAAAAAACAGAGACATCACTTTGCCAATGAAGGTCCATATAGTCAAAGCTATGGTTTTCCAGTAATCATGTTCAGATGTAAGAGTTGGATCATAAAGAAAACTGAGCACCAAAGAATTGATGCTTTTGAATTGTGGTGCTGGAGAAGTCTCTTGAAAGTCCCTTGAACAGCAAGGAGATCAAACAAGTCAATCCTAAAGGAAATCACTGGAAGGACTGATGCTGAAGCTCTAATACTTTGGCCACCTTATGAGAAGAGCTGACTCATTGGAAAAGTTGCTGATGCTGGGAAGATTGAAGGCAAAAGGAGAAGCATGTGGCAGAGGATGAGACGGTTATATAGCATCAGTGACTCAATGGACATGAATTTGAGCAAACTCCAGGAGATGGTGAAGGACAGGGAAGCCTGGCATTCTGCAATCCATGGGGTCGAAAGAGTGTGACATGACCTAGCGACTACATAGCAATAAGAAAAACAGTATACAGAACTGAAGGGAAATTGTTTTTTTAAAAAGGAATTTGGAGGCTACATAGACAAGGCAGGAAGCAGAAAATACTAGAAAATTACAATGAAAATTTGAAAGGTAAGAGAAGATAATACTTGCATGAAAAGAAACATTCAGAAAATGACAACAGTGTCTTAACATTAAGTATATGATAGCAGAAATGAAAAATGGAAGGTTAGAAGATAAAGGTAGGAAATATTTCAGTAGGCAGGAAAGAAATAGAGTTAGAAAGAAAGAAGAAAATAGTAAGAAAAATATCCAAAAGAATAAGTTCTAGAAATAGAAAGATAGGAAAGTAGAAGGGAGAAAATTAAGAAATAATATGAAAAATTCCCAGAATGGAAAGGTTTGAGTTTCCACATTAAGCACCCAGCATGATGCGTGGGGAAAAAACTGCACACTACCGTAATCATTAATTTTCATGCCTCTCGAGAACAAAATGAAGATGCTAACAGTTACAGAAATAAAGAACAAGTCATATACAAAGTTTCAGGAATCAAAATGGCATTAGATTTCTCAATAGAAAAATTGGAAACTGGAAGAAAATAGAACAGTCTTCTTAAAATGCTGAGGGAAAATGATAGCCAACTCAGAATTCCATTTCCAGTCAAACTTTTAATCAGTTGTGAGAGTTAGGTACAAAGCTCTCCAAAGATTTAACTCACATGCACATTCTTTTTAAAGAAACTATAGGAAGAGGTATTCCACTAAACAAAGGAGTAAACCAAGAAAGAAGATGATGACATAAGATCCAGATATCTGAGGAAATCCATCCTAGGTAAAAGATAAAGGGAATTCACAATGGTGGAAGAGAGAGAACCCAGGATGATAGCAGAGAATCAGGTCAAGAGAAACATTAATTCAGTTTGGCACAAGAAGGCTGAGGAGGTCAAGAGGGAGGTGTCTAAGAAGTAATGAAACTGACGTTTTGCCAGATGTGTTTAACAGTCTTGAGAGAGTATTTATAGCTCTGATGAAAGTCTATGTATGAGTAAGAGGTATATGTGGAGGCTAAAGAAATGAAAAAAAAAAAGCTATATATAACTCCAGGATAACAGAAAATAAGCAAAAATAGATAATCATATTATCCTAATTGTTCAGCTGGAAATAAGTCATAGAGTCATTTAATCATAGTGATAATTGATTTAGATAATTTTAATAGAAATGGGATTAGCTGTTGGAGTAGGGTGTGTGTGTGTGTGTGTGTGTGTGTGTGTGTGTGTGTGATGTGATGTAAGAGAGTTCAGTATTCATCTTTCATAAAAAAAATAGATAATTTCTAAGATTCAACAAGTCAAGAATAGTATAAGCATACTATCCATATTTTGAAATATGGAGCTAACTATGAATAACAGCTATAAACAAAATTTACAGTCTCACCTCTAAATTAATGTAAGCTTTTACTACTTTCCTTAGGGCATGGAAATTGGGGAGGGAAGAGGTAACATTTAGAATTTTGATTGGTTTTTAAATTGTAGAATTATTTGAGTTTTAGAACTGTTTAAAAGTATAACTGATACAAGGTAATTTAAAAATCACGTGGAAGTTAGAAAATTTGGGGATTGTGGAATCTTGGTGTTGGAAAAGATTTTAGTGAATCATTTGTTCAACGGCTTTCAATTTTTCTGGACCTCTACTCACCATCCGAATATATTCATGTAATAACCTAGGACACACACAGAGACACAGGGCACACAGACACACATGCACACAGGCATACTCATGCTGTCTCTCCTCCCGCACAACTAAGTCATATTTCATAAAGCAGTGCTTAGCTTTACTATTTGTAATATGCTGACACTTTCTCCTTTGCTCTGTTCTATTCTGTTTTTTAAACATATGTTGGGTTGTGGCATTAATTGATTTGTAACCAGCAATTTAAAAAACACCACCATTTGCTGTTTTGGACTCCATCCCTCACAGGAAATTCCCACCTAATATGACCCCTTGGCCAGTTGTTTCAATCACACTCTCATGGTGTGGGGTTGGGGAGGGTCCGATAGGACCATCTCACATTGAACCAGACAATTCTCCATCAGGTTCTCTGGAGACAAGCTTGGAGTTTTGGTTGTGCCTCAGTGAACAGAAAAGATTTCTTGGTCCTTCAGTAATAATGAATATTTTCACTGATACTCTTGCACATAGAAGGTGCTCAATAAATACTTGCTGAGTTAGCCTGACTTGTTCTGAAAGATACACTAAAACCTCATCATGAGCATGCATTCGTTCTCCTCCATTCTCCTCTGGCTATGTAAATAGAGCTGATGGTTTGTGTTTGTGTGGCCATCTGAGTTGGCAGAGACTGCTCCATTGCATCTTGAAGGGTTCAATACTTAGAATGGAGCTGAAGCTCCATCACCAGTGCCTTTCTTTTTAAGGGTATTCATACATCACTGCTCATTCAAGTGCATTCAGCTTCATTTACAGGGGATGGACTCTGGCAGACCAACCACGCCGGGCTTTTTGTTAAGCATGCCCAAAGGATGAACATTTCAGACATCTTAATGGACCAAATCCTCACAAAAGAATGAAAAGTATTTGAAAACAGGAAGCATAGGAGCGTAGAAGAATTTGGTTTAATCAAAATATAGGTCCTGGAAACTCTACTCTGCCTTTAATTCTTATGCTTCAAATATTAAGCTGAACCCCTGATGCTATAAAGATTAAAGCCTGTCTTTGATTGGAGAGCATACAGCTGCAAAGCAATCAGAGACTTATGGGAAGCCTGTCTGCTGTGCAGTGAACCTAAGATATATTCTTATCTGACTTAACTCTTTTTGTCAACTGTGAATTTTCCTGGAAGTTTTGTAGAGGGAAACACAAGTTTTTAAATATTTATTTGAAATTAAGCAAACATTCATAAATATGTATTGTATTATGAAGGTGTCAACCATTCTATTGGCTGTTTTTCCTTTTCTGTTTTAGGTTGTGGAAATTGTACATATTTTGTGTGTCTCAAATAAAGCAACACATCAAAGGAAAACATTTCTTCACATATGAAAAATTTAAAATCCCTTAGAAGGTCTTCATACAATCCTGAATATCCGTGGAGCATAGCACAAAAACTGCTGGTCTAGAGGAAAGCATGTGGGGGACTTATTTAAAAACAGAAGGGTAAAAGCTCTATGTCTATGCCTAGATTATAGAGGAAACTAAGTTACAACCAAAGAAGTTTTCTAAAGAACTTGTGGAGATCAGGGAAAGGGGAGTGAAAGATCGCTAGTGGATAGCTGCCATAGAAAAGGTAAATAATAAAGCATAATTTAGTCTCTAATGAAGAGTTTCTCAAAGCATTATCTGTGGGCTACTTTGATCAGAATCACTTGAGGTGCTTGCTAAAATTGGACGGTGAACTGGCACCATCCTGGACTTATTAAGTTAGAATATCTAGGGGTAGGCGTCCGAGAATGTATGTTTATCAAGTTCCTCGGGTGATTCTGATGTACACTAAGTCAACAAACCACTCTGATGATGGGGGTGTGCCCACAGAGGGCCCACAGTCAGGTCAGTGCTACAAAAGCAGCTAGTGTATTTCACACCCAGTCACTATTATGTAACAGGTAGATGATGTAGCAGGAAGGTCCTGGTGGCACAGTAGGTAATAGTATCTGCCATCTCAATGGGAGATCCAGGGAACCTAGCTTGTGAGAGGCAGCTTTTTATTTCCACAGGCCAGTTAAGGAAATTATGCTGGAGTTCAAGAGTGACCTGGTTGGAGGGCACTACAGGTGTGATTAGGCTCAAGCGTTTCCTGCCCCTGGTAGGACCTTACCTTGGACAAGCAGATTGTTACTGCCATCAACTGAAGTCTCCCACTTTAAGACTCAAGAAACCACACTGAAATCCTGGTGTTCTTGGCTGAGAATCATCCCTTCATACTTACTGCAGTGAACTGTAACTACTGTAAGCTTCATGGTCCAGGCTGGGCATTTTGTCAAGTCTTCTGTGGGTTGACGTCAGCTGCATAAACATCTTTAGAGGATGCCAAGTGAAAGGAGATGGTAGGGAAAGCATGCGCATGCACATGTGCATGCATACAGAGATACACACAAGCATGCGGGAGCGTGGGCTTGAAACTAAGGAAGAGACCAATTATTTAGATTGTTTTAGGACACAAGTTTTAAAATGTGAACATTTGAGTAGTAATAGTTAATTACTTCAAAAGTTACCTGTTGTATGATTAATAAATTGATATATTCGTTCATTCAACAAATATTTACTGAACACCTAAATACCAAGTACTCTGTTAAGAGCTGAGGATTTAAAGGAAATTGGACTTGATTCATGTCTTCAAGACTTTTAGGAAAGAAACATGGAAACAAACTACAAAATACTGTGTTAAGTGCTAAAAGGCAGATATGGATAAAATATTACATAAGGAGTAATGCTGATAGTTGTAACAAAACAAGTTCCCAGGTATCAGCACACTGTTATCCACATGATTCTGCACTGGAGTTTCTGGTTTTCTCATCGAGGCGTATTTTTAGTGATTTACAAAGATCCTTACAGAATTCAGGGAAATGTTGTCCAGTGGTTTTAGTGCTATACTATGTAATAGTTTTTCTAACATTAATCATTTACTTAATGTAATCCTCATTGGTATCCTGTTAAAAGAATATGTTTTCCATTGACTTTCTGCCCTACCTTTTCAATAGGATTGATGCCTATCAGAGCTTTTGCCTCATAAATACTGTCCAAACATTTTGCAAATAAGCAAATAAAAACAGAAGACTGGTTTCAAGAAGGCAGAGTCAAAAAAAAGTGAATTGCTAGACATCACCACGACAAAGCTGTGTCCATCACATGTGTTAAAAGTCTTCTCTATTAGTATTATTCACAATATAAGCCCTGCTTTTCAAATCACCAGAATGTGACTTCAGTTCCTAAAGCTAGCCAAAACTTGGGCAGTACTGAAGTGGGGGCAAGCAGTACCACTAGTATTAAGACAATAAACTTTGATCTAACAATCTTGAAATCTCATACAGTCCAAGGATTGTAGACTCACACATTATTGAGGGCATATAGGTTACAAAACCTCAGCTCCAGCCTTGTGACCATATTGAAAGAGGACCCAGTAGTGACAGGAGTAACATTTTTCAAGAACAGCCAGAGAACTGCAATTCCTTTGAAGTTTCATGGTTATTATAATTCTGTGCAGGTTCAAATGAAGCATTTTTGCAGAGTTGCAACCCCAGGCCAAGGCTACAGTCCTATATCAAAATTGGAATTCATCTTATAGAAGATCTTGGGAGAGTCTATGTCCTGTCACTGAAAACCAATGTTATAACCAATGCTCAGAGTTAAGAAATTGGTTTCAACAGATTGGTTTCTTCTTGATTTTCATGGTATATTACTTAAATACGTGTGGTAAAGCATCTAACTCAGGCTGGCACTGTTGAATAAAAAATAACACCCTCTTCTCCTCCCCTATTTTATACTGAGAGACAAATTGATAGATTCAATAAATGTACAGTCGAGTGAATGAAGGATTCATCGTTACTACAACTCCCTTCCATCTCCCTCCCCATCCTACCCTTCCCGCCTGTCACAGAGTCCATGTTTGAGTTCCCCAAGTCATACAGAAAATTCCTATTGACTATCTATTTTACATATGATGTTATAAATTTCCTTGTTACTCTCTCCGTATATCTCACCCTCTTTCTCTCCCCCTCCCACCACGTCCTTAAGTCTGCTTTCTATGTCTGATTCTCCATTGTCCCCCTGAAAATAAATTCATCAGTACCATCTTTCTAGATTCCATATTTATGCGTTAGTATATGATATTTATATTTCTCTTTCTGACTTACTTCACTCTGTATAATAGGCTCTAGTTTCGTCCACCTTATTAGAACTGACTCAGATGAGTTTCTTTTTATGGTTGAGTAGTATTCCATTGTGTGTGTGTGTGTGTGTGTGTGTGTGTGTACCACAGCTTCTTTATCCATTCATCTGTTAAAGAGCATCTAGGTTGCTTCCATGTTCTAGCTATTGTAAATAGTGCTGCAATGAACTCTGTGGTACACGTATCTTTTTCAGGTTTGATTTCCTCAGGGTATATGTCTAATAGTAGGACTGCAGGGTCATGTGGTGGTTTTATTCCTAGTGCTTAAAGGACTCTCCATTCCTAGCCATCCTCTCTTCACTTGTATCCGGGCCACCGCAGCCACACACTGCCATGTGGGCGCCATGTCCATCCACACTTTCACAACCTCCAGATGCCATTGGAACCCTGAAGCCCTGGAGAGTTTGTAGCACTCTTCTTCTTATCTATCATTCTCTATGATCTCAAATCACAACTAGGAGTCAGGAAATCTAATACACTTCTGATTTTACTTCCCCCATGAGGCTACTTTGATGCTTTCTCGGGAAATAGGAAATGCTAGACTCTTTCACAATAAACATTCCCATTTAAAGATGACCTCACATATACTGCAGCTGTAGCAGGTACTGGGGATATAAAGAGAAATAAGGAAATATCTGCCTTCCAGATATTTACAGGAATTTGCTAACCTTGCAAGATATTTTTTACATTTTTGGAAGGCTTCAATGGTTAGAAAGTTTGCTTTATTTACATAGTCATGGCAGTGTAAATGCCAGATACAGGTTTAGCAAAAATATGTGATAGAAATATGTTAAGAGGTAGAGCAAAGGAGAATCCCCATCTTATATAGTAAGAACTATATGAATAATATTTAAAACCAAAGAAGCAAGGAATATCAGTATAAACATGTTATTTCAAAACATAGAGAGAAAATGCTAGTATTGAAAATGGTTGCTTCTGGGAAAATCAAGGAGTGAAAATTTCCCCCAAAATCTGTTTCTTAAAAATGAACACTTACCTTTAAATCCCTAATTGCCCACCTCTCCAAATCCTTGTATTTGTGAGTAGAGGAAAATTAATTAGACTTACTGTGGTGATGATTTCAAAATGTATAAAAATATTGAATCACTATGTTTTACATCTGAAACTAATAGTATATGTCAAGCATAACTTAATAATTTTTAAAAAAGCATTATATTGCAGGAGTTAGTAAACTTTTTCTGTAAAAAGCCAAGGAGTAAATACTTGAGGCTTTGCAGGACATACAGCCCTATTTACATTGCTCATCTCTGCCATTGTAGTGGGAAAGCAGACACAGACAATATAGAAGAATGTAGCTCTCATCCACAACATTTTATTTAAAAAAACAACCCATAGGCTTGATTTGGTCCATGACCATAGATTGCTGACCCTACCATAGAGCTAGGGCCACTGCATAAAGTTGACTGATCTTTGCACAAAAATGAGTGACAAAGGGGACAAGTGTGGACTGAAATGTACCCATATTTCCTTTGCCATATCCTGTGCCAAAGTATGACATTCTACTTGCCCAGAGGCGGGGGTACTTTTCTCTAATTCATTTGCCTAGAGGTGGGTGCTTTTTTCTAATCATAACAGAGCTCCATGACTAGTTGCTTCCTGTTTAGAGAGAACATGCAAATATTAAAATGTTTGAGAGTCATTAATAATATCCTATTGAGACTTCTATTCTCCAAACAAAATACTCCAAACTATCTCTCCATTCTTTCCATGACTTAGTGTTGAGTCATTTTGTCTTCCACCTCATTCTTCTAGAGAGTAAGCTCCTGTGTGCCCATGTCCCAAGACTAGATACAGTACTCCAGGAATGGTCTGAAGGGTGCAGAGCCATAGTGATTATGATTAATAAGGTTGTAGGATCACATAAGGTCTTGGGCAAATTTTCTACCGCATTAAGCTTGCTGCCAACTGACCCTTCTTGATATTTTATTATTATTTTTTTTTTTACAGTAGGTCCTTGCTGGTTATCTGTTTTAATAAATATTGCAGTGTGTACATGTCAATCTCAAATTCCCAATCTATCCCTCTCCCTGACCCCTTTCCCCTTAGTAACCATAAATTCATTCTCTAAGACTGTGAATCTGTTTCTGTTTTGCAAATAAATTCATTTGTATCATTTATTTTTAGATTCTGCATATAAACCATAACATATGATACTTCTCTTTCTGTGTCTAACTTACTTTACTCAGTATAATCATCTCCAGGTCCATCCATGTTGCTGCAAATGACATTATTTCATTCTTTTTAATTGATGAGTAATAAATGTGTTGCTATTAAGCATAGTTCTTTTGTGTTATATCAATACTTCTACGGTTGAGTTGTTAGACTCCAGGTTTAGACTTTATACTTGTTTCTATGAAATTACATTTTTAAAAGAATTGGTTCATTGTTTTAGATGGCTTAGATAGAGGTATTAGCTATCTTAAATGACTCCATGGAATCTCTAAGTTCAATAAGTTCACCACCCATCCTCTTATCTAAAGCACTGATCAAAATGTTGAAAATAGAAGCATAGGAAATTGCTCTTTCACATCCTAAGCAGAAACTAATAATTTAAAGCAAGGTATATACCTACATAAGTGCAATTATAAAGAAGCTACACTTTAAAGAGAATACTGCCTCTGTAGATCTTAATTCCAAATTTCAGTGAATATATACATAGATATGTCATAAAAGAGTTAATATTTTAATAACATACTAGGCCAATATATTTTCTTTTAAGTGTTTACCACCAAGAGCTCACAATAAATAACTGTGAGAGATCATGAAGGGATAATTCAAACAACAATAAATGCAAGGTAAGAAATATAAGAGAAAATGTTCACTCTCACTAGTAATAGAAGAAATACAAGTTAAAATAATAATTATGGCAGGTAAAAATGCTTAAAATATGTAAAACACCTAGTTCTGGGAAGATAAAATACATAGTCATATACTGCTGGAAGTATTGTAACATGGTTGTGATCTTGTTAGAAATCAGTATAACAATATGTATTAAGAAGTCTCAGATTTTTTACTTCTTGACCCAGGAAATTTATGCTATGGAAGTAATGAAAAGAAGAAAAAATACTGGAAGAGGTGCTTTAGAACATTGTTTATAACCCTAAAAAAAATGAAAACAAAGTCCTTATGGCCTAAATATTATACAAATATTATATACAAACATCCTGGTAAAATAAATATTTATTTATTTACAGAGAAATATTTATATGTTAAGTGAAAAACCATATGACACATAAAATTAGACTAATGAAACATGAAAATAGATATTTGATTGTGGATAGAATGAGGTGAGTTTTTAATTTATATCTTTAAAATCAATGTTAATGTAATATTGTTTCCATAATAAATGTATCTTATGTTAAAGCTTCCTACTAATACCATATAAAAATATATACTACAATCTGATTAGTTTGAAAAATCCTTGGTGAGGACAGTGCAACAGTGCAATAGAAGCTGGAAAAACCGTCTGAGAGAGGATCCTTAATCCTCTGTCTGTATGAAAGGGAAGAGTCATTGAGATATAATCTAGGTTCTAGACAGAGGGTGGGGGTGGGTTGACAAGATAGTAGAAATGTCTTGCTCACCACAATTTGGAGAAAGCAGTTTCAGCAAATCTAGCTGCAGATCTTTTAAACTAAGAGTTCAATAATTTAAGTGGAAATATTTTACAAATGACATAACCCTGTGGTCTTTGGTCTTTTCTTCTTCAACATATTTTTGTAAATTAATTGTGTTTAGCTTGAGACAGTGATTATTTATTATGAATTTCTACTTGAATGCCGGGGGAATGTCTCAGGAGGGTAATTTCCATATATTTTGAAATCTCAAACAGCTTTGGCACAGTCCCTAACGTTGGTAGTCAGTGGGGGCAGGGGGATTAGGGAGCATCTGTGAAAGGGGTGTGCAGTGCATTTCACAATCACCTGGTGTCTGTATCATTTAGGATGTGTTTGGCTTCAAGTAATAATAGCTTAAGTTATACAGACATTTACTGATTCCTTAACTAGATATCTGGAAATGAGCAATGTCGGGGTTGATTTGATGGTTCAACAATATGGTTGAGAATATAGGCTCTTTTTCCCGGCCCCCACCCCTCACCCCCATTCTCAGCTTAAATTTCATCCCCAGGATTTTTGCCTCCCAGTTGCAAGAGGGCTATGAAAAGTTCAAGCATCATGGCTTCCCACTCTAGAGCACAAAGCAGAAAGTACAAGTAATGTGTCATATTCCTCAGATGTTGGTTAGATTGGATAAAGTGTTTATTATGATGGTAAAGTAGTAAAAAACAAGTCTCTTAGTGAAGGCTTCTGTGGACCTCCCTCTTGGAGAATGGCCAATAAAAGTTCCTCTGTCAGAGGAAGTGAATTTGGCTGAGAAGCACAGGTTCTTGTATGGTGAAGACTAACAGAGGGGTCAGTGCTTTTTCTTTTTTGGTAGCAGGAATTCACCATTGAGTGGCAGGCAAATACGCAGTGTCGAAGGCAGCTTCTCCCTTAAGGTTCTTGGGATCTAAGCTAACTTCTCCCTTTCTTTTTCATAATCATAACAAATTTTATCCCCTGAGAATTCTCCACCAACTGTGTGCCCAGGCTGGGACGTGGTGGAAACTACCGGAAGGAGATCATTGCTGCGGGAGCCCTTGCCTTGGGGTCGTCCAGTGTTCACCGGGGCTGGGGCTCTTCCACACAGGATGCATTAAATGGGACCTGGGTCACTGCCTCAGCTGCCTGGGCTTGGCTTCCTAACTCACTGAGAACCACTTGTTGAACTTTCTGTGTCTAATCATTTTTTAAAAGGGCTTTATTTTCTATCCCTTTTGTTCAATGAATTTTAGAACTTAATGTCATCTTAATGGATTATCTAGTTGGTTCATGTCACCAAATGATAAAATTAGAACAAAATGAGAACATAAATGGTGAAGTTGTAAAGATAGCCATAAATCATTCTGTAATATTTTAAAAGATTTGTTTAAAAATAATCGTTGAGTGTTTTTTTAAAAAACTATGAGTAAGGAGAAACAGTTTTGAAAAGAATACTGGTCTTTGAATCAGAAACCTTTGTTTCAGGATCCAGCTTTATCATTTTCACCTTAAGCACATCAGTGGCCCTTACTGGGCTTCAGTTTCCTCCTCCATAAAATGAGTATAATAACATTCTTTTCTTGTTCCACTGACTTGGCTCTTTGAGGATCCAATCAGATAAAGTATTTTTTTAACTATAAAGTACTATGTGTAGAGCAAAATATTAAGGAGTTATTGCTATATATGTGACAAATATGACAAATAGAAAGATGAGTAAGACGCATCTTCAATATTTTTCCCTTTCCATGTGTCTTGCTGTGAAGGAGTTTATAATCTAGATGGTTTGCAACTTTTCTTCTGTCCCATCACAACTGAGAGAGACAATACATTCCACTTAGTAACAATGATTCTCCTGGAGGCAAGTTTAAAGTGGAATATAGATATGGATGGAAAAGTGTGGAAGATGAAAGCAAAATGACACAGACTTCGGAGAAGGAAGAGAGAACATAAGGGATAATATGGCATTTACTAGGAACCTCAAAGGATGGATAAGCTTTGCAAAGAGGGAGATGGGAGAAATGAGTGGAAATGTAGATGGGAAAGAATAGTCCCAGTTTGCTCATTTGTAAAGTGGGGCAGTATTTACCTCATGGGACTGTTATAAAGATTAAAAGAAGTAATTCCTGTGACATGGTTAACATGGGGTCTGGCATAGAATATGAATATCCAGTTTATGTTAAAATTGTGCTATTACTAGTTAAACCTATAATTCTGCAGGCAAAATAATGGTTCCCCAAAGATGTTCACATTTAGTCTTTGGAATGTGAAGGTGTGTTAGTTTACATGAAAAAGGGGAATTAAGGTTGCAGATGGATTTGTTGTTCAGTCACTAGGTTGTATCTGACTCTTTTCAACCTCAAAGACTGCAGCCCGCCAGGCTCCCCTGTACTTCATTAACTCCCAGAGTTTGCTCAAATTCATGTCCATTGAGTAAGTGATGCTATCTATGCATCCCATTCTCTGTCACCCTCTTCTCCTTTTGCCTTCAATCTTTCCCAGCATCAGAGTCTTTTCCAGTGAGTTGGCTCTTCCCACCTGGTAGCCAAAGTATTGGAGCTTCAGCTTCATTATCAATCCTTCCAGTGAATATTCAGGGTTGATTTCCCTTAGGATTGACCGATTTGATCTCCTTGCAGTCCAAGGGACTCTGAAGAACCTTCCACAGCACCACAGTTCAAAAGCATCAATTCTTTGGTGCTCAGTCTTCTTTATGGTCCAATTTTCACATCCATGCATGACTACTGGAAAAACCATAGCTTTGACTACATGGAGTTTTGTCAGTAAAGTGATGTTTCTTCTTTTTAATGTGCTGTTTAGGTTTGTCACAGCTTTCTTTCTGAGGAACAAGCATCTTTTAATATCATGGCTGCAGTCATCATCCATAGTGATTTTGGAGCTGAGGAAAATAAAATTTGTAACTGGATTCCATTTTTTCCCCTTCTATTTGTCATGAAGTAATGGGACCAGATGCCATGACCTTCATTTTTGAATGTTGAGTTTTAAGCCAGCTTTTTTACTCTCCTCTTTCACCTTCTGATATCAAGAGGCTCTTTAGTTCATCTTCACCTTCCATCATTAGAGTGGTATCAATTGCATATCTGAGGTTGTTGATATTTTTCCCAGCAATCTTGATTCCAGTCTGTGATTCATCCAGCTCAGCATTTTGCATGATGTATTCTGCATGTAAATTAAATAAACAGTATGACAGTATACAGCCTTGTCATACTCCTTTCCCAATTTTGAACTGGTCAGTTGTTACACGTAAGGTTCTAGCTGTTGCTTCTTGACTTGCATATAGGT
Organism: Muntiacus reevesi; assembly: GCF_963930625.1. Taxonomy (NCBI): domain Eukaryota; kingdom Metazoa; phylum Chordata; class Mammalia; order Artiodactyla; family Cervidae; genus Muntiacus; species Muntiacus reevesi. Next base: position 45,415,618 of record NC_089254.1, on the reverse strand, counting down.
TTCTCAGGAGACAGGTAAGATGGTCTGGTAATCCCATCTCTTTAAGAATTTTCCACAGTTTGTTGTGATCCACACAGTTAACGTCTTTAGCATAGTTAATGGAGCAGAAGTAAATGTTTTCCTGAAATTCCCTTGCCTTCTCTATGATCCAAAGAATGCCAGCAATTTGATCTCTTGTTCCTCTGCCTTTTCTAAACCCAACTTGTACATCTGGAAGTTCTTAGTTTACATACTGCTGAAGCCTAACTTGAAGGTTTGTGAGCACAGACTTACTAGTAGGTGAAATAAACACAACTGTACGGTAGAAGGTATTAAGTTTGTTAATCAGCTGACTTTAAAATAGAGATTATCCTGGATTATCCCTGGAAACCCAGTGTAATTGTAAGGGGTCTTAGTTCAAAAAGTAAGCAGAAGCATCAAGAGTCAATAGGAAATATAACTTTTGAAGAATGGTCATAGGTGTTTAATGTTGCTGCCTTTGAAGATGGAGAAAAGACCAGAGAAAAGACCAAAGAATATGGGTGGTTTCAAGAAGCTGGAAAACAAAAGGAAATGGATTTGCCCCTAGAACCTCCAGGAAGGAATGAAGTCCTGCTTACAACTTGGTTTTAGCCTAGTTAATCCAGTGTCAAACTGCAGACCTCTAAAACTGTAACATAAAACATTTGTGTTTTGGTGTTGTGTGTTGGTGGCATAAGTCACCAAGTTTGTGGTAATTTGGTTGGTTTTGTGTGTTGGTGACATAAGTCACCAAGTTTGTGGTAATTTGTTACAGCAGCAATAGGAAACTAATAACCCTAACCTATAAGCATCAAGAGACAGGATCCGGATACAGCTCTGGTTATGGTTTATTGCCAGCACTTGGCTTGGTGTATAGTAGGCTCTAAAGAAATTATTTGAATGGTTGAATGAATAGACATTCTAGAAATATATTATGGTGAAGTTTGGCAGGAAGTTTTGTTTTGGTCTAGGCAAAATAAGGCTTGAATGTAGGTTAGGGTCATAATTTGAAACTTTTTGAGTATCAGGCTACAGAATTTATTCTTAATTTGATAGGCAATGGAGATCCACTGGAGATTTCTCAGTGTTAAAGGAGTGGGATTGGAACTGTGTGTTGAGATTAATCTCAGCGATATTAAGAAGATTATAAAAATTACTCTGTGATTCTAGAATTTTACATGTCTGTGTATGCATCCTACTTTTGTTTCCAAATGGCAATATTGTTTTTAAAGTTATGGTACTAGTTTGTTGACTCTTACTCATTTAATTATTTATTTTATTTAGTTGTCTTTTTTCCATTTTTGGTTCAATATGTTAATATTTTTCCAGTCTGATGCTAATAGTCTCAAACTGGCTACTTATTTTTCCTTATAATTACAGCTGAGCTCCAAAATTATTAAGAAAATGAATAGAGTATCTTCATTTGACATCAAACAGAGATTATAAAAAATGTGATGACTTTATTTCACTTTTGATAGGGATATCAGTTTTAGTAGATTTGGGAAAGGCCTACAGTATATTTTGATTTCAACATAGCATATTTTGATTTCAACAAAAACGTGACAATATTTTTATAACATTAAGAGAGCATGAGCTGGGTGATGATAATATAAGGCAGGCTTGAGGCTAATGAACCAATCATGTCCAAAGAGTGAACATGTACCAGCATGAACAAGTTTCCAGTAGAGTGACATAGGTCTTTCATCAAATCTGTGCTAGCTGATTGTGTCATTGATGACTTGGTTTAATGTGGAAGCGTGCTTGTTTAGTTTACTGAAAAGATTCATCAAAATCAGACGTGACGGAACACAGATTCAAAAGTATCACAGTAGATAAGAATGTTGAACTGACATTAACAAAAGGAAACTGAACAAAGATAAACATAAAGTCTTCCATGTACAGTACTATACAGTATAGGCATATATGATTTTGGAAAAGTTCATATGGGGAAAATATTAAGGTTTTTATTTGACTTTAAATTTAATACGAATTAATGGTATGAAGAAGTTGCTTACTTTGCAGTTTTGACCATCAAAAACTTAGTTTTCCAGATGGGTTCTATGAATACAGACAATGGGTAAATGATAGAAGAGATTTTAATTAAATAAAAGAAAAATCTTTTAACTGGACCTGAGGAACAAAGAACCGGGAGAAATATCAATAACCTCAGATATGCAGATGACACTATCCTTATGGCAGAAAGCAAAGAACTCAAGAGCCTCTTGATGAAAGTGAAAGATGAGAGTGAAAAAATTGGCTTAAAACTCACCATTCAGAAAACTAAAATCATGGCATCTGGTCCCATCACCTCATGGCAAATAGATGGAGAAGCAATGGAAACAGTGACAGAATTGATTTTTGGGGCTCCAAAATCACTGCAGATGGTGACTACAGCCCTGAAATTAAAAGATGCTTGCTCCTTGGAAGAAAAGTTATGACCAACCTAGGCAGCATATTAAAAAACAGAGACATTACTTTGCTAACAAAGGTCTGTCTAGTCAAAGCTATGTTTTTTCCAGTAGTCATGTATGGATGTGAGAGTTGGACTATAAAGAAAGCTGAGCACTGAAGAACTGATGCTTTTGAACTGTGGTGTTGGAGAAGACTCTTGAGAGAATCCCTTGGACTGCAAGGAGATCAAATCAGTCCATCCTAAAGGAAATCAGTCCTGAATATTCATTGGAAGGACTGATGCTGAAGCTGAAACTCCATTACTTTGGCCACTTGATGTGAAGAACTGACTCCCTGGAAAAGACCCTGATGCTGGGAAAGATTGAAGACAGGAGGAGAAGGGGACAACAGAGGATGAAATTGTTGGATGGCATCACTGACTCAATGGACATGAGTTTGAGTAAGCTCTGGGAGTTGTGATGGACAGGGAGGCCTGGCGTGCTGCAGTCCCTGGGGTTGCAAAGAGTCGGACATGACTGACTGAACTGAAATGAACTGAACTGAGCTAATTTCAAGTCTAATCTATTTCTTAGTCTGTTTCCCATCTGGGCAATTGCTGATTTGATTAATCATTTATAAGTAACTACTATTATATAATTTTATGTTGTAGATTTAGCCTTTCATTTTATTTCATTTTCTGTTTTCTATTTTTCATTTATTTTCTTTTCCTGCCTTCCTGTGGGTCACTTAAACATTTTTTTAGAATTCTATTTTTATTTACCTATATTATTTTTAAGTATGTCTCTTTTTATATTTTTTAGTGAATGCTCTAGGTATTATCCTATATAAACATAACTTATCCCAGGCAACTCATGTCATTTTATGAGTTACAGTGAAGTACGAGTTCCATTTTACCTCCCTTATGTCCCTTTATTCTCCATTTCTAATATATTTGTCTTAAATATTTCCTTTACATATATGCTTAATGCATGCATTAGTGTTATAATATTTATTTCAACCATTGTGTTAGTCTGCTTGGGCAGCCACAGCAAAATACCACAAACAGCGTGGCTTCAACAACAGAAATTTACTTTCTCACAGTTGTGGAGGCTGAGAAGTCCCAGATCAAGGTGCCAGCTGGTTTAGTCCTGGTGAGAGCCCACTTCCTGGCTTGCAGATAGTATCCTTCTCTCTATATTCTCACATGTTAGAGAGAGAGACAGCACCCTGGAGTCTCTTTCTCTTCTCATAAGGATACCAGCCCTATCAAAACAGGACTCCACATTTATGACCTTTATTTAATCTTCAGCAACTCCACAATGAAGCTTAGGGCTTCAACAAATGAATTTGGCAGGAGAACACAAACATTCAGTTCATATTAATCATCAAACATAATTTCAAAAAGGGAAGTTATATTTACTCATATTTTTGCTTACTCTGTTCTTCCTTCCTTCCCAATGTCCCAGCTTTCCTCATTTCATTGTTTTCTTTTTGTTCAGAGAACTTCCATTAGTCATTCTTTTAGGTAGATCTGCTGGTGACAGATTCTCTTAATTTTCCTTTATTTGTGAATGTCTTGATTTCTTCTTCATTATTGAAGGATATTTTCACCGGATATAGAAATCTGGGCTGACAGCTCTTTTCTTTTAGGGCTTGAAAAATGTTGAGCTACTTCCTTCTGATACCTATGGTTTCTAGTGAGAATATCTATTGCTATTCAAATGGTTTTCCTTCATCTGTAAGGTGTACTTTTTATCTTGCTACTTTCAAGACTTTTTTTTGGTTTTAGTTTTCAGATGTTTGACAATGATTTGTTTTGATGTGGATTTCTTTGGGTGTATCTTGCTTAGGCATGTTCAGCTTCTTAAATCTATAGATTTATGTCTGTTGCCAAATTTGGAACATTTTTCAGCCATTATTTCAAGTACTTTTTCAGTTCAGCCTTCTTTCTCCTCTCCTTCCAGTCCTCTGATGACACTAATGATAGATCTTATAGTACCATAGGTCTTTGTGGCTCTGTTCTGATTTCTTAATATATTTCCTCTCTTTTTTTCAGATGGGATTAAAACTATTGTTTTATCTTTAAGTTTACTGATTTTTTTCTCCATTCTGCTGTTGAGACCATCCTCTAAATTTTTTATATTTCAATCATTGTATTTTTCAGTTCTAAAATTTTCATGTTGGTTCCTCTTTATATCTCCTGTTTCTTTGCTGAGATGTTTTATTTGTTCACTGCAACTCTTTACTTTTTCATTTGTTTCAAGTGTGTTCATAACCACTTGTTAAAATGTCTTCATAATGGCTATTTTAAAATATTTGCTATAAAATACTGACATCTTTCTCATCTTAGTGTTGACATTTATTGATGATCCCTTTTTATTCAATTTGAGATCTTCTTGGTTCTCTGCATTAGGTGCCTTTCAGTTGCAACCTAGACATTTTGGCTATTATGTTATGAGACTCTGGATGTTATTTAAACCATCTGTTTTTAGCAGGTTTCCTTTGACATTTTTACAGAAAGGAAAGGAAAGGGATGCTGCCTCACTATTGCCAAGTAGAAGTCCAAGTTTCCCACTCTGCCTCATTGTTACTTGCTGGGAGTGGGAATGCTAGCTGGTTACTAGACCTCTACTGAGAGGAATAGGAGTGTTATTGCTCCCCACAAGGTCTGCACTGACATTTTAGAAGAGAATAGCTTCTCTCTTGCCCAGCAGGGATGAGATTGATGAGTCTCTACTTGACCTTCTCTGAAACTACTCCAGTGGGGGTGGTGGAGTGCATACTTATAGCCTGGAGAGGGTAGAAGCCATAGTTGTTTGTTTTTTGGTGCTATTTTGCTGTGGTAGATTGATAATTTTGTAAAGGTTTCTGTCTTGGTAGGTTATGCCTTTCTTGGTCGCAAAGTTAGAGGGAACATGATCGTGTCAGCACTTTTATGTCTGTGGGTGTTTCTTGGTTGCTGACTTCTCCAGCACCCAGTCTGAGGAGTGTGCAGAAAAGAGAAAAAAGAAAACCAGGGAACTCACTAATGAGTTGTTCTTTGGGTTCTGAAATCCTTAGACTGACTTTCTCCTTTCCCTTCTTCAGTCTTCTTATGTTCCTTTTATATATAATGCCCAGGGTTTTAAACTGAAAGTAGCAGGAGGAATAGGGAAAGTATATGTATTTTATTTTCTTGGAAGTGGAAGTCCTGGCCTCTCAGTTTATATGTGTATTTTGTGTATTTTAAATTAAGCAGTTTGACTTCCCTGTAGCAAATGGTAAAGAATCTGCCTGCAATGGAGACCAGGGTTCGATCCCTGGGTTGGGAAGATCTTCTGGAGAAGGGAATGGCAACCTACTCCAGTATTCTTGCCTGGAGAACCCCATGGACAGAGGAGCCTGGCAGGCTAAATACAGTCCATGGGGTCACAGGGAGTTGGACATGACTGAGTGACTAACACACACACACAAAGGAGCATATCAGAGGTTTGAGGTAACTTTTATAGAAAAATCTACATTACTTCATAATTATTTTAACGAAAAGGCTGAAATTGATTAATCATGTTCTATGTAATTTCATTTTGACTACAAATTAATGCTATCTCCTTGGATTAAATACCAGAGTTGTTAGAAACAACTTTGGATTAACAGTTAGAGACCTAGGTTCTAGTTCAGAGTATTCCACCATTCAGCTGTGTAAACTTTAGCAGCTCTCTTGGCATCTCAATATTCTCATCTGAATTAAGAGTGTTGGACTCATTAGATGATCTCTAAATTTCCTTGTTCTTGTTGTAACATTTTTCTTTTCCCCTCATCTATCTATTACTTAAGAAATCTATAGACTCCCACTGTAATGTAGGATTTGAAGTATGTAGGCTAAACCAAACAAAATCCTCATAATTAGATAGACAAATAATGATAACTATTATTTATCAGATGCCTACTATGATCCAGACACTCTAGTACAAGTTTTACTCATATTTTTTCCTTCAATCCTCAGAATAATCTATTGAAGCAGATATTACACACATTTTATAAATGAAGAAATAGGCTCAGAAAGATTTTTTAAATATCTAAGGATATTATGTTATAAAGATCTGATTGGTTCCAAGTCTATTTGATTCCAGAGTGGATGCTCCCAGCCATTTACAGATACTTTTTAATATTTTAGCCACTTTGTAAGAGGCAAATTATTTTATAGAAGTGGAATCTTATAGCACAAGTTCTGGATAGCAAAGAGATATATGTTATTTTTAATATCTCTAATCACTTTATTCTTTTCGGTTTCATTTTTAAACTACATAAATTATAAGCTACATTTTAAACTGCATAAATTCAGAAATATACACATATAGCTAATTTTTTGTTGAGTTTGTTCTTATTATTCACCACTAACAGATATAGGAAGGACGCATCATTCTCCTTGAGAGATAAAGGAATAAACTCAGCATTTTAAACAGTGTTTCCTCAAGAACAAGATTTTAATTTGCAATAAGATTAAATAAATTTAATTTTAACTTTCCAAAAACTTTGTAGTGTCTTAGGAAAGTCTCAGGAACTAAAAGAAAAAATTATGTGTAAATTTTACTCACTTTTGGAGAATGGATAAGTACCATTTGTAGGACTATTTAAGCTAATCAAAAGGTGGAGGCAGGAAGAAATGTAAAAATAAGAAACAGAGAAATCAAACAATGCCAAATTTAAAATTACACAATAATTTAAGCACTTGACATGATGTTAATTCCTAAAAATATTTCACAAAGATATTGTTTGGTTTAAGTAAATTAAATGAGTATGTATTATAAAATGAACTTTTGAATGCTCTGCAATTTGTTGAGACCTGTTTCCTTAGTATGAGAATAGTTTTATGAGATTTATCCTTTCAATCGAAATCAATTCTGTAAGTTTGTATAGATGTCTGGTATATTTATGTAGCAAATGACCCTAAGCCTTTCCATACTTAAGAACACTAAGTACTTAAAACAGGATTAACGTGAAAGGGAAGAAATATCAAGACGAGAAGCTAGGAGTATATAAATCCTTATTTTTCTTTCACCATGAAGCCCCTTTACCATTCTTCTGGCTTACTCTATGAGATATTCTACGTTTGTCTTGCAGGGGCATTCCATTGGAAGTTATACAAATTTCACATTAGTATGTGTTTCCAAAATTACCAACAGAACTAATTGTGATGCAGAGTTGTAATATAATTTCTTTATAAGGACTTAGGAAGCTGATAACTGGTTCCATAATCTTGTTCTGAGATCAGGATATGCTTTTTTAGGAAACTGATTTTCTCTTCAGAAACTTACCATGATTTAGGTAGGTTGAGAACTGGTCCTCTGGTAGGAAACTTGGTTTTCACATAAACCCAGTGCATGGACAGGATGCTCTGGTACAGAGAAGCGACTTTCAAAATATTTTTGTTTTATTTTTTATTGAAGTTAAACAAAATCTGGTTCTAAGAAAATATAATCTGTAAGTCCAGTATACTGGACAGGTTAAAAACTGCCCAATTCTGGGAGGAGCCGGAAGTGGAATGAGGTGAACAGCTCTTTTCCTTGGTCACTCCACTCTTACAGAAGGCATTTTCTACTGAACCTCTTTGAGTCTGAGCAGCACAATTTGTAAAATCTCCAGTGAAATATAAAGATCACTAAGATTAGGAATCCAAAGACCTAAACTATAGTCCTAGTCCTACAATCAAGAAGCTTTATTACCCAACCTCTGTGGATCCAAATGTCCTCATCCATGAAAGAAGGATATTGAACTAGGTGTCTTTTAGCTCAAATATTTGAGGGAACCAATAGCAGCTATGTGTGAATCACAAAACTCTGCTCTATCAGTTTTCTATTGCAAAATAAAGTGCTCACTCCGGGGTAAAATTTGCATGTCTACCTCATAGTTCTAAGTATTAGGAGATTTTTTTTTTTAACCTTAAAACTTTAATGGAGTCAAGATAAACCTGAAATGTAAAATGGGAAATTGTCCTGTCTTAGCAATTTGAATATATGCTTCTCACATCATTATGTTTTTCATTGGTTCACTCAACAGAAATAGAGTGCCCACTGTCTGACAGGTGCTGAACTAAGTACTGAGGATAGAAAAATGACAGAAGATTGTGCATTACTCTATAAACATTCAATCCCCTCCTCTCAAGTACAAAAGGTGATGGGGTCTTAAAAACCTGTTCTTTTCAACAGAAACCTTTTGATTGTGAAACTGCATCCTTTCTCTGCGCTAGAGATAGTACTGCAAAGGGACATACTAAAACTAAATGAAAGGTGAAGTGCACTCATTTAAAACCAACTGTATATTTAAAAATTATATTTTCTGTAAGGAGAATGGCTTTGTTGTAATTGATCTTTGATCAACTTGAGCAAAGTTCTATGGGTATAACAGGGTTTACTTTCCTGATAAACAGAGCATCTCTTAAATGTGAACATGGTTCCATTGTCTAGAAGGAGACTATGCTACTGACAGCGTCCGTATTATCTGAATGATTCTTGATTACTACCATGTTGCTTGACATGGATTGGGGTCAAAGTGGGGAAGAGTTGGATGAAGATGCAAAAGAGGGCTCTGGGGGTGCAGAAGAGAATTGTGGAAGGCCCATTCCCTCTAGACTTACACCCAATTTCCCCTTCTGTGATACAAACCACAGCCTTTGGGTAGGTCTCCCTTTGTTATTCAGGCTGGTAGACCTCCCAGCTCAATCCATAAATCCACATCCACTCATTCCGAGAGTAGAGTGACTCCCCCCAAAGTGGAGCTGATGTCCACCCCTTACTCTAGACAAGGCACCCTCCCCATATACCCACCCAACTGTTGACTCCTGTTCAAGAGCCACCATCACCCACCCCAGCACCATCTTCCAGGAACTGGCCTCTCCCCCATTAGTCCCCGCCCTCTTCTGAGAGCACCCAATGGGTGGAGTCGGGGCTGCAGTAGGAGGGGCCAAAGGCGGGCACATTTAAAGAAAGGCAGAGGGCGAAAGGAGGCAAGAGAGGAGAAGAAAGAGAAACCAGGGGGGCGAGGCGCCGTCCAATGACAAAGCCCAGGGGTGGGCGCCGGCCGCCATCTTGTACCGGGCAGCAGGATCTTCACCCGCGTCCTCCGCCCTCGGAGGGGGAGGGGCGGCGGCGGCGGAGGCGAGAAAAGTAGCGAGAGACGCGCCGGGCGGGAGGTGCCAGCAGCGGCCGCCACCGCGGAGCCAAACACGGGCGGGGACGGCGGCGGCGGGACCCGGCGAGCGCGGGCGGCCCCGAGCGGCCTCCGATGCGGCGCAGCGTGAAGAGGCGGCGGCGCCGGCCCCCGGCGGCCCCGGCCGCGGCCGCCCGGGGCGGCGGCTTTAGGGCGGGAGGAGGGGCCGGTCTGGAGGCACGGGAGGAGAAGGTGGTGTACTCGCGGTCTCAACTGTCGCTGGCCGACAGCACCAAGGCACTGGGCGACGCCTTCAAGCTGTTCATGCCCCGCAGCACGGAGTTCATGAGCTCGGACGCAGAGCTCTGGAGCTTCCTCTGCAGCCTCAAGCACCAGTTCTCCCCGCACATCCTGCGCAGCAAGGACGTCTACGGCTACTCCTCTTGCCGGGCCCTCGTCCCCGACCCCCCGAGGGGCCCCGCCGCCCGCGGCCCGACGCGCAGGCCGGCCCCGAGCGCGGCGGCCAGGAGGAGGCGCCGCGGAGCCCGGGCGCCAGCCGCCCGCCGGAGGAAGCTGCCGGCGCCCCCGCCGCCGGTTCCCGAGGAGAGCTGCCCCGTCAAGCCCGCGGCCCCGGAGCCCTGCTTCGGGGGCCGCACCCTGGAGGAGATCTGGAGGGCGGCCACCCCGACGCTGACCACCTTCCCCACCATCCGCGTCGGCGGCGACGTGTGGGGCGAGCGCAGCCTGGCGGCGGCACGGCGTAGAGCGCGCCAAGTCCTGCGAGTGAACCTGGAACCCGTGGTGAGGCTCCGCCGCTTCCCGGTGCCCCGGGCGTGACGCGCACTCCGCGTCACCCTCCCAGCCGGGGACGGAGCTCCCGCCCGGAGGGATGGACAAGTGTCAGTCGAGTGTTTACAGATCCGGCCAGGACCCCGTCCCCTCATGCACTTTACGGGCGAAGAAGTCACCGGATGGTATTCCCGAGCCCGCGGCACCGCCGTCTGGAACTCCGGGGCAGGTGCGCCCTCTACCCCCTCCCAGTGCCCGGCAGCAGAGGAGACCGCGGGATCCGCGGGGGGAGGGGGGAGGGCCCTTTGCTTCCGTACCCCGGACTGAGACGTCTCCAGGACTGAAGGGGCAGATCCGTTTTCTCCCTTTGGACTCTACCTCACTGGTCTGGAAGTCCTCCGAAGAAGTCGTTATTTTTTCCAAAGGAATTTGGTTTCGTGCTTGTGTAATAAAGCCAGAATCTACTTGCTTTTCACCCCGCTCTTCTATCCCGGCCTCCTTCCCACCCGCTACCCCCATTTTTTTTTCTTTGCAACTGCCACCCTTCTTTCTGGACGAAAGATCGAACCTGTCTGGACGATAGATGGAAACTGTTTTGTGCTGTTGCACCCGTTTGTGCTCAGGGTATTCTGAATCCCACTCGTTTCCTAATTTTAACCGGATTCCAAAGCTTTGACCAAGGATATTTTTCAAGCTTATGACTTAATGTTAAGAGTGCAAGGATTTGTATGATTTGAATGCCATGGGCTCAGTGATTACAAACAAAGAGATGCAAAGTACAACTACTTCAACATTTTTGAGGTGTTTCTAAAGATTTTATATTGAGATTTAATGTTTATATTTACTGAGCTCCTAAAGAAAATGGTAGAAACTCATATAAAGTTCTGTTTAGGAAAAGTTGATTTGTTAAATTCTTTTTGACGAAATAAAAAAGTACGTTGAAACCACATGGCTTGTGATAAAGAAAAAATGAGTTACAAAGAACTGGTGTTGGTTAAAGAGATGGATGGAATCCTATTGGAAATGGTTTGGCCTCTTTGTACTGGTCTAACATACAAATCCAGGAGAAGTTCAAAGGTAACCTATTTTAAATTGGGAACCACGTAGGAGAAATGAATGTGTGTAAACCTGGTGATTAAAATGGTAAACAGAATACCTATTAGAGTTCTCAGAACTAGTAGCTCTTTAGAGGGGTGGGGGCATTTCTTGCTGTCAAAGAACTTGTTGCAGTTACTCTGGGCAAAATAGATCTTTCTCTACTTTGTGTTGAATAGCAGAAAGTGCCCCGACGAATACCCATCACCTTTATAGACATCGTGACATTTGTCTTTTTTCCTCCACGAGTATCCTTTTTTATCTTAATTCCATTCATAATTATGTTTGCATTTACCTGTCGTTGTTGACAGCTGAAGACCACAGGAATCCAACGGGCGATTCACACTGAGTACTGACCCTTCTTATACACTTTTGTAATAGCGTTTATACCATATGGTCCAGAGTGGAATTCTTGATTATCCAAGTGCCTTTGGTCATTGGTGGCAGCAAGACTTAATGGTTTTTAGCCAGTGGTGCCACAGCCAGATTTTACTGCAATATCTAAAGGGTCAAGTGGTGTTTTTGTACCACAGTTTTTCAAATTTAAGTATTCTGCCATGAAACTACTTACACTGGCTGGAACTTAACATAGGAAGTCCTCAATATTAAGATTTGTCTCTGCTTGGCAGCTTCTTAGGAGACTAGTAAGAGTTGCAATTTTGACTCTTGTGTTCTTAGATTTCAAATGGCATAGCTTTCTGAATTGAATTTTTCAAGTTTAATAGTACATAAGTAGGAGTTTTGTGACTTTAATTTCAGTGTTCTTGTTTTGTAAAAAAAAAAAAATTATATATATATATTATATATACATGACTTGATGCCAGTTTCCCAGTATGCCTCATATTCTTTTATTCACTACTCAATAATGCATTGTAACAAACACTGTCACATGAGTAAATAAAAATGAATCATTACTTAGATGATGGAGAGTGTTACATTTGATCTCTGATAGGAAGCTTATATATATTCTTTTGGTTATTAGCTTCCATTGGCAGTTGTACTTCAGATACATAGGTTTTTCTCCCTTCTCCCACTCCCAAATTGTTCATTTTTTTTTTTTTTTTTTTTAGTTAACTAGCCCCTAAGAAAAAACTATGTATTGGTATGTACCACTTACTATTGTATATAGTTTTATAATAATTAAAAAATAAATTCAATGGCCATATTAGAATGTAATTTCAACATACAGCTTATCCAGATAGTTTCCCAGAGGGTTTTGAAATTAAACTTAGCTGGGAGGATAACTGCTCAGCACAAAACTGAAACGACCATTGACACCATGCGCTTTATTTTAACTGAGGTTCTTAACATTTTCCCCTCATGCCTTGTTACTTCAGTGCACTTGAACTAGCTTAAATGCATCTTCAGATTTCCTGGGCTATCTGATTTCAGTTTGGATCGATTGCCCATCTTGGATTCAATCTGTTCTTTATCTGGTCTGTTTAAAAATCATACCATTTCTAGTTTGTGAAATAGGGGTCAAAAAAGTCTTTATTTTTGCCAAGTGGTCTTTAGCAAAGCTTACGTTACAACTCCTAAAATGTGAAGAAGCAACTAATATAGTTGGCTAGTATATTAATAGGAAAGTGAAAGTATTTTGTGGGTACATTGGGCAGAATGTGAAAAGAAACTTGGCAAGGTGGCCTTTATGGTGAGGCATCCATTTTCTGTCCTCGGAGTCTGTAGTTTAGCTTGTATATAGTTTTTTAAAGAAATCTCATGACTTGATTCTTTCTCTTATAAGATTATCTTATATCTCATATGGCACAAGTAGAGGGAGAAGCTAGGAGGAAGTTGATCACCTCACTATGCTTTTATTTCCTTTTTAACTCTTGAGTGCCTAAATGTGGTGACTGTCACCTCAGCTAACCTTTGAATCTTCCTGATGTCATTTTTATCCTGTTAACCAACAACTTAATTTTCCTTCCTGAAACCAGTAATGTCATGATTGTTGAGGGCAAGCTCCGTTGTTGATAGTGCAAAGTGTCGCTGTTGTGGTGTGTATTTATTTTGTCGAAGTTTGAGTACCCTGTTGGACTTGTATAACTAAGCTGGTGGCTGACTCCTATTGATTTGCTCCATGCAAATGATAGTACTATATAATTCTTCAATAAAGAAACAATAGGCTGACACCTATTTATTAGCTCCATGCAAATGATAGTACTATAAAATTCTTCAATAAAGAAACATTAAAATTATTTGAATACAAAAAGCCTGAGCAATTCTGAACTCAAAGCCTTTTGTTGTTTTAAGGGTTGCCACAGCATTCTTTAAATTGGTGGTTTTTAGTGGACGTATATACATAATATTTACTTTATTGGTGTGTTTCAAACATTTTTTGATAGCCTGTTATGTCTTAAGTACTTTAGAAGACAATTGTTTGTTAATGGAACTAAATTGTTTCCTTGGACAGTTTGATGTGCATATGATTAAGATTTGCAATCTGGTTGTATTCTGCTTTTTAACTTATTAATTGTAAATAAATTTTAGAGAATACACAGTGACTGATTTTTCTAATGATGTTGAAAGTTTTTGAAATGGGATTTTATGTGTGTATGTGAGTTGGAAAGCATCTTGGGATCAATTTTGACTTTTTATGATGAACTTGAGACTCCTACCAGTCTTGAGATCTGTGTTTTGTGCTGTCTTGAGGCTCTTTTAAATGACATCTTAGATGATCTAGTGAATCTCCGGAATAGTATTTCATAGCCAATCTCGTCATTACCAAAATTTGCCAGCAAAAAAAAAAAATAAAAAGACTTTAAAGATTAATCAAAATTTAGTTTTGAACCCTGCCCCCAAATCCTCTGTGGTGGTGATAAAAAGTCTAAAGCTCACATTGTTTCATGATAGGAAAGAATGTCCAAGTGCCTCCTTGTGAGTAGCAGCAGTAAATGCTGTTCCATAGAATGAGTAAAACCAGAATTTTCATTAGTCTAGAAGGTAGGAGTAGAGTATTACCAAGGGCAGGATTCACAGTACTACAGTGTGGCCTGAAGCTCCTGTCAATAATTAGAAGCAACACAGTGTAGTAAACTGTGAATCCCAGTGCCTGGAGAGGAATTATGGTTTCACCACTCATAATTAGAACTTGAGATAAGTTATGTAAACTATCCATGCTTTATCTTCCTTAAGTATCATATGTGGTTAGTTTAAAAAAAAGATAGGAGATATTAGTGGTGGGCACATAGGCAGTTCTTAATAAATGCTATTAATTGGAGATACATGTGCTGAGAATATAAATTCTGAGAGTGATTGATCCCCTGGAAATTTAGCACCCCAAGAGTAGAGTGTGGTCTGGGAAAGCTAAAAGACAGATTGAGATGGTAATTTGTGGGTGAATTAAATTGAAGACAGAAGAATCTCGAAATATCTTTAGCCTGCTGACAAACTCTGAAGCAAGAGTTTGGATTAAGTTGATTTACTGGGTTGACCAAAAAATTGGTTCAGAATTTTTTCTGTAAGATGTGGAAAACCCTGAATGAGCTTTTTGGCCAACCCAATACAAAACAGTTTTTACTGTTGGAGTTTTCCTAGGCTCTCTTAAAATTTGGGGGGTCTTCTTTAATCATCATGGTATCTCTGAAAGATAATTCAGATGCACTGTTAAATGTTTTAAACTATCTGAGAATTTATAAAAGTAATAGATTAACGTTGTTGATCTTAGAACTTGCCAGATTTCCGCTCTAAGTTTTCCCTTGGCATAAGTTCAGGAAGGGTTGCTTAAGAACCATGTTACTTTTCATGTACAGAACTAAATTAGAGTAAACTCTTGTGAAGTTTATAGTTCAGTTGTTCAAGGAAACAAATGAGTATGATATGTTTGAACAGCAAAAAATTATTACTGAAAGTAAAAAAAAAAATCTTCATGTTTGAAACACTGACTCATTTGCAGATTTGGGGTCTACAGCCTGTAGTTTAGTTGTAATTCTTTTTCTTGTTGTTGTTTAGTCACTAAGTCCAATCTGACCTTTTTGTGACCCCGTGGACTGTAGCCCACCAGGCTCCTATATTCAAGGGGTTTCCCAGGCAAGAATACTGGACTGGGTTGCCATTTCCTTGTCCCACGAATCGTCCCAACCAGGAATCAAACCCAGGTCTCTTGCACTGTGGGCGGATTCTTTACTGACTGAGCCACAAGGGTAGACATAATTCCTCGTAGCACAAAGAATAACAGAGCATATTTTAACTTGGTGAGAAAGCTGAGCTCTCTGAAGCTGACACAAAGAATTGTGTTAGATGGAAGTTATCTAGTAGTGAGAAGCTCAAAA
Organism: Muntiacus reevesi; assembly: GCF_963930625.1. Classification (NCBI taxonomy): domain Eukaryota; kingdom Metazoa; phylum Chordata; class Mammalia; order Artiodactyla; family Cervidae; genus Muntiacus; species Muntiacus reevesi. The sequence goes on along the minus strand of NC_089254.1, from coordinate 45,399,947 downwards.
CAGAGCCTGATTGCTGATTTGATATAACAGCAATGAATTCTCACTGTCCATACTCACTTGTCTTGGTAAATGTCATGCTAAACCATGATCTGAAACATGATAAACATATCCAGAAACCAACTGGAAGGTAATGATAATAACAACAACAAACACTATGGCTGACCCAGCAAATTTGAATAAATATTTTGTTGGACCCAAAAGTGTACTTCTGCTTCTGAAAGTATTCATAGAAATGTTACACTGAGATTCTTACAAGTAGAAAGTAACATATATATATATATCTGACAGGATTTTTAAAGTACATATTATTTGTTTAAATGTTTAGTGGCAAGAATTTAGAAAAAAAGTGCAGCTTAGATTTCAAAACTCTCAGATTAAAATAAATTATTGAAGCATAATACACATACTAAAAAGTGGATGTATGAAAAGTATGAGCTCAGCTTGATATAGTTTCATAAATTCAGTATACTCGGGGAACCAGCACTCAGATTAAAAAAACAAAATCTAGCCAGTACCCTCAGAGGATTCTCCTATGCCCCTTTTAATCACTCATCATCTCCCCTCCAAGAGAATCTTTATTTTGACTTCTTACAGCATAGATAATTTTACCTTTTTTTGGACTTTATATACATGGAATTATGTGTCATATGCCTAGCTTCATCCACTGAAAATTATTTGTGAGATTTCTTTATATTATTGCATGTAGTTCTTAATTATTTATTCTCGTTGGTGTATAGAATTACACTGTGAATATTCTACAAAGTTTTTACAACTCTTGATGGGCATTTAGGTGGATTTCAATTTAGGGCAATTATGAATAAAACTTCAGTGCATGTAAGAAAACATGTCCTTTGATGAAATTTTTTTTTTTTTTTTCAATATTTGTCTTGGAGTGAGGCTTCCCAAGTGGCTCAGTGGAAAAGAATCTGCCTGCCAACACAGGAGATGCAGGAGACGCACCCTGGGTTTGTAAGATCCCCTGGAGGAGGAAATAGCAACCCACTCCAGTATTCTTGCCTGGGAAATCCCATGGACAGAGGAGCCTGGTGGGCTATAGTCCTTGGGGTTGCAAAGAGTTGGATACAATTTAGCGACTGAGTATACATGGATGCCCTAGGAGTGAATTTGCTGGGTCTCTTGCTGTGCAAATAATCAGCTTTGCTAGAGGCCGCCAGTTTTCTAAAGTTGCTGTTCATCACTCAGTTGTGTCCAGCTCTTTGGGACCCCATGGACTGCAGCACGCCAGGCCTCCCCGTCCTTCACCATCTCCTGGAGCTTGCTCAAGCTCATGTCCATTGAGTCCGTGATGCCATCCAAGCATCTCATTCTCTGTCGTCCCTTTCTCCTCCCACCTTTGATCTTTCACGGTATCAGGGCCTTTTCCAATGAGTCACCTCTTCACATCAGGTGGCCGAAGTATTCTAAAGTGGTTATACCAATTTACACAAGCTTTCCTAGCGGTATGTGAGTGTCCTAGATACGTCACATCCTTGCCAACACTTGGTATCTTTAGTCTTTTTCATTGTAGCCATCCTGGTGGGTAAACATATGTTTTAAAAAATTAAAAACATTTTAATCCAAGTGATGTGTACATAATTTAAAAAAACACACCTTAAAAAACACATGAGGACTAACAATTATAAAGCCCCACCTTACCCACAAACACTCCTTTCCTAGACCTTTTTTTAAAATCAAGGTTTTGTAGAATTGGCTGTTTTTTTTAGGCCAGTTTTAGGTTTACAGGCAAATTCCATAGAAAGTACAGAATTTTGTGCCACTCTCAGTTTCTCCAGTTATTAATATCTTGTATTAATAGGAATACATTTATTATAATTGATGGAGGACCCATTTTTTAAATTAAAATTTTTCTTCTAGTTTCATTGAGATGTAATTGACCTACAGCACTGTATAAGTTTAGGGGGGTTCTCCAATAGCTCAGTTGATAAAGAATCCACCTGCAATGCAGAAGACCCCAGTTCAATTCCTGGTTCAGGAAGATTCGCTGGAGAAGGGATAGGCTACCCACTCCAGTATTCTTGGGCTTCCCTTGTGGCTCCTTGTGCCCGCAATGCAGAAAAGACTTGGGTTCAATCCCTGGGTTGGGAAGATTCCCCTGGAGAAGGGAAAGGCTACCCACTCCAGTATTCTGGCCTGGAGAATTCCATGGACCATATAGTCCATGGGGTTGCAAAGAGTCAGACATGACTGAGTGACTTTCACTTTCACACTGTATAAGTTTAAAGTGTGCAGAAGAATTATTTGACTTAAGTGTACAGCAGAATTATTTGACTTAAATGATTATCACAGTAAGCTTAGTGAACTTCATAAGTTTATGCATCATCTTATAGAGAAACAAAATTAAGAGAATAGAAAAAGCTATTTTTCCTTGTGATGATAACTCTTAGAATTTACTCTCTCAATAACTTTGATATATAATATACAGCAGTGTTAATTATACTTATCACAGTGTACATTACATCCCGAATAACTTATAATTAGAAGTTTGTAGCTTTTGACTGCCTTTATCCAATTCTGGCTTCCCTCAGCCTACCTCCTGTAACCACAAGCCTGATTTTTTTTTTTCTATCAGTTTGTTTATTTTTGCAATATAGTTGACCTATACTATATTAGTTCCTATTACACAACAGTGATTTAATATTTCTATACATTTCAAAATGTTCACCATGATAAATCTAATTGCCATCTTTCATCATACAAACATATGATATAATTATTGACTCTATTTGCCACACTGTACACTTCATACCTGTGACTCATTTGTTTTACAACTGGAAATTTGTATATCTTAATCTTCCTTACCTTTTTCTCCCCTTCCTTCACCTCCCACCCTCTGGCAGCCACTTGCTCTCTGTATCTATAAATCTCTTTCTGCTTTGTTATGTTGGTTTATTTGTTTTACTTTTTAGATTTCACAGATAAGGAAAATTGTTTTTGTCTTCCTTTTTAACTCACTTCACTTAGCATAATATCCTCTAGGGTATGTTGTCACAAAAGAAAAGATTCTTTTTTTATAGCTGACTAATATTTGATCATATATACACCACAACCTACTTTATGCGATCATCTATTGAGGGACACTTAGGCTACTGCCATATCTTGACTATTGTAAATAATGCAACAATGAACATGGGGATGCATATATCTTTTCTAGTTAGTGTTTTTGTTTTCTTTGGATTAATATTCAAGAGTAGAATTGCTGGATCATGTAGTAATTCTGGTATTAATTTTTTGAGGAGTATCTGTATTGTTTTCCATAGCAGCTGCACCATTATATTACCAGCAACAAACAGTACACCAGGATTCCTTTTTCTCCATATCATCACCAACACTTGTTCTTTGTTATCTTTTTTGATAATAGTCATTCTGGCAATTGTAAGGTGATAGTTCATTGTGGTTTTGGTTTACTTTTCTTTGGGGATGAGTCATACTGAGCATCATTTCATGTGCCAGTTGGCCATCTGTGTGTTTTTGGAAAAATGTGTAGTTTCTCTGCCTATTTTTAATTATTTTTTAATGTTGAGTTGCATGAACTCTTTATATATTTGGTATATTGATTCCTCATTATATATAGTTTGCAAATATCTTCTCCCATTCAGTAAGCAGCCTTCTCCTTGTGTTGATAGATCATGGCATCCAGTCCCATCACCTCATGGTAAGTAGATGGGGAAACAGTGGAAACAGTGGCTGACTTTATTTTTCTGGGCTCCAAAATCACTGCAGATGGTAATTGTAGCCATGAAATTAAAAGATGCTTACTCCTTGGAAGGAAAGTTATGACCAACCTAGACAGCATATTGAAAAGCAGAGACATTACTTTATCAACAAAGGTCCATCTAGTCAAGGCTATGGTTTTTCCAATGGGCATGTATGGATGTAAGAGTTGGACTGTGAAGAAAGCTGAGCGCTGAAGAATTGATGCTTTTGAACTGTGCGTTGGCAAAGACTTTTGAGAGCCCCTTGGACTGCAAGGAGATCCAACCAGTCCATCCTAAAGGAGATCAGTCCAGAATATTCTTTGGAAGGACTGATGCTGAAACTGAAACTCCAATAATTTGGCCCCCTGATGTGAAGAGCTGACTCATTTGAAAAGACTCTGATGCTGGGAAAGATTGAGGGCAGGAGGAGAAGGGGACGACAGAGGGTGAGATGGTTGGATGGTATCACCAACTCAATGGACATGGGTTTGGGTGAACTCCAGGAGTTGGTGGTGGACAGGGAGGCCTGGTGTGCTGCAGTTCATGAGGTCACAAAGAGTCAGACATGAATGAGCAACTGAACTGAACTGACTGATTCACTGTGCAAAATCTTTTTAGTTTGATGCAACCCCATTTGTTATTTTGCTTTTGTTGCCCTTGCCTTAGGAGACATTTTCAAAAAATATTACTAAGACTGATATCAAAGAGCATACTACCTGTGTTTTCTTCCATAAATTTTATGGCTTCAGGTCTTGCATGTAAGTCTTTAAACCATTTGAATTAATTTTTGTATACGGTGTGAGAAATAGGCTGCTGCTGCTGCTAAGTCACTTCAGTCGTGTCCAACTCTGTGCAACCCCATAGATGGCAGACCACCAGGTTCCGCTGTCCCTGGGATTCTCCAGGCAAGAACACTGGAGTGGGTTGCCATTTCCTTCTCCAAAGCATGAAAGTGAAAAGTGAAAGGGAAGTCGCTCAGTCGTCCAACTCTTCATGACACCATGGACTGCAGCCTACCAGGCTCCTCCATCCATGGAATTTTCCAGCAAGCGTACTGGAGTGGGTTGCCATTGCCTTCTCCGAAATAGGCTAGTTTGACTCTTTTTCATGTAAGTGTCTAGTTTTTCCAACAGCATTTATTAAAGAAGCTGCCTTTCCCTCATTGTATTTTTTTGCCTCCTTTGTCATAGATTAATTGCCCATTTAAGTGTGGGTTCATTTCTGCACTCTTTATTTTGCTTCATAGAGCTGCATGTCTGCTTGGTTTTTTTTTTTTTTTTTTTTTTTTTTGCCAGTACCATATTGTTTGATTACTGTAGCTTTGTAGTATAGTTCACAATCAGGGAGCATGATACCTCCAGCTTTGTTCTTCTTTCTTGAGATTGTTTTTATCATTCAAAGTCTTTTGTGTTTCCATACAAACTCTGTGAAATATGCCATTGGTATTAATATTTTGATAGGGATTTTATTGAATCTTTAGATTGCTTTGGGTAGTATGGTCATTTTAACAATATTATTTTTCCAATCCATGAATACAGTAGATCCTTCTATCTGTACATCTTCAGTATCTTTAACCAATGTCTTATAGTTTTCTGAGTACAGGTGTTTTACCTCCATAATTAGATTTATTCCTAGGTATTTTATTCTTTTTGATGTAGTTATAAATGGAATTATTTTCTTAATTTCTTTTTCTGATAGTTCATTGTTAGTATATAGAAATACAACACATTTTTGTATATTAATTTTATCCTGCAACTTTGCCAAATCCACTGATGAGCTCTATTAGTTTCTTGGTGGTGTCTTTAGGATTTTCTATGTTTAATATTATGTCATCTGCAAACAGTGACAGTTTTACTTCTTTCCAATTTGGATTCCTTCTATTTCTTTTTCTTATCTGATTGCTGGAGCTAGGACAAGATGGCCCATTACTGACGCATTATTATTAGCTAACACTAAGGTTCACTTTTCTGTTGTACAGTTTATAAGTTTTGACAAATGCATCATGTCAGTATCCACCATTATAGTATCATATAGAATAGTTTCACTGCCCTAAAAAGTCTGTGCTCTAGCTAGTCATCATTTCCTCTCTCCCCGAACCTGGGTAACCACTGCTTTTTTTCTGTTTATATAGTTTTGCCTTTTTCAAAATGTCAAGTAATTAGAATCATAAAGTATGTAGTTGTCAGATTGTCTTCTTTCACTCAGAAATATCTATTAACGTTTAAGTTTCCTTCATGTCTTTTAGATAGCTTCCTCCTCTCATCCTATCATCCCTCCCTTGTTTTTTTACTGATGGAGTTTATTTTAAAAAACAGATTAGGTTCGGAAAACTTGACTGAAAAGTACAAAGAGTTTCCATGTACCTCTCTATCCCTGCCACCCCTCACCCCCCACACACACTCACACAGTTTCCCCTATTATTGACATCTTGCATTAGTGTAGTGCATCCCCCTATGTTCCATTTATTAATCTCTCTCCCCTGAGTCCTTGGCAATACGGGCCTTTTACTGACTCCATAGTTTGAGGCTACACTTAGAACCATTTCAGGTTTTTATTCTTTTGTTTCTTATCTTCATGATTCTAGATAATGTACTGTAGGGCTGTTGGTTATTTATCAAATTGTGCAGCATCTACTGACTTCCTATATGAAGATGAGATATAGTTCACTTACACCACCTTTCTTCTCTCTCCTCTCCTCTTCTCCAGGTATACTTATATTACTGAATTCCTATCTTTATTACTGTTTTAGTCAGAGTCCAACCAGAAAATGATTCATTATAGGTAGTTAAACAGTTACTAGGTGATGGGAGATCCCAGAGCAAAAAAATGATGGTGACCAGGAATTAGTATCACCAGAAAGTGTTTCCACCCCAGGGCTAGAGAAATAAAGAATTATGCCTAGTAGGAACTGGGATCACAGGAGACGGGGCTGCCCAGAAAGGAGCTAGATTCTGGGCTTATTTCTCCCTTCCTTTCTGCAGTCAAACCTCTGTTCGACAAGCTACACTGGAAGCCAGTTGGCAAAGAATCTAGGAAATATAGTTTGTAGGAGAAATGCAGAAACTGGATATGAGGGCAAAAAGGCATAATGGATGAAGTTCAAATGTGTATTAGTCAGGGTTCTACAAAGAAACAGTATAAATATGAATTAACTCACACAATTATGGAGGCTGAGAAGTCGAGACCCAGGAAGCCAATGGTATAGTTCTAGTCTAAATCTGAAGGCCCCCAAAGCAGGAGACTGATAGTGTAATTTCCATTTCAAGTCTAAGTCTGAATGTAGGAGAAGACCAATATTTTGAAGAAAGTCAGGCAGAGACAGTGAATTCTTTCTTACTCAGTCTTTTACTCTACTGAACTCTTTAACAGATTAGATGAGGCCCACTGAGCTTTTTTAAATCCTCAAGGATGATGATTTTAAAGTGCTGCACTCAATATAAAAGCAAATTTGGAATACTCAGCAGTAGCTAGAGGATTGGAAAAGGTCAGTTTTCATTCCAATCCCAAAGGAGGGAAATGCCAAAGAATGTTTAAACTACCTCACAATTGCACTCATTTCACGTGCTAGCAAGGTAATGCTCAAAATCTTTCAAGCTAGGCTCCAACAGTCCAAGGATTGAGAACTTCCAGATATACGAGCTGGATTTAGAAAAGGCAGAGGAACCAGAGATCAATTTGCCAACGTCTGTTGGATCATAGAAAAAACAAGGGAATTCCAGAAAACATCTATTTCTGTTTTATCAGCTATGCTAAAGCCTTTGACTGTGTGGATCACAACAAACTGTGCAAAATTCTTAAAGAGATGGGAATATCAGACCACCTTACCTGACTCTGAGAAACCTGTATGCAGGTCAAGAAGCAACAGTTAGGACAAGACATGGAGCCATTGACTGGTTCAAAACTGGGAAAGGAGTCCATCAAGGCTGTACATTGTCACCCTGGTTATTTAACTTATATGCAGAGTACATCATGTGAAATGCCAGGCTGGATGAATCCCAAGCTGGAATCAAGATTGCCAGGAGAAATATCAATAACCTCAGATTGGCAGGCGACACCACCCAAAGGCAGAAAGCAAAGAGGAACTAAAGAGCCTGTTGAAGGTGAAAGAGAAGAGTGAAAAATCTGGCTTAAAACTCAGCATTTAAAAACTGAAGATCATGGCATCCAGTCCCATCACCTCATGGCAGACTAAGAACATCTTGTGGATATTTTTCTTTTTTTGGCCTCCAAGTTTTTTTAATAAGAAATTTTTCTATTATCTTGGTCTGTTTCAGCGTGTAAGGTCTGGATTGTGCCAGTGAATGGATAATCTGGAGATGTCCCCAGCACCTATTTTCATAGAAAAATAGTACATTACACTCCAAGTGGCCCCCAGCCTCACTACTGTCATCGATAGGGCTTCAAAAGGGGATCTTTTTATGGCATTTAATTCATGTCAGTGGTATAAACACCTTGCTTTCAAGTTGAATTTAGCAGACTTTGTTAGTAACCTTTAAGAAAAGTTATTGTTGAGCTTTAGCTTCATGTAAACCAGGACTAAAAACACCTCATGGGGCCACTACAAGTAAGCGAACTAAAAAGGAACTGTGTATGTTTAATTAAATCTAAGACTATGAAATGTTTCATTTTAGTTTGTTAAAATGTGGAAAATAGCAGTTAACTTCTACATGCCAGTTTCTGGAAAACTGTTTATCTTAAAACCAACAAGACTTGCATGTAAAAACATTAACATTAATACCCCCCAGTGTCCCAGTTATAGTTGGGATAGTCATTCTCAAGCCAGGTTGCACTTCAAGACCACCTTAGAACACCTGCCTGGTTCCTGTCCAAATATTCAGAAACTCCAGGGACTGGGGAGAAGAGGCCCAAGTACAGTACTTAGGAAACACTCTCCAGATGAACCTGTAACTGGAAACCGCTTAAAGATATGCAAGCCTTTATGTTGGAACTTGAAAAGGAAACTCAAGATGTGAAGGCAGTTCTATAATTTTATTCAACAATCAACAGTTAATTCTTTTCCACATTAACTGTCTGTGGATTTTTAAAAGTGGTGACAGACAGGTATGTAGGTAACCAACATATAAAGCTTGTCTGGTCAGTCTTCATCCTCATTTCTTTTTCTGGACAATCACATATGGTTATAGTATGGGACATTCCTTATTCCTTCGGCCCAGTAGAGCTTGGTATCAGTGTGTACATCTGGAGTTCCTATCTCCTTCATGGCAAATTTCTGGATTTCTTTATGTGCCCAAGGGACCTTGAACCCCACTTCATGGATGCACTTGTGAATTTTGGTTGTATATTCTCTGGTCACTACCTTGTTGATGGAGAACCAGCTTCTTTTCACCACTCTCCTTTGCAGGAGCCATCTTGCTGGGCCCTGGTTGGGCCCAGCGATTTTCCATCTTATGGATATTTTTTAAAAATTTTCTTTGATTTTCTAACTGCTGTTTGTTTCCTTGCACTCTTTTATTATTATTATTTTTTTTAATTTTATTTTATTAGTTGGAGGCCAATTACTTCACAACATTTCAGTGGGTTTTGTCATACATTGACACGAATCAGCCATTGAGTTACACGCATTCCCCATCCCGATCCCCCCTCCCACCTCCCTCTCCACCCGACTCCTCTGGGTCCTCCCAGTGCACCAGGCCCGAGCACTCGTCTCATGCATCCCACCTGGGCTAGTGATCTGATTCACCATAGATAATATACATGCTGTTCTTTTGAAACATCCCACCCTCACCTTCTCCCACGGAGTTCAAAAGTCTGTTCTGTACTTCTGTGTTTCTTTTTCTGTTTTGCATATAGGGTTATCGTTACCATCTTTCTAAATTCTGTATATATGTGTTAGTATGCTGTAATGTTCTTTATCTTTCTGGCTTACTTCACTCTGTATAATGGGTTCCAGTTTCATCCATCTCATTAGAACTGATTCAAATGAATTCTTTTTAACGGCTGAGTAATATTCCATGGTGTATATGTACCACAGCTTCCTTATCCATTCATCTGCGGATGGGCATCTAGGCTGCTTCCATGTCCTGGCTATTATAAACAGTGCTGCGATGAACATTGGGGTGCACGTGTCTCTTTCAGATCTGGTTTCCTCGGTGTGTATGCCCAGTAGTGGTATTGCTGGGTCATATGGCAGTTCTATTTCCAGTTTTTTAAGAAATCTCCACACTGTTTTCCATAGTGGCTGTACTAGTTTGCATTCCCACCAACAGTGTAAGAGGGTTCCCTTTTCTCCACACCCTCTCTAGCATTTATTGCTTGTAGACTTTTGGATAGCAGCCATCCTGACTGGCGTGTAATGGTATCTCATTGTGGTTTTGATTTGCATTTCTCTAATAATGAGTGATGTTGAGCATCTTTTCATGTGTTTGTTAGCCATCTGTATGTCTTCTTTGGAGAAATGTCTGTTTAGTTCTTTGGCCCATTTTTTGATTGGGTCATTTATTTTTCTGGAATTGAGCTTCATTTCCCCTGAAATCAGGAACAAGACAGGGGTGCCCACTCTCACCACTACTATTCAACATAGTCTTGGAAGTTTTGGCCACAGCAATCAGAGCAGAAAAAGAAGTAAAAGGAATCCAGATAGGAAAAGAAGAAGTGAAACTCTCGCTGTTTGCAGATGACATGATCCTCTACATAGCAAACCCTAAAGACTCTACCAGAAAATTACTAGAGCTAATCAACGAATATAGTAAAGTTGCAGGATATAAAATTAATACACAGAAATCCCTTGCATTTCTATACACTAACAATGAGAAAACAGAAAGAGAAATTAAGGAAACAATACCATTCACCATTGCAACAAAAACAATAAAATACTTAGGAGTATATCTACCTAAAGAAACAAAAGACCTGTACATAGAAAACTATAAAACACTGATGAAAGAAATCAAAGAGGACACAAACAGATGGAGAAACATACCCTGTTCATGGATTGGAAGAATCAATATTGTCAAAATGGCTATTCTACCCAAAGCAATCTATAGATTCAATGCAATCCCTATCAAGCTACCAACGGTATTTTTCACAGAACTAGAACAAATAATTTCACAATTTGTATGGAAATACAGAAAACCACGAATAGCCAAAGTAATCTTGAGAAAGAAGAATGGAACTGGAGGAATCACCCTCCCTGACTTCAGACTCTACTACAAAGCCACAGTCATCAAGACAGTATGGTACTGGCACAAAGACAGAAATATAGATCAGTGGAACAGAATAGAAAGCCCAGAGATAAATCCACGAACCTATGGACACCTTATCTTTGACAAAGGAGGCAAGGATATACAATGGAAAAAAGACAACCTCTTTAACAAGTGGTGCTGGGAAAACTGGTCAACCACTTGTAAAAGAATGAAACTAGAACACTTTCTAACACCATACACAAAAATAAACTCAAAATGGATTAAAGATCTAAATGTAAGACCAGAAACTATAAAACTCCTAGAGGAGAACATAGGCAAAACACTCTCTGACATAAATCTCAGCAGGATCCTCTATGACCCACCTCCCAGAATATTGGAAATAAAAGCAAAACTAAACAAATGGGACCTAATGAAACTTAAAAGCTTTTGCACTACAAAGGAAACTATAAGTAAGGTGAAAAGACAGCCCTCAGATTGGGAGAAAATAATAGCAAATGAAGAAACAGACAAAGGATTAATCTCCTTGCACTCTTTTAATGTTCTCAAATCATGCTATCTATGAAGTCATCTTCTTTTCCTCCTAGAGTTGTCTCATTTCTTCTCTTCTCCTGCCCCAGTTTATTACACTGATGATGAATGGTCCTGCTTCTTAGCTTTCATCTTAAAGTTTTCCTTCCCTGCTGTCCTGATTTGATCCCATGTTTCATGGTAACATGACTACCTGGAAAGATAGGGAGTGTTTAAGATTATGGGCTCTAGAGTCAGACAGACTGCCCAGGCTTAGATCTTAGTTCTACAACTTACCAATAACATAGGTAACTTATTTGGCTCCTTTGTAACTCAATTTCCTATTCTGTAAGGTAGTAATAGTATATTCTTCATAGGATTGTCGTGTGGTTAAATGGAATAATATATGAACAAGGCTTAGCACAGTACCTGGCATAAAATAAGCACTTAGTAAATGATAGCTATTATTAATTATCTGCTTTATTTCTTTCTCTTCTCCATCATTTGCTAGAGTACATACTCAGTTGACTTCCTAATCATGAGTGAATACAAATATTCTGAGGTTTTGTGAATCTGAAATATCTTTATTCTGCTCTCATACTTAATCAACAGTTTTGACAAGTTTAGAATTCTAGGTTGTGATGACTCATTGCCTACATAACCCCAGATTTTAACACTGTTGGAACTATCATATCTACTTTCTATAGTATTTCTGACTCATATTGTCACTTTTACCTTATTTTTTTCTTTTGAAATGATTCACTAAGTTCAACTCACACTCAAGGCAAGGGGAACTAGGCCCCACTCTTGGAGAACCTAAGAGAATATGTGAACATATTTTAAGCCAACATGGTCTGCCCTCTGGAACCAAATTATTTACATTCATCTGACATGCAAAATATCCTCAGCTCATAATGAGCATCCTCAAAGTCCCAGACCTTTATAACATCAGCTCAGTGTCCAGGATGCTTCATCTAAATTAGGTCCAGTTATGAACGAGGCTGCAATTTTTTAACTTAAAATCAGGGGCAATTTTCTTTTTTAACTTAAAAAAAATTTTTTTTGACCCTGCTGCAGTGCATGTGGGATCTTAGTTCCCAGACCAGGGGTCAAACCCACACTCCCTGCACTGGAAGGGCCAAGTCTTAACCACTGGACCACTAGAGACATTCCCTCAGGTGCAGTTTCTTAAGCATAGGTCCTTGAGTACACTTCCTCTCCATCCAAATACTGTAACTTAAAGGTACAACCAACACAGGCATAGACTAATCAGAATAGACACTGTTTTTCAAAAAGAAGGAAGTGAAGAGGTACTCAAAGGTCACTGATCCATAGCAAATCTGAAATTCAGCTGAACACAGGTTGATTCATCCTTCATTGGGATGCAAAGCCTGAGAATCATTTTCCATAGCTCCAGCTCTACCCTCTGGGCTGTTGATTTCATCTTTTGAGTCATTTTTCCCTTTTTTATGGAGGATAGCCTATATCTGCAGCTGCATAGTTGTCTCAGTTTACTAACTAATTGTAATAATTTGTGGCTGCAAAGCACTCTTTCACTGTGCTGTCTCCATGCTTTTAAGCAAGCTCTTCTCTATGCTGAGCTTCTGCTAAGACTCATGAGTAACAACATTCTTCTCGACTACCAGTTATATAGTGACATACAGTTTACTTTGCTTTATGAAAGTATGCTTATATTGCAGAATATTTGGATTCTCTAAGACTCTAATTCCTTTAGGAGACTTCTCTGGCATCTTTTCTCAAATGTCATCTGTTCAGTTCTGTTCTTAATAATTTTGTCTTTGATAAGGTCTGTATCATTAGTGTTATCTGTACTAATAAAATATGAAACTATATTTCAGTGGTATTCACTAAAATGCAAGTAGTGTCATTCAGAAGTGCATTCAGCTACAAAGTAACAGAAAGCCTGCCACCAGTGACTTAAACAGAGAGAGAGATGTTCTTGGCACACTTGGCTTTGTCTGCTTCTCTCCATTTTTCTCACCTCCCAGCCCCATCAACAGTGAGAATCTGATTAGTCTGTAAGTCTCTAGCAGCTATGAATATAGACTGTCTCACTGGATAACCCTAGTGCTGTGCCGTGGCTAGGATAAGAGGGTTAGTTCTGACAGAAGCATCTGGTGTGTGGGGCAGTGTCTGTGCACCTCTTTTGAAAGGGGCAGGATAAATTTCAGGCACTTAGGGGCTTTACTGCTCCTTGAAGACTGATGTGTTTTTGGTCATCTTCATCTGTTTACCAAACTAATATAAACTTTATGGTAAAGAAAGTGGGGTTTGTGTGTCCTTTGCAGATTGGAATTCTTGTCCTAGTATTGAGTATTTTACCAATAATTTGTGGACTTCCTAAAAATATAGGAGTTGGACCTTAGAATCTCAGCACTTTGTGGTTCTGATGGGGGTGGGAGTGGGAGGGTCAGATCATACTCTGAGAAACTCTATCTTAGAAAGTTTTATCCCATTAGATTTCAAAGCACTGTATGCAACCTGGTTAGCAAAGCTCTGGAAAGTGTTTATAAGTATAAATTTAGTGCTTTTTTTGAGATCTGAATCTTAGTCTCCACCATTACCTTTCAATGTTTTTTCCCTTCAGATCTTTACTTCTTTTGCATTATTCCATTAGGCATTTGACCAAAACTTGTCAAATAAACTTTTCCTCAAATTGAATATGAACATTTGGAAGAGCACTGACACGTTCAGTATCCAAATATTTTACGATCTCTGGTAGGAGTTGGTTCTCTCTGTGGAAGATGAATAGATAAACTAATGTGATTTTTTGGTCCCAAGTGAAAATATCTTCTTTATTGATCAGTAAATAAATGTGCAATGCAACATGCTAGATACTACAGGGAGGAACAAGAAAGTTAGGTATATAAATTATATTCCATTTGTGTCATCAAAAAAAAAGATAAACTATTTTTACTTGATTAGTGAGGATAAGATGTGCTTTAAGAATAAAAGGGAAGACAGACATAAGATCAGATAAAAGTTAAACAATAAAATATTTCCCCCCCCTCAGGGCAGCAAGGAGTTATGAGATATACCATAATCTGTAAATTTTGTACTAAAAATGTTGCTGCTAGTAAGATTATATGAGTTATCTTTAAAAATTTTGCTTTGTGTAGTACTGTTATTCCTTTGTTCTTCAAAGCTGAAGACATTTCTCCTTTCTGATTTTAACATGAAATTAAAAGACATTTCCCCCCTATATTTCCTTCTTGCCATCTTAAACCTGAGCTTTAAAAAAATAGTCTTTTGTGTATTAATTCTTTTCTTTTCATCCTATGTACAAAACCAAAGAGATTGGAAATAATGTTTACTATTGTTAACCTAAGCCCAGTGAACTTAAATCATCATAGAAGGACGAGACTTTGAGTTCATCTCTTAGAGTTCCATTTGTAGCCCTTAGGCAAAATTCCATTGAAACCATCCATACATACTGGAGACCCTGTCTTTGTAAGGAACTGTATGATTTGACCTCAGATATTGCTTTTTCTAGAAACCTAGGAGTTTAGAGGGTGGGAGGATTGAGGGAGGAAGGAGATTGAGTCTTTGCAGAATACTCTCTCCTGGTTTACTTGAAGCCAGCTGAGCTGAGGGAAGTTCTATTAATATCTTGGAAGGGCTTGGATCAGCAGGACTTGACCCTCAGTGGTTGTGAAATTAATGAAAAATATACCCATGAAAAGCCATGTGAAGGGTGTCTCCAGAAGTCTAAAAGGTACTTGTTCTTTTATTACTATTATTATTATTAAGTAAACAGTCTTGGGGGATATTTACTTCACCGTTGTGTGCCGCAGTCCTTGTTTACACCAATAATGTTGTAATGACCTCCTTGCTAGGTCTCTCTCTCCACTTCTGGACCATGAATTCCTCATTGGCAGGGCTCATCTTTTTATCATTACAGTAGCTCCAGTTATGTATTCAGTAGATACTGAACGAATGCATTGTGATTATGGAGTTTTGATGAACTGAGATCACAGGCTACCAAATTTTACAGAAGAACTCGCTGCATTGATTCAGTTCATGTTTAACAGAAGCCATCTGTGCTGGAAATATATGTGTACATGTTTATACCATATATATAGAGAGATGATATATGTAGACATACAAAAAGCATAAGTATATATATGTGTGTGTGTGTATTTTCTTTACAGAAACCTATGTAATAAACTTTGGATGAATTCCTAGCATTTTGTGATCAAATGAATTGGCTGAAAACTTTGATTTCTCTTATGATCTTACTTGCAGCCCAGTACTACCTAGTAATCACCATGTTACAGTCCTTTAGCTGAAGGCAGATAGTGTAGTGGTTAAGAGGGTGGCCTCTGGAACCAAGCTGTCGGTTCCAGAGTCCTACCTTCCCTTCTGACCAGGCGCATACCTTTGGGCAAACTCTTTAATCTCTCTGTTCCTCAGCTGTAAAAGCAGATGCAATATAGTACCTACTTCATAGAGCTCTTAAAAGAATTAAGTGAGGTGACACAGGTAAAACACTGAATTGTGCCTGCAGCTTGGCCAGCTTTGAGTTAATAAATGTTCGCTTTTATTAGTACTGATGTAAAAAACAAAGTCTGAGTTAGCTCATTTGAAATTTTCATATTGGCGTGTGTCGAAAGCAAAGAACAGCTGTAGTACATAAAACAGGATATGAGAGTCAAACTTATTTGGGAGAAGGAGGTCAGATTCACTAACAGTACTAAAAGTACAAAGCTAGGAAAAATGGTCAGAGGAAGAGAGGATACTGGAAGGAACAAATTGATTGAATTCCTCCCAGGAATTATTTGCAAATTGAATGACTAATTTGCAATATTTACTGTTGCAAAAACTGTTGCAAAGACTGTTCTATGCATTTTATGCTTGGTTTTTTTTTTCCAAGCAAATGTAATAATCCTATGAGATAGGTATCGTCATTATAGACAAATAAACTAAAGCTTAGAAAGGTTAAGAAATTTGCCAAATATCACACATCACTGTAACAGAGCCAAGATTTGAACCTACACCTGTTGCGTTTAGCTTTCTCCACTCATCTTTATAAACATATTTGGAAGAAGTTAAATAAATTAGTCACCCCTAGAGGAATCAACTATAGGACTGTGAAATCTCAAAGTGGAAAAAACTCAATTTCAAAACCCTGTTTTGTTCACCTTTGTATTTCTCCTGGTATACAGCAGAGATGTTCAGTGTTTGCAAAATGGATAAGTTATGAATGAATGAACAAAAGCATGAATTCCTTACTCCTATGATTAGATTGTCTTGTTTGACTGAGGATCTCAGGGCAATCTGGCTGACATGAAAGGCATTTTGTATGTGCCTCCTCTTCTAAATGTCATAAGCAAGTGAAAGAGGTTATTTAATATAACAGTTGTCTTAAATGACTTGTAAGCCAGTAAAAATAACAAAAACAAACAAACAAACAAAAAAACACAGACATCATGAATGTAACCACATGGAATCATATAGAGTTTTAAACCCTCCCTCCTCCACCCCTCCCCAGGTTGTTGTGATCCTAGCACCTCTCTGTATTGGAATCCTGCAGGCCCATTGCAGACACCTCTTCCAATTTATGGTGGAAGCAGGTCTGTTGGACTATTACAACATGACAATGTGGGTGGGATTGCAAGTATATTCAAATTCCCTTTTATCTCCTAAAAACCTTCATGAGGTCTAAACCTGAAGTTTTACTTACACTGCAGAGCTGACCAAACAAGACAAAATGGAATAATGGACACAGAATTGGATACACAGAAGTAAGGACAAGGTATATGGGAGTAAGGAGAGGAGATAAGAAAGGGCCAGGAGGCACCTAGAGAGTCTTCAAATGGAAGTTCAAATTCTAGCAAAGATGGAGAGTTGATCCTTGCTTCTTTTATACCAGGACTCCTGGTAGTCACGCACTCTCTACTTCCCAGCTGAAAGATGGATCAGCTGCTCCTGCATCATGCAGGAAAACACCTCCAAGAAAACAAGCTCATTCTCTTGCCCTGTAACGCTTACCCTCTGGCTGTTATTGCTAAAAGGACCTGTTTTTCTCATACTAAAGCAGGTGGGTGGACCTCTGCTGAACTGTGCTTGCTTGCTTCTTCTCTGTTCATTGATCCACCCGTGGGTTTATTCAGACATTCAACAAAAATTTATTGAGGACCTCTTTGTGCCAGGATCTGTCCTAGAGGTAAACCCTGCCCCCCCAGGCACTGATAGGCTGGTGGGCAATTCTCCTGATCTGTGCTTGCAGCTACTACATAGGTGAGGTCCCTCTGTAGCTTTCTTTTTCATTGTTATCTGGCAGGCATCTGCCTGCTGCTTTTCCTCTCATTATGTACAGGGTGAAATTTAGCATTTTGGGGATATGACTATTAGAGTGAAGGGACTCTAGGATGTGTCTGTTAATGTGGTGAATTGCAAGCATTTTTTTTTTCAGAAGCTATTTTACTTTTAAGCAAGTTGTTGTTTTTTTCTTTTTTTTAAATCCCATTAACTCATTCTGACTCAGGCCAATGTCTGGGGGATGGCTAGAGCCAGAGAGGGGCCCACTTAACTCTGCCCCCACACTCCCTGGTGTTGGGCTAGATATTTTAAACAAGGCAAAACAAACCAGAAGGAGCTCATCAAAAGTCCTAAGGGAATGACAAACATTCTGTGGCTTTTTATGTGGAAGCATTTGGTCAAGGGACACAGTTGTTGGATGAGTCCTCGTGCTGTAGGCCTCTTTATTCTGCTTAAAGGGCAGGCACCTGGACTTTGAAACTTGCGACTCAGAGCAAGTTCTGAAAACAGCCTTGCCTAGCCCATCCATTTTCCTGTTTCAGCCCAGAGAGCCATAGTGCCTGCCCAGCGTTGCTCAGCTAATGAGTAGGTTACAGCTGGGATAAGAATCATCATAATCTGTTCGCAGTCCAGGGTCTTTTTCTGCCAGTCCATTTGCCTAGCTTAGCCCTTCTTGGACTTTTATTGTGTTTTGCTGTAGGAATCAAATACTAGGTAGATTTCTCAGGTAGCTGGAGCTGGGGGAAGGAGCTGTGTCAGCGGGTTGGGTGAGAGGCAGGGAGACCTGGAAGGAGAAGATGCTGAGAGATCAGGAGCGTGGATGGGGGCCTGTCCTCTGCCTCTTTCCATTTTGCGCCAGGTTGATCTCAGTGAGGCTGTCTGGGCAGCCTGGTCCTGAGTGCAGGTGTAGTTTCATGCATTGGTGATGGCCTGGGGTAGGTTCCTGGCAGTCTGTGGGAAATAAGGGTGTGTGTGTGTGTGTGTGTGTGTGTGTGTGTGTGTGTGTGTGTGTTTGTCTGAGAGAAGAGAAGAGGATCACAGTGCAAGGATGTAATATTTATTCTGGTTGCCTGTTCAAGTCATTTTCAAATGTTTCAAATTTTAAGCATTTTTCTTTAAATAAGTTCTAAATAATAACAATAGTAAATAACAGTAGAAATTGATGGTCATTTCTACTAAAAATTTCTTCTAAATATGTTTTTTTTTTTTTTAATTTTAGAAGTTGAATTTGGTGTCCTCTGAATCCTAGATGATATAATGAAATATTAAAGATGGTTGGGAATGGGAGATTGGGATTGACATATATACACTGCTATGTATAAAACAGAGAACTAACAAGAACCTATTGTGTAGCACAGGATAGCACTGAGCACCCTACTCAGTGCTCTATGGTGACCTAAATCACAGGGAAATTAAAAAATAAGGGATTTATTTATTCTTATATTTATGATTCACTTAGCTGGACAGCAGAAACTAACACTGTGAAGTAACTCTACTCCAATAAAAACTAAAAAAAAAAAGAAAAAAAAGGCAAAAAAGGAATCCATCAGAAATAGTGAAAGTTTAATTTATTCAGTTTACCCGGAAAAAATTATCTAACTATCTTTGAAAATATAGAAAATCTGTGGTTATGTTGAATAAGTAATAACAATATATATTTTCATAAAGTATTATATAACCTGTATTTAATTATTAGGTTAATAAATTCACCTGTAAGTTTAAAAAAATGGTTTGGGATGAAACCTTTATTGACATGATTTTGGATTCATTTCACAGGTCGAACATTCTGGCAGGAGACATTTGCAATGTACAGTCAAGTGAATTATCCCAGCCAATGTGGAACAGAGAGCAAGGCAGGATGGGCTGAGTACAGAGAGTATAAGGTTTAGAAGCTAAATTCACAGTCAGCACAACTATCAACCCACTGTGAGGATATGGGCAAATCAGGGTTCTTTCTATTCTGAAGTTTCATGATACAAGTTCTACATGGATTCTGTACAATCAAAATTCATGCCTGCATGAATAATTCAGAAAAGAGGGTTTCAGATGGAGCCATTCAGACAGACAATGTTTATCTTTCAAGTCAGTGATGGGAAATGATCAGAACTCCAGAATCATATGGCTGAGGTTCAGAAATTTTATTCATTCTTCATGAGGACATTTTGATACTGGATTTAATGTGGTCCAGGTTTAGTTCCTTGGACAGGTTTAAGTCCTTGGACAGCTAGGAGATCCAACCAGTCCATCCTAAAGGAAATGAGTCCTGAATATTCTTTGGAAGGACTGATGCTGAAGCTGAAATTCTAATACTTTGGCCACCTGATGTGAAGAACTGACTCATTGGAAAAGACCTTGATGCTGGGAAAGATCGTAGTCAGGAGAAGGGGATGATAGATGATGAGATGGTTGGATGGCATCACCAATTCAATGGACATGAATTTGAGTGAACTCTGGGAGCTGGTGATGGACAGGGAGGCCCGGTGTGCTGCAGTCCATGGGGTCGCAAAAAGTCAGACATGACTGAGTGACTGAACTGAACTGAGGTTTAGTTTTTATATTTTTGTCCTTTTTTAGCTAAAATGTTAGTTATCTTAGTTATGTTATGTTTATCTTAGTTATAGTAGAGCTAATGTCTGAATAGAGAGACATCATTAGAAATTTAGTAAGGTTTTTCTGTTTCCATTGTAAAGTATAATCATTGATTCATACAAAATATGCCTTGATTATAGTGACCAACACATGAAAGAATATCGAGTCTAGGATTATATGTTGGAATACAGGGTTTGTTACATTGAAAGAGTACTATGAAAATTCCAACATTCTTACTCTTGATGGTTAAAAGGAGACATAACTTAATTGAAATGAATTATTGCTCTTGAAAATTTAAGTGTAAATCAGATTCTAACAAATTATTCTGCTAGTTGTCTTTCATTATGCAAAGTATTATAGATGGAAAAATGAATCCTCTTTCTTGAGAAAAAAAATTATTCAAGAGCTCTTTGATTATAAAGAGTCCCTGGAAATTTCACAGAAAATCCTCTGTTCTGTAGATTTGTTCATTTTCTCACTACCTTGTAGACATTTTTCTCGTGTTTTAGTTTGATGTTCTAGATCTGAGAGTTAGGTTGCTGCCTCCTTAAAATACTCTGAGAAGGTCTTTTCTTGTATGATTGTTCCATGTTCAAAAAACAGATATTTTTAAGATTTCTATTATAAACCCACTGTTACGATGATTGATATGTTAAGCTATGTTTACCTTTTCTGGAGAGTAAATTGGCAATAAATATCCAGAACCTTAAGCTGCTGCTTATGCCCTTTGGCTCAGTAATTTCATATCTAGAGTTTTGTCTTAATGCCATTATTAGAAATGAAAGGTGTAATTGGTATACAGAGATGCTTTTATAAAACTATATGTAAGAAAATTGGAAATAAGCAATGCTCAATGATGGGATGGTAATTGAGTTATGATATACACACACAATGAATTTTTTTGTAGTCATTTAAGTCACATTGTCATCTCATTTTTAGTGCTCTGACATTAACCAAAAAGGAGCAGCAGTATGTGAAGTTACATGGAAGACATATTCCGAAATTTTATTTTTTCAATCAAATACCTCAAAGTATTTTGAAGTATAATTTACATACAGAGGGTTTTCCCTTTACAGGTACATATCTTGATTCATTTTGACAAATATACATGTCATGTGATAACTACCACAATCAAGATATATACCACCACCCGTGAAAGCGTCTCTTGCCACTTTGTAGTCAAGCCTTTCCCTCTACTCCCTGTCCCTGCAAACTACAGTTTTGCATTTTCTGCTGCTGCTGTTGCTAAGTCACTTCAGTTGTGTCTGACTCTGTGCGACCCCATAGACAGCAGCCCACCAGGCTCCCCCGTCCCTGGGATTCTCCAGGCAAGAACACTGGAGTGGGTTGCCATTTCCTTCTCCAATGCATGAAAGTGAAAAGTGAAAGTGAAGTTGCTCAGTCCTGCCTGACTCTTAGCAACCCCATGGATTGCAGCCTACCAAGCCTGCAGCCTACCAATCCCATGCTCTGTCCACGGGATTTTCCAGGCAAGAGTACTGGAGTGGGGTGCCATTGCCTTCTCCGTTGCATTTTCTAGAAACATCTAAATGGAATCACGCAGGATGTTGCCTTTTGTATCTGCTTCTTTCACCTCTGTGATTCATTCATATTGTGTGCTGTGCATCAGTGTTTTCATTTTTTATTGTGGGGCATCATTACAATGTGTAGACAGTTTGTTCATTTACCAGTTCATTCACAGTTTGTTCATTTACCAGTCCGTAGACATTGGGATTGTTTCCCGTTTCCATTATGCATCATTTGTTTATAGGACATAATGTTTTTACTTCTCTTGGGTAAACACTTTCAGAGAAGGATTACTGAGGTATATGATGAGTGTATGCTTAAGAAATTGCCAATCTCTTTTTTGAAGTGTACCATCTTGCATTCCTACAAGCAATGAGAATTCCGATTCCTTTGCATCTTCAAACCCTACTAAAAAAATCCAGCCATTGTTACAGGTGTGCAGTGGTCACTCATTTTCTTGGTGACTGATGCCAAATTTCTTTTCATGTGCTTATGAAGCCATCCATATACCTTCTCTCAGTCAGTTAGTCAGTTCAGTCGCTCAGTCGTGTCTGACTCTTTGCGACCCCATGAATCACAGCACGCCAGGCCTCCCTGTCCATCACCAACTCCCAGAGTCTACCCAAACCCATGCCCATCGAGTCAGTGATGCCATCCAGCCATCTCATCCTCTGTCGTCCCCTTCTCTCCTGCCCCCAATCCCTCCCAGCATCAGGGTCTTTTCCAATGAGTCAACTCTTCGCATGAGGTGGCCAAAGTACTGGAGTCCTTCCAGTGGACACCCAGGACTTGTCTCCTTTAGGATGGACTGGTTGGATCTCCTTGCAGTTCAAGGGACTCTCAAGAGTCTTCTCCAACACCATAGTTCAAAAGCATCAATTTTTTGGACCACTGGAAAACATGACCACTGGAAAAACCATAGCCTTGACCAGATGGACCTTTGTTGGCAAAGTAATGTCTCTGCTTTTTAATATGCAGTCTAGGTTGGTCATAACTTTCCTTCCAAGGAGTAAGTGTCTTTTAATTTCATGGCTGTAGTCACCATCCGCAGTGATTTTCGAGCCCAAAAAAATAAGGTTTAACACTGTTTCCACTGTCTCCCTATCTATTTCCCATGAGGTGATGGGACCAGATGCCATGATCTTAGTTTCTTGAATGTTGAGCTTTAAGCCAACTTTTTCACTCTCCTCTTTTACTTTCATCAAGAGGCTTTTTAGTTCCTCTTCACTTTCTGCCATAAGGGTGGTGTCATCTGCATATCTGAGGTTATTGATATTTCTGCCGGCAATCTTGATTCCAGCTTGTGCTTCCTCCAGCCCAGGGTTTCTCATGATGTACTCTGCATATAAGTTAAATAGGCAGGGTGACAATATACAGCCTTGATGTACTCCTTTTCCTATTTGGAACCAGTCTGTTGTTCCAACTGTTGTTCCAACAGTTGTTCTAACTGTTGCTTCCTGACCTGCATACAGATTTCTCAAGAGGCAGGTCAGGTGGTCTGGTATACCCATTTCTTTCAGAATTTTCCACAGTTTATTGTGATCCACACAGACGAAGGCTTTAGTGTAGTCAATAAAGCAGAAATATACGTTTTTCTGGAACTCTCTTGCTTTTTTGGTGATCCAACGGATAGTGGCAATTTGATCTCTGGTTCCTCTGCCTTTTCTGAAACCAACTTGAACATCTGGCAGTTCTCGGTTCACATATTGCTGAAGCCTGGCTTGGAGAATTTTGAGCATTACTTTACTAGCGTGTGAGACGAGTGCAATTGTGCGGTAGTTTGAGCATTCTTTGGGATTGCCTTTCTTAGGGATTGGAATGAAAACAGACCTTTTCCAATCCTGTGGCCACTGCTGAGTTTTCCAAATTTGCTGGCATATTGAGTGCAGCACTTTCACAGCATTAGTGAAATTTAGGTCTTTGAAATCTATTTAAATCTTTTAAAATTAGTGTTTGCTTATTATTGAGTTTCGAGAGTTCTTTATATAATTTGTATTTAATTCCTTTGTCAGGTATGTGATTTGAAAATATTTTCACCAGTTTATAACTTATCTTTTCATTTTCAAAATTGTGTGTTTTAAACAACCAAAGTTTAGAATGTATCAACTTGGCTATTTTAAACTTTATGTTCCATCTTTTGCTAGAGTAAAATTTTAGTTGAGAATAGTTTTAGATTTACATAAAAATTTGCAAAAATAGCACAGAGAGCTCCCATAAACCCCTCACCCAACTTTCCCTCTTATCAATATTTATATGACTTATTTGTCACAACCAATGAATATGGCTTATGTTTTTTTTGTGACCCATCTGGGAAGTCTTTGCCTGTCTCAAAGTCACAATGATTTTCTATGGTTTTTATTTAGATATTTTATAGTTTTAGTGTTTTGGTTTACGTCTATGATACGTTTTGAGTTAATTTTTGTGTATGACCTGAAGTAATATTGAGGTTCATTTTTTTCTCTTAGGAATTCAGTTGTCAAAGAACTATTTGCTTAATATAATTTTTATCTTAAAAATAAACATTTAACATGCATATAAAAATATATGTATACATATGTATGTACATAGTAATATATATATCATTGAAGGATATGCTTGAATAGAATAGGTTTTATTTCATTTTTTACCTCAGTTATTTTCTATATGTCTCTACAATTAGCATGGGTAAGCAGAAGTTTTGAGTGAGCAGATGCAGAATGGGGAAGGGTGATAGTTAAGGTAAAAGCAGTAGAAGCAGAGACTGAGAGAAGCTGGCCTCTGAAGGAGGGAAGCAGGTCATGTCATGGAGAAGGTGATGAATACTCAGTCACCCATTTGTTGATTTCTTAACTACCCTGCAGAGCCTGCGAGGCCTGCCTCTGCCATGGTTCCTCTTTGGCTCTGTGGTCTAGTCAGTCCAGTGGCTGAAAATCCTGTAGTTTTGACTTCCACTTCCACCATTATTATAAATATTATTATTTATAATAATAGTAAACAATAATAGTTATTATCATTATGATAAATACCCTTAAAGCTCAACATTCAGAAAACTAAGATCATGGCATCCATTCCCATCACTTCACAGCAAATAGATGGGGAAACAGTAGCTGACTTTGTTGTTCTGGGCTCCAAAATCACTGCAGATGGTGACTGCAGCCATGAAATTAAAAGGCACTTGGCTTACTCCTTGGAAGGAAAGTTATGACCAACCTAGACAACATATTAAAAAGCAGAGACATTCCTTTGCCAACAAAGGTCCATCTAGTCAAGGCTATGGTTTTTCCAGTGGTCATGTATGGATGTGAGAGTTGGACTATAAAGAAAGCAGAGCACCGAAGAATTGATGCTTTTGAACTGTGGTGTTGGAGAAGACTCTTGAGAGTCCCTTGGACTGCAAGGAGATCCAACCAGTCCATCCTAAAGGAGATCAGTCCTGGGTGTTCATTGGAAGGACTGATTTTGAAGCTGAAACTCCAGTACTTTGGCCACCTCATGCGAAGAGTTGACTCACTGGAAAAGACCCTGATGCTGGGAGGGATTGGGGGCAGGAGGAGAAGGGGACGACAGAGGATGAGATGGCTGGATGGCATCACCAACTCAATGCACATGGGTTTGGGTGGACTCCAGGAGTTGGTGATGGACAGGGAGGCCTGGCGTGCTGCTGTTTATGGGGTCACAAAGAGTCGGACACAGTTGAGTGATTGAACTGAACTGATTTAACTTGAGTGGCTCTCTGTTTTTGGCAATCTAAAGGAAACTTAGCAGCCAACACAGGCACATAGAAAATCAGCACCTCTTTCTGGGGTGAGGATAAATGACTAAAGAAAAACAGGTGTTCCGCCCAAAGAAAGAAACAAACAAACAGAAGGAGTGTGGCCTCCATTGTGAAATTAGAGCTTTGTCTTTTATTATAACATTATATATCTTTTTCAATATGGTCCTGAGATCAAGGGATAACATGTTAATATATTAACCACTTATTTTTTTAAATTTATTTTTCATATTGTTCTAGCTCAGAGACCTGAATTCTGGAAACAAGTGAATTCTGCTTGGGGATGAAGACAGAGAGCTGCAAATGTTAATAGAACATTTCTGAACATTGGCCAAGGCTTGTACTTGTGACATTGGTTATAAGAGACAGCAAAAGTGTCTGCATACCTGAGACATAGCATGTCATGGTTAAGATCATGGGCTGGTCAGAGAGCCATCTCTGCGGCTTTCTTAGCTGTGTGACCTTGAGAGCAGGTTCCAAAGCTTCCTAAAGCCTCAGTTCCTCCTTGTGCACACAGGGGCGATCGGGAGGCATCTATCAAGTAGTGTGCCTGGCACAGAGGAAGTGTCACTCAGTTCCTTGCTCCCTAATCATCCCCAGCACTATGCCAGGCGCCCAGAGGCCTTATGCGCATGACTGAATTTTCAGGCTAATTGTTCACTTTACAATGAAAGCTTCCCATTTCCCTGAGCTCCTTAACCACCCCATCTGCTTAACCATCTCTGTCTCCCTGTGTGGGTTCCCTCCTCATTTTTAAGATGCTTAATTATTAGGTATGGGTAATAGAATGATCAGCACCACCTGAGCATCAGTTTTTAGCAATAAATGTGCCTCCTCTGAGTAGCTATGGCATATAAACTATTTCCACATAAAGGTAGTTTTCTGCAGTTCTGATTATACCTAAAATAATGCTAGATTTTACCCAGTGCATATTTATAATTTGGCAGTTTTTTGTTTTGAGATCATTCTTCTCAGGTTTATCTAGTTGATCCAGGAACAACTGCAGTGACACTGGGGATAAAATTATTTTGTTCTGTTTTTGTTTTTGTTTTTTTCAATTTTTAACTCCACTGCATTTTTTTAGCATCCCATTGGGAAGTTCTATTTCTTCTATTTTCTGGCTCATGTTTCCTAAATGGCCAGTTAATTGTCTAATAGATGCTATCTCTGGGAGGTTGTTGCTCTTTGGCAGGCATTATTATTGTCATGCCAGGCCTTGCATGTGAATTTGTTCACTGACTTTCCCTCCAGGTTCACAGGACAGAGGCAGCAGGTCAAAGAAATTACTGAGTTGCAACAGCTAGAAATTCAATTCAACTCAGGTTAGATTAGCACCTGGTAGAGGCAGTATGCATAGTGGTTAGAGCAGGAGACCTGAAAATGAACCACAAACAAGAAAATGAACTGCATATGAAAAAAAAAAATCTGGTTCCAGCCCTATGTTCAAACTTTCCTTATTTTTGCTCTACCATGTTGTAAGTGTGTAAGATGCTACAAACACATATTCTTTTGGAGGCTTATTTTAATTTTCACATTGGATCACAGTGTGATCCAATTGGTATTCCAGTTGGGAATACCGTAGGGGATGGTATACACACCCAGTGTAAAGAGAGGAGAGCTATTTAGATCTGATTTTTTTCTTTATACTATTTTGCATCCTAGAAATATCTCATAGTTAATTAATCTGAAAATATATTTAAAGATTGCAATTGGGAGGAAATCTAGTCAAGACTCATTAGAGTAATACAGGAGAAGAGAAAGTACAGGGATTAGAGTGGAGGAAGGAAATGGAAAGATGAGGACAGACTTGGTGTTTTTAAAAATGCTCTTTGTTGTTTAATTCATAGACTATAAACATAACCACTTTTGGTGTATAGTGCTATGAGTTTTGGGCTTTCCAGGTGGCTCAGTGATAAAGAATTCACCTGCAATGCATGGGATGTGGGTTTGATCCCTGGATCAGGAAGATTCAGGAAGGTTCCTGATAGCAACCCACTCAAGTATTTTTGCCTGGCAAATCCCTTGGACAGAAGAGCTTGGTGACTATAGTCTATGCAGTCACAAATGAGTCAGACACGAGAGCGAGTAAACAACCTGAGTTTAAGCAAACATATGGAGTCAAGTAAACACCCCCCCATCATAACGTAAAATAGTTCTATCACCCCTTTCCCCCCAGAAATCCCTCATATTTTAGTCACTCTTCATCCATCTCTAATCCCTGACAACCATTCATCTTCATACCCACTAGCTTTGCCTTTTCTACAGTATCAGATAAGTGGAACCTTAGTGTAAATAATTTTTTGAGGCTGGTTTCTTTCATTCAGCGTAACACCTGTGAGAGATATCCATGTTATTTATATATCAGTAGTTCTTTCTGTCGGAGAAAGCAATGGCACCCCACTCCAGTACTCCTGCCTGGAAAATCCCATGGGCAAAGCAGCCTGGTGGGATGCAATCCATGGGGTCGCAAAGAGTCGGACACGACTGATCGACTTCACTTTCACTTTTCACTTTCATGCATTGGAGAAGGAAATGGCAACCCACTCCAGTGTTCTTGCCTGGAGAATCCCAGGGATGGCAGAGCCTGGTGGGCTGCCGTCTATGGGGTCACACAGAGTCGGACACGAATGAAGTGACTTAGCAGCAGCAGCAGCAGTTCTTTCTGTCTTTTCCAAGTAGAATTTCATTGTGTAGATACATCAGAGTTTGTTGAATCATTCATATTCTGAAGAATATTTGTGTTATTACAAGTTTTTGTCAATAATGAATAGAATTACTACAGACAGTTATGTACAGGTTTTTATGTGAATATACATTTTCATGTCTCTAGAATAAACATCTCAGTGTAGGATTATTGGGTCATACGACAAATGTATGTCTAGCTTTATGAGAAACTGCCAAATTGTTCTCCAAAGTAGATGTGTCTTTCTATTTCCACTAGCAATCCATGAGCATTGTGGTTGCTCTGCCTCCTTTCAAGTATTTGGCACTGTCTTTAAAAAAATCATTTTAGCAGCTATGTGGTACTTCATTGTGGTGTTAATCTGCATTTCTCTAAAGCCTAATGATGTTGAGCATCTCTTTATGTACTTAAATATATGATATTCAGGTTATGAGACCTCTGTTGAATATATGATTTGCAAATATTTTCTCCTAGTCTGTAGCTTGTCTTTTTGTTTCCTCTGTGTCCTTGACGCAACAAAAGTATTAATTTTGGTGAAGTCCAATTTATTGAAGTCCAGTATTATTATTCAACTAAATCTAATTTTGATAAAGCTTATAATTTCAGACCTAAAATCGGTGCTCTTTGTTGGCATGAATTTGCTATTATATACTAGCATCAGAATGGTTTCAGGCTTGTTTATTGTTGCAAAGGTTGTGTACTGCACAACTCTAGAGGGTATGGTTTTTATGGACCACAATGCATAGCAACCCCAAGAGCTGTGAAGTGAGCAGATTCCACAGCCATACGTTTATCTCTCTGGCGTCTTGTCTGTGCACAGATTGTAGTCATTGCTGTGGTTCCATCATGTATTTGTTGTTATGTGCAATGCATATTGGAGCTGTATTTAAAAAGCCCCTTATATGAACCATCTAAAGCTAACTTGTTCACACCAACCCTTCCTGTTCTTGGGGTTTCGGCAACATCATCCTTTCAGGATGGTTTCCTCAGCTGACTCCATCAATTCACATGGAAATTGGAAACTTCTTGCACTTAACCAGTTTTCATAGTCTAGACAGCCATGATTTTGAAATTCACATCTAAACAAATGACTAAAAACCTAAACCTAAGATTGGCAGCAACATCTATGACACAACTATGGACCTGCCTTTATATATGTATATAAAGCAATAGACTATAAAAACAAACACAATTTGCAGGTAGTGTTTTGGCTGTGAGTAATACATTACTAACTCCAAGTGGCTCTGACTGAACTGCGAGGGGGCACGTTTGATCATGTGAACAACCATTCAGTGGTTGAGATTTTTATATTCTGAATACTTGACTGGTTATACTTTCTTGCTCCCAGTTAAAGGTGGGATTACAAGCTATAAACTGGTCAACAGTGAATGTCAGAGCAGAACCAGGAAAATTTCAACAGAACAGAGTTGTTCTCAGTGTGTTTTGTCATCAGTTTCATCAGCTAATACAGGCTTTAAAATGCTGCACTGTGAGCCAGGGATAGGGAAGGAGAAACAGACATCCTATTTATGAGTTCTTTTCATTCAAAATCAGGCTGAGTGTGTTTTCATCTAGCGAAAGTGCAGAATCTGATTGTATCTTGGGAACAAATGTAAGTTAAATGGGGAAATTATTGAGAAGTATATCTTGGAAGGTGTGGACTTTGAAGGCTGAACGTTTGGGAGGAGTGGGCGTGTGTATGGTCAGGTCCCTCAGGATGGCTGTCTCTTGCTCTCTGTATATCCTCTGCTCAGCCAGTCCCTGCTTCAGTTACACTGTACTCACATGACTATCCAATCCTCTTAATCATAGGGCTTAGTCAATTACTACCTACAAGCTTGCTTCCTCCCCCAGCCTCTGGTTTCCCTGGTAACTGGTGAGCCAACTGGCCATCAATTCCCCCTATCAATGGTAGCCTCCTTCTCCCCTGAATAGCAAAGACGGCTGCTGAGTCTTGCCCACTGTCTGCTGCACATGGTGGCATGTTGCTCCAGCGCTTTGCTTCAGACTTCTACGATTCCCTGTCCATTAAACCACTGGTGTCTGTCTCTGTTGCTGTCTCCAGGTTCTTCCTTCCATCTGTGTCTGGGCAGTTTCAAGGCTTGCAAGACTGCAGGGTGCCACCCAACAATGTATAATACTGCAGGTGGGTGAGAAGGTCACGGAAGAAGGCATCACTGTTTGGAGGGTCCAAAGAAATGACTAAGAATAAGGGAGAATAAGGGAAGGGAATACTGTATTTGAGGGACACTTGATCCTCCTCTAAGAAGTGATGGAATTAAAAAAAATTTTTAAAGGTAGAACCAACAGGTGTTCTTTTGTAAGTAAGCCTGTGGAGTATGGAATGGCTACTCACTCTGGTATTCCTGCCTGGGAAATCCCATGGACAGAGGAATCTGGTGGGCTACAGTCCATGGAGTCACAAAGAGTCAGACACAACTGAGTGACTAACCCTTTCACTTTCCATGAAAATATTAATATTATGGGGAAGGTGATCTTCTTTGTATGTTTTCCACGTACCTGGCTTCTTCATAGTTATCTACAAAATGATTTTAAAAAACATCCAGTTTTCCACCATTACATACAATACTAACGGTAGGGTTTTGGGTTTGTTTTATAGGTATTCTTTTTTAAGCTGATTAAGTCTGCCTCTATATCTAGTTGACTGGTAGTTTTTTATTTCTTTATAAATAGGTGTTGGATTTTGCCAAATGCTTTTTTTTTTACACCTATTGTTAAGATCATATGATTTTTCTTCTTTAGCCCTTAGATGTGATGGATTACATTAATTGATTTTCAAATTTTAAAGCAGTCTTACATACCTAAAATAAACTGCACTTTGTCATGGTGTATAATTTTTTTATATGCTGTTGGATTGATTTGCTAACTTTTATTAATAATTTTTGTTTCTATGTAAATGAAAGATACTAGTCTGTAGCTTTCTTATTATTCTGTAGCTTTCCTTTTTCATAATGTCTGCATCTTATTTTATTATTAGCTGGTTTTATTAATGCTAACTTCATAGAATGAGTTAGGAACCCCTTTAAATGTTTCATAAAATCATCTAGTGAAATCATCTAGGCCTGTTACTTTCTTTTTTGGAAGGTTATTAATTCTTGATTAAATTTATGTAATAAGAACAGGCCTATCCAGGTAGTCTATTTTCCCTTGTGTAAGTTTTAGTAGGAAATGTCTTTTAAGGATTGGTCCATTTCATTTATCTATCAAAGTTTTGCATGTAGAGTTGTTCATAACCTTCTTCTATTCTCCTGTTGATGTTCATGGACTCAGTAGCAATCCTTTCATTTGTGATATTAGCAATTTGTGCCTTCCCCCCGCCCCTCCCCACCCCAGGTAGCCTGACTAGAAGTTTATCAATTTTATTGATCTTTTCAAAGAACCAGTTTCTCCATTGATTTTTTTCTATTAGTTTCCTGGTTTTTAAAAAATTTCATTGATTTCTGCGCTAATTTTTATTTCTTTTTCTCTGCTTGATTGGCCTTCATTTGTACATTTTCCTCTAGTTTCCTAAGGTGGAAATTTAGGCTACTAATTTTAGATTTTCTTTTCTAGTATATGCCTTCGATGCCTAAATTTTACTCCAAGTAAAGGTTTCACTGCATCTCACACATTTTGATAGGTTGTATTTTCATTTAGTTAAATACTTCTAAAATTTCTCTCGAGGCTTCTTCTTTGACTCATGTGTTATTTAGAAGTATGATGTTTAATCTGCAAATATTTTGAGATTTTTCTAGCTATCTTTCTGATTTCTAGTTTAATTCTTATGTGGCCTAAGAGCATAGTATGATTGCTATTCTTTTAAATGTGTAAAGATGTGTTTTATGGCTCAGAATGTTGTCTGTCTTGGTGAATGTTCTGTGTGAACTTGAAGCATGGCTTATTCAACTGTTTTTGGCTAAATTATTCTATAAATATCAGTTGGATCCAGTTGATTGGTGCTGTTGTTTGTTTAACTGTATCCTTACTGACTTTTCTGCCTTTTGTCAGTTACCGAAAGAGGGATGTTGAAGTCTCCAACTATAATAGTGAATTTTCCCTTCTCCTTGCATTTCTGTTTTTTCCTCAGTCATTTTGATGCTCCTTTTTGGGGCATATATAAGTTATGGATTGTTATGTCTTCTTGGAGAATTTATACCTTTATCATTATATAATGCCCCTCTTTATCCTTCAGAATTTTCCTTGTCCTTAGTAATATTTTTTTGGATATGTCTCCTCAAGCAAGGGAAACAAAAGCAAAAATAAACAAATGGAATTACATCAAGCTAAAAAAGCTTTTGCACAGCAAAGGAAATTATCAGTAAAACAAAAAGGCTGCCTAATGAGTGAAAGAAGATATTTGCCAACAATATATCCAATAAAGGGTGAATATCCAAAATATGCATACAATTCAACATCAAAAAAGTGACCTGATTAAAAAAAAAATGGGCAGAAAACTTAAATAGACACTTTCTCAAGGAAGACACCTGGATGGCCAACCAGCATGTGAAAAGATGCTCAGCATGACTGATCCTTAGGGAAATGCAAAGCAAAGCCACAATGAGATTTCACCTCACACCTGTCAGAATGGTTTTTATCAAAAAAAACAACAAGTAACAAGTGCTGGTAATGTGGACAAAAGGGAGCCCTTGTGCACTGTTGGTGGGAATGTAAATTGCAGCAACCACTATGGAAAACATTACTGAGATTCCTCAAAAAACTAAAAATAGATTTACCAACTCCACCTTTGCATATTTCTCAAAGAAAATAAAAACACTAGAAAAGACACCTGCACCTTTGTGTTCCATGTTATATTTTTTACAATAACTAATAGATAGAAGCAACCTAAATACCCATTAGAAGATGAATGTGTAAAGAAGATGTGGTATATGTATATTTGTATATATATTTATTTGTGGCTTCCCTGATGACTCAGATGGTAAAGCATCTGCCTGCAATGCAGGAGACCTGAGTTCAATCCCTGGGTCGGGAAGATCCCCTGGAGAAGTAAATGGCAACCCACTCCAGTACTCTTGCCTGGAAAATTCCATGGACGGAGGAGCCTGGTAGGCTACGGTCCCTGGGATCACAAAGAGTTGAACGTGAGTGAGCAACTTCACACACACACACACACACACACACACACACACACACACACACACACACACACAAATTGTATAAAATGGAATATTACTTGGTCATAAAAAGAATGAAACCTTGCCCTTTGTTCCAACATGGATGGACCTATAGAGTATTATGCTAAGTGAAGTAAGTCGGAATAAGACAAATACTGTATGGTTTCACTTACATATGCGATCTAAAAATAAAAAACAAACAGACAAACATAAAACAAAGAGTTATAGATACAGAGGACAAAGAGATGGTTAGCAGAGGACAGAGGGTCAGGGAGGAAAGAAATAGGTGAAGGAGAATAAGGGGTACAAGCTTCCATTTGCAAAATAAATGACATGAGCATGAAATTTGCAGTGTGAGGAGTATAGTCTATAACTATGTAATATCTTTGTATGATGACATGTTGTAGCTAGACTTATCATAGTGATCAGTTTTGAAATGTATAGAAATATTGAATCACTATGTTGTATAACAGGAACTAACATAGTGTTGTCAGTCACTTATACTTCAAAAACAAACTAACCAACCAAAAAACCAGTCTTTGAGAAAAGAAGGTCGGATTTAAAGTTATTAGAGGTCAGGATGGGGAAAGGGGTTATTGGATGAAGACAGTCAAAAGGCACAAATTTTCAGTTATAAATAAATACTAGGGGTGTAATGTACAGCATGATAAATATAAATAGCACTACTTTATGTTATACTGAAAGTCTGAGTAAATCCTAAGAGTTCTCATTGCAAGGAAAATATTTTTTCTGATTCTTTACTTTTCTATCTCTATACAATGATAGATATTCACTAAACTTTTGGTAATCATTTCATGATTTTTAAGTCAGTCGTTATGTTGTACACCTTGAACTTGTACAATGCTGCATGTCATAGTATCTCAGTAAAACTGGAAGAATTTTCCTTGTTCTGAAACCTGCTTTGTCTGAAATTAACGTGATCACTCCAGCTTTCTTCAGATTAGTGTTTGCATGGGATTTCTTCCTTCATCCCTTTACTTGTAATCCAGCTGTGTCTTTTATTTAAAGTGAGTTTCTTGTAGACAACATGCAGTTGGGTCTTTTTTCTTTTAATGCCCTCTAACAGTCTCTTACTTTCAATTGTTATATATAGGTCATCCACATTTGGTGTGATTATTGATAAGGTTGGAATAATATTTACCGTGTTTATAACTATTTTCTATTCATTGCCCTTTTACTTTGCTTCTTTTTAAATTTTCCCTTTTTTTCTTCCTTCTCTGATTTTGATTAAGTAGTTTATATGATTCCATTTTATTTCCTCTCAGCATATTAACTATACTTCTTTGTAAAAAATGTTTAATGGTTTACCCAGTGTTTGCATTATACATTTATAACTAATCTAAGTCCACTTTCAAATATCACTGTAACACTTCACAGGTAGTGCAGGTACTTTATAATAGAGTGTTCCCAATTCCTCCCTCCTCTCCTAAGGGATGTTATAACACTGTTTGTCATCTATTCCACTTTTCCACATGTTATAATCATCCAATATGTTTCTGTATCACTACTTTGAACAAATGATTATCTATTATATCTATTAAAGCTAAAAAGTGCTCTGTAATGCTCTTCCTTTCTTTATGTAGATCTGAATTTCTGTCTCTCCAATTTTGGTGACCATTTGCCATGTGATCTCAGTTTTCTACTATATCTTAAGAAGTCATTGATTTTTTAGTTTGTTCAGTTTTTATCTTATTGTGAGGATAGGAGTGATGACTTCTAAGTTTCTTACATGTTGGATCTGAAACTAAAGGCCATATTATATTTTTTTATGACTCATTTAAAAAATTTACAAACAGTAAAATTCACTCTTTTGATATAAGGT
Source organism: Muntiacus reevesi (assembly GCF_963930625.1). Classification (NCBI taxonomy): domain Eukaryota; kingdom Metazoa; phylum Chordata; class Mammalia; order Artiodactyla; family Cervidae; genus Muntiacus; species Muntiacus reevesi. The sequence continues at coordinate 45,364,757 of NC_089254.1, read as the reverse complement.
TCTATGTTTTGACAAATTCACAGCATTCATGGAGCCATCACTTTGATCAAGATACTGAGCTGTTCCCATATCTCCCAAATTCCCTTACGGTTGCCCCATTGTGGTCAGTTCTCTCCTACTCCAAAACCCTGACCACTAGTAATGTCTTAGAATTGGTTTTTTTCCCCCTAATTTAAATTTATTATTTATTTATTAGCCATACTGGTCAGCATGCAAGATAGACCCCCGACCAGGAATTGAACCCATGCCACCTTCAGCGGACGCATGGAGTTTTAACCACTGGACCATCAGGAAAGTCCCTTAGAACTATTTTTCTGAAGTCACCTGTGGGATTTGGAAACCTCTGAGGTGGTCATAGGATATATAGGCATAAAAAGAAACTGCCTTTGTGTAGATTTCAGGAAAAAAACAAACAATTAGCAGACAAAGAAAAAGAAGAAGAATTTGGTAAAGTTAAAAAAAAAAAGATGAAATGGTTTTTAAAAGTTCAGTATTAAAAATTCATAACCTTTCACTTGAAATATTTGAACAGTGATATACAGGAAGTGACTACAATGGCTGTACCCTCACAGCAGCTTATGATATTGAGTTGGGTGAATCATTAGAGATGCCTAATGACGAAGGAGGATTCAACAAGCTCTAGCTCACCAGCCACATCTGGCACACCACCTGTTTCTGTTTAGTCCACAAGCTGAGAATGATTTTAATATTTATAAGTGATTCAAAAAAACGAAAAGAATATTTCATGACACATGAAACTTAAATTTCACTCTCTATAAATCTGCAAATATAATAATAACATTTTATTGGAACCCTGCCTTACTTATTTGTTTTCATCTCGTCTATGTGCTTTAAAAAAAAATTATTAAGGAGTATAGTTGATTTACAATGTTGTGTTAGTTTCAGGTGTACAACAAAGTGATCAGATGTACATATGCGTATATCCATTCTTTTTTTTTTTTTATAAATTCTTCTCCCATATAGGCGATTACAGAAAATTGAGTAAAGTTCCCTGTGCTATTCAGTAGGTTTTCATTATCTATTTTATGTATGATAGTGTGTATATGTCAATCCCAATTTCCCAATTTATTCATCTTCTATATCATGACTCTCAATTCTGTTTTGTAAATAAGTTCATTTGTATCTTTTTTTTTTTTTTTTTTTAGATTCCACATACAAGTGAAACCATATTTGTCTTTCTCTGTCTGACTTAATCACTCAGTATGGCAATCTCTAGGTCCATCCATGTTGCTGCAAATGGCATTATTTAATTCATTTTATGACTGAGTAATATTCCATTGTATTTATGTCCCACATCTTCTTTATCCATTCCTCTGTTGATGGACATTTAGGTTGCTTCCATGTCTTGGCTGTTGTAAATAGTGCTGCAATGAATGTTGGGATGCACGTGTCTTTTCCAATTATAGTTTTCTGCAGATAATATGCTTAAGAGCAGGATTGCCAGATTAAGTGGTACCTCTGTCTTTAAGATTCTAAGGAACCTCCATACTGTTCTCCACAATACCAATTTACATTCCCATCAATAGCATAGAAGGGTTCCCTTTGCTCCACACCCTCCCCAGCATTTATTGTTTGTACACTTTTTAATGATGGTCAGTGTAACCATTGAAATGGTTATACTTCATTGTATTACTTCATTGTAGTACGATTTGCATTTCTTGAATAATCGGTGATGTTGAGCTTCTTTTCAAGTACTTTTTAGCCATCTATATGTCTTCTTTGAAGAAATGTCTACTTAGGTTTTCCACCCCTTTTTTTGATTGGGTTGTTTGCTTTCTTTTTAATATTAAGCTGCATGAACTGTCTGCTAATTTTGGAGATTAATGCCTTGTTGGTTGCTTCATTTGCAAATATTTTCTCCCATTCTGAGGGTTGTCTTTTTGTTTTGTTTGCTTATGGTTTCTTTTGCTATGCAAAAGCTTTTAAGTTTAATTAGAGTCCAGTTGTTGATTTTTGTTCTTATTTTCATTACTCTACCAGGTGGGCAAAAAAAGATTTTGCTGTGATTTATGTCAAAAAGCATTCTGCCCATGTTTTCCTCTAAAAGTTTTTTTAGTGTTTGTGTTATGTTTAGATCTTTAATTCATTTTGTGTTTATTTTTGTGTATGGTGTTTAGGAGTGTTCTAATTTCATTCTTTCATATGTAACTGTCCAGTTTTCCCTGCGCCACTTGTTGAGGAAACTGTCTTTTCTCTATTGTATATTCTTGCCTCCTTTTTCGTAGATTAGGTGACCATAGGTGCGGGGTTTATCTCTGGACTTTCTTATTTGTATGGTTTTAAGCTATAGAGGCAGAATTGAGTAGCTGCGATGGAGACTAAATATGGCACTCTCATCACTTTGAACTGATACTTTGCATACTGCAATTGAAGTTAGAATTCAGCAGCATTTAAAATGTCGTATGATTTCATTCATCCCTCTTTCTCCCTCCCTCTCTCCATCCCTCCCTCCCCTTCCTTCCCTCCTACCTTCCCTTTCTTTCTCTCCCCTCCTTTCTCCCTCATTCCCTTCCCTTCTTTCCCCACTCCCCAGTTATTTATTTCAATTTAAAGTAGAGATCTCTCAAGTCAAACAAGAAATAAAAAGTGAACTTTGAATATCATGTTTTTAAGGCACTGGAGGTCTCGCTCAGTTGTGTCCGACTCTTTGCGACCCCGTGGAAGGTAGCCTACCAGGCTCTGCCTCCCATGGGATTTTCCAGGCAAGAATACTGGAGTGGGCTACCATTTCCTTCTCCAGAGGATCTTCCCAACCCAGGGATCGAACCTGGGTCTCCTGTATTGCAGACAGACGCTTTACCATCTGAGCCACCAGGGAAGCCCTATTTAAGGCACAGTGGAGTGCAATTATTTTGTTACAGAATTAGCTGGCAAAGCATTTCACCTTCTATGCAATGACACTATCATTGTATTAAAAGAATACAATATATGTCAACAAACCAAACTAAACAACCATCACAATATTCCCAGCTCACAGAGAAGCAATGGTTAGAAAAATTTAAAACAGTTTCTCATCACAGCAGAATTTCTTCATAAAAATAAAAGTGAGCCTTCAACCAGAGAAAGTGTCTTGAGTGGCTCATTTGTTAGCTTACCAAGGAATGCGATTTACCAAGGGTGAATTAACTGAATTAACTAAATTGTGATTGATTGAAGCAGCCATTAAAATGGGACCAAGGAAACAACTTGTTTGAGATGTTTAGCCTTTCAATGAGTAAAGTTGCTTCAAGTAGAGGACATTGGGGGCAAAATCACTAGTCGATTAAAACCCAAGACAAATAATTTGGAGTGGTTTCCTTGATTCTTGTTGAACCCACAGATATTACTGATACTGCTAGGTTGTTATTTATTTAAGGAGTCAGTGCACAGTTTGAAGTAACTAAACAATTACCTCCTATAAATAGATTGCTTGGAACACCTACAGATGAGAACATATTCAAAGAATTTGAGAACACAAATTCTGTACAACCTGAGCTGGAATTTGCTAAAATATGTTGCAGTTGATAGCATAAAAATATGTATAGAGCAGTAAAGGCTTAGTTGGACAAATTTACAAGCTTGAGAAAATGTGTAGTGTTAAAAGCTTGAGTTATTCTTCAGCAGGTATTTTTCTGAAATATTTGAGTCTTAGCCCATTCAGCCAGTAGTTCCACTGAAAAACTCATTTGGTCTCATTGATGTGACCATGGTGGGTTCTGTGAATTTTTGTTGAAAGAGAAACTGAATATCCTGACTTGTGCCAACACAGCAGTTCAAAGGCAGTGCTAAAATTCTATCGCTGTTTTTGAGCTCAGGATTGAGATTGAAAACTTTTAAGTGAGAAGAACTGCATTTAACCACTGCTATTAACACTGAATGGCTTTGAAAATTAGTTTTTGTTGCAGACTTGATGTTTCTTAATGAATTCAACCTAAAATCTCAAGGCCAAACAGCACCCATATGAGAAACTAACACTGCAGTAAAGTCATTTCAACAACTAACATTATTTAAATGTCAAGCTGCCTTATACACCTCTAGGGGTGTTAAAAGATACAAAGAAAAGTGCTATCTCCCTTCCATGAATATTTGCAGTGGATAAATTCTCTGAGTTCAAACTTCAGTTCTAGCAGCAGTTTTTGGACCTCAATGCAAGTGCAAAGAAAATTTCCATATTTCAAAATCCATTTAACTGAGGCTTGGAGGGGCTTCCACGAAACTTTCAATTGGAAGTGATTAATCTGCAATTGCTAAAAGATAAGTATTGATAGAAAAATTTAATAGAACTCTATAAATGTCTTGCAAGCAATCAATACACTCAATTAAAATGCTCATAAATGGATAGCAGTTTTTGTAGTACTTTTCTGTGTGAAAAGACATTTTCAAAGATGCAGTTTTCATCCTTGAATTAAAATACTTATTGAGATAAAATTATCATTACAGATCAGCATTAGCATTCTATGTTGGTGGTAGGCTAATTACATTTGAACCCCAAGTAAGTGAAATGCTATTATTCCCCAAAGAGTTTTGTTCTTCTTGTTATTAGACCTGTAATATAAAATAGTGGTACTAACTTATATTTTGAATTTTGTCAATTAAAAAATGTGTGAAAACTGGTTTTATTTCTTATTTTATGAGGGACTATATAATACCCTTGGGCTTCCCTGGTGGTTAAGTGGTAAAGAATCTGCCTGCCAGTGCAGGAGATGCGGGTTCGATCCCTGTGTTGGAAAGATCCCCTGGAGAAGGAAGTGGCAACCTACCTGAGTATTCTTGCCTGGACAGTTCCAAGGACAGAAGAGCCTGGTGGGCTACAGTCCATGGGCCACAAAGAGTCAGACATGACTTAATGACTAAACAACAGCAAATATAATATCCTTAATTTTCCCCTGGTCCACAAAGCCTAAAAAATTTACTATCTATCCCTTTATAGAAATTGTGTGCTGACCCCTGACCGAGATGGCTCTTACTTCCCATGTGATGGAAGACAGTCTGAGGTCCTCAAATGGGGAAGCCCCAGGCACAGAGCCAATAATCCATAAAGACCCTTGTATGTTACAAATGGAACAAAGAAAGCTTTTAGTTGATCTGACATGTCAGTCAAACTGCCCCTTAGAATAACCTGACACATGAACAAAACAGATGCCTCTTTTCCAATAAATCTGTATTAGTTTCCTAGTCCTGCTATGATAAAGTATGACAAACTGGGCGCTTAAAAAAACAGACATTTATTCTCCCATAGTTCTGGAGGTCATGAGTCAGAAATATTTGCAGGGCCATGTTTCCTCTGAAGCTTCCAGAAAAGAATCCTGTTTTGTTTCCTTCTAGCTTCTGGTGGTTGCCAGCAGCCCTCAGCATTCCTTGGCTTGTAGATTTATCTAAGTCTGTTGTCATGTGGTCTGCTTCCTATGGCTCTCTATGTTCAAATCTCCTCTTTTTGTAAGGATACCAGTCATATTGGACTTAGGACTCACCCTAATCCAGTATGTTCAGTTCAGTTCAGTCACTCAGTCGTGTCTGACTCTCTGTGACCCCGTGGACTGCGGCATGCAGTCCTCCTTGTCCATCACTAACTCCTGGAGTTTCCTCAAACTCATGTCCATTGAGTCAGTGGTGCCATCCAACCATCTCATCCTCTGCCGTCCCCTTCTCCTCCTGCCTTCTATCTTTCCCAGCATCGGGGTTTTTTCCAGTGAGTCAGTTCTTCACATCAGGTAGCCATAATATTGGAGCTTCAACTGCAGCATCAGTCCTTCCAATGAACACCCAGGACTGACTCCTTTAGGATGGACTGGTTGGATCTCCTTGCAGTCCAAGGGACTCTCAAGAGTTTTCTCCAACACCACAGTTCAAAAACATCAATTCTTCAACACTCAGCTTTCTTTATGGTCCAATTTTCACATCCATACATGACTACTGGAAAAACCATAGCTTTGACTATACAGACCTTGGTCGGTAAAGTAATGTCTCTACTTTTTATTAATATTCTGTATAGGTTTGTCATAGTTTTTCTTCCTGTATGACCTCATATTAATTTAACTAATTGCATCTGTGAAGACCCTATTTCCAAAAATGATCACCTTGTGAGGTTCCTAGGACATGAATTTGGTGTTGGCAGTGAATTCAACTCAGTACATTTAAGCAGTGAAAGGAGGAAGTGATCAAAATAAGCCAAGGAATGCCTGCAGCCTCTGGAAGCTGAAAGAGAAAAGGGAATTAATTCTTCCTGGAGTTTCCAGAAGGAATGCAACCCTCCTGAGACCTTGAACTTATCTTCGTAAGAGTAATTTCAGACTTCTAACCCCTAGGACTGTGAGAGAACAAATGTGTATTGTATATTGTTTCAATCCATGAAGTTTGTGGTCATATGTTATAGCAGCAATAGAAAGTGAACTCATTATACTGGTTCCTATAGATGGATGGAATGACTACTGGCTGTGGAGGAAGAAAAAGTAACTGTGGAGAAGTGGAGGAAGGATTGAAGAAAAATCATGCAGGAATGAGTAAGTGTGTATCTGGGGCAAATGATAAGTCAGAGTAAGCTTTTGTGCTTTTGCCCTGTTACACAGGCATGGGTTCTAATTTAGGAGATGATTACAAATATTTTTCACTGAAGTATAGTTGTTTTGCAATGTTGTGTTAATTTCCACTGTGTGTGTATATGTGGTATATAAATATATACACACACATATATATTCTTTTTTAAAAATATTCTTTTCCATTATGTCTCATCATAAGATATTGAATATAGTTCTATGTACAGTAGACCTTGTTGTTTATCCACCTTGTGTATAAAAGCTTTCATCTGCTAATCCCATCCCCCATTCAAGCCATCCCCCAACCTCTCCTTCTTGACAACTGTAAGTCTGTTCTCTCTGTCCATGAATCTGTTGCTCTGTCATAGATAGGTTCATTTGTGTCATATTTTAGATTTCTTTAGGAGACGATTTTAAAAGATTCTGTTTGGTCCTGAAATTTTAAATAAAACTGATTTAAGTTTGTAGAAAAGAAATGGCCTTATTTTAAATTAATGACAGAACTTAGGATGGACACACAGCTTTTCACACTCAAAACACTCCCAAGTGATCTTCATAATCATGTTCCTTCCAGATGGCCTCCCCCAGATGCCCTTGTTCACATTACAAAACACAAGCATGTTGAAAGAGCCTCTCAGTGTTTTGAATTAAAGGGTATTAAAGGCTCCACTTTGGCCTGGAGAGCTCAGAAATGTACGTAGCCAAGCAGACATTTCATAGGTGAGATGATCCCTGAAAAAGACACTACCCATGAGCATAGAAAAGTGTTAAGGCAGGAAAAAGAAGTTGGGTGTCACTATTCATTATCAAGTTTGGATCAGATTCTTGATTAAAATAAACTCTCTGCTAGCCAGCTCATTCCCTCATGACCCCAGACTTCTTAGGAAAGTGTAATGCTGGAACTGTTTTTTCAAAGACATAGCAGATTGAGAGAGCTTCATGCCAAACAGGGGATAAAAGATCAGATGCTCAGAAAAGAACTTTAAACCATTTAAAAATTATAAAAACAATTTTTAATTTGAAAAATAAATTATGGATAGTTACAAGTTTCTTTTAACATTTGATTTTATTTATTTTAAGAAGAATACTGTTTTAGAAGGCAAGAGATTCTAGAATTGTGTCTACAGAGATTCTTGAAAAAATAAAAATAAGATGTTTGTCGTCCTGGGATGGATTCAGAGGTCACTGCCTACTCAGGTAAATAGGTGAGATCAGAGCTTTTAAAACATGGCTGCTATTGGTCTTGAAGTCCTTTTCTCCAGTTAGAAACCTTTAAAATAAATATGATTATGACCAAGCCCCAACCCCTGATGTTATGCTATAACTGAGAAGCAGGACTCAATGGACTAGATGGGTCTGGAGTTCCTTGAAAATGTGAAAATTCCTTAACTGACAGAAATTTTATAGTATGGTCACTTAATTTTAATAAAATAATCATATTTATGATCACTTTAATTTTAATAAGATTGAAATCACATTTTATGATTGTTGTCAAAGTCTTATCAGTATAAATAAAGTCTTATTACTTTAGTGAGCAGAATTCTTTAACAATTTCATTTATCCAGCATTTATCATATACTAAGTATGCAGTCTTACCCTTAAGAAACTCCAGGTCAGTAGGGAAGTGAGGCATGGAAAAAAGGCAGGAGTTCCCACACCTTGTGAACTGTACCAGCATAGAATTATGTTTAAATTAAAGGGGTTGTAGAGAGGGAGGAGAGATTAGATTTATTCAGAGTCCGGTGGAGTATGTTGCTATAAGAGAGGCTTTGGCCTTTGCTGAGTTTGGAAAGCTAACCAGAGTTTGTGAGGTTGACAAGCAAAGAGAGCATTTCCAGACTCAGGCAAAGCAGGTGAAAAATCACAGACATGAGACAGCATGTTTAAAAAATGATCATTCATTTTTCTGGAGGTTGACATTTGAGAGACACAGTAGGAATCAGATGTTGGCAGAAGGTAGGAGGTGAGGCTGGAGAGTCAAGCTGGACCCAAGGGTGAGGCTCCCTTTCAAGCCAAGCGAGGCACATCCCAGAGCCAATGGCCAACAGTTGGAGGGTTCTAAGACATGGGACATGAGCAAACTTGCTTTTCTGAAGGATCCCTCTGGCAGTCCTGGAGAGGATGAGTCTAGGAGGAGTGAGACAGGAGGCAGGGAGATGAGTAATGAGGGTGTTGCCAAACGTAGACAGAAGACTTGAAGTAAGGTGACTAAAGAGGAAGAGATAGACCTAGACTGCATCAGAGAAGCAGGGTGAGCCAGACCTGGCCACTTGGTGATGGAAATAAAGGAGACAGGGACTTGGGTTAACTTTCAGATTTTTTTATTTGACTAGTCAGCTAACTTATGATACTCACTACACATTAAACACAGCTGGTTTTACAGAATCCATCTTACAGGAACAGGCATCTTCCACTTAGCTCAGCAGCATGGAAAGTGAATTGCGTTTCTGCAGGTCACCCCAGCCTCCAATGTGTGGATGTAGGTATAGGGATGTGGAGTATGTCTGTGCACGTGTTCAGGGTAGAATAATGGAATGAACTAATGCCTTTTTTTTTTTTCCCAGCTGATGAACATTTGAGTTTTTATTTTCTGGCTATTATGAATAATGCACCAACAAATACTTATGTATAAGATTTTGTATGGACATATGTTTTATTTCAGATATAAACCTAAAAGTGGAATTGTTTGATCATATAACTCCATGCATAATCTTTTGAGGAACTAGTAGACTGTTTTTCAAAGGAGCTGCATTACCTACCAGCAGCAGTGTACAGGAGTTCCAATTTCTTCACATACTCACTTGTGGGATCTTAGTTCTCTGACCAGGGACTGAACCCATGCCCTGGGAAGTGATGGCACAGAGTTGTAATCATTGTACCATGAGGGAATCCCCAGGATCCATCTTTCTCATACAGCCATTCTAGTGGGTATGAAGTGTTATCTCAATCTGGGTTTGATTTGCCTTTTTTGGTAGCTGATAATGTTGGACATCATGCATTTCTTCTCCATTTGTTTATCTTTGGGAAAATGTCTATTCACATCCTTTGCCCGGTTTGAATTGGGTTATTTTTCTCTTTTGTTGAATTATTAGAGTTCTCATACCAGATAAATGATTTGCTAATTCTCTTATCAGATAAATGATTTACTAATATTTTCTTCCATTCTGTGGGTTGTCTTTTCACTTTCTTTTTTTTTCATTTATTTTTATTAGTTGGAGGCTAATTACTTTACAATATTGTAATGGTTTTTGCCATACATTGACATGAATCAGCCATGGATTTACATGTGTTCCCCATCCTGAACCCCCCTCCCACCTCCTTCCCCATCTCATCCCTCGGGGTCATCCCAGTGCACCAGCCCCAAGCACTTGTCTCATGCATCCAACCTGGGCTGGTGATCTGTTTCACACTTGATAATATACATGTTTCAATGCTATTCTCTCAAATCATCCCATCCTCGCCTTCTCCCATAGAGTCCAAAAGTCTTTCTATACTTCTATGTCTTTTTTCTGTCTTGCATATAGGGTTATCATTACCATCTTTCTAAATTACATATATATGCGCTAGTATACTGTATTGGTGTTTATCTTTCTGGCTTACTTCACTCTGTATAATGGGCTCCAGTTTCATCCATCTCTTTAGAACTGATTCAAATGTATTCTTTTTAATGACTGAGTAATATTCCATTGTGTATATGTACCACAGCTTCCTTATCCATTCATCTGCTGATGGGCATCTAGGTTGCTTCCATGTCCTGGCTATTATAAACAGTGCTGCGATGAACACTGAGGTACACGTGTCTCTTTCAGTTCTGGTTTCCTCGGTGTGTATGTCCAGGAGTGGGATTGCTGGGTCATATGACAGTTTTATTTCCAGTTTTTTAAGGAAACTCCACACTCTTCTCCATAGTGGAACTAATGCCTTTTAATTGTGATAAAACAACATAAAATTTACCATTTTAACCATTTAAAAAAGTATAATTCAGTGGTATATACTAGTTCAGTGGAATATAATACTGTTATATAATGTATATAATACTGTAGAGAGAGAGACAGAGAGAGAGAGAGAGAGAGTGTGTGTGTGTGTGTGTGTGTATCTGTTCAGTTCAGTTCAGTTGCTCGGTCATGTCTGACTCTTTGCAACCCCATGGACTGCAGCATGCCAGGCCTCCCTGTCCATTGCCAACTCCCAGAGTTTACTCAAACTCAATGTCTATTGAGTTGGTGATGCCATCCAACCATCTCATCCTCTGTCGTCCCCTTCTGCTCCTGCCTTCAATCTTTCCCAGCATCAGGGTCTTTTCCAATGAGTCAGTTCTTCCCATTAGGTGGCCAAAGTATTGGAGTTTCAGCTTCAACATCAGTCCTTCCAATGAATATTCAGGACTGATTTCCCTTTGGATTGACTGGTTGGATCTCCTTGTAGTCCAAAGGACTCTGAGGAGTCTTCTCTAAAACCACAGTTTAAAAGCGTCAATTCTTCGGTGCTCAGCTTTCTTTATAGTCCAACTCTCACATCCACACATGACTATGGGAAAACCGTAGCTTTGACTATATGGACCTTTTTTGGGCAAAGTAATGTCTTTGTTTTTTAACATGCTGTCGAGGTTGGTCATAACTTTTCTTACATGGAGCAAGTGTCTTTTAATTTCATGGCTGAAGTCACCATCTGGAGTGATTTTGGAGCCGACAAAAATAGTCTGTCACTGTTTCCATTGCTTCCCCATCTATTTGACATAAAGAGATGGAACCAGATGCCATGATCTCAGTTCTCTGAATGCTGAGCTTTAAGCCAACTTTTTCACTATCCTCTTTCACTTTCATCAAGAGGCTCTTTAGTTCTTTTTCACTTTCTGCAATAAGAGTGGTGTCATCTGCATATCTGAGGTTATTGATATTTTTCCCAGAAATCTTGATTCCAGGTTGTACTTCATCCAGCCCAGTGTTTCTCATTATGTACTCTGCATATGTTAAATAATAAGCAGGGTGACAATATACAGCCTTGACATACTCCTTTCCTGATTTGGAACCAGTCTGTTGTTTCATGTCCACTTCTAACTGTTGTTTCCTGACCTGATTTCTCAGGAGGCAGGTCAGGTGGCCTGGTATTCTCACCTTGTTCTCACCTGTCTGTCTTGGGTGGCCCTACACAGAATGGCTAATAGTTTTACTGAGTTAGACAAGACTGTGGTCCATGTGATCAGTTTGGTTAGTTATCTGGGATTGTGGTTTTCAGTCTGTCTGCCCTCTGATGGAGAAGAATAGGAGGCTTATGGAAGCTTCCTGATGGGAGAGACTGACTGAAGGGGAAACTGAGTCTTCTTCTGATGGGCAGGATTGTGCTCAGTAAGTCTTTAACCCAATTTTCTGTTGATGTGTGGGGCTGTGTTCCCTCCCTGGTGTCTACCATCCCCAAGAAAAAGAAATGCAAAACGGCAAAATGGTTGTCTGAGGAGGCCTTACAAATAGCTGTGAAAGGAGAGAAGCGAAAGGCAAAGGAGAAAAGAAAAGATACACCTATTTAAATGCAAAGTTCGAAAGAATAGCAAGGAGAATTAAGAAAGCCTTCCTCAGTGATCATGCAAGAAATAGGGGAAAACAATAAAACAGGAAAGGCTAGAGATCTCTTCAAGAAAATTAGAGATACCATTCTCTATATACTAAGGGAATATTTCATGCAAAGATGGGCACAATAAAGGACAGAAATTGTATGGATCTAACAGAAGCAGAAGATACTAAGAAGAGGTGGCAAGAATACACAGAAGAACTATACAAAAAAGATCTTCACAACCCAGATAAGCATGATGGTGTGATCATTCACCTAGAGCCACACATCCTGGAATGCATCCTGAAGTCAAGTGGCCTTAGGAAGCATTACTACACAAAGCTAGTGGAGGTGATGGAATTCCAGTTGAGCTATTTCAAATCCTAAAAGATGATGCTGTGAACATGCTGCACTCAATATGCCAGCACATTTGGAAAAGTCAACAGTGGCCACAGGACTGGAAAATGTCAGTTTTCATTCCAATCCCTAAGAAAGGCAATCCCAAAGAATGCTCAAACTACCGCACAATTGCACTCATCTCACACGCTAATAAAGTAATGCTCAAAATTCTCCAAAGCAGGCTTCAGCAATATGTGAACCATGAATTTCTGGATGTTCAAGCTGGATTTAGAAAAGGCTGAGGAACCAGAGATCAAATTGCCAACATCCGATGGACCATCGAAAAAGTGAGAGAGTTCCAGAAAAACATCTATTTCTGCTTAAGCCTTTGACTCTGTGGATTACAACAAACTGTGGGAAATTTTTAAAGAGATGGGAATACCAGACCACCTGACCTGCCTTCTGAGAAATCTGTATGCAGGTCAGGAAGCAACAGTTAGAACTGGACATGAAACAACAGACTGGTTCCAAATCGGGAAAGGAGTATGTCAAGGCTGTATATTGTCACCCTGCTTATTTAACTTATATGCAGAGTACATCATGAGAAACGCTGGGCTGGAGGAAGCACAAGCTGAAATCAAGATTGCCGGGAGAAATTTCGATAACCTCAAATATGCAGATGACACCACCCTTATGGCAGAAAGTGAAGAAGAACTAAAGAGCCTCTTGAAAGTGAAAGAGGAGAGTGAAAAAGTTGGCTTAAAGCTCAACATTCAGAAAACTGAGATCATGGCATTTGGTCCCATCACTTCATGGCAAATAGATGGGGAAACAGTGGAAACAGTGGCTGACTTTAATTTTCCTGGGCTCTAATATCAGTGCAGATGGTGATAGCAGTCACGAAATTAAAAGATGCTTACTCCTTGGAAGGAAAGTTATGACCAACCTAGACAGCATATAAAAAAGCAGAGATGTCACTTTGCAAACAAAGGTCCATCTAGTCAAAGCTATGGTTTTTCCAGTGGTCATGTATGGATGTGAGAGTTGAACTATAAAGAAAGCTGAGCACCGAAGAATTGATGCTTTTGAACTGTGGTGTTGGAGACTACTCTCGAGAGTCCCTTGGACTGCAAGGAGATCCAAGCAGTCCATCCTAAAGTAGATAAGTCCTGGGTGTTCATTGGAAGGACTGATGTTGAAGCTGAAACTTCAATACTTTGGCCACCTGATGCAAAAAACTGACTCACTGGAAAAGGCCGTGAAGCTGGGAACGATTGAAGGCAGGAGGAGAAGGGGATGACAGAGGATGAGATGGTTGGATGGCATCACCGACTCAATGGACATGGGTTTGTGTGGGCTCCAGGAGTTGGTGATGGGCAGGGAGGCCTGGCGTGCTGCAGTTTCATGGGGTCACAAAGAGTCGGACACGACTGAGCGACTGAACTGAACTCAACTGATGTGTGGATGTGAGAATTGGACTATGAAGAAAGCTGAGTGGCGAAGAATTGATGCTTTTGAACTGTGGAATTGGAGTAGACTTTTGAGAGTCCCTTGAACAGCAAGGAGATCCACCCAGTCCATCCTAAAGAAGATCAGTCCTGAGTGTTCATAGAAGGACTGACATTGAAGCTGAAACTCCAATACTTTGGCCTCCTCATATGAAGAACTGACTCACTTGAAATACCCTGATGCTGGGAAAATTTCAAGGCGGGAGGAGAAGAGGGTGACAGAGGATGACATGATTGGATACATCACTGACTCAATGACATGAGTTTGGGTATACTCCAGGAGTTGGTGATGGAAAGGGAGGCCTGGCGTGCAGCAGTCCATGAGGTCGCAAAGAGTCAGACATGACTGAGCGACTGAACTGAACTGAGTTGAAACTATGACAGAGGTAATGAAAATAATGGCGACCTCCTTCAAAAGGTCCTATGCATGGAATGCTACACTCAGGGCCCCCAACCCTGCAGCAGGCCACCGCCGACCCACGCCTCCACCAGAGATGCCTGGATACTCACAGGCAAGTCTGTGTCAGTTTCTTGTGGGGTCGCTGCTCCTTTCTCCCGGGTCCTGGTGTGCACAAGGTTCTGTTTGCACTTTCTAAGAGTTTCTTTCCCCTGTCCTGTGTAAGTTCTGGCAGCTCTATGATGGGGTTAATGGCGACCTCCTTTGAGAGGGCTCATGCCACACCCAGGTCTGCTGCACCCAGAGCCCCCGCCCCTGCGGCAATCCACTGCTGACCCGTCCCTCCACAGGAGACACCCAGACACAGTTCTGTCTCAGTCTCTGAGGGTCTCTGGGTCTTGGTGCACACAAGGTTTGTTTGAGCCCTCTGAGCTGGGGGTCTCCTGCATTGCTGGTGGATTCTTTACCAACTGAGCTATGAGGGAAGCCCATATATATATTTATATATATATACACACACAAAATATATACACTGCATATGCAGTGGTATATACACTGCTAGTATGTGAAGTATATTTCTATTGTATAAATATTACCACCATCTATCTCCAGAACTCTTTTCATCTTATAAAACTGAAACTCTCTCCCCATTAAATAAATATTTCTTATTTCCCCCACTCCACCCTTACTTTAGACCCTGGAAAACTTCATTTTACTTTCTGTCTCTATGAATTTGATGCTGTAGCAATCTCATATAAGTGGAAACATAGCATTTGTCTTTTTGTGATAATCTTATTTCATTTGGGTTTCCCTTGTGGCTCAGCTGGTAAAGAATCTGCCTGCAATGCAGGAGACCTGGGTTCGATTCCTTGGTTGGGAAGAGCTCCTGGAGAAGGAAAAGGCTACCCACTCCAGTGTTCTGGCCTGAAGAATTCCATGGACTGTATAGTCTATGGGGTCACAAAGAGTCTGACATGACTGAGCACCTTTCACTTTATTTCATTTAGTATAGTGTCCTCAAGGGTCATCCATGTTACAGTATATATTAAAATGTCCTTCCTTTTATGGCTGAATAATATTCCATTGTATTGTGCTTGTTCAGTGGCTAAGTTGTATCCAACTCTTTGTAACCCCGTGGATTGCAGCATGCCAGGCTTCCCTGTCCTTCCTATCTCCCTGAGTTTGCTCAAACTCATGTCCATTGTGTTGATGATGCCATCCAACCATCTCATCCTCTGTCATTCCCTTCTCCTCCTGCCCTCAGTCTTTCCCAGCATCAGGATATTTTCCAGAGAGTCAATTCTTCATATCAGGTGTCCAAAATATTGGAGCTTCAGCTTCAGCATCAGTCCTTCCAATGAATATTTAGCACTGATTTCCCTTAGAATTGACTGATTGGATCTCCCTGCCATCCGAGGGACTCTCAAGGGTCTTCTCCAACACCACAATTCAAAAGCATCAATTCTTTGGTGCTCAGCTTTCTTTATAGTCCAGCTCTCACAGCTATACATGACTACTGGTAAAACCATAGCTTTGGCCATATGGGCCTATGTCAGCAAAGTGATGTCTCTGCTTTTTAATATAGTGTCTAGGTTTGTCATAGTTTTTCTTCCAAGGAGCAAGTGTCTTTTAATTTCATGGCTACAGTCACCATCTTCAGTGATTTTGCAGCCCAAGAAAAGAAAATCTGTCAGTATTTCCACTTTCCCCCATCTATTTGCCATATATTTAAATCTTCCTTTGTATTTTATATCACATTTTGTTTACCCTTTATCTGTTGATAGACCCTTGATAAGCAATACTGGCCGTTATAAATAATGCTGCTAAGAAATGGGTGTACCAATATCTCTTCAACACCTTGCTTTCAGTTTTTTTGAATATATATCTAGAAGTATTATTCCTGGATCATATGGTAATTTAATTCTACTTTTAATTTTCTGTAGAACCTCCATACTTTTTTCCACAGTGGCTGTACCATTTTATTGAATCTCGCCCACGATATGCAGAGGTTTCAGTTCCTCCGCATCATTACCAGTACTCATTATTTTCTGTTTTGTTTTCGTTTGCTTTTTAAAATAGTAATAACCATCCAGTGGCTATGAGGTGGGATCTCACTGTAGTTTAACAATGGCCTTTCTCTCCTGCTTCTATTAGCTAAAGCAGCTGCAACCTCAACCCTCAAATTATCCCTATAGTTGAGGGGTTCTTAAGATGTTCTGATGTCTCTCATACTATTGTTCTTGACCTGCTTTTTCCAACAGCCATCAGGCCTAGGGGCAACCACCTCCTTCCCATGGCCTCTCAGTCCCAACAGAGCCTTGAACTCAAAGCCTCTTTTCCGCAAGTGCCATGAACCAATCGTCTGCCCTGGTGTTTCAGTCCAGGGGTGCTCCCTCTCTAACTACCTGACACAGAGGGAAAGGCCAAAAAATGAGGTGCAAGATATAGAGCTGGGCTTCACTTCAGCATCGTCCCCATTTGCAGGCTAGGCCTGTTTCCATCACCCCTTCCACCTTCCCAGGTGCTCACCTATTTCCCAGCCTGGATGTCGTCCTGGAGGGGAAAGAGCCACTGGTCTCTACCCCTACAGAGTTTTAGCCCTGCAGGAAGGCCACCCTAGGATCCAAACACTGTCCACATGAGGCTTAGAGACTTACAGGATTTTATTTTCTGCAAGGGCCTACTCAGGCAACCTGAATTCAACCAAGGCTACACACGTAATCTGGCCTCTCTCTTTAATGTCATAGAGATTTCAGCAAATTACTAGAATGGTAACCTAGTCTTTTGTCTATATAGAAACTAGCCAATTGTATGTGTTGTATAAGTCCTGGCAAACAAGTTCCTGCCAGAACTCAGCGTAATACTTCCTGTAAGTCATTTCTGTTCACTTCTACACTCAGACATGGGCCTTGGGGCCCATATTTGTTTCCAAAGGCTGCTACTATAAAGACCACAAGCCTGATGGCTTAAAACAACAGACATTGATTCTCTTACAATTCTGGAGACCTTAAGTCTGAAGTCACAATGTCAGCGGGGTTAGTTCTTTCTGGAGGCTCTGAGCAAGTATCTGTTCCATGCTTCTAGATTCTGGTGGCTGCCAGCAAGCCTTGGCATCCCTTGGCTTGTGACAGTGTGACCCTGGTATCTGCCTCTGTCTCCGTGTGTTCTTCTTGGTGACCCTGTGTGAAGTTTCCCTTTCCTTTCTCTTACAAGAACATCAGTCATTGGTCTTGGGGCCACCCAAAATCCAGGATGATCTCATTTTAATATCCTTAACTGAATTACATCTGGAAGACTCTGCTTCCAGGTAACGTCATATTCAGAGGTATTGTTACCAAGTCCAAGTCTGATGAGGTCTCAAAGCTCTCAAGCAGTCTCCTCTTCACGCCAGATCAACTTGGAATATTACTTCCTAACAGTGCTCCATCTCTTGGAGTATTTATGGTCTCACGGCATGCTAGGGCAGTGAAGATTTCCTCAGGAGCAGTTATTGCTCTTACATGATATTAAATGTTTGCTCAACCAGCCTGTGGATTCACCAGCACATATTAGGGAGTCATATGTGTTTACAAAGCATGTGGGTCAAGGGTCACTTTTTATCATGTGAATCACACACATTTATAATTTAATTTGAGTTTAGTTTCTTTTTGATCCTAAAGTCTCTCCAGCTGAAACTTTAGAATGAGACACTGTTGATTTCTAAATGATATTCTTTATTATTCAAAATGCATTTATGGTTCTCCTGTCAACCAATATAGGATATATCAATAGAGGTGGAAATTCTGCAATATGTTGCTAATTTCAAAGAGATTACATTGTGCAAATTGTAGATCTTTTAAGCCTGGCTCCATCAATCCCTCCTGCTCTGTGATTAATGGAAAATAATCTTTTACTTTTATCATTTGTAAATGGAGGCTATAATACATAGTTTCAAAATAGTTGTAAGGTTATAGATAATGCCTATAAAAAGTGTAACAGAAAGCCTGGAACATCACATGCAATAAGACTGTATTATTATTATAATTTTTTTTCATACTTCCCACTATTTCTAAATACACTACATCTCAAGGGTGGGCCCTTTTATTGTTCAGAATGGCATCCATATGAGGCTTAAGTGTGCTGCAGTCCATGGGGTCACAAAGAGTCATACACGACTTAAGTGACTGAACAACAAAGCTATTAAAAATGCAATATTTTTCTTCTGAGCTTGAGAATTTAACCCTTACCTTTTTTGTTTGAATAAAGACTGCTTATAAGTAATCAATCAAATGAATTATTAATTTGGTGGTAGAGATTATTAGGACTTGAATTTAGGACACAGAAGTGTCAGAATTCCCTCTGTTTCATGCACTATAGATTTTATTTGTTGTAAACCTTAAGTGTCAAGCTGCTAGGTCCAGTGATGGTTTTCATGATGCTTTAAACACAAAAGTTACATGTATATTTACAAACTGTGCTAAGTGCCATGAAATAAAAGACTAAATGCTGTGAGAATGAGTGGCATGGCTAGATTGAAGACCCAGAAAAGAGCAGGTTCCAATCACATAATGAAGGGGAACAGGAGGAAAGATGGCTTTAGAGAAGGGACAGGGTGGGTCCCTGCAGGGTCTTGTGGGCATGTTATAGATTCTTTATGCCTTCCTGAGTACAGTGGAGACCATAGGTGTGTTTTAAAAGGGGGGATAATTATTTACTCCAATTTAGGATTTTTCAATGACATTCTAGCTGCTGTGTAAAGCATAGATTGAAACTGGGGTTGGAAGAATGAGGTGGGCAAAAAGGTTAACACATAAAGCAGGGAGACCAGTTAGAAGGTAGTGGGAGATGAGCTGGCTTGCGTTGTGGAGGAGGCAGAGCTGTGAGCTCTGTTGCTGGACAGATCATAGGGAAGAGGTTGATGAGGGCAGGATGGAAAACGAGGTTTCCTGCTTGAACAGCTAGGAAGAATGCCCTAAACAGAACATCGTAACAGTGGTCTTAAGTTGTTCATGGATTTCAATCACTGCTATTTGGGGAATTAATTCATATATATAGAAGATTTTGCTTTGGATTTTCATTATTGATTGTTCTGTTTCTATCAATTTGCTGCACTGTCACCACCTTCATTTCTACTCAATCATCCCAAATTTTTTGGCATCTTCTAACACAGAGACATGGAATCGGTAGATTGTGAAAATGCATAGTCATCTTCTTTGCCTCAGTCCCAATCACGAAACTTTGACAACCGCTGCTTTAGAAGAGTTGCAGATTCCAACAGGATTGTCCTCTTTATTCTCAGAACAGCTGCCCCTTTCCTTTGCTGCACCTTTGCTCTAATCTGTGCCTTCCTCCTTCCTGCCTGTTCACGAGAAGCCTGAACATCCTTTAAGATTCAGATCATACCTACTGCTTCAGAGAAGCCTGTCCTGATCACTCAGCTTAGGGGTCTTCTTCTGACACATCATGCTTGGCCTTGCAGTTTTATTTTTCTTTGTGTGAGTATTGGCCTTCCCCACCCATAAAAAATGTTAAGTTCTTTGAAGGCAAGGATGGAGTATTTGTGTGTCCACACTACATTAGGCATATAAAGGTCAAAGTTCAAGTAATGTTTCTTGGCTAAGAGGTTGAGTTCTTGCCAAGTCAGACAGTAGGGGAGGCTGGTGAAGGAGTTATTCTGGGTCCAGTGGAAACTTAAAACAACTCTCACACTACAAACTGAAGGCATTGAACTATCTGACTACATTCAAATACTATAAAGTTTCTAATACACTCTGCACATATCACAAAAGAATTGAGTGTATGGCCTCTGTTCTCTCCTATCTTCCAATGCATATTGGAGACTCATCCCAAAGAGGAACATATTTTTAGTGTTTTGTGATATTTCAGTACTTTCTATTGCTGTATTTTCTAGAGCTACATTGTTCGTTTTTGTTTTTTCCCTTCTCTGAAATACACTCGTCAAGACAGTTCCTGGGCCTGAATCCAAAAAAACAGTTTCAAGAAACCAGGAAATTAAACAGTGCCAACCAAATTCTCGGTTGCAACAATGATTATTAAGCAGATTTCATTTCATTCCAGATTGATCTGGACCACAGAAAATTAACTCTTGTCATTTTTGAAATCTCCCCACTTACGGAGCTGGGACAGTTCACTAGTGTCTGTCTGAATTTTTGAAAGCCTAATCCCCTACCCCAAGTATGCCATATCATGGCACATGTAACTTTAAAACATGTCTAAAACAACCTTGCTTTGAGAATCTGGGAAATTTTCAAAATAATCTGGAGGCCACTGAAAGTATCATAAACTCAGTCCATGTAATCTTCTGCTTTTGGAACTTGAAGGGGAAAAAAGGAAAGACAAAATAAAAATGAACACAGCTTATTTTTTATATTGCATTTTATGGTCCTCTTTCTGGAAACAATTCATCCAAAATCCCCTGAACTGGATTCCTCTCCTCCTTTTGTCTCAGAGTTTCAACATCTAGCTCAGTGGTTCTTAATCCCAGTTGAGGTCAGAATTCCCTGTGGAACTGGTACCCAGTGAGAGAGGAATGTTGCCCAGTAAGAGGCACCAGGGAGATGCCAATGGACAGGTAGGGGTTAGAACCAAATGGGTTAACATTAACACACTGAAGTGGATGTGCTTTTATCCAAGCACATGAACAGGAGTGTCCACAGCAGCCTTCATTATAACAATTCCAGCCTGGATGAAACCATATATAAGCCCCTGTCCCTGGCCTTTGAAGTAAAAAGCTTTTGCTTTAGTCTCCCAGATCTCCCCTGAGTCTCAGAAGGCTGGCTCAAGAGTTAATGATTAGGAAATGTGAAGAGGAAGGAACAAAGAATAGGGGCTTGGCCAGGAAACTGGTAACACTTCAGTCTGTAAACCAGCCACAAGCAGAGTCTCCGAATTCCCAGTTCCCTGAAATACGGATAGAGGTCTGACACGTGTTCCTAAGTTGTATTTATAGGAAGCATCCCCTGACCAGATGAAAACTGCTGGCCACAAGCATGTAGACCCCAGAAGGGTTGAAACCAGAAGATGGGTGATGCTCAAAACTTCGCCTTGATGCTAACCAATAGGAGAATAGAGCACAAACTGATCACCTGCCCTGCAGCCCAGCCCTTCACACTGCCTTTAAAAGTCTAAGGTGTTCAGATGGTTTTTAAGGACAGTAGTCCATCATCGTCTCGGTTACCCAGCTTTCCTTACCTCCTTACCTTACATTATCACTTGACTTACTGGCCTGTCCATGTGGCCAGTAGTGGAACCCAAGTTCCATAACACAGAAATAGCTCAAGTGTCTATATCAGTGTAAAATGAATCACTAAATGGTAGAATACTCATCCAAATGAAGACAATACAGCAGTGAACATAACTGAGTTACAGCGACAAAAAGCAGCACAGAGGAACCTCATGATGTTGAATGAAAGAAGTCAGGCACACAAAAATGCATATTGTTTCATTCTTAGTTATGTAAACTTCAAACACAGACAAATCTCACCTATGATGTTGAAAATCAGGATATTGGTGAAATTTAGAGTGGGAGATGGAGCATTGTCTGGGGGGTGATTACAGGGCGAGACTCCATGGTGCTGGTAATATTTTTTTTTAATATAAATTTTTATTTATTTATTTACTTGACTGTGTCAGATCTTAGTTGCAGCACACGGGATCTTCAGCCTCATTGTGGCACACAGAATCTTTAGTTGCAGCAGTCAAACTCTTAGTCGCGGCATGTGGGGTCTAGTTCCCTGACCATGGATTGAACCTGAGCCCCCTGCATTGAGTGCCCTGAGTCTTAGGTACAGGACCACCAGGGAAGTCTCATAATGTTTTATTTTCTGAGCATTGTGGAATTTAGAGGTCTAAGGTTATGCAACATAAAATATGCTTTTGCTTTATCATTTCAGTATGTTCTAACCTCTACACGCTGAAATAATTAAAGAGGTTCACCTGTCATATCAAGCATTATAATCTTTTGGAAAACACGTTTGTTTAAGAAAATAATGAGCTTTTGCAGTGACCATTTATCATTGTGACTCTTACTTTTCCAGCAGTCCTTGGTCTTTTAAATATAACACAGTCTTTGAGATGGACCTACTTGACAATATTCTGGAAGTTAGTGTATTAATCACAGTAAATGGGGGTCTAAGATGAAACTGTCTCTGAATTCTTCTCTAGAGCAGATAAAACCAATTACATGATCTTCAAATAAATGTATTATAGACTCATATTGTAACACAGACCTTAACATTGTTAACACTGAATTATTTTAAACCCCTCCTTAACATCTTGAGGGCTTTTAATTAATTTATGAGATGAAATGTTTTATTGATTCAAACAGTACTGGACCGAATGATTTAGTTCACTTCTAAGGGTTATTATTTTCTGATTATGACAGTAATATAGGTTTATTGTAGAAAATTTAGAAAATAATAAAAGGGAATAAAAAATCTCATAATTCAGTCACCTGGAGGTAAACATTTTTAACACTGTGGTGTAATTCTCTGGAGAGGAGGAAGAATGTATATATACATGGATTTAATCAAAATGAATCACATAGCTTTGAGATCCACTTTTTTATCTACTCATATAACATAAGCATTTTCTTAAGTCCTAGATGTACTGCAGAACTATGAATTTTTTTAAGATTGTTTTTTTGATGCGGATCTTTTTTTTTAAAGTCTTGAAGTTGTTGGCACCAGGCCTGTGAGATCTTAGCTCCCTGATCAGGGACTGAAACCACACCCCCTGAGCTGGAAGGCGGAGTCTCAACCTCTGGACCACCAGGGAAGTCCTTTAAACTATAGATTTTAAAAATCACATAGCATGCCATAATTTATTTAAACACAATTGTTGGTCATTTGAGAGTCCCTTGGACTGCAGGGAGATCAAACCAGTCCATCCTAAAGGAAATCAGTCCTGAATATTCTTTGGAAGGACTGATGCTGAAGCTGAATCGCCAATACTTTGGTCACCTGTTGTGAAGAACTGACTCATTGGAAAAGACCCTGATGCTGGCAAAGATTGAAGGCAGGAGGAAAAGGGGACGACAGAGGATGAGATGGTTGGATGGCATCATCCACTGACTCAATGGACATGAGTTTGAGTAAGCTCTGGGAGCTGGTGATGGACAGGGAAGCCTGGCACACTGCAGTCCATGGGGTCGCAAAGAGTCAGACATGACTGAGCAACTGAACTGAACTGAACTGTTGGGCATTTAAATTATTTCCATTTTCTTGCTTCCATTAAGTGCTAAAAATAGAATGAACCTTGAAGGTGGAGAAAATAGGTTAAAGGATGTCACTTGTAGCTCAATAAAAAAAAAAGAGAATTACAGTGGGCAACGTGATGGAGAGGAGCTGGTATGGCCAGATTTTGCTGTGTCTTCCTTATCTATTGCTGACAGCATTTGTATCTACTGTCCTTCTTCATCCTCTCATTTTTCCCCATATTTCCTCCTCTCCCTCCCCTTTCTCTCTCCCCCATCCCTCTTCCTACCTCTCCTCCTCCCTTTCCTCCTTCTCTTCCTCTCCTTCCTCCTCTTCCTCCTTCTTCTCCTCTGCTTACTCTTTCTCCAGCCACACTGGCCTCCATGCTGTCCATCGGCACAGCGGTTACTCCTCTGCCTTTGGGAATTTGTGACTCCTGCCTGGATTCTTCTTTTTTCTCCTGTCACTACATGGCTCACTCATTTCCTTGAGGTCTTTATTCAGATTTGACTTTTTTAATGCAACCTTCTCTGGTCACCTTGTCTAGTGTTCAGACTCATAACTCCAGTTCTTCTATCATCTCCCAAGATTTATTGGCTTCTTTCCCTCTAGCATTACCATCATTTCTATTTTGATTTATTTTTCCTTCTCAGTCTTCCCCACTAGACTGGAAGCACCAAGTGAGAAGGAATCTTTGCCTGTTTTATTCAGTGCTGAGTCCTCAGTGTCAGGCTTCTGCCTATCTCACACAGAATGCTCCAAAAAATATTTGTTGGGTGAATCAGCAGGTCAGCAGCACTGCAATCACATCAACAGTCTATATTCCTTTTTAGAATATCCAAGCTGTCTGGACATATGTAATCAAATCAGAGCAAGGAGAATATAATTTAACAGGCTCTATTATTTGAAGTGACCCAGGAATGAGTTTATCCTCAGAGACAGAGAAAACTGTGAAGTTGAGGAGATGGACTTTGTTTATGTCACTAAACATAAGAGATAGACATTAAGAAGCTGGAAAAACGACTGTAAGTACAGAATTAACAGGATTCAAATGATCCAAAGGGGATCTGTGAGGGAGAATGAAGTTCAGGATTAAGAAATCCCTTAAACTTCCCAATTCTTGCAGAAAATAAGGGGTAATTTATTAAGGTGACAGTTTATCCTCTTTGTCCAGAAGAACAAGACAGCTTGACCATGTCCAGCTACTGCAACTCTGCCAAATCCCATTACTGGATCAGCTCAACAATGCATTTTCTTTGTTCCTTCTTCTGCTCTAAAACCAGTAGATGCTATTGATGGAAACTGAGTAATCAGTTCCATTGCAAAATGCAGTACTCATTCTTAGGCAGGCCCACAGCTCCTCTTAGCAATCCTAAAATGGAATGGTTCTCAATTTTTTTGTCTCAGGACTTGTGTTTTACTAAATTGTTGAGGACCCCAAAGAGCTTTTGTGTGTATGTCATAACTATTGATGTATATTATATCAGAATTTAAAACCAAGAAATTTCAAAAATATTTAAATAATTTAAAATAGCAATAATAAAACTAGTACATATGACCACAAATGACATTTTATAAAAAATAACTGTTTTCCCAAAGAAATCAGTGAAAAGGGAAAACATGGCTTTACATTTTGCTAAGCTCATTATTGATTGGTTTAGTAAAAGATAGCTGAATTTTCATAGCTGCTTCTGCATTCAGTTGTTGAGACATAGCATACCATGTTGCTAGAAAACTCTACTATCTGCTTACATGAGAGTGAAAGTAAAAAAGTAAATAACGTCTTACTTTTATTATATAGTTTACCCTTCATTCTGCTTCAATTTGGCATGTACACTGAATCTGTCTTCCCAAAGTTCCCTGATAGTTTTTGTTTGTGTTACCTGTAACCTCCTAATTATTGTCAAATCCAGTGGTAAGTTTCATTGGCCAGAGAGCTTGAGGATAGTTTTCCTGGGTATTAATGTAGGTATTGAAGACTGACTCTGATTTTCCAAGTCAAGGTGAAAGAAATGACAGAGAGTTGTAAGCATGCAGAGTAAGGAATGCCTGTGACAGGGGTGAGGCAAGTGAGACTGAAAATGTCCCGATAAGGTGTTTGCATTCTACCTTGGGGCATTAAGAAATCATGGGAGGGCGACAGGGAGGGCGACAGCTTGGCAGGAGCAGCACTTCTTCAGGACAAGAGGAAAGGGAACAAAGATGCAGATAATTGATACTGGTAGGAGTAAAGTGTAGGAGAATGGAGAATGTGCCTTTCTTATTTTTCAGTGCATACTTATTGAGCACCTTCTAAGAACTGGATACTTGATAATTTCTGCTTATTTCATATTATGTAATAAATTCCATTTGTTAAGAATGAAAGGAAAGGGGTGTGGTTTTAGCTTAGATGAGCAGGCAGGATTTGGAATGACTTCTGGAAATGGGCATTGTTGAGGGCCTCACAAAGATTGGCAGTCATGGAACCGTGACTAATCCATGGTTGGCAATTGTCAGAGCCAGTGGAGTAGAAGCCTAAAAGGGTAGGTGAACCATGGAGTGCTTGGGAGAGCATAGTTAAAATGCCTGGTCCTGGATTCCTGGATTTTAAACAAAATTAATTGAGGTAAAATTCACGTAAGATAAAATTAACCATTAACCATTTTAAAGTGTCTGATTCAGTACATTTAATACATTCACAGTATTGCCAACCATCACTTCTACCTTGTTCTAACACATTTTACCTCCTGAAAAGGAATCCTGCACCCGTTGAACTGACATTTCACAAGTGCCCCTCCTCCAGGTCTCAGGCAACCACCAGTCTACTATCTGTCTCTATGGATTTTCCTATTTTGGATAATTCATATAAATAGGACCATGCAATATGTGATTGGCTTCTTTTGTTTAACATAAAAATTTAAAGTTTCTTTTGTGTTGTAGCATTTATCAGTACTTGATTCCTTTTTGCTGCCCAATAATACTCCATTTATGGATATACAACATTCTGTTTATTCATCATCAGCGGATATTTGGGTTGTTTCACTTTGGGACTATTATGAATCGTTCATATACAAGTTTTTGTATAGACATATATTTCCATTTCTTTGGGATATACTCATAGCTGTAGAATTGCTGGGTCATAGGGTAACTCTATGTTTAACTTTTTGAAGAACTGCCAACTGTTTTCCAGAATGTTTCTACCATTCTCCATCTCCACCAGCAGTACACGAGGCTTCTAAGTTCTCCACATCTTTGCCACTTACTGGCAATTATCTGTCTTCTTTTAAAAAATTACATCCATCCCCAAGAGTATAAAGTTGCAGTTTGATTTTCACTTCCTAATGACTAAGACGGTTAAGCAACTTTTCATGTGCATATTCACCATGTATACAATTTCTCTGAAGTGCCTTTTCAAGTCTTGCCCATTTTCTCTTTGGATTGTTTGTTATTTTACTATTGAGAGAGTTATTATTACATTCCAAATGTAAACCTTTTGTCAGATATGTGATCTGAAAATATTTCCCCCCAGTTTGTGTTTTTTTCATTCTCTCAATGGTGTCTTTTGAAAAGGAGAAGCTTTTTATTTTGTTGAAGCCCAATTTACTATTTTTTAAAAGTATATGGATCATGCTCTTAAAATTTTGCTTCTTAAAACTCTTTATCATAACTCTAGTTTCTAAATTTTTCTCCTATGATTTCTTCTAAGAATTTTATATTTTACATTTACATCTATGATCCATCTCAGTTAATTTTTATGTGAAGTGTGAATTTAAGTCAAGATTTATTACTTGTAAGTATTTAATTGCTCCAGCAACATTTGTTGAAAGACTGTTTTCCATTAAAATGACTCTGTACATTTGTTAAAAATTGACTATACTTATGTGTAGGATCAGTTTCTGGACTCTCTATTATGTCTCCTTGATCTGTGTATCTGTCTTTTCCTTAATACCATACAGTCTTGATTATTGTAGCTTTATAGTAAGTCTTCAAATTGGGCAGAGTGAGTTGTCCAGCTTTGTTCTTTTTCAAAACTGTTTTGTCTACTCTTGTTTCTTTTCTTTCCATACATATTTCAGAATCAGCTTGTTGATACCTGCAAAAAAAATCCTGGAATTTTGATTGGGATTATGTTGAATTTCTAGATCAGCTGGAAGAGAATTGATGTCTTAACAATATTGAGGCTTCCATCTGTGAACGTGACAGATATCTCCATTTATTTATATCTTCCATGATGACTCATCAGTCTTCTGTAGCTTTCAGTGGAGAGACCCTGTACATGGTTTGTTAACACTTAGATTTAAATCTAAATGTTACATTATTTTGGTGTGACTTTAAATGCTACTTAAAATTGTTTTTCATATTTTGATTATTCATTGCTAGTATATAAAAGTAAAACTGATTTTTGTATTACAGACCTTATAGTCTAGGGCATTATGAAACTATTTATGAGTTCTAGAAATCTTTTGTCTGTATTCCTTAGGATTTTTTCAATAGACCATCATGTCATTTGGTAGTTGAGATAGTGTTATCTTTTCTTTCCAGTTTGTAAGCTGTTTCTGTGTTGCTCTGGGTCCATCCCATGCATGTGCTCAGGGGAAGTGCTGGTATTGAAGTTAGGTCATGCACTGAGCCGGGGATTCCCTTCTTCAGTTCTCCCCCTTATTGGATTTCCCCACGCTCTTCACATTTAAAGAGCCCTTCTTCTTGGACCTTTGCCCAAAAAGCTAGGATTTCTTTTGGAGTTTTAGCCAGACTGTCTGTTGTACATTTCTGCTACATTCAACTGCCCTTGGGGCAAATTGGCAAGAAAATAGGGAACAAAAGAATTAATGGAGATCACCCCTCATACTCTTTAACCACTTTTCTTGGTTCTTCTGGCCAGAAAGGCAGCTTTTCTCTTGGGGTTTTAGGTGTCATTTCACTACAGTGTGTGTCTCTGCAACTGATACTATTCTTGGGGCAGGGCAAAGAGAGGAAAAAGGAGAAAAAGAAAAACACCCAGTAGATTTCCTGCACATTCTTTAGATAATAGGAATGCCTTTTCCCAGTCCTCTGACCGGGAAGACAGGGTTTCTCTTTATTTTGTAGCCCATACCCACTTCAGAGTTTCACACTAGGGCCACTCTCAGGTCAACCACAGGAGACAAAAGAGGAAAAAGTACCGACTTCTCATGTAAGAGTCTGTATTAGTCTTG
Source organism: Muntiacus reevesi (assembly GCF_963930625.1). Classification (NCBI taxonomy): domain Eukaryota; kingdom Metazoa; phylum Chordata; class Mammalia; order Artiodactyla; family Cervidae; genus Muntiacus; species Muntiacus reevesi. The sequence goes on along the minus strand of NC_089254.1, from coordinate 45,336,068 downwards.
GTTCTCCAGATAAACAGAAGCAAGAGGAGAGACTGGTTGATTGACTGATGATTGATTATGAGGAATTAGCTCATGCATTTATGAAAGTTGTGAAGTCTCTTGAGCTGCTGTCTGTCAGCAAATGACACAGGAGTGCAATTCTATAATTCAGTCTGAATCGAAGGCATGAAACCCAGAGGAGCCAATGATGTAAATCCAAGAGTACAAGAGAAGACTGGTGTCCTGCCTCAACAGTGAGGCAGGAAAAAAGGGTCAAATTCCTCTTCCTCTGCCTTTTTTATTCAGATCCTCAACAGATTGGATCATGGCCACCCACTTTGTGTAGGGCAACCTGCTTTAGTGTCCACTGAATCAGATGCTGATCTCATCCAAGAACACTCTCACAGACACACCCAGAAATAAGTTTTAATCTGGGCACAACATGGCCCATCCAAGTTGACACATAATAACTATCACAAGGTCATTCTTGAAATTTTTGTTCCCTTCCCTCACTTGCCTGCTGTTGTTAATTTTTAAGTTTCTCAAGTTGTTGCTCTTCATACTTTGACCAGTGTACAATTGCCATTAGTGGGAGAGTAGGCAGCAGTGGGCTTCCTCCTTGGCCCACCAGGAGTCTGAGGTACGCTTCTGATGTGGGCAGAAGTGGAAGGGAGTCTAGGAGACTAGAGTGTTAGATGAGTTGTCAGTGAAGATGTTGACAGGAATCTGAATGGAGAGTGCCTGGGAGTCAATGCCAAAGTTTTTAAGGAGCAGAGCTGAGTGGCTTGTATAGAAGGAGATGCCAGCGACAAGGATGGGCAGAAGGATGCGTGAAGCCTGACAACCGATGAATGAGGTTCATAGGAGAAATTGTTCAAAGCCATTCGAAGTGATGGAACAGAATCCTATATGAAGGTCCCCCTCACCTTTTTGTGCTGGGAGACAGGCAGATTATGTGAGAATTATCAGTTTGCTTTAAGAAGCATTTCATGCTGCATAGTGAGTGAGGTTTCAGGTAATTTGAGCATGTTCTGGGTGAGGAAAGGGAAGAACTCACTGAGGGAATAAATATGCCGCAAGTGCCCTTAACACAGCCCTTAGTTCAGTGTATTCTTAGCATGCAGGTGACAAGGCAGGATAACATTGTGCTTGAGAGCATGCGTGTTGGCATGAAAGCAGAGTTGGAACCCATCCCAGAGAAGCGTTAGAACCCATCCCAGTCATACCCCTTGTGCTGTGTGTGATCTTCTGACAAGTTGCTTAGCATCTCAAAAAGTCTCAGTTGCCTCTTCTAAGATGGAACTAACAACAAAAGACTGTAAAGATTAAATGGGTGCTTGCACGCTCAGTCACTCAGTTGTGTCCGACTCTCTGCGACCCCATGGACTGTAGCCCTCCAGGCTCCTCTCTCCATGGGATTTCCCAGCCAAGAATACCAGAATGGATTGCCATTTCTTTCTCCGGGGGGATCTTCCTAATCCAGGGATCAAACTCGTGTCTCCTGCGGATCTTGCACTAGCAGGCAGATTTCTTACCACTTAGCCACTTGGGAACCACAGGAGATTAAATGACAATATGTCAAATGTTCATGTATACCTGACAGCACAGAGCAAGTGCTCAATAAAGGATAGCTATTATGATCCTCACTTTAACATCTAAGACAGGTTAAATACCTGTCAAGGTCAGATATCTAAGGGGTGAGCCTCACATCTTCTGACTTTGATTCTTTGATTTGGAGGGAGCCCAGGTCAGGGATGGCCTCGAACCAGCTCTTATTTGACAGTCCATAAGGCAGATTCACCTCTTTGTTTAGGAAGTGAATGTCCTTCCATTTAAAAAAGAATTGCATGTCTCCCTACAAGAGAAAATGCAGGGAAATTAACATGTAGTATTAAGTGTCAGGCACTATGTAAAACTTGACGTGCATCATCTCATTTAACCCTCACAGGGACCCCTCACGTTGGAGTTCTTATTCAGGTTTGTAGTCGAGGAAACTGAGGTCTGGAGAACTGAGGTCAAGGTCACATAGTTCATTAGTGACTGTGTTGAACTACAACCCTAGACTCCCACCCTAAGTTCAGCTTGTTTTCTTCTGTGCCACAGCTACTGTCTCCCAAGGTGAATGATGCTTGATAACCATCTGAACAAAGTTTAAAAAAAAAAAAAGATATACTTAAGATTTCTAGTTCTCACCCAGGCACACTGTTCTCTGAATAACTTTGAGTTTATCATTTACTTAATAGGCTTGGAGTTTTTCTTACTGGGAAACAGAGATGACAAACTCCTAAGCTTTACCTTTCTTGCTGTGCTGTGAAGACAAGTAAAATTAATAAATCTCACTGACTGATTAAAGTTGAAGAGAGTAGTGTGAATCACTCTGCAGTCATATATTAGATCTGTTAAAGGTGAGAGTTATGATTTGAAACAGCTTTGATAATCTCTGTCAATTCCTCTCTCTAGGTTTTGATGGCTTATTCCCATTCTATTTCTAATTCTTTCCCGTTTTCCTTTTTAAACTCTACTTCCCATCTGTCAGCTCATTCCCTCTAATTTCTCCCCATGTCTAGCAATTGTCATTCCCCATATGTCTTATGAAATCTACCATCTAGAAGAAAAAAATTAGAAAACAAAATGAAGGAAATAAGGCTCAGTGTTAAAATGTAATTTGGAGTTAATACTTCCACTTCTAGTCAAAATATAATAACATGGACCAGATTTCTACACCTGCTGGAACAACTAAGAAGTGGACAGAGTGTATGAAACCACTGTTCTCAAGATATCAGGGATCAGTCAGTGCAGGACAGTGATCTCTGAAACTGGGAAATAAATGAAGTGATCCCTACTGTGCATTAGCTTCCTGAAAGGATGGGGTTGTGAGGCTGTGGTGTAGAGAGAGGAAACCAGCAGAGCCCAACAGTTTTCCAGAATTGTGGAGATGGAGTCAGTAGTTTGGGGATGCTGCTGGATTTCACAGGGCAGAGTATCAGAGAAGAAAAAGCTGTGCAAAGAGAAGTCCTGAGATCAACAGAGTGACTGTCTGCCTTGTGTTTTCAATTGAGTGTTGATTAACTTATGTATATAAGGAAATCATTAAAGGCCAAGGGAAGAAATAATGAAAAGAATTAGAGGGAAAAATACCAAGGGTCACATAATGCCAGGAATAATCCATGCTCCCTACAGTCAATGTGGAACACCCCATAATTTACATGTCATTTGACGGAATTCTAAAGAGACTCTTGCAGCAGTAGTGGCAAAAAATTATTCCTCAACTAAATGCTGCTCTTGTCATGTCTAAAAAAGCTCAAAAGCAAGATCCAAAGAGGTAAGAATGTTTCTTAGTAACTTAATGGTACCCCAGAACAAAGACCAAGCATATTTATAGGAATTCAAATAGAACCCAACATGGTAAAATTCACAGCTTTGGCATCCAATCAAAAACTGCTAGACATACAAAGAAACAGGAAAATACACCCATAATGAGAGGGGAAGTCAATCAAGCAAAACTAACTCAGAAATTATAGAGATGATAGAATTAATAGATAAGAGCATTAAAATAGCTATTATGGCTATATTCCATATGTTCAAGACATTAGAGGATGGATTGAGCATGTTAAATAGAGACAGGCAAGTAATAAATAAGACCCAAGCCAGACTCCTAGAGATGAAAATGATAATGACTAAAATGAAAAACCCATTAAATATTGCTAGATGGGATTAGTGGCATATAGACTTTGCAGAAGAAAAGATTAGTAAACTTGAAGACATAGCAGTGTAAGTCATCTAAAATGAAACACACAGAGAAGATTTCAAAGGGCCGTGTATACATGTAATTGGATTCCCAAGGGAGAGGGCAGGCAGCAAAACAAATTGAATAAACAATGGGTAAGAATTTTCAAATTTGATAAGAGCTATAAATACAATCGCCAACATCTGCTGGATCATGGAAAAAGCAAGGGAATTAAAGAAAACAAAACATCTACTTCTGCTTCATGGAGCATGCTCAAGTCTTTGACTGTTTGGGTCACAACAGACTGTGTAAAATTCTTAAAGAGATGGGAATACCAGACCACCTTACCATCTTCTGAGAAACCTGTATGCAGGTCAAGAAGCAACAGTTAGAACCGGACATAGAACAGACTAGTTCAAAAATGGGGAAGGAGTACATCAAGGCTGTATATTGTCATGCTGCTTATTTAACTTACATGCAGAGTACATCATGAGAAATGCTGGGCTGGATGAATCCCAAGCTGGAATCAAGATTGCCGGGAGAAATATCAATAACCTCAGATATACAGATGATACCACTCTAATGGCAGAAAGTGAAGAGGAGCTGAAGAGCCTCTTGATGAGGTGAAAAAGGAGAGTGAAAAAGCTGGCTTAAAATTCAGCATTCAAAAAATGAAGATCATGGCATTCAGCCCCATCACTTCATGGCAAATAAATGGGGAAAAAGTGGAAACACTGACAGATTTTATTTTCTTGGGCTCCAAAATCACTGAAGATGGTGACTGCAGCCACAAAATTAAAAGACACTTGCTCCTTGGAAGAAAAGCTACGATAAACTTAGACAACATGTTAAAAAGCAGAGATATCACTTTGCCAACAATGGTTCATATAGTCAAAGCTAAGGTTTTTCCAGTAGACATGTATGGATGTGAGAGTTGAACCATAAAGAAAGCTGAGCACCAAAGAATTGATGTTTTTGAACTATGGTGCTGGAGAAGACTTTTGAGTGTCCCTCGGACAGCAAGAAGATCAAATCAGTCAATCCTAAAGGAAATCAGCCCTGAATATTCACTGGAAGGGCTGATGCTGAAGTTAAAGCTCCAATACACTGGCCACCTGATGTGAAGAAGTGACTCATTGGACAAGACCCTGTTGCTGGGAAAGACTGAGGGAAAGAGGAGAAGGGGGCAACAGAGGATGAGATGGTTGGATGGCATCACTGACTCAATGGACATGAATTTGACAAACTCCAGGAAATAGTAAAGGACAAGGAAGCCAGGTGTGCTGCAGTTTATGGGGGCAGAAAGAGTTGGACATGACTTAGCAACTGAACAACAACAAACACAAATACAGTAAGCTCAATGGACCGCAAATACTGGAAAGATGAGGAAATCTTTCCAAGGCATACCATCATGAAATTGTTTCAATCCACAGATGAAGAGGAAATCTTAAAAGAAGTTAGAGGAAAAAGATAAAAATGAAAGCAAATTTCTCATCAAAACCAATGCAATCTAGAATACAATTGAGCAACATTTTTAAAGTACCCAAAGAAAAAATCATTCTGATTTTGGATTGTGCAAAGATTTCTTAGCTATAAGGCCAAAAGCATGATTCGTTAAAGGAAAAAAACATTTAGACTTCATCTAACTATGTACTTATGCTTTTTAAAACACTGTTTAGAGTATGGAATAAGACAGAGACTGGGAGAAAATGTTTACAAATCATATAGGTGATACAGAACTCATAACTGGAACATATGAAGAACTCTCTAGACTCAATATCATGAAGATAATAAATAACACAATTAAGAGTGGACAAAAGATTTTAAAAGACATATTAATGACAATAATATATGAATGTCAATAAAAAGCTGTTCAATATCATAAGGAGAAATACAGATAAAAACTATAAGATAACTCTACACACCTATCAGAATGTCAAAAATTATAAGGTTGCCCTACCAAGTGTTAACTAGAATATGAACCAATTGGAACTCATATGCTGCTGATGGAATTATAACAAGGGCATGATCTCTTTGGACAACAGTTAGCAATTTCTCAAAAAGTTAAACATATACCTGGTATATGACCCAGCCAATCTACTTTCATGTATTGTCCCAAAAGAGATCAAAGTCTATCTCCATGCAAAGAATTTTACATAAACATTCATAAAAGCTTTGTTTATAATAGGCCAAATGTTTAAACAGCCCAAATGTTCTTTGACATGCTAATGGATAAACAATAACGTAAAGGACTACTGTTACAGCAACAAGTATGAATTTAAAAATAATTATTCTGAGTGAAAAGAAGCTGGATGCTCCTTCCTCTCCCAGAAAAAGAATATGTCTTTATGATTTCATTTATATGATATTCTAGAAAATGCAAGATATCTATGATAACAGAAAGCATACTAGTGATTCCCTAAGAACAGAGGATGGAAAGGTGTGGGATAGAGGGATAACTGAGAACCAGGAAATTTTTGGAGGTGACAAATATGTTCCTTGCCTTGAAGTGGTGATGTGTACATGGGTGTATCCATATGTCAAAACCCATCAACTTGTAAATTATAAGTATGTGTAGTTCTGTGTATGTCAGTTATATCCGTTAAAACTGTTTATAAGGAACTCATGTTTAGATATTCTGCTTCTTGACCTCCAGAGCTATTAATACTATTTCAAACCTGGTCCTCCAGAATCTGCTGATTCTCTGAATCCTCAGTATCATTTCAGTGAGTGAATCACACCATATCTTAAGAATAAACATAATTAGGAGAGAGGGAAAACACTCTGGAATTTATAATGTGTTGCAATTAGAGATGTATCATAGGTTTTGTAAGTGTGGTTCATAGATGGGATAAGCAACATATTATATGCTTGCTTTAAGCAACCCAGAACTGACGGCAGGTCTCAAATACTTAGTCCCAGTAAATCCTTTACTTTGCCGTTCATTAGTTACTTGTTTACTGGTTAGTTATTCTCTACCTCTTCCTACTTGGTCTGTTTTGATTATTTCTGCAGTTATAGTAAAACTATAAACACCACAGAAGGTCCTCCTTAAATCTTTTAAAAATTTTTTATTGGAGTAGAGTTGACATATGGTATTGTGTTAGTTTTGGGTATATAGCAAAGTGAACCTGTTACACATATACGTATATCCACTCTTATTTAGATTCGCTTCCCATATAGGCCATTAGAGAGTATTGAGTAGAGTTCCATGTGCTATACAATAGGTCCTTATTAGTCATCTGTTTTATAATGTTAGTGTGTATATGTCAGTCCCAATCTTCCAAATTATCCTCCCTCTGCCTTACCCCCTAGTACCCATAGTTTTCTATTAAATCTTTATTAAGAGAATGATTGCATTTTACTGCTTCTGTATAGAATATATATTTAGATATTCGACAATCCTAATGGTAAAGATCCTCAAGTCATCACAGTTTCACTGGTTTCAAGGTTTTCTAGTCTTTAAGAAAATTTTAGGTTTTGTAACAATCACCACAAGGTAGCCCTAAAGCTTCACTTCATAGATCATACAATGCCCCTCTTTCTCTGCCATGTTCACATCTGCTGCACCTGAATGAGGAAGACTGCAATATGATTGGTGTTTAAAAAGCCCAGATTCTTAATTTTTTCCTAAGTCAGACAGAATTAAATCTGCATGAAGCTCCATCTGAAGGGTCTTGCTGCCAGCTATGATGTTGTGAAAGGGCCTGTAAGAAAGCCCAGAAAGGAGCTGTGAATGGCCTCTAGGAGTTGAAGTGGAATAAAAATGGGTATTTCCTGACGCTGACCAATAATCAGAAAACAAAGAGCTCAGTCCTACAAGTGTAAGGAACTGAATTCTGCCAAGCCCAAATGAGCTCAGGAGATCACTCCTTCCTCTGAGCCTCCAGATAAGGACCCAGCCTGCTGACACCCTGACTTCTGCCTGGTGAGACTCAGGGAAAGAACCCTGCCTGAACTTTGGACCTGGATTGGGATAACAGAGTTTGTGATAGGTTGTTTTACAGGAGTGGAAATGTGTGGTCACAGAGATGTGTTCTCCTGTGGCAATATTAGCAGGGATTTAGGGGCAGTCATTGGAATCCAGAGGCAGGGTGTAGGCCATCTGTTTTGAATGGTGCAGACCTAGCAGGTGTAGTGGCTCTGGAGCCAACAGTTCTGCTGATGGCCCTCTTGTTCTCAGCTTTACCATCATGGGAGAGGTTGGAATCACTCTGGCAGAACAACAGCTCTGCCATGTTGTCCTGGAGTCTAAACTCGACTTATCCAGCCCTTTTAATGTTCCTCCTATTAAATCACTGCTTAAACATAAGATAATTTCTGCTCTATGCTACTGAACCTTGACTGTTATATCTCCAAATCTCTCCTGCTTCTTAAATACAATGACATCTGTCAGCTTATTTAAATCTCTCAAATACTGACCACTCCTTACTTCTGAAAAATCCTTCTTTTGGTTTTGAAGACATCTCACTGCCCTGGTTTCTGTTATGTTTCCTCTGCTAATTTTCATTCCACTTTGCTGGCTCCTTTTCATTTGACAAACATGCATTGAGCATGTCTGAAGACACTGTGTGTGCAAAGTACAGGAGTCCCACCAAGAACTGGTCATGGTGGGGACTTCCTTGGTGGTCCAGTGGTTAAGAATCAATCTCCAATGCAGAAGATGTGGGTTCAATCCCAGTTTGGGGAACTAAGATCGTGCATGTGTTGGGGCAACTAGGCCCATGTGCCACAACTAGAGAAAGTCCATACTCCACAATAAAGAGCCTGTGCATAGCATTGAAGACCCAGTGTAGCCAAAATTAAAAACACACACACACACACACAAAACTGATCATGGACCCTGTCCTCCAGGGACTTACCAATATGTAAATGATAACTATATAAGGTGATAAAATCTATAATGGAGATGGGTGAAATATACTCTGGAAGCCCAAAGAAGAAACCATATCACTCTTGAGGTGGTCAGGGAGTACTTCGTAAGGATGATGGCACTGAGCAGAGTCCAGAAGGATGAGCAGACCTGTTTCAGACAAAGGAAGGAAAGGCATTCCTGACAGAAAGAACAGAGAAGGTGAAGGCATGGAACTTTGAAAATGTGACATATTATAGGAGCAGCAAGGAGTTTACTGAGGCTGGTTTTCTGAGTGCAAATGTGAGGTTAGTGGAGAAATAAAGTCAGGATTTGTATAAAAGTTGACATGTGGACTGGGTCCTAAAATAGAGAATTTATGCGTGATAGTTATCATGCTAAAGTTCTTCAACTTTGATGACTACCCATTATATTTAAATAAAGTCTGAACTCTTTGGCTTGTTTAAAAAGGTCATTGATCAATTGACTCACTCTCCAGTGTCAAACCAGTTTCCTCTCCCTTAACATCCAATCATTCATTTCTTTGCTCATTCATTTGTGCTGTGCTTAGTCATTCAATCATGTCCGACTCTTTTCGACCCCATGGGTTGTGGCCTGCCAGGCTCGTCTGTGCATGGGGATTCTCCAGGCAAGAATACTGGAGTGGATTTCCATGCCCTCCTCCAGGGGAATCTTCTCAACCTAGGGATCAAACCCAGGTCTCCCATATTGCAGGCGGATTCTTTACCATCTGAGCCACCAGGGAAGCCCAAGAATACTGGAGTGAGCAGCCTATCCCTTCTCCAGGGGATCTTCCTGCCCATGAATTGAACTAGGGTCTCCTGCATTGCAGGTGGATTCTTAACCAGCTGAGCTACCAGGGAAGCCCATCCATTTATTTTATTTTTTATTGTTTTGGTCATGTCAAGTGACTTTCAGCATCTTAGTTTCCAGACCAGGGATCAAACCTGGGACCCAGCAGTGAAAACACCAGGTCTTAATCACTGGACCACCAGGGAATTCCCTACTCATTCATTTATTTAGTTGAGGGGACATTGGGCAGTTGAGGGGAGTGAATGGAGGAAGCAGATGATGTGAGAGGCTCAGGTCATTGAACGGACTTGAGTTTTTGTTCTAGATGAGACAGAAAGTTGGTTGAGGGGCCTGATCTATTTTACATTTTAAAAGAATCACCCTGACTACTCTCTGGACAGTTGAATAGGGTGTGAGGCAGAGGGTAAGCAAGAAATAAATAAGGAAGTTATTTCCATAAAGCAAAAATGACTATAGCTTAGACCAGAATGAAAGTAGTAGAGACCCTGAGAAAGTTTATGATTCTGTATATATTTGAAAGTGGAGAAAATAGGATTTGCTGGTGGATTGAATGCAGGGTATGAGAAAAAAATAGGAACCAAGAGTGTTACCAAGGTTTTTGGCCTGAGCCACAAGATGCAGATAGTTTCAATTTGCATTAGAGATCATGGGAAGAGTAACTTTTAGAGGAAATAGCAGGAGTTGTTTTTTTAGCATGCTGATTTTGAGATGTCCATCAGAGATCTAAGCTATGTTTTGAGTATGCAGTGGGATATAGGTGTCTGGAGTTAGAGGAAAGGTTCAGGTGGGACTCATGGGTGGTTTACTTGGTATTTAAAGCTTTGAGAAAAAACAAAGCTATGAGATTGGATGAGATCACCTAGTAAGTAAGAGTACATTGGGAAGGAAAGAACAAGGACTGAGCCCTGGGGGTCTCTAGCTCTTACAGTTCTGGAAGATGTTGAGAAACCAGCAAAGGAAACAGGAGGGTGTGGCCACTGAAGGAGGAGGGGTGATCTCAGGGGGTTGTCAAGCCCTGGAAACCAAGTGAAGAATGTGTTTCAAGGAGAGAGGGATCAAATGGGTCAAATACTGATGGCAGGTCAAGTAGGATGCAAGGTCAAAGAAATGATCTTTTGGATTTTGCAAAGTGGAGATCATTGGCAGAGGGCAAGGACAGTTTCGGCAGCACTGAGGAGAAGCGTAATTGGAGTGGGTCAAACAGAGAGTTGGAGGAGGACTAGAGACAAGTGGTTAAGGCTGTTCTTTCAAGGAGTTCCGTTACAAAATGAAGGAGAAATAGGCAGTGGTGGGGAAGGAAGGAAGTGGGGTCAAGAGAGGGCTTTTTTTCTTTCTAAGGTTAGAGAAATAACAGCCATTTTGTATTGTCCATTTTGCTGATGGCAGTGATGATGTGGGAGAGTAGGGGAGAATTGCTAGCAGCAGTGTCCTTGAGAAGGCAGAAGTGCCTCAAGTTAAGTATCCAGAGAAGAACTGACTCAGAGAGGGATGACAGGTCTTCCAAGAACATGGGAAGAGGTGAGATGGTAGATGTGGTAGCAGGTGATTTTGCAAGTTTTCTATTCACTGGTTCCATTTTCCCAGTGTAATAGTAAGCAGAGGTATAAGATGAAAGAGAACAGCTGGAGGTCTGCAGAGAAAGGAGTTGGGAAGTAGTCATCTAGAGGTATAACTGAGTAGCCCTGTGACCGTCTCTGTGGTCAGTGGCCCTGAGGTAACAGTTGTGTGTTTTTCTCCAGTCATATTGGGTGTTGATATGAGTAAGAGGTGAGTTCAATTAAATCTCTTGCAGTTTCCTACCCCTTTATCATTTCACAGACTGTTCCATCTGGAATGGAATGTCCTGGAATGTCCTGTTTACCCTGTTTATTCATTTTTCAACTTGTAGCTCAACTGCCACTTATTTAAGCCTCCCTGGTAGAGTTAATTAATGACTCCCTCCTTGGAGCTATTGTGGTATGCATGCATCTATTGTGATAGCTGCCATGTTATACTCATGTGTTTCTCTGTCTCCCTAGTTAGTTTGGTTTCTCCTTGAGGATGTCAGCTCTGCAATCTGAATTCCCAGTATTATATTTGGCTCATGGTTGGCATTCATAAATTGCCTATTGAATTGAATTTCATGGAGGAAATTAGCGGAAAGAGTCAATAGGTAAGAGAGAGAGGATCTAGAGATAGAAAGAAGATGACATTTGGAGCCAGGCTCAGCTGTCCTACAGGAGGGTAACTCCTGCCCCTGAGGATGAATAAGATAACTGCTGACTCACTTTAGTGACAGTGTGAACTCGAAATGAAGCCTATGTAAATTGGGTCAATAATGCTCATTTCCTCAGAGTTTGCTTTGAGGACGAAATGACTTCATAGGTGTGAAAGAATTTTGTAAGTGAACATGTACTACACAACGTACACAATTTCTTACAACACTCTATGTCATGGTAGTAGAAATGTATTAAATTTGTGCATCTTATTAGCATATAGGCTGTATAACAAAGTGGAGAATGAGTTAAAGATTAAAAGTATGATGATAGAATCTTCTTTTAGTCTTACTATTCTGAAAAGTCTCTACAAAAGATCATCATGGTCTCTTACAGTTATAGCTTGTTCCCATGCCATTCACTGTATCTGAGCCAGATACAGTGTATCTGGCATGACCTACTTTGTCAGGCCAAGAGGTGTGTAGACAGCCAGACGTGCCAGTACATCTCTCAAGAAGCAGGAGCTGAGGCTGCGGATCTGACTGGCTGATGTCACAATGCACAAGTTCAGGACATGTCTGTGCTCAGGAAAGGCCAACCTTCTACAACATTCCAACACTCAAGGAAACTTCCTAACACATTGACAATGCTAACAATTCTAAAACAGTACAGTATTTAATCCTTGATACTGACAGGAATTACTTTAACACAGGTTCTGACTTTTATTGCTGATTGTCTATGTCTATTTGTTTTAGGCTTCCCTCAACTTTCATGTTTTTTAAAGCAGGGACCATATTTTATACTTTATGTCCTTGGTCCACATATGCCCACTACTCTATTTTATGGGCACTCAATTTCCATCTGTTATAGATGGGGTTGTTTTAGTAAGTGGCCAACAGCATTCATGTGGCGAGATACAGACAGAACATGAAGAGGAAAGTGAGGTGGGAGCTTTTCTACTATTAAAGCACATGTTGTTTACCCTGAAATCCTAGGGACATATGATGTCCTGAATAAATGACTGTGGGTATAGGACATTATAATTCAACCCCTTCTTCCTGTCAACTTAAAATGTCTTTCTGGCAGTTTATCTTTCTTTCACTCCCTAACTTAAAATAATTTACAGCTTTGCCTTTGGGCTACCTATTCATGTGGGATTTAAACTCATAAAAGAAGAAGCTCTAGAATATGCAGAGCCTTGTGTTTTGAGGCACATCAGGAAGGCCGCCCCTCTGCTGACTTTGTACCATGGGTTGGGTTATGCTGTTATATTTCTGGGAGGATCTTCCAAGGTGCAAATATTACTAGAAAGAGTAACATGTGTGTCCGTGATCAAATATCAGTGTAGTTGTAGTAGAATATATCCTATCAGTCACAGTAAGGAATAAAAAACCAGACATTAGTTTTGATGAGAAAAGGCATCATAACATTCTAGGAACATGGAGTTATGCTCCTAGAAAAGCAAAATAAGAGTGTGAGACTGGGAACTCAAATGAAAAGTTATCTCTGAAAACAGAATCAAGACGCCAGAACAAAGTGCGAAAGTAAAAGCTGTCTAATCTCTCGAGGTTGGAGAGTTTGCTCCAGGAGGAAGAAAACTCCTTCGGAGTTAGGAGAGAGATTGGTCAGGATTCTACAGGCTGCCCATGACCACACTTGGCTGTTACCTTTCAACTCTCTTGCAGGAATCCTTTCTACTCTCCCACGAACTTCTTGCCTCCCTCCTTCTTATTCCATCTGTTTATCCCCTGAGTACCACCCATTTTTCACTGAACTTTCTAGAATCCTGTTCTTAGTCTTCTTTTTCACCCACTTCCTGTCTCTAGGATGGACAGTTTCAGAGTTCTGGAACAGTCAGTCCAAAAATGTAGCTTCAAAATTCCCTAATTCCCTAAGGCTGTGACTTGCACAGCCTTACTTACAAGGTTCCTTTAGCAGCTAACTTCTGTGGCCACACCCTGGGCTCTGTCACCATTCAGACATTCAACTCTGGAATCACCAACTTAACATCATAAATTCTCAGAAGAGCCACCCCTGACCAGGTTCCCATGTTCTTTCCCACAACTTCTCTTCTTCAGCCTGAGTGGGCCTCGTGGTCCTCACTCTCATTTCTCTCCATCTCTGTCGCTCACAGCGCCACCCCCTTTCTTTATTCAGCCCGCACCCCATGCTGTGTCACTTTGCATCAGAGCCTCTCATCCTCCAAATCTGTCTTGCTGCACTTGAATCTGGGATGAACGCCACTCTCAGTGTCCTCCTGTCTGTACTCAACCCACGGAGCTGCCGGAGAGAATCACACAGTCTTTGAGGTCACTCCTACTGCCGCTTTATTGTTCCAAGGTTCACTGGACCCTTAAGGCTCCTTGACAGTCTTAAATAAATAAGTCTGGTCACCTTCCTCTCCCACTCCTTACAGAAGTTATTCCAAATCTCCGTCGTTTTCCTCAAAGTGTCTTTCTCACTTTTCTTTTGGGAAATGACTCTTATTTGGTGGATAGCGCTTAGATTATTGACACTTTCAAGTTTTCACTGAGCCCCCTACACCCACAACCTTCAACACCTTCCATTCTTCACTCCAGTCTATGAGGAAGAAATGTTTCTTCTCCCACTTAAGACATTCATTCATACAACAGCCACTGAGAGTCCATCTTAATTAATATACTTCCACTGTGCTATATATTGGAGATATTAGAGATGAAGATGTAGACCCTACCAACAAGGAGGTTAAGATCGTGTGTAAGAGAGCTACTGCTGCTGCTGCTAAGTCACTTCAGTCGTGTCCAACTCTGTGTGACCCCATAGATGGCATCCCGCCAGGCTTCCCTGTCCCTGGGATTCTCCAGGCAAGAACACTGGAGTGGGTTGCCATTTCCTTCTCCAATGCAGGAAAGTGAAAATTGAAAGTGAAGTCGCCCAGTTGTGTCCGACTCTTAGCAACCCCATGGACTGCAGCCTACCAGGCTCCTTTGTCCATAGGATTTTCTAGGCAAGAATACTGGAGTGGGTTGCCATTGCCTTCTCCAGTGGAAGGGAGGCAGACCTGTAAATTAATTATAATTCAGTGTACATTTCAGTGTAATGATAAAAACAAGCATAGGGACCTCCCTGGCAATCCAGTAATTAAGACTCTGTGCTTGCACTATAAGTTCAATCCCTGGTCGGGGAGCTAAGATCACATATGCCATGTGGTGTTGCCAACAAGGAGAGAAAAAGAAAAAAAAAAAAGAAAGAAAAGAAACAATTAGTGATCATTTGAAAAGCATGAGGGGAAAACCACCTTTGTGAGGAGGTGATGTGTCACGAGGGAGTTTTTGGATGGGGAGTTGCTTGAGCTAATCCTTCAAGAGTGAGTAAGCGTTAACTAAGCAAACTGGGGTGGGAAGGAGACTGCAGGGCCAAGGATTAGGGAGCAGTGACGAGAAAGGTGAGTAGACAAAGAGGGTATGAGTAAAAGCATGAAACTGAGTTATTCTCATTCTTGACTGTGTCCTAGACCTTGTTATGTGACTGTCCCACAAATTACCTCAAACTCAACATATTTTCCCCAGATTTCCTCCTTCTTTGTTCTTTATCATGGCATATGACACCTCTCCTTGTTCAGGCACTAGAAAACTAGGAGATTTCTTCAATCTTTCCCATTCCTTCACCCCTATCATTTACCTAGTAACTAACTTCTGTTGATTCTACTGCATCCGCATTCCTTGGGTGCCTCTCCCTTCTCCAGCTGTGCTCAGTACAACAGTATCACCGTTGACCCCACTTCCATACTTCCCCTAGATTGATCTTTCTAACATACATAATTGATTGCATCACTGTCTGACCAATCCATGGTTCCCCACTCTTCTAGCATGATATGAAAAGCCTTTTCCACACAGGTTCTTCCCACTACTTTCTTTCAAATTGCATTCATGCACATTTTAAATTAAACTCTCCCGATACCCCATGAGGTGAGTGAGATATTTCCAAGAGATGACGTTAATATGAAAACATCTAGAAGCCAGGGGGAGAAGGGAGGTGGAGTTCTCCTCACTGTGGTGCCCCAACTCTGCTTATTTAACTTATAGGCAGAGTGCATGCAGGCTCAGTCACTTTAGTTGTGTCCTACTGCCAACTCTTTGTAACCCTTATGGACTGTAGCCTTCCAGGCTCCTCTGTCCACGGGGATTCTCCATCCTGGTCTCTGATTACAATCAGCCACTGTCTCTGAGCCCTGACTCTCATCTCTATTTTCACTTCTCTTGGCACCTCTTACACTTCTGTCCCCTCCATAAGACTTAATCTCTCTAGGACAGGATTCATTCATTTTCTTAACTGATGACACTTCCTAGAGCTTTGGAACAGAGAAGGTATAAGCAGATAGGGTAGGAAGATCCCTGAAGGACCTGAAGGAAAAGAATCAGATACAGCTTTTTGACATTAGAGAAGCCAATTTGGCCCACACCATTTTGTGATCTAAGCTTGACTACAATGCTTACCCTCCGGCAGGTCCCCGAAATAATGATCTTAAAGGAATAAAAGAACAAACCACTGTTATCAAGCAAAAGAAGGAACAATAGCAAAGATAACAAATCAGTTGTAAAGACTCCTAGTTCTGTTTCAATGGTAAAGATTAGCCTGAAGCACTTTCTTGAGCTATTTTGCAGAATTTAAATCCCCCTTGAAAGGTCAACTTCCAGATCAACTGGAACCTAAGGGCTGATGATGTTGACCTTTTCTGACCCTCATGGCTTCAGTCATCTAAAGCTTGGGCTCTGTTGACCTTTGCCCCAACTCTATGCAGAATTTTCCTCTGCTCAAGTCCCTTCATCAATATGCATACACTGCTCTAACCCCCTTCATGAATAAGCATGTGACCTTGTAACTTTCCCCAATTTTGCTATTCAGAGAGACATTGCTTTGGGAAAGCTCTCTGGTGTCCTCCTTACTTGCTCAAGTAATAATTCCTTCCTTTTCCTGATCTTTGGCTTGGTTATGTCTTTTGTCTTGACACTCACCAAGAGGTGAACCCAGTTTTTTGGGTAACACAGGTGCTCAATATATTGATGCTAAGTCAATACATGAGGGAAGGAATGGGATCCAAAGACAAAAGTCACACCAAAACCCCAGTGATTTTGAATTCAGCCCTGAGTAAAATCAGATTTTCAGGGTCCTTTTGATCAATCCTAGCAGGATTCACCAGGTTCCAAGGGTTGTAAATCTAGAATAAGATTTTTTTTTCCTTTCAGAAACCTGAAAGGCAGTTTAATCCTTAAGAGACCAGTTCTTGAAAGGTTAAAGAAAATAAGCAAGTAAGGAGATTCTGGATCACAGAAAATCTTGACTGAGGTCAGAACAATGGCCACCTGGGAGAGTCACAATAAGAACCACTCCAGCCCCAAGAGGATGAGGTGCTGCCTTTTCTTAGAAGGAGGGTCTGAAGAGGAAAAGTTAAAATTTTACATAACCTCCTGCTCCTTCTGCCTCTGTAACTCAGCTTGCTCCTTGCAAAGTCTGGATCATGTAGGTCTCAGAAAGTGGGGACTCCCAATACTAGGAACTGGAGCTTATCTCATTCACCCTTGTCTTGCTCTTTGCAATTGCCCAGCCCCTGCAAACCCACAAACCCACTTATATGGGCCTGTCTGTATATACAAACTCTGTAACCCCTTTGTTCGGGGCTCAGAGCTTGGAGTGTTATCTCCTCTGGGTGCGGCGTAATAAACCTGAGTTCTCCAATTCTCCCAATGTGGTACTTGGTTTCTCAAGTACTGGTTTCTGCAACAGGTCTTCAGTGTGGCCCTATATGGGGAGAGGGGATAAAAAGGAGGACAGAGAGTGGAGAGGAGAGGAAGTTGGAGTTCTAGTTAAATAATGGAACATCAAAAGAGTATTACCATCCTAGTCCTACACTTCCCTATATGTGCCCTAAAGAAAGCAATTTTTTTTCCCCTAACTAGTTTATTTTAAGGGTAATAGATACATGGTAAAAATTCAAATAGTATCAAAAAAATATTTAGTAAATCTCTCTAGCCCTCCAGAAGTCACCACTATTATCCACATGTCTACCTAAATATATATTTATAACTATATTTTGAAAGTACTTGGTAGCATTTTACCATCAAGAGCTCTCCATATTAACTCCTGGAAACCTACTTTTTATTTGTGATAAAAATATATAACATGATATCAGCCCTCTTAAAATTTTCAGTATATACAGTGAGACATTATTTTTTAAACTGCTATATAATATTTCTACTCTGGTTGTATTATATGTATTTACTCATATCCCTATTGATGAATATTTAATTTGTTTCTAGTCTATTGCGATTTGAAGCAATGTGGCAATGAAAATTCTTGTACATATTGTATCAGGGTCCAGGAGGAAGCAGATGGTACATCCAAAGCTTACCTTAAGAGAATTTGATGGAGGGACTGTTGACACAGGTGCTGGCAGGATTAATGGACCAAACAATACATGGTTAAGTTGTCAGGAACAGGCAACAGTGAGAAGCCTTTACCTCCCCTAGGCATGAAAGGACAAGCAGAGGGAGCAGTGTTGGTAGAATCCAGTGGGCCCTTAGCCCTACAAGAGAGGCCACCAAACAGGAGCTGTGACCATAGATTAGAAGTGTAGCCACTGCCAGAATGGCAGCCATCAGAGTAACTATCCTGACTGTGCTCTCCTCTTGCTCTCTGGTTTCCTACTGATGTACCTGCTGAATATAAGTGGAATCTAGTAGACAAGGAAGCCCAAATGATGCTGATTCATAGGGGTGACACAGGCAGGCAGAGCAGAGTCAAAAATGTATCCGGAAGGATAGGTAGAGAATAATCAATCTAGTAGGTTTTTGAACAAATATGCCTTTCATCTGTTGGAAATTTTCCTAGAACTAGAATTGTGGTGTCAATAGGAAGGAAAGAGACCCCTCAATATCCATCCCTCTGATCTTCTGTGCTTATTACTGATACTGAGCTGTGCCTGTGGCTGCTCAGAACTAAGACCTTTCCCAGCCTCCCTTGCAACCAAAGCAACGTAAGAGGAAGTGACAGTGCCTTTGTCCTTTATTATTTATTCCTTCCTGTAATTCACCTCCTGCCTTGGACTATGACTTCTAGGGCCACACCCTTTGTGGGGTGAGAGGTGAGCTGGGAAAAAACCAGATTCCTAAGCACTTCATATAATTGAGCTGTCCTACCAATTTTGGACTGTACTTTATTTACATGGGGGAGAAATACACTTTTACCTTGATAGTTATTTTCTTTTATGTGCTGTGTTACTAATTTTCACAAATAGGTATAGATAATAGGTTTAAACATTTTAAATTTTTATGGACATGGTCAAGCTTAGCATTTTAAACTGGATTTTTCATACTTTTTGAGTTTGAACCCAGCTTCTCCATTTACTAGGCATGTGATCTTGAACATGTCTTAATATTTTTTCCCCTTCCAATATAATTCATTTATCTTCTTTGCTTTTTAAAAAAATTTTTGAAGCATAGTTAATTTACAATGCTGTGCTAATTTCTTCTGTACAGCGAAGTGACTCATTTACACATATATATATTCTTTTCCATTATGGTTTGTCACAGGATATTGAATATAGTTCCCTATGCTATACAGTAGGAACCTGTTGTTTTTCTAGTTTCTCAATCTTTAAGTGCCTCAATGTTCTCAGAGGGATAACAATGGAAGCCACTTCATTTGGTTGTTATGACGAGTGTATGAATGAAAATATCTAAGCACACAGACCATTGTCTATCCATCATAGCAAATTCTCAATAAGTGTAAGTTGTGAAAAAAAAAAAGTGTCACTCATCACCCAGTTCTGCTAGGGTTGAGTCACAACACGCTTTAGTTACCCATGACATTTCACCTGCCCCTGAGAGCAATTCAGGATGGAAAACAGGATAGGGCACTCTATACTTTAGATAAAGGCCCTAGAGAATAAAGATGCATATCTCAGGGAGGATTTCAGTGACCCCAGGTTCTTGCATCTTCCTGTATAGAGAAAAGCACTAAATCATTCACTTAAGATATGTTCTTTGTGGTTAGCGGTAAACTTTTACCAAGATGTATGCAATGGCAACCCACTCCAGTATTCTTGCTGGGGAAATCCCATGGACGGAGGAGCTGGCAGGCTACAGAAGAGTCAGGCACAGCTTAGTGACTAAATAGCAATAGCATGCTTGTATTTCAATATGACTGCATGTATTTTCTAGCCAAAAACATACACATCTACCGGCTCCTCTCCTACTTCTCCTCCCCTACTTCTCTCCTACTTGGAGCAGTTTACTCTGAGTTACTGAGTAGCTATCTCCATGAGTTTGAGTAAGCTCCGGGAGTTGGTAATGGACAGGAAAGCCTGGCATGCTGCAGTTCATGGGGTCGCCAAGAGTCGGACACAACTGAGCGACTGAACTGAACTGAACTGAACTGATAGTCCTCAGAAAGAACCTGAATAACACTTAAGCTCACAACTCTCCTGTTGTGTGTTTTCCTTTAAGTCAACAAAGTTAGTGCTATTATTATTATTACTGTGACCATGTTTAATTGCCCTCCAAAGAAGAGGTACCAGTTAATCTACTCAATGTTTTAAAGTGTCTCCTTCCTCTTCCCTCAACAATATTGTGCATTAGCAAAGATTTTTGTCCAATAGATGAATAGTGGTGTTTCATTTTTATTTTAAATTGCTTTCTAAATTATGACGTTGACCATCTTCTCATATTTGTTAAGCCATTTATAGTTCTTTTCTAGTGCACTTCTTGTCTGTCCTCTGTTCATTCCACTGGTGTTTGTTTTGTTTTGCAATGCATTTGTTTGTTTTTTTTAAAGCTTTTAATGAATTATGAAAATTAGCCTTTTGTCTGTTGCTGGTGGTACAGATGTTTTCCCTATATTTCATTTACATTTTGACTTTATTTTTTCCCCCCAAATTTTAAATTTTAATATAGTAAAAATGATCCTTTTTCATCATAACATCTGAGCATAATGTTTGGGTATTGGAAAGATCTATCTCACTCTGGATATTAAGAACAATTTTACCATATTTTCTCCCAGACCTTTATAGATTGATTTATATCAAAAATCTTTCTCCATCTGGAATTTAATTTGGGTAAGCAGTGAGATAAGAATTGAAATGATTCTGTGGAGAACTGGGCTGGAGGGTTGATAAAATTAAGCCCCCTGATACATAAACCCTACAGAACTTGTAGTTTACTATTTGTAGTAAAATTGTGTTTTAATAAAAAATACCTTTTTAATAAAAAAAGACCCTGATGCTGGGAGGGATTGGGAGCAGGAGGAGAAGGGGATGACAGAGGATGAGATGGCTGGATGGCATCACCGACTAAACGGACATGAGTTTGAGCAAACTCCGGGAGTTGGTGATGGACAGGGATGCCTGGCGTGCTGCGATTCATGGGGTTGCAAAGAGCGGGACATGACTGAGCCTGAGCGACTGAACTAAACTGAACTGAACTGAATCAGTTAGCGTCCTACCTACTGAACAATAGGCCTCCTAGGAAGGAGACAAAATGGAAGACTTTTATAGAAAGGAGAGTGGGGTAAGGAAGTCATTAGCAAAAGAAAAGGAAGGGTAATTTGTGGGGGAAGGACCAGGATTATATCCTGCAGATTATCTCTTCTTTTTCTGGAACGGGGTGGAGAGGGCTGGCCTATATGACAAATTACCTCATTGGTGCTGACTGGAAAATTCCAAACTGGTTGATCTGATTGATTAAGAGTACATTTCTAGGGAAGTCTGAAGCTACAATCAGTTTAGGTATTAAATCTAAGTTTTGTTCTCATGGACTTGAACACCAATCCCTGTGATTTTCCTCTTTAACACTGTGACTATACAACAGACAGATTTTGGACAAAGCATGCCCGCACCATTAGGCATGCAGATGTTAGGTGTGCTTGCTCCTCTTCTTTGTGGGAGACATGTACGTGGTTTGTGGTGGTGTTTGTATTTGCAGGGTGAAGTCCTGCCATGCCCAGCATGCTTACTTCACCAGGTTGTTAAACTGCCTTTCACACTTCTTATCACCTGATTCTTATTTCTTGGGCACAATTTCTCTGCTAGCAGAGTCATCCTGCTACCCTATTATCACAGGTTAGACATTTTATACCAGCTAGCAGTGAACTGTGATCTGTGACATTGTAACAGTAACAGGGATCTGTGAACATATGCAGTCAGATACTGCCCATCTTTCAAGATTAAGGATGAATTAAGCCCAGCAAGCTGGACCATCTCTGAGTTCCATCTTTGTTGCTTTCCTAGGTGGTTTGTCAGTTGCTTAGACAACTAGCTTATGATGGTTGAGCACAGAAGCTCTAGAGTGAAATTATCTGGCTGTGTACTTCCACTCTGCCACTCTTGAGCCATAGGGTCAAGAGCCAACTTTCCTTCAGCTTCTTGTGCTTTGCTTTCTCCTTTGTCAATGGGATGATAATATAGTATGAGGATCAAATAAATAAATATATGTAAAGTGTTTAAAAAGACTTTGGCAATAAGGGCTCAGTAAACATTATAAATGTACAGCAGTAGAGGCATGTGTGGGCTCAATCAGTCATGTAGGATGCTTTGCAACCCTGCCAGGTACCTCTATCCATGGGATTTTTCAGGCAAGGATACTGGAGTGGGTGGCAATTTCCTCTTCCAGGGGATCTTCCTGACTCAGGGATCAAACCTGAGTCTCCTGCATCTCCTGCATTGGCAGGTAGATTCTTTGCCACTGAGCTACCTGGGAAGCCCAAATATTAAAAAGACCCAGAGGAAGCGGGTGGAGAGGGAGATGGGAGGGGGGATCGGGATGGGGAATACATGTAAATCCATGGCTGATTCATGTCAATGTATGACAAAAACCACTACAATATTGTAAAGTAATTAGCCTCCAGCTAATAAAAATAAATGAAAAGAAATAATAATAATAAAAAAAATAAAAAGACCTTTCCTAATTCACAATATAAAAATAATTTTCATTTCTCCTAGGAATTTACAGGTTCTTTTATGTAAAAATGTGTAACATAACAAATGTTATGACATATAAGTATATAACATTATATTAATAATTACAATGTTTATAAGAAGAAAGTGTTATAATTCTATGACTAGTTTCATTATTTCTGTTCTTTGAATAATGCATTTGCTTTGAAATGTCACTTTTGTCATACACTAAATTTGCATCTGCATTTGATTCTAGTTCTGGATTCTCTCTCCTGACTCATTCATGTAGCTTAATCACATTTGCTTTGTAATACTTCATTATCTGGTAGAACTTGGCCTCTAATTCCTTATGCTTCCTTTTCAGAATTTTTTTTCTGGCTGAGTTTGAATTTGATATTTACAAAAAAGCTTAGAACCAGCTGGTCTAATTTTAAAAATCAATTAATATTTTCTTGGGGTTGCAACAAATTTACATATTAATTTAGAGAAAATTGATGTTCTTACAATATTAGCTTTTCCTGTTCCAATACAAGAAATAGCTCTCCATTTATGTTCAAGCTGTTTTTCTTGTTAATGTCGCTCAGATTTTTAGTTTTGTGAGTCTTCTTTATATAGTTTCTGCATGTTTCTCAAGTTTATTTCTTCCTGCCTGCTTACCTGCCTGTCTTCCTTCCCACCCTCCTCCTCTTTTTCTTTTTCCTTTTCCTTCTCCTTTTTCTTCTGTTAGGTTTAATGGCACCAACTCTTTCATTATGTTTTCTAATTGCTTCTTGTTTGTATGGGAAAACTATCAATGGTCCCTTTGTGAGCCTGGATCATGTAACTGGTTCAGAAAAATGAATGAAAAATCTAATCTCCCCTCCATCATTGCAATTATATATAATCACCATATGTTGGAAGGAGATAAATTGAGTCAAGAGAATACATGTTTTAGCAGAGAGTCCCTAGAGGAGACAGTAGCCTGAGGGTGCAGATAGAGAGGGAATAAATCTGACTGAAAGGGGGGCTGACAAAGGGTGAACAAAATGATTGAGGTAACACCTCAAAAGAGGTTGATTAGAAATAGCACAACTAAAATTATTGATGTGATCAAAGACACATGGATAAAGAGTAATGGTGTTGGATTAAAATGAGATAAATGAAACCTTTTTCTCAAGAAGATAGATATTTTTAAAAAACAGAAATCAATTATTTATAAAACAGAAAATTAATAGCACTATAGATCAATTCAAAGACTATTTTTTACACCTACCAAAACAAAATCACTGTAATCAAAACTAGTCTTTTTATAAACAGAAAATTCAAATAAACAAAATGAGGAGAGTAAAAACTGATTACAGTATAAAATTTTTTTTTATTGAAAAAAATCTATGTGCCTATGCTAATAAAATAGAAAACGAATGATGTGGGAGAAAATGTAAATGACTAAAACTGATTTAAGAAAAACTAGCAAGAGAGTGAAAGATACTCCAGGCATTTTGAAGCTGGCATAACCCTGAGTCCAAAGAGGTAATGGGTAAAACCCGCAACCAGATAGCCTGGCTAGGATCTATTTAACAGACACTTATGTGGTCCTTGCTCAGTGTCAGACATAGTTCTGAGCACCTCATGAGCGTTAATTCAGGCAATTCTTCTGATAACCCTGAAAAAGAGGGGTAAGTATTAACCTCATTTTACCCATAAGCAAACCGAAGAAATCAGAGATTAAGGAACTTGTCTGCTACTCGATCTCACATAGGAGAACGTGAAAGGCCTGAGAGTGCTCCCAACATTCTACTGGAATTCTCTCTTTTTTTTTTTTGAAGACCTTTCCTGTCCCTGAACCTTTGCTCTTCCCATCTCCTCTGTCTAGAATGCCATTCTTTCAGATTCTTTTTCTTTAATTTTAATTGGAGGCTAATTACTTTACAATATTGTAGTGGTTTTAGCCATACATTGACATGAATCAGCCATGGGTGTACATGTGTTCCCCACCCTGAAGCCCCCTCCCACCTCCCTCCCCATCCCATCCCTCAGGGTCATCCCAGTGCACCAGCCCTGAGCACCCTTTCTGTTTCACATATGATAATATACATGTTTCGATGCTAGTCTCTCAGATCATCCCACCCTCGCCTTCTCCCACAGAGTCCAAAAGACTGTTCTATACATCTGTGTCTCTTTTGCTGTCTCACATTTAGGGTTATTGTTACCATCTTTCTAAATTCCATATATATGCGTTAGTATACTGTATTGGTGTTTTTCTTTCTGACTTACTTCACTCTGTCTAATAGGCTCCAGTTTCATCCACCTCATTAGAACTGATTCAAATGTATTCTTTTTAATGACTGAGTAATATTCCATTGTGTATATGTACCACAGCTTTCTTATCCATTCAATTCTGGCTCTCCCATGCTCAGAGCTCTGTGAGTGGGGGGCAGGAAGTCCAACCTTTTGTGCTTCAGTTTTCTTATATGTAAGACTGAAAAATAAATGAAATAATTGTAGAAGGGATTTCAAACAGTTTCTGTCAGATAAATACTTCTTAAACAGGTTATTTTTGTTGTTGTCATTACTAAAGTAGGACAGAGAATACATAGAAAATATATCATTGTAAATATAAATGCAAACTGAATTCAATAAAATGATAAGGGGATTACCCACTATGGTCAAGTTTAATGTAGAAATAAATGCAAGGATATTTTATTCATCACTTTGATATAAATATACAAATAAATATATATAGAATAAGAATATATATGTATATATAATACAGTCATCTGAACAAATAATTGCAGCACTGTTTCTAAATAAATGAAATAAATAAATAAACAAACAACAAAAAAATCTCAGAGGTCTAGGCTAGCAAATCCTTCCTAAACATGATAAGGAATATCTACATTAAATAAGCAGCCAACATACTTCCTGGTAAAATATCTGGAGCTCAGGGGTCTCAATTCTCAGAATGTAAAAATAACCAGAGCTTTTATAACCTACTGAAGCTTGTAATCTATCCCAGACCAATTAAATCAGAATCTCAGAGGGTTGGGACTCCAGCAACAAATAGAGAATAACTGATCTAGAAGAAAGCTAATTAAAATCAAGACCTAAACAAGGATATATACCAGAACCATTTAAAAATAACATTATTTTCAGGTCTAGTGCATACAATGAAACATGAAACAAGTAAGAGATTAAAATATTGGTTAGCACAAGCTAAAAATCATCTTTTGTAACCAATGTGATTATGTACTAAGAAAACCCGCAGAGAGTAAACTGATACACTTGAAGAATTTTTAAGAGAATTTATTTATCTACAAAGGCAGCTTTCCTAGGTTATCAACAACAAAACAAGTCAGAAGATATAATGATAGAGATTTCATTTATATTATTAACAAACAGAAAATAGAACTAACAAAAATACATGGAACCTAGATAAAGGATTTAACAAAATTTAGTTTTGAGAATATAGTCTAGTTTCGTGGTTTCAAACTGCACTTTTTGGAGTCTCAGGGCAGAGGTGATCTGGTATTCAATGAAGGAGGCAAATGCATTTGAGGAGACCCTCAGCCCTACTCTAACTGAAGAAGCTCCATTTTTCTTATTTTCAGTGTTAACTTTCAAATGCATTTGTGCCCTTCATAAAATCATATGCAAAACAGTTAACACTAGACTATAGATCTAGACTATATTCTCAAAACTAAATTTTGTTGTATCCTTTATCTAGGTTGTACATAATTTTGTTAGTTCTTTTGTATATGATTTTACTTGAAGAAGGGCTTCCCTGGTGACTCAGATGGTAAAGAGTCTGCTTGCAATGCAGAAGACCTGGATTCGATCCCTGGGTCGAGAAGATCCTCTGGAGAAGGGCATGGCTACCCATTCCAGTATTCTTGCCTGGAGAATCCCATGGACAGAGGAGTCCGGTGGGCTACAGTCCATGCGGTCACATACAGTCAGACAGGACTGAGTGACTAACACTTTTACTTTCACTCTACTTGATGAAAGGTTTTTGCCACTAACAAAAAAACAAACAACAATTAAATGCTTGAACGCCTTCAGTCTAAATAAAATATTCCTTGAAAACATCTGGTTCCTTTTTCTCTCCAAGGAAAATTTGTTCATTCAAGTATTCATTGTGGCATGTTCTGTGTTTATTGAGTACCACAGTATATCAAAAATACCAACATGTGTTGGGCACCTACTAAGAACTGTTACTATACTAGATGCTGTACATACTTGACCTTGTTTATTCTTTGTAAACACATATGAGGAAGGTATGATCCCCCATTATTTACAGATGAGGAAAAACATTCAAGATGAGGAACTTGCCCAAGCTCCCATAAATGGTGAGAGCTAGAACTGTGATTTGAAAGTACTTCACCCTGATCTCAGAGCTCCTTTTCTTTTTCCAGCATAACCATGCAACTTCCTAAAATAATGATGGCATTGGAGGTAACCATTGTATTGATGTCCATGACCGACTGAAATACTGATGCAAAGGTTAGTGGTGGTGGGTATGGAAAAAGCAGTGAAGGTGGTGTTGATATTGGGGAGGGTGCTGTGTATGGCATGAGTATGCCTCTGGCAGGAGAGGTGGAGCCGTTTTCTAAGATGACTTGTCCTTCTGTCAGTGTCCTTCTGTCATCCCTTCTGAGATGGAATGATGGGGCTGGCTCAGAAACCTTCTGTCAAGAATACGAGTTCTGACTTTTGGATCTGGAGAGTCGAGTACATATTTGAGGCAACTGAGGGAGAAAAGGATGGGAGACATGGGGTGAGGGGACTCAGGTTGAAATTTAGTCGTTAGCAAAGAGTGCTTGGGCGGTGCAGACAGCATGCTTAGAAGCACTTTCTCCACCCTGGGCAGCTTGCTGTTACATCTAT
Organism: Muntiacus reevesi; assembly: GCF_963930625.1. Classification (NCBI taxonomy): domain Eukaryota; kingdom Metazoa; phylum Chordata; class Mammalia; order Artiodactyla; family Cervidae; genus Muntiacus; species Muntiacus reevesi. The sequence continues at coordinate 45,308,691 of NC_089254.1, read as the reverse complement.
CATATATGTGCCAATAAACTCTGCCACTGTGCTTAAGTATTGATGCAAGGAATGGTCATTCTGCCTTTCTCCAAAGAAGACATATAGATGATCAATAGGCAGATGAAAAGATGCTCAGTATCACTAATCATTAGAGAAATCCAAATCAAAACTACAATGAGGTATCACTTCATACCAGTCAGAATGGCCATCATCAAAAAGTCTATGAGCAAAAAATGCTAGAGAGGGTGTAGAGAAAGGAGAACCCTCCTACACTGTTGGGGGAATGTAAATTGGTACAGTCACTATAGAGAACATTATGGAGGATCCTTAAAAAAAGCAAAAAATAGAATTACCATATGATCCAGCAATTCCACTCCTGGGCACATATCCAGGTGACTCTAATTTGGAAAGATCTGTGCACCCAAATCTGTGCACCCAAATATTCATAGTAATATTTACAGTAGCCAAGACATATGTGTGCACATGCACACACACACACACACACACACACACAGTATGGAATAAAATTCTGCTATAAAAAAGAATGAAATAATGGCATTTGCAGCAACATGGATGGAACTTGAGATGATCATACTAAGGGTAGTAAGTCATAGAAAGACAAATATTATATGATATCACTTATATGTGGAATCTTAAAAAAAGATACAAATGAACTTACTTACAGGAAAAAAAAAAAAACAAATCATAGGTATAGAAAACAGACTTATTGTTACCAAGAGGAAAAGGGTGGAGGATAAATTAGGAGTGTGAAATGAGCAGATACACACTATTATGTGTAAAACAAACAAGGAGCCACTGTACAGCACAGAAACTATATTCAATGTCTCATAATAACCTATAATGGAAAAGATCTGAAAAATAATATATATATATATATATATCTGAATTACTTTGCCATATACCAGAAACTAACATATTATGTCAACTATACTTTAACTTTTAGAAGGGTTATGTCTGATCACTGATTATGTGGGTCTAAAATCTTGAAATTAGCTAAGACATGCTTAGCATGATAGACATAAAAGCTCTTATCACTTGAGTGGGATGTTTTGTTGTAAATAATTACTGGTGTACAGCTTGTACCAGGAACTGATCATTTTCAAATAAAGTATCCACTTAAATTCTAGAGTCACAGAACGGAGCAAATAAATTCCAGTTTGTAGTAGTTCTGCCAGTGCAGAGCTCCCCAGGATCCTCTGACCCCCAGGATCCCAAAATTCTGGCAAAAGCAATAAAACAATAAATCTTTATTTCAGTATGACCCAGAGAAATTTATGGAACATATTTTCTGATGAAACAACAATATGAAATAGAAAGCATGATGTCATGGACTTCATGAAATAAAAGTTCTTATTTTAATGATGTCTATCATCATTTCAGACCTGCATAAAGTTGAAATAAACACTCTGAACACTGGTATATAAGAATTAATAACTCAAATTATGAGGAAGCAGAAATGACCAGATGATTTAGTTGTGTCACAACCAAGATGTCCTAATTTCAAAACTATTTCTGTATTCAAACAATGGAATACTCATTCTATTTAAGAGTGGTTCTTTTCTAAAAGAAATGTAAAAACACAGCACATACACCCAAATTCTAGACTGAAAATAGAAGATTATTAGTAGTATAATTTATGTAAATGGTGCTCTATTCATGTGAAAGTAATTGGTATCTTTCAGTCATATGTTAATTATTACATAAATAGGTTATAAATAATCATGTGAGAAGATTTCATTTTTAAAGCTGAAACCCTACTTGTTTAAAGGGTCTACTGTTTTATTATATAAAATGTGAAAAGAATGACTCATATATGTTGACTGCTTTAAACATAAAATTTTTTCCCAGGTTTCAGAACCAAAAAAAATAAATAAAATCTCTGTTTAGTAATCTGAAAATTATATTTAAGGTTTGGTAGGCATAAGGATATACTTAGGATCTAGAGTGATAATTCCCAGTCTTATTGGAATTTATTGAATATGCATGTCTTGGTCTCAGTCCTTGGAAATGTAGGGATTAAGAATAGGCCTCCTCAATGTGTGGTATTTTGACATGTGGATTATTGTTAGCTGAAGGTAAGTGAAAACCTTATGGACTCTAGAGAAAACAACTGCCTCTCCCTTAACTACCTAACAGAATTTAAACAGGAGATTTTTCCCACAAAAAGAGTTATTGTTGTTCAGTTGCTAAGTCGTGTGTGACTCCATGGACGCCAGACTCCCCTGTCCTCCACTCCTTCCTAGAGTTTGCTCAAATTCGTGTCCATTGAGTCTGTGATGTTATCTAACCATTTCACCCTCTGCTGCCTTCAATCTTTCCCAGATTTCTCTGCCTTCAGTCTTTCCCAGAGTCAGGGAAACTGGAGACTTTTCCCACAAAAAGAGTTACTACTAGAGATCAATTTTATCAAAGCGGTCCTATGTTTGCAGCCAGGCAAACATCTAATTACCAAAGATCTGCCCTTTTTCTTATCATCCTGTGAATGACTCTCTCTGGCCTTGGAAGACCCAGGACTCCATCCTATTCCTTAGCTCAGGATGGCATATAGACTTCACTTTACCTTTCTTGAACCTTTTGTTAAGATTCAGTTTTCTCCTGTTAATCTGTCTCATGTCACTTTAATTATTAGGCCAGTCAGAAAAACCTAGAAGGGTAGAAGAAGGTTTTCTTCTTCCCCAGTAGGAGGAAGAATGGGTATAAAGTTCTCAAACGGAGTGTATCAGAATCACCTGGAAGGCTTGTTAAATAGGGTGCTGGTATCCACCCCAGAGCGCCTGGTTCAGGGAGGGCTGAGCTTGGCCCCAGGGATTTGCATTTCTAACGAGTTCCAGATGATGCTGATGCAGGTGATCATTCCAGCATCACATTTTGAGAGTCCACACTTATAAAGGATAGATGTGGATTTGGACACCAAGGACTGCAGGTATAAGGGGAGTTGACAGGTTTCGGGGCCCCTTCTCCTGATGGTGAGTGGGGGAAGCTAGTGTGGATGGTATGCTTTGCATCAGAGGCCTTACCTTTGCATCTGCCAAGTGTTCTAGGGTCTTGCCAACCAGGGACTCCTTTTATGCTTATTTATTTGCTTGCCTGCTCCAGTCTGAGCTGGGGAGGCCCATGTTTATGAATTCCCAGAGTCTTTGGTCCTTAATTCAGGATGAAGACAAGACAGGCAAGTTTCTCTGTGGTCTCCCATTGTGGACAGAATTTTTTTCAAGTCCTCCCTCTCCATTGAAGTTGTACATCTTCAAGGGCTCTAGCTTCAGCTGGTTTGCATGTGTTTGTTAATTTTTGCTCTTTGTTACTTTCTTAGGATTTAATTCATGGTTAATATCTCAACATGGATGCTTAGATCATTTTTTTTCTGCTCCCCTCTACTCTTTTCCCCTAAAACAAGTATTTAAGTTCCAGCTTTACTATCTGGAGTAAGTTCAAGCCTTGTCCTTCCTTTCCCAAATGACTATTAAAATCCAAACTCCTTGGTTGGGAAACCCAGCCTACATCCTAGGGCAACAAAAGCCATTGGGCTTGCTTACCACCCCGGCCTTCAGCGTCTTCTATGTTGTTTTCAGTCCTAGGGAATTCTCTCTTTCTTACAGAGTTGCATTGACAAGTTGATCTGTTACAGTTTGAGTCATTTCTGGGTGTCTTACATAAGAAGCTTTTCAGGACCCCTGTTCTCTCATAGTGCAGGAAATAATTGTTTATAGATAACAACACCTACAGACCATGAAGAGAAAATGAGATAATAAAGCCCTTCATGCTTGCCAGAGAAGAAGTTCTTGGTAAATATCAGCTGCTTTTATTATCATTAGTGTACCTAGATCTCATTGGGTAACTAGTGACAGAGGTAAAAAAAAAAAAAAAAAAAAAAAATCCTGGTATAGAAAGCAAATCTTTCCAGGAATGGTGATGGAGAGAGGAGGGATCTTGGTACCATTAAATTTTAAAAAGATTGTGTGTATGTATATGTGGGGTGTGTGTGTGTGTATAAATGTTTCTAAATAGGCCCAGAAAACTGATCCAATAAAATTTTTTTCTTAAGAATTCTTTTATTGAAATACAGTTGATGTACACCTGTAACCTATACCATGTGTGTGTTCAGTCATGTCTAACTCTTTGCGACCCCTTGAACTGTAGCCCAACAGGCTCCTCTGTCCATGGAATTTTCCAACAGTGATTCACAGTTTAAAAGGTTACACTCCATTTATAGTTAATATGAAATGCTTGCTATATTCCCTGTGTTGTACTTTATATCCTTCTAGCTTATTTTATACCTAATAGTTTGTACTTCTTACTCCCCATCCCCCTATCTTGTCCCTCCCTGCTACTCTCCCCCTACTGGTAACCACTAGCTTGTTTTCTATCTATGAATCTGCCTCTTGTTTTGTTATATTCACTGGTTTGTTATATCTGTTAGATTCCACATATAGGTGGTGTCATACAGTATTTGTCTTTCTCTGTCTGACTAATTTCACTTAGCATAATATCCTATGAGTCTTCCACAGAGGGAGAAATTTGGGATTCAGTTCAGGGTCCTATCCATAGCTACTAGGGCTCAGCAGACACAGGTCAGGGGCACCATTTGTAGACTGAGATGTCATAGTGGCTGTGACCAGACAGAAGACACTCTCCCCTGAGGGTCGCACTTCGTCAAAGATAAAAAGGAAGCAAGGACATTTTTTAAAAGCTGGGCTATTTTAAGGCAGTAATTAGGAGTGTCCTTGCTGCTTTGCAGGTGCACATCCTTTGTTAAATTAACAGCTGAGAAGTATGATTAGTGTAACTTTCTGTGTTTTCTCCTGACCTTGCTCCAAAAGCTCTGGGAGTCTCCTGATGAATCGGGTAGGTAAAACCAAGTTGTATTCAGTCCCTCAAAACTATTTGAGGCAGGAAAGCTGAGTAGGAGATTCCTAACAGCTGTGCTATTTGGAATCTCTTCAGCATTTTCTTCCTGAATGCTCTTTCCACTCTGTCTTCGCTGTGCCTTTATCTCTTCTCTTGTCTCCTCTCTTCTGCCCATTTTCTCCCTATCTCCAGTAGGACATGTCAGCTGTCCCCCACCCTGCACCACATCATATGTCAAGTTTCAGCTGGGTTTTAAGATAGAGGCCATGGGTCCTCAGGTGGACCATCACCTCCAGAACTAAAGTATTAGGCAAATGATCAAGAGACAGTGTGGGTGGACCTGGGAACAGATGGGGTCTGTTCACTGTAATCATGGGAAGGTCAGTTATCAGAAGGAGAAACCAACAAGATCAGAGCAGCAACAACAAGGAAGCTGGTCATTTGAGCCAGAGCATAGTCTCCTTGGGTTTACTGGCCCATAGAGAACAGCAGTGATGACTGGGAAAGGGGATGCAGAGCTGGGGCCGAGTGGCCACTCCCAGGGGTCTCTGGCTGGGGCCGGGGTTAAGCAAGAAGCAGAGGCCTACCTGTCACCCCACCCCCACTCCACCCCATCAGCTCCTCTAAACCCCATTGGGACGAATGTCAGGAGTGGTGGTGTGGAGAAGCTCAGCATAGCTGGCATAATGGTTCCACTCACTTGGACTTTGGATCACCTCTAGCAATGTGTGTCTTTATTTCTGAAGAACTTCAACATAAAGCCTTCTAGAAAGATACTTTCTCCCTGAAGTCAGAAGACCTAGATCTCACCAGGCCATTTCTGATAAGAGGAGAACCATGTGGACATTGGTCAAAAAGCCAGCAAAGCGGGAACAGTAGAAGGTGGTGAGGTGAGTGCCTTAGGATGCTGGCGGATGAAGCTGCCCAGGTTGAGCACCTTTCTCTGGACTGAGCGGGGCCAGGGGTTGAGGTAGTTCATAGACTCAGGCTTGGGGCTCCCTGTGAAAATGAGGCCAAGCCAGGAGTCATCCCACCAAGAAGCATGGTCACCTATGACTTATTCTTGCTAACAGGGATGGTTTTATTGTGAGCTTGCTGTTGACCTCATAATACACCTGTCCAAGCATCACTTCTTGACTACTTCCTTGGCTTTCTCATGAGTTAATGGGAGGGTAAGGAAGGGAATGGGGCAGGTGCTGAGGTCCCCAGTAACTCTATTTCAACCCTTGAAACCCATGATCATGGCACCTGGACCACATGGACGGGAAGAAGAGAAAAGAAAGTATGTGGACACACCCACCCAGAATCCTGATCAACACTGACGGGGAAACAGAGGCTTTTAACAGGTGAGGAAGGTACTTAGGACCTAAAGATAGTGTTCATCCTCCAAGTAATCAAGTTGTAAATTAGTTATACTGTTAAGCTATTTAAAGAGCAACTAAAATGAAAGCATTTTACAAAGTGGGCTCCACATACCATCATATTTGTTCACAATAACTGCCGCTTAGAGAATGGTGACTATGAACTCAGCCCTTGCTGCAAATCATCTCATTCAGTTTTCACAACTTCTCTATGAAGAAGGCTTTGAATTTTTTTCCAGTTTTATAGATGAGGAAACTGAGGCCCCCAAAGTTTAAATAACTTATCCACAGTCTACACAGTTGGTAGTCAGAGCTGGAATTCTCACCCAGTTCTGATCTCCAAGCTTTGAACCACGATAGACCTGATAGATAGGGATTAATTAGCTGCATTTCACAGAGCAGATTTTAAAGGAGGTTAAACTATATGAAACTGGATTATTTTCATTTTAACTTATATATGACAATGCTGTATACTGAAACCTGAAAGAGACTAAGTGAATTCACAAAAGTTATCCAGAGAAGTAAGTGTCCTCCTAAGACATTCTTTCTTCTACTGCCCTCAATCTGGGAGTAAATATCTAGTTTATTCCCAAATGATTGAAGGTTGTCACCCTTTGAGGTCTTGACACTTTGTGGGGACAGGTGTTGTGACAAAGATACAGGATTTGTGAAAGAATCCCTCAGTAGAAGTCTCTAGGAGAGGCTCTGAAATCATAGAGGACAAAGTACTAGAGAGGGCAGGGATGGCTTACAGCCTGCATTCCAGATGGGGCGAGCAGTCCTGCGCTCTGGGACACGAGGAAAAAGAGTGCCTTCAGGAACTTGAAGTAGTTGGGCTTGGTTAGAACAATATTGGTGTCAGATTGGAGAATGAGGGATTATTGCAGGGGTACCTCACAAAGTGCCTGAAATTATTACAGAGGTTTACACAAAGTGAAGTTAAGTGAAAGGCATTCAGTTGTGTCCAACTCTTTGCAACCCATGGACTATACAGTCCATGGAATTCTCTAGGCTAGAATACTGGAGTGGGTACCCTTTTCTCTCTCGGGGATCTTCCCAATGCAGGGGTTGAACCAGGTCTCCCTCATTGCAGACAGATTCTTTACCAGCTGAGCCACAAGGGAAGCCCAAGGTTTACACAAAGCAGCCTTTAATTATTTTAATCACTGAAATGACTCAGTCAGGTTTGTACTTAGAATACCCTCCCTATATGAGTTTGCAGGTTGGGTTACAGGGCATACCTGGGGGACTAGTTATAAGAAATCCAGACAAGACATAATGTGTGCCTGACCTAAGTCTCAGAGGGGACCAAAGGCCAGAGTATTTTAGGACTACTTAGAAGATAGAGTTGACAGACTTTTGTGAGTGATTTAGAAGCTTAAGGGGCATTCTACAAATGATAAACATGTTTGGAATCTACAAATAAATTCTCAGCCTTAACCAAATCTTAAAGAGACTGTCCTTGAAACTTCCAGAGGGGGAGGGGTGAATTCTCTTTAAAAAAAAAAAAAAAGCCCCAGGCCACAAAGAGCTTTGCCCTCTCTTTAAGAAAGACAGTAACAAGGGAGGAATGTCCTAGTCTGGATACTAGTCACCACAGGATGTCTCCCCACTCATGATGGGGGTGACATTCTGCAGAATGTACTTACCTGACATACTGGCCAACATTCATTTGGACGTGACTTTGTATTGGCAAATAGTCTGATCATCACCCCAGCTGTTTCACTGAGGGGATAGCCAAACCAACCTACTTTCTTGGTGAGAGAAGTGTTACATGAGGATATTAACGTTCTGAATCCTCAGTTACTCAATAGAAAACATTTTCAAATATCCCAACATTCTTGGGGAGGAAAAGAAGGTTAGTTGCTAGAATCTGAGGACAAGACTTGCTGGCTGGTATTAAATGCCCGGGAAAAACTGTTCAGAGATCTCTTGGGTAGGGGTTTAGGGCTTATCTGGTCATTGGAAGAGAACGGAGCTCTAAGCTCTGCTGGAAGCCTCCTGGATCTCACACCGGGAATCTCAGTACTCTGAGTCCCCTATGTGTGTTAGTCCTTAATCTGTGCATATAGTTCATATTCTTGGAACCTTGTGATAATGTCTGCAGTGTTCCCGCTTCCTCACAGGAAGTGGCAGAGGGGCTTTATAGGGCTTTAATTCTCCCTTTATCCTCCAATTTAGTGAAAATAGAAAAAGTAATTTGTATGTAACCATAGGAAAGTTCTCAGACTTTCCTTTTGATTGAAGTCAAGTCAAAACTCAACCTCTTAAAAGAAACTTAGTCCACTTGAGGAAAAAAAATGCCACTCAGCCTCTTCCTGCTGTGTTATCATTAGGCAAGTCCTTTGGCCATTTAGCAAAGAAAATTTCTGAAGACTAGCCCACAAAAGAAGTTAAGCCCATTTAAAGCTTGCCCCTGGAAACCTTTATCTCTCTACTCCATACAGTCTATAAGAATTTTTAGAAGGCTTGAAAATATGAAGAAGACTTCTTAGAATTCCCTTAAGCAGCCCAGTGAAAAGCTTTCTAAGGCTGGATGCATTAATCAATAGTTTTCAAAGGAGCAAGTCTCCCCGTGATTATCAGGAAAGACATCTGTCAGAGATGGAGAACTGCTTGGTGGGAGCAGAAAACATACTGCCAAATTAAGTCATTCTAGACATCTATGTGTTGGCCGTGCCTCATGGTCCATGTGCCCTACAATTTAGATGTCTAGAAAAGGACAGATCAACTGACATGAATTCTCACATTTTACTCTCTTTCTCTTGCTCTGTTCTCTGTTGCTTGGTCCCGGTGTTTCTGGGGCTGTGGATGTGTTTATCACACACACAGTGTCTCCTCTGATGAAGCCAATAATGTGTTTGGTCAAAGGCTGGTCATTAAGGGGCTGGCTGTACTTGCAGCTGCCCTTGGTGTAACCTGGAGCTGAGGCAGAGTAGAGGCAGAAGACTGCCTCAAACTGAGGATATCTCAGGACTGCCCTTGTCTTCATGGACTTTGTGAATGTAACTGGGGCCACACAGTCTCCAGGAGCGCAATTCCCCCATCAAATAAAAGGTGACTAAGCTAAAATGGGATGGAGTGTGGTCATAACCCTCAGGTCTGCCCTGTTCTCTAAGTCTGAATTTTGTAGTATGACTCATGTCCTAGGAAGACTTTTTTCTGATGCAAATATAGGGTATCCATGTGGCTCAAGAGGGGCACCCTTTCTCTCCAAACTTTGCTGTTTCAGGAGGTTCCATTCTGTTCCTGAGATAGAGACAGTCTGCTGTCATCAGGACTATATTTTTCTCTTGAAATAATGAATAAACTATAGATGAAAAAACATATTTCAGAGACACTGTAGGCTAAAATAGGTTTTGCTTATTGGTCTGGGAACATAATCCTCAAACAATACTGTTTCAGTGAGGAGTTGCTTTCCAGTGTTACAAAACAACTGGCGTGTAAATACAATTGAGAACACAGCTCATTTGAAAGTTAAAGATGCCCTTATTGACACTGAGTAAAATGTGTAATAAGATAGTAAACATTCTGTGACATTGTCTGTTGTCTTCCAAATTCCATAGTAATCCAGTTTTTAGCTAAACACTAGGTCTCTCAAAGATTTCCTTTCTGAGTCTTCTTGCAGCTAGCTGTGGCTGCGAAGAGACTAGTAAGATGATGATTATATAATTTCAGCTATACAACATAGTGATTCAATAATTTTATAGATGATACTCCATTTCAAGTTGCTACAAAATAACAGCTATATTTCTCTTACTGTACAATATATGCTTATTGATTTAATACATACAAATTTATGTCTCTTAATCCCATACTCATCTCATCTTGCCCCTCCAACCTTTCTTCTCCCCATTGGTGACTACTTGTTTGCTCTATCTGTGAGTTTGTGTCTCTTTTGTTATATTCACTCATTTGTATTACTTTTTAGTTTCTACATATAAGTGATACCACACAGTATTTGTCTTTCTCTGACTTACTTCACTAACCATAATGCTCTCCAGGTCCATCACTTTATTGCAAATAGGACAATTTCATATTTTTAATAGATAATGTATGTGTTTTTTATGTAAGTGTTTATATATATCTCATCTTTATCCAATCATCTGTTGAAGGACACTAAGGTTGGCCTCATATCTTGGCTATTGTAAATAATGTTGACATGAACATTGGGGCACATGTATCTTTCAGTTAGTTTTTTTACTTTCTTCAGATATTTCTATTCCTGGGCCAGGAAGATCCTCTGGGGAGGGGATAGGCTACCCTTTCCAGTATTCTTGGGTTTCCCTTGTGGGGAAAGAATCCACCTGCAATGTGGGATACCTGGGTTCGATCCCTGGGCTGGGAAGATCCCCTGGAGAAGGAAAAGGTGACTCACTTCAGTATTTTGGCCTGGAGAATTCCATGGGGTCGCAAAGAGTTGGACACGACTTAGCGACTTTCACTTTGGATATATACCCAGGAGTTAGAATTCCTAGATTGTATGTAGTTCTATTTTTAATATTTTGAGAAACCTCCATATTATTTTCCATAGTGGCTGCACCAGTTTACATTTGCACCAACAGTGGGGATGTAAATTGTAAATCCCTTTTCTCTGCATCCTCTCCAGTTTTTGTTATTTGTATTCTTTTTGTTGATAATCATTCTGACTAGTGTGAGGTGATAATCTCACCGAGGTTTTGATTTGTATTTCTTTGATTGATGGTGTTGAGCATCTTTTCACGTAACTGTTGGCCATCTGTATGTATGGAAAAGTGTCTATTCCAGTCTTCTGCTCATTTTGAAAATTGGGGTTTTTTGAGATTAAATTGTAAAAGTTGTATATGTATTTTGGATATTAACCTCTTACCATAAAATTGCAAATATTTTCTCGCACTCAGTAAGTTTTTTTTTCCTTTTTTTTTCCTTTTTGATCAGTAGTTTCCTTTGCTGTGCAAAGTTTTTAAGTCCCATTTTCTTTTATTTGCTTCTGTTTCTTTTGCCTGAGGAGATATACAAAAATTTTTACTGCAATTTATGTCAAAGAGTGTTCTATGTTCTCTTCTAAGGATTTTATGGTTTCAGGTCTTATATTTAGGCCTTTTAATCCTTTTTTAAATTTGAGATTTTTTTTTTTTTTTTGGTTTGTTTGTATATAGTATGAGGCAATGTACTAATTTCACTCTCTGACATGCAGTTTTCCCAGCACCACTTATTGAAGAAATTATTTTTTCTCTATTTATTTTTGCCTCCTTTGTTAAAGATTGACCATAAGTGCATGGATTTATTTCTGAGCTCTCAGTTCTGTTCCTCTGATTTACATGTCTGCTTTTGGGCCAGTGCCATGCTGTTTGGATCACTGTACTTTTGTAGTTTAATTTTATGTCAGGGAGCATCATACAAACAGGTTTGTGTTTCTACTTTCATTTGTCTTGAGATATTTTTTGATTTCCTCTTTGATGTCTTCATTGACCCACTGGGATTTTTTTATTGATGTTAGGTGTGCATGTGTGTTTTTCCCATTTTCCTCTGTATGATTTCTAGTTTCATACATTACAGTCAGAAAAAAATACATTTCTATCCTCTTTTGTTTGAGCTGGCTCTGTTACCTTTAAGTGCATACACTCCCCTCTTCTAGCACTGGCACCCTTGTTCCAGAGGGACAAGAGCTAGAGTTAAAGGGCCTGGTGAGGGCATTTGGCGTGGATCAGGATGTGAGCTGTGGTGGTTCAGCTAGGGTCAGAGCCCTGGACTACTTTTGAAGAGCTGCCTGTATTAGCATCCATAATGATTGCCCCACTCTGTCCAGACAGTGCTTCAGGTCTGAGCCTCCTTTATCTCTCACATCTGAGCTCTCCCCTTGGCCTCCACTGCCCTCACCCTGGTGCGGAGCTGTGCTGCAAGGGCCCGCGTGGGATCTTGGCATGGGTTGGGGTGTGGGCGATGGTGGTCTAGCCTCAGACAGAGATTGGAGCTGCTACTTGTGCACTGCCTGTGTAAGTGCCAGCAGACTGCCTCTGCCTGACTCTAGCTGCTTCCGTTTTGAGCTGCCTCTGTGTACCACAGCTAAGCTCCATCCTCAGCCCTGGCAACTCCTGTCCCAGTGTGAACTGTGTCCTCAGGCAGGCAGAGTTGGCACCTTTGCCCAACTTGGGCTGAAGCACACGCCAGGGTGGCTGTGCAGTTTTCAGCGCACCCTCTTTTTAGGGAGCAGGTAAGCATCTACATGTCCCTCATGAGTGCAGTCCAGGCTTCACACAGTCCTCCTGTTCACCTCACTGCCCTCCAACTAGCCAAGCTCATCTTCCCTGTGTTGGACCCCAATGCTAGGATACTCAATATGTAGCTCAAACTAGCTCCTACCCCTGGGAGGATCTCCTCTTCCCTCTGAGTCCTTTCCAGGGGCAGAGGTCCCAACCTGATGACTTATCCCTCTTACCTGATTCTCTGCAGTTCTTTCTTATAGCCTTGATTGAACAGTTTTTCTGCCATTCTCTAGTGAGTTTTCAGGATTGTCCTGCACATAGATGTATTTTTGATATGTTTGTGGAGGTAGCTGAGTTCTCCATCCTCCTACTCTGCTTTTGCCAGTTATTTTTCCCCCTTTTATTGTCTTGCTTAGAATGTACATGCTGCTATCTCAGCTCATGGAGTCAAGGCCATCCATGGCAGTGCAACCAGATAGAAGTCCTGATCTTCTTTCCCAAATGTTTATGAGAGGAAACTGCTATTCGGTTTAAACTTGTCATTTGGGCCGTATGTCACTCAGAGCTGAACCTAATTCTAGCAAACACGTACTTATAACTCTTTAATAGAGACCCCTTCAACTCTGCCATTATGGCAATTGATAGCACCTACATTAAAGTTGCCTTTGTAAATGAACCTTGCAAGCATGCAAACACTCTTCAGTATAAAGCAGCTCACGTTAGTACAGGTTTTGATTCACATGCAGCTATTATCAATTGCTTCCATTTGCCAGTAAACCTGGAAAATGTTCTATTAAATTTGCAAATGGATTTATGCTTTTGGACTCATCCTGGAAGTCTGTGTCAAGAAAAAATATGAGAACTTGGTTATTTTTCTCTTTAACCCTTTTAAAATAAGTGAGATTCTGGTCTGATTGAAGGTAGAATGTAACTAGCAGCGTTACTGACCAGACTGAAACCGTTTTTTAACATTCTACATGTATCAGTTAGCTATTTCTGGAGCTGCTGTTCTAGGATGGCCTCACACATCTGGCAGTTGGCTGGCTGTCAGCTGAGTCTATGTGTGACCAGGCCACGTGTCTTTCATTATCTAACAGGCGCGCCTGGGTTTGTTTACATAGTGGTGGCCGGATTCCGAGAGAGTGTGGAAATGTGCAAAGTCTCTAGAGGCCTGAGCTCAGAACCAGCACACCATTGCTTCCATCACATTCTGTGCCAGAGCAAGTCCTTAGGCCAGTCCAGAGTCAAGGGATTGGGGAAATAGACTGCACTTCTTGATGGTAGGGGCCTCAGAGTTACATTTCAACAGCTCTAGATACAGGAAGGGGTGAAGAATCGTAGACGTTTTTGTAATTTAATGTAAGACACCCCTGATTTTTTGCATGAAACCTCCTCAGCTGTGCTGATCAAACAGAACAGGGCATTCCCAAGAAAGGAGATTACTTTCCTCATGGGTTGTCTTAGTCCGTTCAGGCTGCTGAGAATCCCATAGATTGGATGGCTTATATACAAATTGATCACAGTTCTGGAGGCTAGAAGTCCAAGATCAAGGCCCTGCAAATTCAGTGTCAGGTGAGAGCCTATTTTCTGGCTCATAGATGAAGTCATTTCACTGTGACCTCATTTGAATGGAAGAAGGCAAGGGGGCTCTCTGGAGTTGTTTTGTTTTGTTTTTTTTCTTTTAATAAGGATACTACCTCAGCTGTGAAGGCAGAGCCTTTCTAATCCTAATTAACTTCTAAAAGTCCCACTTCCTAATACCTTTACCTTGAGGGCTTAGGATCTCCACATAGGAATTTGGGAGGAATGTAAACGTTTAGACCACATTAGTATTGTGGTTGAGATTTCTTCCTTGAGAATCAAGGAATTATAGCTTTAGTTCTTAGGTTTTTAGCCAAATCACTGTAATCATTTAGTAATAGTTTCTAATCTCTTACTTCAAACCAAAGCAGCTGGGTCATAACAGAAGGTCTGTAAATCAATGGAAATAGTAATTAAAGTAACCTTTGCACCTAAACCTCACTGTTTATTTAAATAAAACTTATAAAGTTCTGGTTCTTTGCTAGAGGGTAGGGATGGGCTTCCCTGGTGGCTCAGAAGTTAAAGCATCTGCCTGCAATGCAGGAGACCTGGGTTCGATTCCTGGGTCAGGAAGATCCCCTGGAGAAGGAAATGGCAACCCACTCCAGTATTCTTGCCTGGAGAATCCCATGGACGGAGGAGCCTGGTGGGCTACAGTCCACGGGGTCGCAAAGAGTCGGACATGACTGAGCAACTTAACTAACTAGGGATGCCAAAGGAGTAAGACTTATACTCAATCCAACCCCTGGTGGAGCCATAGTCTAGTCAAAGAAACATGGACATGGCATAGACTAATTCGGTGTGGTGGGTGCAGGTAACACAGGCACAGTCTAGAGACAAAAATGAAGTGGGAGGTTCCTCTCTGGAGGCAGATCAGGGACCACATTCTCAGTGCTCCCACCCACATGCTTTCCTGACAGTCCTCATGACCCCCAGTTATCTTCTCAGCCTAGACCACATTCTGTCCCTGAGATGCCGTTGAGATGAAACAGACACCTCTGTGTGGGCCACTCGGAGCTCCTGTGGCTGTTCACCCTCGGATTGTGGAAGGACTTCTCTGATCTGAGTTACAAGGCTCCTGCCCAGGGTAGACCTGTCTTTGGACTGTTTTCCAGGAGTCCTCATGTTTCAGGTCTTTAAAGGCCTTCGATACTGCGGTACTCCCTTTCTCTCTTCAGAAATGTGGAGGTGGTGGAGGGAAGCTCCTCTGAGGAGGGAAGCTATTTGACCATGCTGCTCCCCAAAGAAGCTCTTCTTAGCAAGCATCTGGTGACCCAGAATGAAGACAGACATCAGCCTCAGGCTGAGATCTCTCCATGGCTGGGGTGTCCTTGGTCATTCTGTTTTTTTAAGAGTTCCTACTGGCCCAAGAGTATTCTCCCACATCCTCTGCCCTCCTCTCTTCCAGCAAGCTCCCACACTCTTGTGCTGTTGTAACAATATGTCCAGGCCGTACCTCCTAGGCGGGAATGCTGGGGAGGCTGCCCCTTGGGGACTTTATCACACTGTGTAGTTACATTTCTGGTTGTTTATGTAATTGAATTTCTTAAAATTCAGGCTCTTTGAACCAGAAGCTCTCCCCTTTCTAATACATGGCCACAGCTGAATACTTTTGTCCAAGGTGGAATCTGCTTGGAGCTGCCATCCTCAGATTCTATAGACAGAGGTTAAAGGCCAGTATGATGGACATTCTAAGAACTAGTGATGTCTCTTATGTATGAAGCTGTTGTTACAAAGCAGAGTTAGATACTTTTCTTGATAGGTTTGAAAGCATTTATCATGTGGACCACAGTCTCCCACCAGTGCTATTTGTTTGCTTGATAATGAACCCTCATTGCAGTTTCTTTTCTGTTAACATAAATATACAGAACTGGCTCTGACAACTTACTGATAAGCAAGGGAGCTCTAAACCACATGAAAATCAGATATATCACACTTCATCGTTTCCTAACAGGGTTTAAAGAACAGCAGTTAGTCATCAGTACTGAGGCTTGTCTCTAATTGAGCACATATTCCCTCCTCTTGTGTGCTGGAGAAAATGACTGGGAGGAAGCATGAAGATCTGAGAAGGTACGGTGAAGAAGGCTGGCAGGTTGTCTAGGAAGAGTTACTTAGGAACTCTAGAGATGTTGTATGGGCTGGAAAGGTAGGTGCTGGATAGGGCAATTTGGTAGAATAGTGGTCAAACATGACTGTGTAAACAAATCACCTGATTCTGATTCAGTAGGTCTGGGGTACGTCTTGAAATTCTGCATTTCTATAAAACTCCCAGGTGGTGGTGATGCTCGTTTTGGTACCACACTTTGCTAGCAAGATTCTGGACTGATATGTCTCCCCTTCTGCCATTATTTCCCTAGAGAAGAGTCTGAATGGTAGACCAGTGTGTTGGTATTAGAAAGAGCACTTATTTGTGAAATACCTACTCTGTGTCAGAAACTGTGCCAAGGGTTTTCTGTGTACTATCTTGTTCTGGTGGTGGTTGTTCAGTCACTAAGTTGTGTCTGGCTCTTTGGCAACCCCATGGACTTTAGTCTACCAGTCTCCTCTGTCCATTGGATTTCCTAGGCAAGATTACTGGAATCAGTTGCTGCTTCCTTCTCCAGGGGATCTTCCCAACCCAGGGATGTAACCTGTGTCTCCTGCATTGCAGGCAGATTCTTTACCACTGAGCCACTTGGGAAGTCCTCTTGTTTTGGTTGCAACCCTGTTAAAGAGGCAACATTATCCCTGTTTGAGAGATGAAGAAACTGTAGTACAGGGATTTTTGGTTGCACATATACTATGTTTTTAGTAAATAAAGAATGACAGCATTTACAATACTGGGCATGGTACCATGAATATAACAAACTGATGTGTTGACTTGACAAATGGCTGATCAGGTTTTTTTTTTTTTTTTTTTTTCAGTGAAATAAATTCTCTGAAATCTAATCAAGACTGTTTCTGTCTAGATACCTAAGCTTATATGTTAATTCAGTTAAGACACCACTCCTGCTAGAACAAGAAATCAAAGAAGGCCACCTTCTAGACTGTCCAACCATCCCAAGGACTCTGAGTTTTTGAAGTCTGGAATCATATAATTATATAATGTACAACCTATGCAAACATGTGTGTTCTGGTGATAAACAACAACAAACTTCAAATCCACAAATGCTAAACCCAAGTTACAGAGAAGAAATTCAATCCATTCTTGGTGCTGTTTATTCTTTGTGTAGACCCAATTATCTGTTTCATGGATTGTGACTTTGGTGGTGTATCTAAAAAGTCACTGCTGTACCCAAGATCATGTAGGCTTTATTCTCTATTCTCAGAGATTTATAGTTTGGCATTTTGCATTTAGGTCTATGACCTATTTATTTGTTTGTGTTTTTATTTTTTTGTTTTTTGATTGCCTGTGCAGCATGTGGGATCTTAGTACCCTGACCATGGATTAAACCTGGGCCCCCCACAGAGGAAGCAGAGTCCCAACCACTGGACCACTAGGTAAATCCCATGTGATCCATTTTCTAGTTGTTTTTTGTAAAGCGTGTAAGATCGATATCTAGATTCACTACTTGTGGATGTCCAGTTGTTGCGGTGTCATTTGCCAAAAAAGACTATCTTGGTTGCTCTATGTTGCTTCTTTTTATCAAAAATCAGTTGACTAAATTTACATGGATCCATTTCTGGACTTTCTATTATGTTCCATTGATCTATATGTAAATTATTTCACCAATACCATACTATTTTGATTACTATAGCTTTATAGTAAATCTTGAAGGTGAGTAGTATCAGTATTTGAAAATTGTTCTTCTCCTTCAATATCATGTTGGTTATTCTGCTTCCTTTACCTCTCCATATAAATTTTAGAATCAGTATATTTGATATTCACAAAATTTGCTGAGATTTTGATTGAGATTTCATTGAATGTATAGATGAAATTGTGAAGAATAGACATCTTGACAAGATTGAGTCTTCCTAGCCATGGACATGGTATATCTCTCCATTTACTTATTTAAGAAAATAAATCAAGAAAGAACTCAGTCTGGTAGTTTTCCTCATATAAATCATATACATGTTTTTTTTAAAAAACTTATACTTATTCCAAGTACTGCATTGGATGGGAGTATTGGATGGATTGGATGTAGATGACATTGTTTTCTAATTTCAAATTCTACTTGTTTTTCACTGCTGGAATATAGAAAAGTAGTTAACTTTTGTCAATTATTAACCACATATCCAGCAACCTTGCTATAATCACTTACTAGTTCCAGGAGTTTGAGTTTATCCATTTTTTGGATCGTGTCATCTGCAGAGAAAGTTTTTGCTTTATTCCTTTCCAATCTGTAAACCTTTTATTACTGCATTAATAGAACATGTATGTTGAATAGGAGTAGTGAGATGGGACATTTTAGTCTTGTACCTCATCTTGGTGGGAAGACTTCAAGTTTGTAAAGCGTGTAAGATCGATATCTAGATTCACTACTTGTGGATGTCCAGTTGTTGCGGTGTCATTTGCCAAAAAAGACTATCTTGGTTGCTCTATGTTGCTTCTTTTTATCAAAAATCAGTTGACTAAATTTACATGGATCCATTTCTGGACTTTCTATTATGTTCCATTGATCTATATGTTAAGTATGTTAAGTATGTTAAGTATGATCACTGTTAAGTATGTTAAGTATGTTAAGTATGATCACTGTTAAGTATGTTAACTGCAGATTTTTTGTAGATATTCTTTATCAAGTTGAAGAAGTTCCCTTCTGTTTCTCATTTATTGAGAATTTTTACTAATGGGTTTTTTTTTGTTTTGTTAAATGCTTTTTCTGCATCTATCGATGTGATCAAATGATTTTCTTCTGTAACCTGTTGACATGATTGATGGCATTAACTGATTTTTCAAATATTGAACTAGGTTTGAATATCTGTGATAAAACCCACTATTGTTGTTTTCCTTCCTGTGTTTCATTATGGATAATTTTTATTGCTATATCTGCAAAATCATTATTGCCATTAATCCCATTAAGTATTGGGTTTTTTTTTTCTTAAATCTTACATATTGTAGTTTGCTTCTACAGAAGTCCAATTTGAGTCTTTTAAAAATGCCATCTGTATCTCTACTTAACATTCTACTTTCCCTTTGGCTTTTTGATCATATGGAACACAACATAGCCATTTTAATGTACTTTATTAATTCCAACACCTATGGTGATTCTTGGGTTTTGATTAATGTCTTCTCACTATGGGTCATATTTTCCTGTTTATTTTATGCCTCGTTAACTGTTTTTATTGGATAGCACACATTATGAAATGGACATTGTTGAACACTAGATATACTTTTGTGTTTCTATGAATATTCTTGATGTTCTGGACTCAAAGTTATTGGAGATAAGTTTAACCTTTCAGATCTTATGCCTCAGCATTCTTTCTTTTTTCAGCTTTGTTGAGGTATAATTGACAAATGAAATTATATTTAAACATAAAATATGTTTATCAAATCACCACAATCGGTGATTTTTTTAAAATCAAATCACCACATATTTGATTTTTTGAAATCAAAGTCAGATCACCACATATACATTGTGAAAAAATTCCAGTCATCTAGTTAACACACTTATTACCTTATATAGTCAGCCAAATAGTCACCTTGCTTTACTTTGGATTCTTAGAACTTATTTAACTTATGGATGAAAATTTGTACCCTTTTTACAACCCCTATTTCCTTTACCACTCGCCTAGCCCACTCCCTAGCAACCACTTTTCTACTGTGTCTATAAGTTTGACTTATATGTAGGATTTTTTTTTTAAGTGATGCTATGCATTCTTTGTCTTTGTCTGGCTTATTTCACTTATCATAATGCCATCAAGGTCCATCCATGGCTCTTAAACTTTTTTAGACAAGATCATAGCAGGGTTTTGTCTAGAATTAATTAGTGCTCATTATTGAGGCAAACTTTCTGAGTACTCCAACCAGTGCCCTGTGGATTTTTCCAGTCCGGCTTGTAGGAATATTCCTCTAATTCTTTCAGGTGGTTCTGTCCTCAGCCTCCAACAGTTTCCTCCCCTACAGTAGAGTAGTGTGCTAAAATACTCAAGGAGGACCTTCTGCAGACATATCTATTGGAATATGTGCTGCCTTGGTCTCCCTAGACTCAGCTCTGTTTTCTCAACCCAGGGAGTCTACTGGCTCCCCCCGTGTTTCCTCTCCCTGTCCCATGGCCTATGAACTCAAGGTAGTGACGAGGGGCAATTGTAGGGCTCCCCTTATTCTCCCCCTGCCCCGCCTCTTTAGGTCACTGTCTTACCAGCCTGACGTCCAAGTCTTGGGAACCATTGTTGTAAACACATCTTTACTTTTTTGGTGTTTCAGGTGGGAAGGTAAATCTGCTTGTGTTGCTTATGTTGTTCAGAGGTCAAGTTCCTGTAAGGGCATTTTTCCCCCAAGTAACTGACAATGCAGTGCAACATAATGGGAAAAAATTACCAAGTGAAATCGCTAATCGTGCAAAAAAAAAAAAAAAAAAAAGCGCTGGCAACAGTGATATTGGGAACTGCTCAGAGAATACACAAGCTTGTTGATAAAATTTGTTAGAGTAGATAAAAATATTCTATATGCATTTCCTGATTTAAGGATCATGTCATATCTTAGAATGCCAATGGCTCTGAAAAAATTAAAATGATTATTATCTAGAGCAAGTACTTAGTATTACTTCTAGTAGACCCCAACCTACTAGGAGTTTTTATCTCCATGAATCAGTTTTCCCAGGACATGATAGTCTCTGTGTTAATCATACTCCAAATTATTTTTCCTTCTTTTTACCTTTAGACTCCCTTCACTTATTAATCCCCACCCAACTCTGGCAGCCACAAGTCTGTTTTCTGTATCTATGAGTTTGCGATTGGGTTTTTGTTTTGTGATTATTTTGTTGATTGCACATAAGAGAGATTATATAGAGTATTTGTCTTATCTGACTTATTCACTTAGCATAATGCCCTCAAAGTTCATCTGTGTTGTTGGAAATGGCAAGAGTTCCTTCTTTTTATGGCTGAATAATGCTCCATTGTGCATATATGCCAGATTTCTTTATTCAGCCGTTGGTGAACATGTAGGTGGTTTCCACATCTTGGCTGTTATAAATAATCCTGCAGTGAATGTGGGGGTGCATATCTTTTTGAGTTAGAATTTTCATTTCTTTGGATAAATACTCAGAAGCAGATTACTAGATCATATGGTAGTTCTATTTATTTTTGTTGAGGAATATCCATACAGTTTTCCATAATAGCTGTACCACCTAACATTCCCACCAACAGTGCAGAAACTTTCCCATTTCCCCCCACATCCTTGCCAACATTTACTTGTTTCTTTTTTCTTTTTTTGATAATAGTGATTCTGACAGGTGTGGGACGATTGCTCATTGTGGTTTTAATTTGCATTTCTCTGATGCAAAATAGCATTTTTGAAGCTTGCAAAGATACAAATGTTACTTCCTCATTAGGCTACCTGGTTTGCACACCTGCTTTAGTCTCTTTGGGTGTTGGTTTCAGGTTTAGACCATGTATTGGGGTTCTCTAGAGAAACAGAGCCAGTAGATGATATATCTATAAAACTTAATATATAAGTTATTGGCTCATGTGACTAAGGATGCTGAGAGGTCCCTTGCTCTGCCATCTGCAAGCTGGAGACTCAGGAAAGCTGGTGGTGTAGCTCAGAGGCTTGAGAACGAGAGCCAGTGGTGTAGATTCCAATCTGAGCCTTCAGGTCAGAGTGGTGAGGGCAGGAAAGATTGATGTCTCAGCTTATGCAGTCAAGCAGAGAACAAGTTCAACCTTCCTCTGCCTTTTTGTCCTATTTAGACTGTCAATAGATTGGATGATGCCCAATCTGCCTAACAATATTTTTAGCTGGTCTAACAAAATTTCCAATATTGTGAAGGAAAATTTACATTACTCAGCCCACTTGACTCATGCCAAGTAGGAGACTCAAATGCCAGTCTCTTTGGAAACACCTTCTGCAGATAAACCTGGAAATAAGGTTTAATGAGATATCTAGACATCTCATGACTTGGTCAAATGGACTTATAAATTTAAGTCCATCACAGAGCAGAAGTAAGGTCCATTCTAGTTCTGAAATGTTTTTGGATTCTTGAAATCATTATACTCTCTACTCCCTAAAATATAGCCTAGTGATCACTCTAATCTGAAGTGCCTCCAAGTCAGTATGGAGAACTGTATAACCCTGCATCCCTTTCCTGTAATGACTCTCTTCCCTTCATCTTTTCACTCATCTAACAAGCACCAAGTACCTACTGAGAGCCAGACACTATAGTAGGCATGGTGAGGACAGCAACAGATCGATTGATAAGGGGATTATATTCTAGAGGATGCTTACTGAGCACCTGTTTGAGGCCCACTGGGTCCTGTGCAGAGCACTTACTTATGATAGCTTACATAATTTTCACAACAATCCTATGAAGTGGGAGCAATCCTTATCTACACAAAGAAACTGAGGTCACAGAACCATGAAGTGATGAAGCAGGGATGTGAAACTAGCTAGTTTGGCTCAAGACATCCTGTTTTTAGTATCTTTGCTGAAGGTGGCCAGCAGACAAAACTCAGCTCATGTTTGGATTTGCTTTGACTTTTAGTGATATTTTGAAAAAAAATAAGCTAAAATTTCCTGGACTCTGCTGTTTGTCTTTATTTCCTATTCTTTCATATCTGGCCAATTCCCTTCACTCACTGCCTGGTCCTAAAGACATTTGGATTTTGATTTCTGCACATGTCTATCCTGCCTCTTCCTTGGGGTAATTTTGTACTTTCTCCTCATTTCTCAGTTCTATTAAGGACACCTCAGGTAACCCCTTTATCACAAGCATGCCTCTCACTTTTACTCCTTGGCTCTTTCCCATTTCTCTGAATTTTCTGTCAAATTACCTGTTTCTCTAAAAATTCTCCTTCTTTCTTCTCTTTTGAACTGCATTCCATTGTCTGTGATTGTGTCTGATACCCCCTCAGATTATAGCAATAGCACTACAGAACTTAGAACACAGAAGAAAGTAAAAGTGGACATAATGAAAGAAGTTAATTCCCTAACCATCTCAAACTTTTGAAAGTCCATTTTTCTTCAGATCAAAAAACATGAATGAAGCTGACCACTTTCTTAGCTTTCCTTCTCTATTAAAATGGCATAAAGAGAAATGAGAAAATTTGAGATTTTTCTGCTTTGTTTTAACCATGGTACCTCTGGGCTCACCAGGGAAGCAAACTATAGTTGATAATATTTTTATGAAATACATTTCAAATTCCAACCAAATGTCCATAGTTCTGAAAGAATCCATTTGTAAGTCTTTCTGTGCAAAATACTTCAGAATTTGAACATTTTCTCTTGACACCTCTGAATTCCCTGACATTTTCTACTTTATACTCTGAAATCTCTATGTAAAGTACAAATGGAGATATTTTGGTTAAAAATTCTTATTTTTACTTTCTATACCCTCCTCCACCTTACTATTTCTGTAACAGGTACCTTGCCGATGTGCCCGTGTCAAGTAGTTTAATTCTATTTCTGAGCCACTGTGGTCAAATTCAGAGCACTGTATTTAGTACATTAGGTCAAGCAAGATAACCCAGACTAATTTCTCAGGTTGCCAGTTATTAAAAAAAATAAATAAATAAAAGTAGCCACTCACTACAAATGACTAGTCCAGATGGAGATGTGTCATAAGTTAGAATGCACACCAGACCTAACACCAAAAGAGGTAAAATCTCTTTATTTTATATTGGTTACATATTAAAATGGTACCTTTTAATATATTGGGTTAAATAAGAACTGTTATTAAAATGGAAATAATAATGGAAGAAATTTTCCATTATTAAAATGGAAAAAAAAACTGAACATGATGAGCAGATATTTTTAGCTAGCTCAAGGCAAAGGGGATGAATTCTTGAGGTAAGTGTATAGAATTATGAACCTCGCTAAGAGCTGAGGGGCGCTTTTGCTACACAGTGAAACAGTAAGATGAGGAGAGGAGAAACTTAGCTTTTTGAACAGAAAGCTTTCGAATTCAGCCTTTTGTGTTATAATGCCAGTAAGAAAGAAGAAAGAACACTGAGTCCCTCTTTTGTGTTCTTGATGCTGGGAAAGCATTGAAGCGGTAGAAAGGTGTATTCACAGCATACTTGCCTTTCAGGAGGCCAGAGTTGGCAACCTTTCCTGGGTTACCATTTAGAAGAGTGCCTGTTGTGGCTAGATATTGTTTTATGGTATTTGGGTCTTTTCTCCATGTATTTTTCTCCTTCCTTCATTCAAACTGAGAGTCTATTCCATGTACATTATCTCAGGAGGTATAAGGCAGGCTGGAAAGCGGAAGTGACCTAGCAGGCTTTCCAGCTTTTGTTTTCCAAAGTCTGATTCCTGGGGTACTGGGGAGAGTTAAGAGGGAGAAGTGAATTTGCTGATATAAGAAGCTGTCTTGAAGGTTAGCTATCTAGGTTAGCTTGGAGCTTCACTCTCACATTGGAGAAAGGTCACTCTCTCCAGGGCAGGAGGGAGAGGAGAGAGGACGGGGGTCCAGGCACAGTAGGAAGGAGGCCATGGGCAGTACCTTGGGGGCAGCAGGACTCCAGGGAGTGTTGCATGGTGTATTGAGGCAAAAGGGCCATAAACAGACTGGTCAGAACATTCTGTGCCCCAAGGGTGGGACACAAGCAGCAGAGATCACCAGCCTGTGACCCCAGATGGACTTGGACAGTAGATGTCTCACTCCCACTCTAGACGTGTTGACTTTTTGCTGGAATCCAGAATGAAAGCATTTCACAGATGAGAGAAGGAGGGGTGACACTCCCTACTGGTGTAGTGGAATATGGGCTTCAGTCAGAAGTGAATTCAAATTGGAGACCATGTAGCCAGTGATGTCTATTTTACAATCTTCTCACAGCCAGGAGATTTACCCCCTACAACATGGTGATGGAAAAATATTTGGGGCTGTGAACTCCTCTTCTCTCTCGCAGATCTGCGGATGCCTGTCTCAGTATATAGGCAGGTAGGGTCACAGGATAAGATAAGATTGTCCATTCCATAGATGCTGTGAGTTATACCTCTAGAACTTCACAAGCTCCCCTTGGCAGGAAATCTGGTGGTCCTTCAGAACAGCTTGGGAACAAGAACCTGAAGGGATAAGGGCCATTGACTAGAACCTGACTCATTTTACTGCCTGTACATGACAGGAAGGGACATTATTCCTTTTTTTAAGATAAGAGTTTTACCAGTCAAAAAATTAAGGCCATTAAAAAAATTTACTGGGAAAGACTCTGATTTAGCAAGATAGTCAAGCTCCACCCTTAGCTGATCAAGACACCTAAGGTAGAAATTCCCTCAGAGTGGGAAAATGTCAAGCAGATTGCTTTGAACTGAGTTTGGGAACACTCTTACCACCTTTTCTACTTCCTAGAATAGTCCATGTTCTGCTTTTGTATTTTAACCATCCTGGTCTAAGTCCAGGGGAGAGAAAAAAAAAATTGCTCATCTTTAATACATACCACTACTTCTATTAGGAAGAAAGAAAAGCAATTAAGATCAGTTACAGGATTGGTAAAGAATCTGCCTACAATGCAAGAGGGTTTGATCCCTGGGTGAGGAAGATCCCCTGGGGTAGGAAATGGCAACCTGCTCTAAAGTATGCTTGCCTGGAAAATTTCATGGACAGAGGAGCCTAGCAGGCTGCAGTTCATGGAGTCCCAAAGAGACACAACTAAGCACGTGTATGCATGCACACGCGTGCACACACACACACACATAGGATCAATATCCATACCTTGGAATGTTAGGGAAGAGGGGAGATAGGAAAGAGCCTGAGGGGCAGACAATGGAAGAACTTTCATTCCTTGACTGTATAGAACAACAAACCGAGTTTGTTCATGATGCATTGCTCAATTATTTAATTGCTTTTAAGAAATGTAAATGCCTCTTATGCTACACAGAATTTAGGTCTGGTCATTGTGGCCTCTTTTATCACTGCATCTATATAGCTAGCTCAGGGATGAGTGCCCAAGTCCTTGTTCTTCCCTTGCTGTGCAGGTCCTTCTTGGGCAGGCACTTGGTCAATGTTTGCTGACTGTTGCCACCCAGAGCAACGAGAGAAGATACTGGGAGCTACTTATATCCCAATCACTAGGACAGCAATAGTCACTGCAGCATTGAAACCCAAATTCTGTGCTGGTGATAGGGTAGTGAACCATCACTAATTAGTAGTAGAACCATGACCCTCTAGAGTGGGAGTCCTTGAAGACCCCTTAATTCTATTGACAAGGAAATGGGGACCAAATGAGGTCAACCAATCCTTTCACCAGTTTTTGGAAGAATTAAGGGCCATAGTCTTCTCCTGATACCTAGCCTTGTTCTTGGTATCCAATTAGTAACTTGAAGGATGACAGTGGCTCAAGCACAGGTCACAAATGTAGCAGAAATGAGCAAATAAACCCTAGTGGTGAACAATCAGAAGTAATAGGCCTGACTGGCATGGGGAGGGCCTGTCCTGCCTAAGGCTTTCAGATTTTTCTCCTGTGTTATTTCTGTAACAAATTACGACAGGCCTCGTGGATGGAAACAATGTAAGTTTATTATGATTGTTAATATTTTTAAATTTATTATTTGAAAGTCAGAAATCTGAAGTGGGTCTCGCTGGGCTAAAACTAGGGTGCTGGCAGGGCTGTGTTCTTTGTGGAGGCTCTAGGAGAGAATTTGTTTTCAGTTTTTAAGGGCCACCTGTATTCCTTGGCTCATAGTCCCCTTCTCCATCTTCAAAGCCAGTGATGGGCAGTCGAGTCTTTCTCATGAGGCCATCTCTCTGGTTCTGACTCTTTCTCTTCCATTTTCTAAGTCCTGTGATTACATTGTGTGTGCACGTGCGCTCAGTCATATCCAATTCTTTGCAAGTCCACAGAGTGTAATCCACCAGACTCCTCTGTTCATGGGATTTCCCAGGCAAGAATACTGGAGTGGGTTGC
Source organism: Muntiacus reevesi (assembly GCF_963930625.1). Classification (NCBI taxonomy): domain Eukaryota; kingdom Metazoa; phylum Chordata; class Mammalia; order Artiodactyla; family Cervidae; genus Muntiacus; species Muntiacus reevesi. The sequence goes on along the minus strand of NC_089254.1, from coordinate 45,281,738 downwards.
CATTTCCTTCTTCAAGGGATCTTCCCAACCCAGGGATCGAGTCTGTGTCTCTTGTGTCTCCTGGCAGATGCATGTGGCAGATACATGGCCACCTGGGAAGCCCCACTGGGATCAACCAAATAATCCTGGATAATCTTGCCATTTAAAAAAAATTAATCACATCTGCAAAATCCCCTTTGTCATGGAAGGTGTTAGATGACAGATTCTGGGGATTAGGACATGAAGGTCGTTCAGACGTCATTATGCTGCCTACAACGTCCCTTAGCCAAAGTATTAATAAACATTAATACTTCTGTAGGTTGGATGGAGTCCATGGGCTGCCTGTTTGTAATTCTCAATTTATTGATATGCTAAGTATCACATAGATACATAAAAAGTATGATAAAGCCTTTAACTTTGAGAATAGTCAGACTGGAGGATAAAGATGAACACAAAGCAGTGGGACATCATGTGCTAGAAAGTGTGTAGGGAAGCACCACCTGGCACACAGGCTTTGATGCTGCCAATGGTGCCAATTAGATGCCTGCAAGTCTTGTATCTCAATTCTAGATGGGAGAGAAGCCCACATTCTGATTGACTCACCTTATCTGAGAAGAAACTGAAGACTTTGAAGAGGGGAAGTGACAGAGTTCATGGTGGAACTGGGGTTAGGGTTCTGGGATCTTAATGCCGCAGTTCATTTTTCCTGCTGCCATACAGGCTAATCCCAACCAGTGTTCCTGCCTGGCATTCATGGCTCTTCATTCTCTGACTCCACAGTATCATCTACTGCCACCATCTCTTATGAACCAAGGCACCCTTGCTCTCATCACATTACCCTCCTTGTTGCCCCAAGATGCACACACTCTTTGTTCATTGGTTTGCTCATCCATTCTTGATTCATAGATTAAGCTCCTAGTTTGCAAGACTCTGAACCAGGTTCTGCAATATATGAGCCAGTCCTGTGCTCTGAGGATCTTCTCATTCACCCCAACAGTCCCTATGCTTGTCCTGTTGTAACACTAATGGAGGATTGTTCATTCATTGATCAATGCCCTGACACGTCCTCTCCATTCTTCCCATCTTTAGAGCAGAAGGTCAGTGGTTAGTGGGAAAGAGCACTATTGTTCAAGAGAACACTTGAGAAATAGTTTCCTGTAACTTAGAAAAGATCACCGTATGTTTTTGTAAGCTTATGTATAAGCAGTAGATGACCCAAGGAAAGCTGATGTGACTTACAGGAAAGAACCACCAGTAGTGGCTCATGTGACGCTGTGTGGCCAGAATACCCTTTTTGAAGTGAATGCCTAGGAGCTTCAGGGCTTCCCTGGTGACTCAGATGGTAAAAATTCTGTCTGCCAATGCAGGAGATGCAGGTTTGATCCCTGGGTTGGGAAGATCCCCTGGAGGAGGGCATGACAACCCATTCTAGTCTCCTTGCCTGGAGAATACCCATGGACAGAGGAGACTGGAGGGCTACAGTCCATGGGGTCGCAAAGAGCTGGACACGACTGAGTTGAGTGACTAAGCACAGCACTAGGAGCTTCAAATAGTCTTTGTTTTTCCAAAGGGAAGGGAAACAACTCAGATAAGGAGCTCTACACCCTTCTGAGGAGGGAACTTGGCATCTGATCTTTCACCTTTGTGTTCTTTGAGTAAATACCATAAAAGCGTAAAGGAACTGGGAAAGTTAGTCTTGAGAAGAGGCTAGAGAGAGAAACTGACAAGAGTCACCTATCTGAAGGGGGAGATTTGTTCTGCTCATTCCCACGGAACAGTGTCATTGAGAGAAAGCTTCAAGAGGTATTTTTCAGTCATGTGACTTAGTCCCCAAAGCGGCGTGGTCAAAATAGCAGATTAGGAAACTCTTGGTTGCAAGAACCAAAATCCTAGCCCAGATGAGCTGCTGCTACTAAGTCACGTCAGTCATGTCTGACTCTGTGTGACCCCATAGACGGCAGCCCACCAGGCTCCCATCCCTGGGATTCTTCAAGCAAGAACACTGGAGTGGGTTGCCATTTCCTTCTCCAATGCATGAAAATGGAAAGTGAAAGTGAAGTTGCTCAGTCATGTCAAACTCTTTGCGACCCCATGGACTGCAGCCTACCAGGCTCCTCTGTCCATGGGATTTCCCAGGCAAGAGTACTGGAGTGGGGTGCCATTGCCTTCTCCGCCAGATGAGCAGGTCAAAGATAATAAAGAACTTTATGACTGAGGCCAGTCAGCCCTAGATTCCCAGCACATGGTTAGAATTCTGTCTCCATTCCTGGCCTCCCAGGACAGGCTCTGAGGGCCACATGGTTGGCCTCCCAGGTCACACCCCATAATTTAGCCACTTGCTTGGCTGAAACCAGTCTCCCTCCCCAGGACACTCCAGGGATTGGCTTTCTCTGACCCTGAAGAACAGCGTGGGAGAAGTGGGGGAGGAGAGAATAGGAGTTCCCCACCTAGACCTCAAAGTCAAGGTTCATGTGACCACTCACAACACTAAGAAAGTCAAGCTGCTTAACTAGTGAAGAGAGAAGGGGTGAAAAGTAGATGGTAAGAGGAGGTGCTATCTGTCTCCAAGGTGGGTCAGAACAATTGAAGCCCTTGGCTTGTTTCTTTTGTTCCACACAAAGGCTGCGCAGGCTTGTTGAGCAGCACTTCCTCAGATGCCCTGTTACTCTGTCCAGTTCCACCCTCTCATATTCTCTGCTGCTCTCAACACCAGGTTGCCCAGCTTCAAGGCTCCCTCCACATCCTCCTCCTCAGCCCTTCCAGCAAAGCCAGAGACCTGGTATGATGGGTAGGGCTGTGTGGGACAGGGCGAGTCTGTGTGGGGCAGGGCTGGGGGAATGGAGAACACTGGCTGCCTCGTCGCTTTATTCCATCATGTCAGGAAAGCCCACATTCTCCCAAGTGGAAAGGTCGACTTTGCAAGACACTGAGTTCCCAACCCTGGAGACCAAGACTCGCTCATGGGAACTAAAGACACTGGGATTTATAAACTCTCTCAGTGCTCTGTGGCCTGGAACTTTAGACAAGTCCACTCTGTGTGTCTTAAAGAGGGCAATTTCTGTTCTCACTCACTGTCAAGTATGTGGTAATGATTTAAAGCTGAATTCGTATCTGAATTAGGGTCTGTTCAACAATTCACTGCATGTATCACATGTCAGATGTAAGTTCCAGTCAGTAAAAGAACACTGTGCCCACTTTTCTTTCATACAGCTTATAATAAATTCAGTTCAGTCACTCAGTTGTGTCCGACTCTTTGCAACCCAGTGGACTGCAGCATGCCAGGCTTTCCTGTCCATTGCCAACTCCTGGAGCCTACTCAAACTCATGTCCATTGCTTTGGTGATGCCATCCAACCATGTCATGCTCTGTTGTCCCCTTCTCCTCCTACCTTCAATCTTTCCCAGTGTCAGAATCTTCTCCAATGACTAGGCTCCTCAAATCTGGAAGCCAAAGTACTGGAGTTTCAACCTCAGCATCAGTCCTTCCAATGAATATTCAGGACTGATTTCCTTTAGGATAGACTGATTGGATCTCCTTTCTATCCAAAGGACTCTCAAGAGTCTTCTCCAAAACCACAGTTCAAATGCATCAATTCTTTGGTGCTCAACTTTTTTTATAGTCTAACTCTCACATCCATACATGACTACTGGAGAAACCATGGCTTTGACTAGATGAACCTTTGTTGGTAAAATAATGTCTCTGCTTTTTAATATGCTGTCTATGTTGGTCATACCTTTTCTTTCAAGGAGCAAGTATCTTTTAATTTCATGGCTGCAGTCACCATCTGCAGTGATTTTGGAGCCCCCCAAAATAAAGTCTGACACTATTTCCACTGTTTCCCCATCTATTTCCTATTAAGTGATGGGACCAGATACCATGATCTTAGTTTTCTGAATGTTGAGCTTTAAGCCAACTTTTTCACTCTCCTCTTTCACTTTCATCAAGAGGCTCTTTATTTCTTCGTCACTTTCTGCCATAAAGGTGGTGTCATCTGCATATCTGAAGTTACTTATATTTCTCCCAGAAATCTTGATTCCAGCTTGTGCTTCATCCAGCCCAGCAATTCACATGATTTTCATATAAGTTAAATAAGCAGGGTGACAATATACAGCCTTGACGTACTCCTTTCCCAATTTGGAATCAGTCTGTTGTTCCATGTACAGTTCTAACTGTTGCTTCTTGACCTCCATACAGATTTCTCAGGAGGCAGGTCAGGTGTTGTGGTATTCCCAACTCTTTAAGAATTTTCCACAGTTTGTTGTGATCCACATAGTCAAAGGCTTTGGCATAATAAATAAAGCAATAGTAGCTGTTTTTCTGGAACTCTCTTGCTTTTTCGATGATCCAGCAGATGTTGGCAATTGATCTCTGGTTCCTCTGCCTTTTCCAAATCCAGCTTGAACATCTGGAAGTTCACAGTTCAAGTACTGTTGATGCCAGTCTTGGAGAATTTTGAGCATTACTTTGCTAGCGGGTGAGATGAGTGCAACTGTGTAGTAGTTTGAACATTCCTTGGCATTGCCTTTCTTTGGGATTGGAATGAAAACTGACTTTTTCCAGTCCTGTGACCACTGCTGAGTTTTCCATATTTGCTGGCATATTGAGTGCAGTACTTCCACAGCATCATCTTTTAGGATTTGAAATACCTCAACTGGAATTCAGTCCCCTCCACTAGCTTTGTTTGTAGTGATGCTTTGTAAGGCTCACTTAACTTCATATTCTTTTTTTTTTTATTTTTTATTTTTTATTTTTCAGTGGGTTTTGTCATACATTGATATGAATCAGCCATAGAGTGACACGTATTCCCCATCCCGGTCCCCCATCCCACCTCCCTCTCCACCCGACTCCTCTGGGTCTTCCCAGCCCACCAGGCCCGAGCACTTGACTCATGCATCCCACCTGGGCTGGTGGTCTGTTTCACCACAGATAATATACATGCGGTTCTTTCGAAACATCCCACCCTCACCTTCTCCCACAGAGTTCAAAAGTCTGTTCTGTACTTCTGCGTCTCTTCTTCTGCCCTGCATATAGGGCCATCATTACCATCTTTCTAAATTCCGTATTTATGTGCTAGTATGCTGTAATGTTCTTTATCTTTCTGGCTTACTTCACTCTGTATAATGGGCTCCAGTTTCATCCATCTCATTAGAACTGATTCAAATGAATTCTTTTTAACAGCTGAGTAATATTCCATGGTGTATATGTACCACAGCTTCCTTATCCATTCATCTGCTGATGGGCATCTAGGTTGCTTCCATGTCCTGGCTATTATAAACAGTGCTGTGATGAACATTGGGGTGCACGTGTCTCTTTCAGATCTGGATTCCTCAGTGTGAATGCCCAGAAGTGGTATTGCTGGATCATATGGTAGTTCTATTTCCAGTTTTTTAAGAAATCTCCACACTGTTTTCCATAGCGGCTGTACTAGTTTGCATTCCCACCAACAGTGTAAGAGGGTTCCCTTTTCTCCACACCCTCTCCAGCATTTATTGCTTGTAGACTTTTGGATAGCAGCCATCCTGACTGGCATGAAATGGTACCTCATTGTGGTTTTGATTTGCATTTCTCTGATAATGAGTGATTTAACTTCACATTCTAGTATGTCTGGCTCTAAGTGAGTGATCACACCATCGTGATTACCTGGGTCATGAAAATCTTTTTTGTATAGTTCTTCTGTGTATTTTTACCACCTTTTCTTAATCTCTTCTGCTTCTGTTAGGTCCATACCACTTCTGTCCTTTATTGTGCCCATCTTTGAATGAAATGTTCCCTTGCTGTCTCTAATTTTCTTGAAGAGATCTCTAGTCTTTCTCATTCTATTGTTTTCCTCTATTTATTTGCATTGAAGAAGGCTTTCTATATTTGGCCTCAGGGCAAGCAACAGGGAAGGAACACAGCCCTGGCTACCAACAGAAATTTGGGTTAGAGATTTACTGAACATGGCCCCACCCATCAGAACAAGACCATTTCCCGCTCAGTCAGTCTGTCCCATCAGGAAGTTTCCATAAGCCTCTTATCCTTATCCATCAGAGGGTAGACAGAATCAAAGCCACAGTCACAACCAAACTGATCACATGGACTACAGCCTTGTCTAGCTCAATGAAACTATGAGCCATGCCATGTAGGGCCACCCATGACAGATGGATAATGGCAGAGAGTTCTGACAAAATGTGGTTCACTGGAAAAGGGATGGCAAAACACTTCAGTATTCTTGCCTTGAAAACCCCATGAACACTATGAAAAGGCAAAAAGATATGGCACTGAAAGTTGAACTCTGCAGGTCTGTAGATGTCCAATATGCTACTGGAAAAGAGTGGAGAAATAACTCCAAAAACAATGAAGAGATGGAACCAAAGCAACACCACCACCCAGTTGTGGATGTGACTGGTGAGAGAAGTAAAATCCAATGCTATAACGAGCAATATTGCATAGAAACCTGAAATGTTAGGTCCATGAATCAAGGCAAATTGGAAATGGTCAAACAGGAGATGGCAAGAGTGAATGTTGACATTCTAGGAATCAGCAAACTAAAATGGACTGGAATGGCTGAATTTAACTCAGATGATCATTATATCTACTTCTATGGGCAAGAATCCCTTAGAAGAAATGGAGTAGCCATCACAGTCAACAAGAGTCCAAAATGCAGTACCTGGAAGAAATCTTAAAAGTGACAGAATGATCTCCATTCGTTTCCAAAGCAAACCATTCAATATCACAGTAATCCAAGTCTATGCCCCAACCAGTAATGCTGAAGAAGCTGAAGTTGAACAATTCTATGAAGACCTGCAAGACCTTCTAGAACTAACACCCATAAAAGATGTCCTTTTCATAATAGGGGACTGGGATGCAAAAGTAGGAAGTCAAGAGCTACCCGGAGTAACAGGCAAATTTGGCCTTGGAGTACAGAATGAAGCAGGGCAAAGGCTAATAGAGTTTTGCCAAGAGAATGCATTGGTCACAGCAAACACCCTCTTCCAACAACACAAGAGAAGACTCTACATATGGACATCACCAGATGGCCAACACCGAAATCAGATTGATTATATTCTTTGCGGCCAAAGATGTAGAAGCTCTATACAGTCAGCAAAAACAAGACCGGGAGCTGACTGTGGCTCAGATAATGAACTCCTTATTGCCAAATTCAGACTTAAATTGAAGAAAGTAGGGAAAACCTCTAGACCATTCAGATATGACCTAAATCAAATCCCTTACGATTATACAGTGGAAGTGACAAATAGATTCAAGGGATTGGATCTGATAGAGTGAAGAACTATGGACAGAGGTTTGTGAGATTGTACAGGAGGCAGTGATCAAGACCATCCCCATGAAAAAGAAATGCAAAAAGGCAAAATGGTTGTCTGAGGAGGCCTTACAAATAGCTGAGAAAAGAAGAGAAGCTAAAGACAAACGAGAAAAGGAAAGATAACAAACACCTGGAAATACCTAATATTCGGCCAAGTTTTTCCATGCAGATGGATAGGCCTTCACATCCATTGAATGTTAGAACACTGGGCTTAGTGCAGCTTAAGTTAGTCTATAGAAACTCTAGTGTTTAAAGGACTTCTCACAGGTCTACTTTGTGTGCATTAAGGAAGTTTCTCATCGGATTCAAAGCTAATTTAATCCGAATTATAGTCTGGTACATCTGGGACTCAAACTTCAAGTGCCATATTTGATAAAAACTATCCTGTAACAAACAACTGTGGCAGAAGGGGAAAAATAGTAAAAAGCAAAAACCAGACAAAAACCAGTAACAAGTGAAAAAGCTGCCTTAATTGATGGGAAGTAAAAATAATAGCAGTCATCTAGAAAAGAAACTGAAGCCCTTTTGATCTTACCCATTTTTGAGATAAATAATGGATTCAATTCAATACAAAGGATTCCAAAATCAAAGATAAAATTTTTGGAAGATACCTCCCAATATTTAATGAGGCACTTATACCCTGGCCAGTTTGCCTTGGAAGGCACACCAGGAATGTCTGTTTTATTTCTCTCAGTTAAAAGAGTGTTGGGAGCTTAATTGTGACTTTTATTGTATAATGCTCAAGGTGGCTATGTGAGAACACCTGCTTTAAAATGTTCACGACTGAAATGATTATGATGACGAAAAAGTGAAACACTAGAGCCTCAAGATCTGTGGGGTAACGGAGAAGACAAGAGTTGCTCTGTCACCACACCCCCTTCCTACAAGAAGGCCTCCATTCAGATCCCATGAGGCCCTTAGGCTGCCACAAGAGGGTGTAATCCCTTCCCCTAGCTTGGCTGACTGCCAATGCATATAGTTTTGTATTTCACCATCATTACAGAAAGCTCCATTCCAAAGAATCATCAAGCAGGTCACTAATTATCAGGGACTCAGTTGTGAGGAATACTGCTCCAAGGAAGGCTCCTTGAAGGTGATGAACTCCCAAAACTAAACTTCAGCCATATGTTAGCATGCCTTCGGAGAATAGCTTCCTTGGACCACAAAGTCCTGACTTCCCACCTGGTTAGTTTTACTGAGCCCAGCTTTGGCATCTCGCCATGTGCATTCTCTGAGGAGCACCTTCCAAGCAGTGCCAAGAAATGTGATGCTGTGCTTGTGATAAGTGGATTTGGAGAAACTATTCCTGGTTGTTGTACATTTCCTCCTGCCTGAACTGGAATTCTGGTATGCACTTTGATTTGCAGATACCCATCTTAACAGCCCCCAGTCCCAGGCCTTGCAGGAAAGTGTTGAAGGTTTTGGCCCAGCTCTCACCCTTTGACCTTCACTAGGATGACCATCAGGTAGAGAAGTCAGGGGTCTGGCTAGGTTGCTTTGGGCTGTGCTGCTGGTGAGCACTTTGCCCTGGGAGCCAACAACCCTGACTCTGCAAGTGTACTGCAGGGCTTTTACTCACGCTGAGGGAGTTTTATGGAGACTTGAGGGCTTTAACTGACCTTATCACTTAGGGACAGATCTGTGCCCTGGGGTTACCGGAATCTGGTCACTTTCACATAATTTGAATGTGCCCTTTAATCTCCAATTCAAAGTATTGTTTGAAGCACACAAATTCCTGCCAGTGATTGAGTTGCTGTTCAACACAGGCAATAATTGCATCATTTCACACATTCTAACAGAACACTCAGCCCGGTAGTTATTGCATCAGCTCAGAGCAACCTGCTCTTCCAATCAATTAAGCTGGTGATGCCTGTTAATCGCATTTTAAATCCTCACCTTACAACCTATTTCACAATGAGCTCCTTGGATGAAGGAAATTACTTCCCAAAACTTAATCAGCCCTCACTTAGGGGACAATTGGCCTTTAAAGAGATTCTCCAGGATCTCCTGGGAACACCCCTATCACATTTCGCTTCTCTCCTCCCCCCAGGGAGGAACCCTTCTCAATTCTCCATTCCAGGAATAGTAGTGCTGCTCCCTAGCTACAGTTTGTTTTTGTCTTAGGACAATATAGATGATGAAACTAGTTGTGTTTACTATGTTTTTTTCTCCTTTATTTATTTACTTTTGTTAAACCAGTACTGCACGGTCGTTATAGGAAAAATCAAAATACACAGCTAAGTCAAAGGAAGAATAATAAGTTACCTAAATTCCCATCACCCTAAAACTCCCATGGCTACAATATTGGTTTTCATTTTAGACTTTAATATTTCTTCTTTGAATTAGCTCTTAGAGCTAGATGCAAATCTCAATTTGAATAAGAATTTAATATTAGTATATAACAATGAAGAAAAGATGTAATATATAATAGATAATGCTGACTCTTCATTTGGAAGAAAATAAACAGAGTTGTCTCTTACATTAAATGTTATACATGGAAAAATCTACTTCAAATACATTAAACTTTTAAATATAAAAAAGACAATGAAGGAATTGTTTGAAAACCTGGTAGGCTACATATATATTCCAGGGGTGGATGAAACCTTTCAAAACCAGGACCAAAAACTATAAAGAAAAATATAGTTGTGTGTGATTTTAAAATTACCGAGTCAATAAATAAATGGCAATACATCTGTAATGCAAGTGACAAAGCTTATATAATATAAGCTTATATAATAAGCTTATATAAGCTTATTTAAAAATTCAAACTCTTAAATTGGAGAAAAAGACAAAATGGGAGAAAGATGCTCAAAGGATACAAATGAACAATTTACTGAATAAATTCAAATGGCCAACAAACGTTTCAGAATATGCCCAAATTCACTAGTTGTCAGAGAAAGGCAAAGTAAGCAATAATAAAATACTATTTTATGCTTAAACAGGCAGAAAGAGCCATAATACAATATGCTGGTGGAGTTAAAGGGGGAGCATACTCTTACATTTTGCTGGTGAAATGTGATGTGCTAGAAATCTTCTGGAATCTACTATAATTAAAAGTACATGTACCTGTTGACCTGACAGTTGTATTCCTGGGAAGTAGCCCCTAGAAATAAAACCAGCAGTTTGCAGATATATGTTCAAGGAGGTTTATAGCAGCATTTCAGAGGGAAGAAACAGGAAAAAAGAGAATGCCTACCAACAGAATAATAACTAAATAATTTATGACACATCTACACAAAGGAATCTTTTTCTTGTTTCAATAAAAAAATATAGCTAAACCAGATAATTTGGAGGGAATTCCCACAGGTACTTTTGAGTAAGCAAAGATGGAGAAAAGTGTATGTAATATCCTATTCTCAAGGGGAAAATAAAAATTTGTATGTGTGTGGGTAGGATTATATAGTACAGTATGGAAGGTTGTATCAGGTTGTAAAAATTAATTGCCTCAATTGAGGAAGGAGGCAGGGCTGAAGAGAAGAATGAAAGAGAAGGGCGAGAGAGTGTCAAGTTAATGAAAATAAATGAGAAAAACTTGACTGGAAATAAAAATCTATGCATATGATCATAGCTATGCCTTTATATCCTAAAGGAGATCAGTCCTGGGTGTTCATTGGAAGGACTGATGCTGAAGCTGAAACTCCGATATTTGGCCACCTCATGTGAAGAGGTGATTCATTGGAAAAGACCCTGATGCTGGGAGGGATTGGGGGCAGGAGGAGAAGGGGACGACAGAGGATAAGATGGCTGCATGGCATCACCGACTCGGTGGGCATGGGTTTGGGTGGACTCCGGGAGTTGGTGATGGACAGGGAGGCCTGGCGTGCTGCGATTCATAGGGTTGCAGAGTCGGACATGACTGAGCGACTGAACTGACTGACTGATGCCTTTATATACTATTATATGTGTTTTGAGGGGTTAATTTTATTCATTTTATTGGTGTATAGTTGATTTACAATGTTGTGATAGTATCAGGTATATAACAAAGTGATTCAGTTATATTCATTCTTTTTCAGTTTCTTTTCTCATGTAGGTTATCAGAGAATATTGAGTAGAGTTCTCAGTGCTGTATACAGTAGGTCCTTGTTGGTTATCTATCTTGAATACAGTAGTGTGTGTACTTTAATCCCAAACTCCTGGTTTATCCCTTCCCCTGACATTTCCCCTCTAGTAACCATACATTTGTTTTTGATATCTGTAAGTTTGTTTCTGTTTTATAAATAAGCTTATTTATAAGTATGATTTTTCAAAATTCTACATAATAATGATATCACATGATTTGTCTTTCTCTGGCTTCACTTAGTATTGATATGATAATCTTAAGGCCCACCATGTTGCTGCAAATGGCATTATTTCTTTCTTTTTAATGGCTGAGTAATATTCATCTATATATGTGGTATATATATATATGGTAATATCATATATATATGTGTGTGTGTATATATATATATATACATACATATATATATATATCTCACATCTACTTAATCTATCCATCTGTAGATGGACATTTAGGTTGCTTCCATGTCTTGGCTATTGTAAATAATACAGCAGTGAACATTGGGATGCATGTACTTTTTGAATTATGGTTCTCTCTGGATGTATGCCCAGGTGTACGATTGCTGGATGATATGGTAGCTCTGCTTTTAGTTTTTAAAGGAACCTCCATACCCTTCTCCATAGTGGTTGTACCAATTTACATTCCCACCAGCAACACAGGATTCCCTTTTCTGCACACCCTCTCTGGCATTTTTTGTTTGTAGATATTTTGATAATGGCCATTCTGACCAGTTGAGGTGATACCTCACTGTAGTTTTAATTTGCATTTGTCAAATGATTAGTGATGTTGAACATCTTTTTATGTGCTTTTTATCCATCTGTATGTCATTTTTGGAGAAATGTCTATTTAGAGCTTCTGCCTATTTTTTGATTGGGTGGTTTTGTTTTCTTTGATATAGAACTGCTTGAGCTGTTTGTATATTTCGGAGATTAACTCCTTCTCTGTCATTTTGTTTGCAAATATTTTGCTACAATTTATGTCAAAGATTATTCTGCCTACATTTTTCTGCAAGATATTTATAGTATTGGGTCTTACATTTAGATCTTTGACCCACTTTGAGTTTATTTGTGTATAGTGTTGGGGAATATTCTAATGTTATTCTTTTACATGTAGCTGTACAGTTTTCCCAACACCACTTATTGAAGAAACTTTCTTTTCTCCATTGTGTATTTGCATTTCCTTTGTCATAAATCAATTAGCCATAGGTGTGTGGATTTATTTCTGAGCTTTCTGCCCTATTCCATTGACCTATATTTCTTTTTTCTACCAGTATCATACTGTTTTGATGGCTGTAGCTTTCTTGTATAGTTTGAAGTAAAGGAGCCTGATTCCTCAAGCTCCATTTTTCTTTCTCAGGATTTCTTTGACTATGGAAGCTCTTTTGTGTTTCCATACAAAGTTAAAAAAATTTTTTTGCTCTGGTGCTGTGAAAAATGCCATTCATAATTTGATAAGGATTGCATTGAGTTTGTAGATTGTCTTGGGTGATATAGTCATTTTGAAAGCATTGATTTTTCCAATCCGAGAACATATATATACATGTATGTGTATCTTTCCATCTGTTTCTGTCATCAGTTCCTTTTATCAGTATCTTATACTTTTCAGAGTACAAATCTTTTGTCTCCTTAGGTAGGCTTACTCCTAGATATTATATTCTTTTTGATGCAATGTCAAATGGGATTGTTTCCTTAATTTCTCTTTCTGCTATTTTGTTGCTAGTTATACAATTGTAGATATGTTTTATGGATTGAGTTATTTCCCCCCAAAGAATATATGTTGAAGTTTTAGTCCCCAGTACTGCAGAATGTGACCTTATTTGGAAATCTGGCCTTTACAGAAGTAATCAAATGAAGTGAGGTCATTAGGATGGGCCTAATCTAGTATGACTAGTGTCCTTATAGAAAAGGGACATTTGAATACAGTCAAACACCCATAGAGGTGAGATGATGTGAAGACACAGGGAGAACACCATGTGAAGACAGGGAATTAGAGTGATGCATCTATAGACCAAGGATGGCTGAAGTTTGCTGACAAACCACCAAAACCTGGGAATAGTCAAGGCACAGAGGGGTTTCAGAGGCAGCAAGGCCTGCCAACACCTGGATTTCAGACTTCTGCTCTCCAGAACTATAAGGAAAGAAAATTCTGTTAAGTCAGTCAGTTTTTGTGGCACTATGTTATGGCAGCTGTAGGAAATGAATACAATGTGTATATGTATAAAAAAATCAAGTAGGTTTTTAAAATCCTAATTGAAGCCAAAAATATCCTGTAAATTCAGAGTCATATTTATCCCTCAATCCTATTGAGTAGCTTTGTCATATTTACAGTAATCTGATTTTGACCCTCATACATACAAATATCTTGACATCCCTCTTCAATTGTTTTTTGGAACATGAGGCTGTTGGGTTATCTAGATCTAATTGACTTGGGGCTGATGGCCTAGTTGGGCCATATACAATAAAGGAAGCTGACCAAAGTAAAAGGAGATGCAGATGCAAAATTGAATGGTCACATAGCCCTTGATCATCAGGAAGACTATCAAACCACTCAGAGCAATCTCAGGACCCATTTCCATGTCCTAGTTCCCGTTCGGTTTTGGCCTGCTCATTAGTTTCTATCAGAAGTATCCTCTGAGAAATGCCACCCCTGTTTTCACTTAAGCTTATTTGTGTGGATGTCTGGTGACTGTAAAGGAAAGAATCACAGGAGCTTCATGGCAGCTAAAGGAATAAGTGTGGGTTCATGAATTTTGAATTAAGGTGCTGTAGAGTCAAAGGGTTGAGTGCCTCTTGTCTTCAGTTAACTAATACAACACTACTGCTGATAGTTGTGTTAAGTGTCTGCGTTATGTAGCAGCAAATTTTTATCTGTTTTTGATGCAAAAATAATTAAAAGAGCAAAGCATTAAATACGAAGTTGAATGTATCCTCTGGACTGAAACTAGGAAGAACCTGTATATAAGAAGTGAAATCAGTGATCAGTAGATGTAACCCCTCCGAAGAACTGGTGACTAAAAAGATGTAGGAATTAAGGGAGCTGAGACCAGATTGTATGAGCCAGAATCCCCGTAGAAGGTTAGTGTCCCATGGATTGTGTACAGCAAAGAGGATCAGAGGATACAATGTGCTGGTATACCTTCAACACTGAGAGTAGGGAGTAACCGTGACTCTCCAGGCCAGTCATGGGATTACTGGAATGTACCCACAGTGGAAGGTGAGGCAGCAATCTGTCTGACAAAACTTGAAGGTACCCATCATTAATATCATAAATGATGCTCTTGCTTAGAATGGATGCTCATCCAACAACCATCTGATTATAAATCTTCTCTCCAAATAGATTTCTTTGTGGGGAGAATACTGAACTCTCATAGGCATCCTGCCCACTGGGCACTTGTATTTTTTTATGAAAAGAAATAAATTGCATGTCAATTGATGTCTACTTTTGGTGAATCAGTCCACTTACATGTAGGGAAACTGACAACATAGTTTCTGGTCAACTGTCTCCATAGGTAACAGCTCGAGGGGGGGCATTGCGGAGGGAGCATCCTCATTTTATCTGTATTACCAGCAGTTGAGTGATTGGGATTGTAAGTACCAGAAGGAAAACTTGTTTAACTCTGTAAAGTTTTCTTGATGTGCAGATAGTAGTGGTGGTGGTGGTGGTGTGTGTGTGTGTATGCAGGTATGTATGTGTTTAGGGACACATGTTCTGATGGTAGGTTGACTAACTGTGGGAAGAATATTGGGGGAAACAGAAATTTTACCTACTTTCTGGTCATCAGTCTCAGGATTGCTTTCACACAAACAGTAACACAGCACATGACAGCTACAATGTTTGGTCTAAAATTGTATTCGTAGACAATGCAAAACTGTGACATAGGTCACCAGGCAAAGCTCTTCATTTGATTGTTGGCTTTAACTAAAATGGGATGGGTTGGGAAGGTCAACAAAATAAAATGTATCTTTCCCCCAGACTAACACCCTCCCTACTGACTAAGAATCAGATTTATACACTGGTTTAAAAGAGTTCTTCTAAACAGATAAAACCTACATCTCTTGAGCCATACACACTGCTGGAAAATCAAAAGCTTGAATTATAGCTTAATTAAACTTAGTTTATCAAACTTAATTATTTCATACATGTACCCAAAACAAAGATCACTTGCTGGATATCACATGGTTAGCACACACACACAACTCCTTTCACCCCAGAGCTCTTGATCCCATTCGACATGCAAAGTCCACTACTTCTTGGATGCCACTGACCCTGGCTTTCTGTGCCTGGGTCTCCCCAGCCTGCTCTGAGTTCAAGGTTATGCCATCTCATTGTGAGGTCTTGTTCTTTCTATACCAGCTTTCTCCTTTTTATTCCAGAGTCTTGCTTCAGGGAACTTCACTGGGTACATCACTGAGCTAGACTCTCTTCTTTTTAGAAATTTCTTTGAGCCTGAAGTAAGCTGCGTTCAAACTCTTGGCTCTCTGTTCACTTAGTGGAGGTGTCCTGCTTCTCCCGAGGGAATGCAGGGCAGTAACTCTTTGAGCCCAATTGTGGTGAATCCCATTACAAGCCTCAAAGGACCTGGAGGAAGGTGGGTTTAAGAGCTCTGCTGGAAATGGTCTGGCAAGTATTCAAATTAGATCCAAACTCTAATCTTAATAAACAGTGAAAAGAGGGTATTAGTTGAACCCAACGTCTGGAAGGCCTTTTGAATTGAGTTGTCTCTGTAGACTGTTTGTGGGTCTCGGGAAATGCTGCACTTACTGTTTGGACATTTAAGAAAGAGAGTGATGCAATTTACTTGCAATAAGTTCCAGGCTCCACTAGCATATAAGCACTCTCCAGTTCTGGTCTGAAGCCAGGATTTTTATATAATCTAAGAAGATTAAAGACAGAAAGTGCCTTAATACTTCTCATATAATGGATTTTCAACTTAAATGGCTTGTTCCTAACTTTCTGAGATCTGTCTATAGAAGTTGTGTGATCGCTGGCCTCACATCTGGTGTTTTTTTCTTTTCCATTAATTCAGTCAATCTATGGTGAACCTTTAAAAGAGGATATTTTAAGTAGACACAGCAAGTACTACTATAGGCACTAATGTTGGCTTACACTTATTTACAGAAAAAAAAGAAATTCATTGTAAAAATGAAGAAGAACCATCATAAGACCTATATTTTCCTTTTGTACCCCCGCTCCCACAAATGCTGGCCCCATCTGAGAGGGAAAATAAAGGAGCTGCTGCCCTAAAAGGGAGCCGCACTGGGTTCTCTGCACTGCCTTAGACCAGGTATGACCCGGGACACTGTAGTAGGGTAGAGAACTCTCTCAGGACACTTGGCAATAGGATAGCACCCAACAGGCTGATAGGGACTAGTTAGAGCTTCCCCAGCCTGCACACCGCCTCCTCCTGGTAGAGGTGCTGCCTGTGGACGACGAGCTTTTCTCAGAAGTTCTTTCATAGTTTCAGTTGGAGTGACCTAGGCCATTGACGTGTGATGACTTGTAGAAGTGTGATGCAATTAAGGGAAGAAGCCCTGAACTTCTGATCTTCCAATTCATTCTCTCTCCCTCCCCCCCAGTCCTTAATATAATCACACACAGCAGCATTGGCATTTATTTCTGATTTTAAATATTCTGTCCAACCATTAAGTTCTGTTTGATGCTGTGTTACTCTTTCAACTTAGATAATTTGTTGTCCCTCCTTCCCTACATATACATCCTTCCTAAAAATGAAGAGTTAAACATTTTATAATTATGTGAATAATATATTCTTACCCTGGGAAATTCTGAAAGGAGGTAAAGGATAAAGGAGGAAGAAAATAAGTTTAATAATTCCAACATCCAGAAACAACTACTGTTAATGGTCTTATATTCTAAGTCTTAACTCTGAGATTTTTCCCACATAAAAAGATCACACTACATGTACAATTTCATTTCCTAAACATTTTATAATGAACATTTTCCAGTGGTCATCAAACACTTCTTAAAAATGTACATTAAAAGACATGATATGGGCATTTGAATTGTACTAAGTTCTTACTGACAAATCTAGCTGTGTTTTGTCTTACTGTATGTTTTTCCCTTAAAATGGGAAGATACTTGTATCAAAATAGAATTTTTAAAATAGTTTTGATTATAGAAAACTTGGCAATAGAAAGAAAACTAGAGAGGAGCCAAGATGGCGGAGGAGTAGGACGGGGAGACCACTTTCTCTCCTACAAATTCATCAAAAGAATAACTGAACGCAGAGCAAACTTCACAAAACAACTTCTGATCGCTAGCTGAGGTCATCAGGCGCCCAGAAAAGCAGCCCATTGTCTTCTAAAGGAGGTAGGACAAAATATAAAAGATAAAAAGTGAGACAAAAGAGCTAAGGACTGAGATCCATCCCGGGAAGGGAGTCTTAATAGAGGACGTTTCAGGACACCGGGAAACCCTCACACTGGCGGGCCTGGGGGAAGTGTTTGAATCTCGGAGGGCAACCTGACTGGGAGGGAAACAATAAATCAAACCCACAGATTATGAACCTAAAAGCAACTCCCAGCAGAAAAGTACCCCAGACGCCCGCATCTGCCACCAGCAAGTGGGGGCAGAACGGAGAGGAGCAGGCGGCTTTGCTTGGGGTAGGGTCCGGGCCTGAGTGCCCTGAGGACAATCGGAGGGAGCTTTTGTGAGTTGCCAACTTGAACTGTGGGAGAGCAAAAGAGAGAGAGAAAATTAACTGGCCGGAACACACTGCCGGCGGTTCGCAGAACAAAGGGACCGAGAAAGTCCAGAGAAGAGCTCGCAGGCTACGGATTGGCTCAGCCCTGCCGGAGGCAGGAGGCAGGGGGGAGGGGAAGGGGGCAGGCTCGGCCCCAAGGACCACATCCCCTGCCGCACTGCAAACAGGCCTCCAGTTTCTATTCAAAGACCTCCTGAGATTCTGGATGGTCTACATCCGCTGGGAGGGTCGCGGCGAGACACAGGGCACAGGCACCCAACCGGCGCAGGCGGGGAATGGGGCTGGGGTCGCGGAGGGCAGAAGGCGCACGCACCCGACTGGCGCCGGCAGAAACTGAGACTGGGACCGCGGAAGGGAGTGGGCGCGCCACACCCGGGGAAAGTGCGCCCGTCAAGCCCCTGGCTGCCTGGACCGCTCTGGTGGGGAAGGCACAAAGAGCAGGCGCAGCTTTTTTTCCCGCGCTTTAGTGGAACACCCGAGGGCTGGAACCGTGCGCAGTGCAGGGCATGCTCCATATAGAGCAGCCGGGAGCCTGAGCAGCGCAGACGGAGAAAGCAGTGCCAGCCCCTCCCCGCACCGCGATGGAACTAGCTACCTGAATAAGAGTCCACCTCCGCCCACCTGTGTCAGGGCGGAAATGAGGCCCTGAAGAGACCGGCAAACAGAAGCCAAATAAACAAAGGGAACCGCTTCAGAAGGGACCGGTGCAACAGATTAAAATCCCTGTAGAGAACACCAACTACACCGGAAGGGGCCTGTAGATATCAACAAGTGTAAGCTGGAACGAGGAGCTATCTGAAACTGAGCCGAACCCACACTGACCACAACAGCTCCAGAGAAATTCCTAGATATATTTTTACTTTTTTTTTTTAAGTAAGAAAAAAAAAATTTTTTTTTTCTCTTTTATTTTCCTATAAAATTCCCTATTACTCCTCCATTACTCCTTAACTTTCATTTTCATAGATACTTATGATTTTTTTAATTAGGGAAAACTTTTTTTCTTTTTTCTCTTCTTTTTCTCTTCTATTTTGTATTTTTCTTTTTCTCTTATTTCTTTTAAAGTCCTCTAGTACTCCTCTACTACTCCTTAATTTTCATTTTCAATACACTATAACCTTACAAAAAAAAAAAAAAAACAGAAGAGAAGCCCTATTTTTAAACCGAACTTCATATATATTTCTAAAATTTTTTGTGTGTGTTTTGGTTTTTATTTTTAATATAGTATTTTTAAGAGTCTAACCTCTACTCTAGATTTTTAATTTTTGTTTTTCAGTATATGATATAAATTGTGAACATTTAAGAATCCAATATTCAGTTCCGTTTTTATTCAGGAGTGTGTTGATTACTCTCTCCCAATCTTGACTCTCTGTTTTCTACCTCAGAGCACCTCTATTTCCTCCTTTCCCCTTCTTTTCCCAATCCAATTCTGTGAATCTTTGTGGGTGTCTGGGCTATGGAGAACACTCTGGGAACAGACAACTGCGTAGATCTGTCTCTCTCCTCTTGAGTCCCCCTTTTTCTCCTCCTGCTCATCTCTATCTCCCTCCTCCCTCTCCTCTTCTTCATGTAACTCTGTGAAACTCTCTGGGTGTCCCTAATGGGGGAGAATCTTTTCGCCATTAACCTAGAAGTTTTATTATCAGTGCTGTATAGTTGGAGAAGTCCTGAGACTACAGGAAGAATAAAACTGAAATCCAGAGGCTGGAGACTTAAGCCCAAAACCTGAGAACACCAGAAAACTCCTGACTACATGGAACTTTAAGTAATAAGTGACCGTCCAAAAGCCTCCATACCTACACTGAAACCAACCGCCACCCAAGAGCCAATAAGTTTTAGAGCAAGACATACCACGCAAATTCTCCAGCAGCGCAGGAACATAGCCCTGAACGTCAACATACAGATGCCCAAGGTCACACCTAACACATAGACCCATCTCAAAACTCATTACTGGGCACTCCATTGCTCTCCAAAGAGAATAGATCAAGTTCCATGCACCAGAACACCGACGCAAGCTTCCTGAACCAGGAAACCTTGACAAGCCAATCGTCTAACCCCACCCACTGGGTAAAACCTCCACAATAAAAAGGAACCACAGACCTCCAGAATACAGAAAGTGCACTCCAGACACAGCAATCTAAACAAGATGAAAAGGCAGAGAAATACCCAACAGGTAAAGGAACATGAAAAATGTCCACCAAGTCAAACAAAAGAGGAGGAGATAGGGAATCTACCTGAAAAAGAATTTAGAATAATGATAATAAAAATGATCTAAAATCTTGAAAACAAAATGGAGTTACAGATAAATAGCCTGGAGACAAAGATTGAGAAGATGCAAGAAATGTTTAATAAAGACCTAGAAGAAATAAAAAAGTCAATTAAAAATGAATAATGCAATGAATGAGATCAAAAACACTCTGGAGGGAACCAAGAGTAGAATAACGGAGACAGAAGATACGATAAGTGAGGTAGAAGATAAAATGGTGGAAATAAATGAAGCAGAGAGGAAAAAAAGAAAAAAGAATCAAAAGAAATGAAGACAACCTCAGTGACATCTGGGACAATGTGAAACGCCCCAACATTCGAATCATAGGAGTCCCAGAAGAAGAAGACAAAAAGAAAGGCCATGAGAAGATACTCGAGGAGATAATAGCTGAAAACTTCCCCAAAATGGGGAAGGAAATAGCCACCTATTTCCAGAGAGTCCCAAATAGGATAAACCCAAGACTAAACACCCCAAGGCATATATTAATCAAATTAACAAAGATCAAACACACAGAACAATTACTAAAAGCAGCAAGGGAGAAACAACAAATAACACACAAAGGGATGCCCATAAGGATAACAGCTGATCTATCAATAGAAACCCTCCAGGCCAGAAGGGAATGGCAGGACATACCTAAGGTAATGAAAGAGAATAACCTACAACCTAGATTACTGTACCCAGCAAGGATCTCATTCAGATATGAAGGAGAATTCAAAAGCTTTACAGACAAGCAAAAGCTGAGGGAATTCAGCACCACCAAACCAGCTCTTCAACAAATGCTAAAGGATGTTCTCTAGACAGGAAATGCAGAAAGGTTGTATAAACGTGAACCCAAAACAACAAAGTGAATGGCAACGGGACCACACCTATCAATAATTACCTTAAATGTAAATGGGTTGAATGCCCCAAGCAAAAGACAAAGACTGGCTGAATGGATACAAAAACAAGACCCCTATATATGCTGTCTACAAGAGACCCACCTCAAAACAAGAGACAGATAGAGACTAAAAGTGAAGGGCTGGAAAAAAATATTTCACGCAAACGGAGCCCAAAAGAAAGTAGGAGTCGCAATACTCATATCAGATAAAATAGACTTTCAAATAAAGGCTGTGAAAAGAGACAAAGAAGGACACTACATAATGATCAAAGGATCAATCCAAGAAGAAGATATAACAATTATAAATATATATGCACCCAACATAGGAGCACTGCAATATGTACGGCAAACGCTAACGAGTATGAAAGAGGAAATTAATAGTAACACAATAATAGTGGCAGACTTTAATACCCCACTCACAACTATGGATAGATCAACTAAACAGAAAATTAACAAGGAAACACAAACCTTAAATGACACAATGGACCAGCTAGACCTAATTGATATCTATAGGACATTTCACCCCAAAACAATCAACTTCACCTTTTTCTCAAGTGCACACGGAACCTTCTCCAGAATAGATCACATCCTGGGCCATAAATCTGGTCTTGGAAAATTCAAAAAAATTGAAATCATTCCAGTCATCTTTTCTGACCACAGTGCAGTAAGATTAGATCTCAATTACAGGGAAAAAAATTTAAAAATGCAAACATATGGAGGCTGAATACCATGCTTCTGAATAACCAACAAATCATAGAAGAAATCAAAAAAGAAATCAAAATATGTATAGAAATGAATGAAAATGAAAACAACCCAAAATCTATGGGACACTGTAAAAGCAGTGCTAAGGGGAAGGTTCATAGCATTACAGGCTTACCTCAAGAGACAAGAAAAAGCCAAATAAATAACCTAACTCTACACCTAAAGCAATTAGAGAAGGAAGAAATGAAGAACCCCAGGGTTAGCAGAAGGAAAGAAACCTTAAAAATTAGGGCAGAAATAAATGCAAAATAAACTAAAGAGACCATAGCAAAAATCAACAAAGCTAAAAGCTGGTTTTTTGAAAACATAAACAAAATTGACAAACCATTAGCAAGACTCATTAAGAAACAGAGAAGAACCAAATTAACAAAATTAGAAATGAAAATGGAGAGATCACAACAGACAACACTGAAATACAAAGGATCATAAGAGACTACTACCAGCAGCTCTATGCCAATAAAATGGACAACTTGGATGAAATGGACAAATTCTTAGAAAAGTATAACTTTCCAAAACTGAACCAGGAAGAAATAGAAGATCTTAACAGAACCATCACAAGCAAGGAAATCAAAACTGTAATCAAAAACCTTCCAGCAAACAAAAGCCCAGGACCAGATGGCTTCACAGCTGAATTCTACCAAAAATTTAGAGAAGAGCTAACACCTATCTTACTCAAACTCTTCCAGAAAATTGCAGATGAAGGTAAACTTCCAAACTCATTCTATGAGGCCACCATCACCCTAATTCCAAAACCAGACAAAGATGCCACAAAAAAGGAAAACTACAGGCCAATATCACTGATGAACATAGATGCAAAAATCCTTAACAAAATTCTAGCAAACAGAATCCAACAACATATTAAAAAAATCATACACCATGACCAAGTGGGCTTTATCCCAGGAGTGCAAGGATTCTTTAATATCTGCAAATCAATCAATGTAATACACCACATTAACAAATTGAAAGATAAAAACCATATGATTATCTCAATAGATGCAGAGAAAGCCTTTGACAAAATTCAAAACTCATTTATGATTAAAACTCTCCAGAAAGCAGGAATAGAAGGAACATACCTCAACATAATAAAAGCTATATATGACAAACCCACAGCAAGCATCACCCTCAATGGTGAAAAATTGAAAGCATTTCCCCTGAAATCAGGAACAAGGCAAGGGTGCCCACTCTCACCACTACTGTTCAACATAGTGTTGGAAGTTTTGGCCACAGCAATCAGAGCAGAAAAAGAAGTAAAAGGAATCCAGATAGGAAAAGAGGAAGTGAAACTATCGCTGTTTGCAGATGACATGATCCTCTACATAGAAAACCCTAAAGACTCTACCAGAAAATTACTAGAGCTAATCAATGAATATAGTAAAGTTGCAGGATATAAAATTAACACACAGAAATCCCTTGCATTCCTATACACTAACAATGAGAAAACAGAAAGAGAAATTAAGGAAACAATACCATTCACCATTGCAACAAAAACAATAAAATACTTAGGAGTATATCTACCTAAAGAAACAAAAGACCTATACATAGAAAACTATAAAACACTGATGAAAGAAATCAAAGAGGACACAAACAGATGGAGAAACATACCGTGTTCATGGATTGGAAGAATCAATATTATCAAAATGGCTATTCTACCCAAAGCAATCTGTAGATTCAATGCAATCCCTATCAAGCTACCAACGGTATTTTTCACAGAACTAGAACAAATAATTTCACAATTTGTATGGAAATACAAAAAAACCTCGAATAGCCAAAGTAATCTTGAGAAAGAAGAATGGAACTGGAGGAATCACCCTCCCTGACTTCAGACTCTACTACAAAGCCAGTCATCAGGACAGTATGGTACTGGCACAAAGACAGAAATATAGATCAATGGAACAGAATAGAAAGCCCAGAGATAAATCCACGAACCTATGGACACCTTATCTTTGACAAAGGAGGCAAGGATATACAATGGAAAAAAGACAACCTCTTTAACAAGTGGTGCTGGGAAAACTGGTCAACCACTTGTAAAAGAATGAAACTGGAACACTTTCTAACACCATACACAAAAACAAACTCAAAATGGATTAAAGATCTAAATGTAAGACCAGAAGCTATAAAACTCCTAGAGGAGAACATAGGCAAAACACTCTCCAACATAAATCACAGCAAAATCCTCTATGACCCACCTCCCAGAATATTGGAAATAAAAGCAAAACTAAACAAATGGGACCTAATGAAACTTAAAAGCTTTTGCATTACAAAGGAAACTATAAGTAAGGTGAAAAGACAACCCTCAGATTGGGAGAAAATAATAGCAAATGAAGAAACAGAGAAAGGATAAATCTCAAAAATATACAAGCAACTCCTGAAGCTCAATTCCAGAAAAATAAATGACCCAATCAAAAAATGGGCCAAAGAACTAAACAGGCATTTCTCCAAAGAAGACATACAGATGGCTAACAAACACATGAAAAGATGCTCAACATCACTCATTATTAGAGAAATGCAAATCAAAACCACAATGAGGTACCATTACACGCCAGTCAGGATGGCTGCTATCCAAAAGTCTACAAGTAATAAATGCTGGAGAGGGTATGGAGAAAAGGGAACCCTCTTACACTGTTGGTGGGAATGCAAACTAGTACAGCCACTAGTACTAGAAAACAGTGTGGAGATTTCTTAAAAAACTGGAATTAGAACTGCCATATGACCCAGCAATCCCACTTCTGGGCATACCCACTGAGAAACCAGATCTGAAAGAGACACGTGCACCCCAATGTTCATCACAGCACTGTTTATAATAGCCAGGACATGGAAGCAACCTAGAATGCCCATCAGCAGATGAATGGATAAGGAAGCTGTGGTACATATACACCAAGGAATATTACTCAGCCGTTAAAAAGAATTCATTTGAATCAGTTCTAATGAGATGGATGAAACTGGAACCCATTATACAGAGTGAAGTAAGCCAGAAAGATAAAGAAGATTACAGCATACTAACACATATATATGGAATTTAGAAAGATGGTAACGATTACCTTATATGCAAAACAGAAAAAGAGACACAGAAGTACAGAACAGACTTTTGAACTCTGTGGGAGAAGGTGAGGGTGGGATGTTTCGAAAGAACAGCATGTATATTATCTATGGTGAAACAGATCACCAGCCCAGGTGGGATGCATGAGACAAGTGCTCGGGCCTGGTGCACTGGGAAGACCCAGAAGAATCGGGTGGAGAGGGAGGTGGGAGGGGGTATCAGGATGGGGAATACGTGTAACTCTATGGCTGATTCATATCAATGTATGACAAAACCCACTGAAAAAGAAAAAAAAAGAAAAAGAAAACAATTCAGTCTTTAAGTTCATAAAGGTTTATTGGTCTTGCTTCTTTATGACAGTGTAAGAAGCTGAAGATAATCAACGGTGAGCAAGGCATAGCTCCTAAACTCCAGGTGATTACACTCTTGTGTTGTAGTAATAGCACATAAACCATTAAAAGCAAATAAAAAGAACCTTTGACCCCTCCCACCTAGAGATAATCACAACTTATAATTAGGGGTCTGACCTTTCGAACATATGCTATGTATAAATAGTTTTAAACAAAAAATGGAAGTACCTTGTATACAATTCTATATTCTGCTCTTCACACAGCAGTATCATTTTCTGTCCTTAAATGTTAAAAACTTTTTACTGCTAATGGTTGCATAATTTTTTATTTTATGTATAAAATATAATTTAATCATACTTCTGCTGTAAAATGTTTAGATTGTTTTCAGTATTTTGAATTACAAACTGCTTCAATAAGTATACTTAAAAATCTTTCCCCCAACACATCCCCTGTAACAAAATCTCTGAAGGTTGAATATTCAGTTTGTAGAGTATGAACATGTTTAAGACACTTAATACTAAGGAGTTATATTTCAGAAAGTCAGAATATTTTTTGACTCCCATCAAAAATACATGAGGATATGCCTCACCGTGTCTTTACCAGCACACTGCTTTATAAAACTCAATCTTTGTCAAGACTTCATTTAATTGTCATTTTAATTTGCATATATTTGAATACTGGTAAGGGGAAGATATTTTATTCACAAGATTTTTTGCATATTCGTATTTGATTTTTTTTGTATTAGGGTTTTTTTCAAACTGATTTGAAATTTTAAAAAATCTATTAAAAATATTAGACTTTTGAGAAAGCTCCTTACTGTCTTCCACATTTGCTGCTCCAACTTATATTCTTTACCAGTAGTGTACAAGGGTTCCCTTTTCTCTTCCTCACTATTATTTGCTGTTTTTGTTCTCTTTGATGATAGCCATTCTGACTGGTGAGTGTGAGGTAATTTCTTACTGTGGTTTTGATTTGAATTTTGCTGATTAGTGATGTTGAGCATCTTTTTATGTGCCAATTAGCAGTCTGCATTTTCTTTTTGGAAAAATGTCTATTCAGGGTCTTCTGTCCAGTTTTTAATCTGTTTGTTTTTTTGATGTTGAGTTGTTTGAGCAGTTTATATATTTTGGATATTAACCTCTTATCAGTTGTATCATTTGCAAATATTTTCTCCCACTCAGTAGGTTGTCTCGTTGTTTAGTCAATGATTTCCCTTGCTGTGCAGAAGTTTTTAAGCTTCACTAGGTATCATTTTGACAGAATGTGGTCCACTGGAGAAGGGAATGGCAAACCACTTCAGTATTCTTTCCTTGAAAACCCCATGAATAGTATGAAAATGCAAATTATAGGACAATGAAAGATGAACTCCCCAGGTAGGTAGGTGCCCAGTATGCTACTCGAGATCAGTGGAGAAGTAATTCCAGAAAGAATGAAGGGATGGAGCCAAAGCAAAAACAACCCCAGTTGTGGATGACTGGTGATAGAGGCAAGGTCTGATGCTGTAAAGAGCAATATTGTATAAGAACCTGGAATGTCAGGTCCATCAATCAAGGCAAATTGGTAGTGGTCAAGCAGGAGAAGGCAAGAGTGAACATCAACATTCTTGGAATCAGCAAACTAAGATGGACTGGAATGGCTGAATTTAACTCAGATGACCATTATATCTACTACTGTGAGCAAGAATCCCTTAGAAGAAATGCAGTACTTGGATTGCAATCTCAAAAGCTACAGAATGATCTCTGTTCATTTCCAAGGCAAACCATTCAATACCACAGTAATCCAAGTGTGTGCCCTGACCAGTAATGCTGAAGAAGCTAAGCTTGAACGGTTCTATGAAGATCTACAAGACCTTCTAGAACTAACACCCAAAAAAGATGTCCTTTTCATAATAGGGGACTGGGATGCAAAAGTAGGAATTCAAGAGCTACCTGGAGTAACAGGCAAATATGGCCTTGGAGTACAGAATGAAGCAGGGTAAAGGCTAATAGAGTTTTGCCAAGAGAATGCATTGGTCATAGTAAATACCCTCTTCCAACAACACAAGAGAAGACTCTACATATGGACATCACCAGATGACCAACACCGAAATCAGATTGATTATATTCTTTGCGGCCAAAGATGTAGAAGTTCTATACAGTCAGCAAAAACAAGACCGGGAGCTGACTGTGGCTCAGATCATGAACTCCTTACTGCCAAATTCAGACTTAAATTGAAGAAAGTAGGGAAAACTGCTAGACCATCAGGTATGACCTAAATCAAACCCCTTATGATTATACAGTGGAAGTGACAAATAGATTTAAGGGACTAGATCTGATAGATAGAGTGCCTGATGAACTATGGATGAAAGTTCATGGCATTGTACAGGAGACAGGGATCAAGACCATCCCCAAGAAAAAGAAATGCAAAAAAGCAAAATGGCTTTCTGAGGAGGCCTTACAAATAGCTATGAAAAGAAGAGAGGCTAAAATCAAAGGAGAAAAGGGAAAATATACCCATTTGAATGCAGAGTTCCAAAGAATAGCAAGGGGAGATAAGAAAGCCTTCTTCAGTGATCAATGCAAAGATATAGAGGAAAACAATAGAATGGGAAAGACTAGATACCTCTTCAAGAAAATTAGAGATACCAAGGGAACATTTCATGCAAAGATGGGCTCAGTAAAGGACATTAATGGTATGAACCTAACAGAAGCAGAAGATATTAAGAAGAGGTGGCAAGAATACACAGAAGAACTGCACAAAAAAGATCCTCATGACCCAGATAATCACGATGGTGTGATCACTCACCTAGAACCAGACATCCTGGAATGTGAAGTCAAGTGGGCCTTAGGAATCATCACTAAGAACAAAGCTAGTGGAGGTGATGGAATTCCAATTGAGCTATTTCAAATCCTGAAAGAAGACTCTGTGAAAGTGCTGCACTCACTATGCCAGCGAATTTGGAACACTCAGCAGTGGTCACAGGACTGGAAAAGGTCAGTTTTCACTCCAATCCCAAAGAAAGGCAATGCCAAGGAATGCTCAAACTACCACACAATCGCACTCATCTCAACCGCTAGTAAAGTAATGCTTAAAATTCTCCAAGCCAGGCTTCAGCAATATGTGAACTGTGAACTTCCAGATGTTCAAGCTGGTTTTAGAAAAGGCAGAGGAACCAGAGATCAAATTGCCAACATCCGTTGGATCATCAAAAAAGCAAGAGAGTTCCAGAAAAACATCTGTTTCTGCTTTATTGACTATGCCAAAGCGTTTGACTATGTGGATCACAATAAACTGTGGAAAATTCTGAAAGAGATGGGCATACCAGACCACCTGACCTGCCTCTTGAGAAACCCATATGTAGGTCAGGAAGCAACAGTTAGAATTGGACATGGAACAGCAGACTGGTTCTAAATCAGGAAAGGAGTACATCAAGGCTGTATATTGTCACCCTGCTTATTTAACTTATATGCAGAGTACATCATGAGAAACGCTGTGCAGGAAGAAGCACAAGCTGGAATCAAGATTGCTGGGAGAAATATCAATAACCTCAGATATCCAGATGACACCACCCTTATGGTAGAAAGTGAAGAAGAATAAAGAGCCTCTTGATGAAAGTGAAAGAGGAGAGTGAAAAAGTTGGCTTAAAGCTCAACATTCAGAAAACTAAGATCATGGCATCTGGTCCCATCACTTCATGGCAAATAGATGGAGAAACAGTGGAAACAGTGACAGACTTCATTTTCTTGGGCTCCAATATCAGTACAGATGGTGATTACAGCCATGAAATTAAAAGACGCTTACTCCTTGGAAGGAAAGTTATGGCCAACCTAGACAGCATATTAAAAAGCAGAGACATTACTTTGCCAACAAAGGTCCATCTAGTCAAGGCTATGGTTTTTCCAGTAGTCATGTGTGGATGTGAGAGTTGGACTATAAAGAAAGCTGAGCTCGGAAGAATTGATGCTTTTGAACTGTGTTGTTGGAGAAGACTCTTGAGAGTCGCTTGGACTGCAAGGAGAGCCAACTAGTCCATCCTAAAAGAGATCAGTCCTGAATATTCATTGGAAGGACTGATGTTGAAGTTGAAACTCCAGTACTTTGGCCACCTGATGCTAAGAGCTGACTCATTTGAAAGGACCCTGATGTTGGGAAAGATTGAGGGCAGGAGGAGAAGGGGACGACAGAGGATGAGATGGTTGGATGGCATCACCGACTCAATGACACGAGTTTGAGTAAACTCCGGGAGTTGGTGATGGACAGGGAGGCCTGGCGTGCTGCGGTTCATGGGGTTGCAGAGAGTCGGACACGACTGAGCGACTGAACTGAGGTATCATTTGTTTTGTTGTTATTTTGCTTTTATTTCCTTTGCTGTAGGAGACAGATCCAAAAACTACTCCATGATTGATGTTAAACAGTGTTCTGCCTATGAGTTTTCTTTCCCATGTATTTGTCTAGTTTCTATAACACCACTTATTGAAGAGATTATCTTTGCTCCATTGTATATTCTTGCCTTCTTTCTTGTAAATTAGTTGACCATAAGTATGTGAGTTTATTTCTGGACTCTTTATTCTGTTCTATGATCCATGTGTCTGATTTTGTGGAGTATTTATACTGTTTTGATTATGGCAGCTTTGTAGCAGTCTGAGAACCAGGACTTGTGATTCCTCAAGTTCTGTCTTTCTCAAAATTGTTTGGTTATTTGGGAGATGTTCTGTGTTTCTGTACAAATTTTAAAACTGTTTGTTCTGTGAAAAATGCCATTAGTATTTTGATAAGGATTGCATTAAATCTGTAGATTGCATTGGGTAGTATGGTTATTTTAGCAATGTTCATTCTTCCAATCCAAGAATATGGTATATCTTTTCACCTTTTGTGTCATCTTTAATTTCTTTTATCAGTATTTTATAGTTTTCCAAGTATAGATCTTTTACCTCCTTAGGTAGGTATATTCCAAGGTATTTTATTATTTTTGATGCAATGGTAAATGGGATTGTTTCCTTTATTTCTCTCTTAGTTTATTGGTAATGTGTAGAAGTGCAACAGACTTCTATATATTAATTTTGTATCCTGCAACTATTGAATTCATTAATGAGCTCTAGTAGAAGCAGCTTAAATGTCCATCAACACATGAATGGATAAAGATGCATACACAGTGAAATACTACTCAGCCATAAAAAACAAATGAGAATTTGCATTTGCAACAACACAGATGGACTTAGAGGGTATTATGCTGAATGAAACAAGTCACAGAGGAAAAACAGTGTATTATATTACTTACATATGGAATCTAAAAAACACAACAAGCTAGTGAATATAACAAAATACAGACTCATAGGTACAGAGAACAAACAGTTACCAAGGGGAAGGGGAGAGGAAATATAAGGGCAGGGAATTAAGAGATATAAACTGTTATATATAAAATAAACTATAAGGATATATTATACAACACAGGAAATACAGGCAATATTTTATAAGAACTCTAAATGGAGAATAACCTTTAATAATTGTGAATCACCATATTGTACATCTGTAACTTATTATTTATAATGTACACCAACTATACTTCAGTTTAGCAAAAAGAACATTAGACATTTGTTTTAAAAAATTAAAAATTGTTTCCTTGGTTTGTTAGTTTCCATTTAATTGTATCTTTTATATTTGAAAGTTTAAAGTCAGTCTGCATTCCTTGGCTCATTCACTCCTTCCTCCAGCTTCAAAGCCAGGAACTGGCATCTCTCTAACCCTTCTTCCTTAATTGCATCTGTCTCTGACTCTTCTCTTCTGCCTTCCTCTTCCACTTGTACTAACCCTTGTGATTATATCTGGCTAACCTGCATTCCAGGATAGCCTCATAATAACAAGATCAGATGATCAGCCAGCTAGCTGAAACCTTATTATTCACAGATGTAGGAATTAGGATGTGTGCGTGTCTGGTAGGCCATTATTCTGCTCTCCTTAATATTTTATTATACTTTGTTTACCAGATACTACTTCTGTATACATCTCTATCTGTCCATCAAGCTATCTTATTTTTTGGATGCATTTCAAAGTTGCAGACATTAGTGTACTTCTCCCGAAATATTTCAGTATGAGCGTCTTAGAGTGGGATTTATTGTTTGTTAACAATTTAAATTTTAAGATAAAATTTACATACAAGAAAATGCACAAATTTAAAATGTACATTTGCTGAATTTTAGCAAATGCATATAGATGTGTAACCCTAAAGCCAATCATTATATAGAATGTTTGCATATGTTAAACCATCCTTGTGAACCTGGGATGAATACAACTTGATTATGATGTATCATCTTTTTGTGTTATTGGATTCAGTTTGTTAATATTTTGTTCAGAATTTTACATTGGTATTCATTCACAATAGCAAGACATGGAAACAAATGTCCATCAATAGATGAATGGGATGCTGAAATAATACCTTTAGTAGTAACATGGATGGGTTAGAGATTATCATGCTCATTAAAGTGAATCAGAAAGACAAGTATCATATGCTATCACTGATGTGTAATGTATCATATGATATCACTTATATGTGATAAAACTTTTATGCTGTATCTAAAAAAAAATGATATATATGAACATAATTACAAAACAGAAGCAGATACACAGACATAGGAAACAAACTTTTGGTTACCACAGGGGAAAGTGAGGGGAGGGATAAGTTAGGAGTTTGGGATTACTAGATACAAACTACTCTAAATAAATAAATAGTCAACAAGGTCTTACTATATAGCACAGGAAACTGTATTCAGTATCTTATAATAAACTAAATTGAAAACAAATGCAAAAGAATATAACTGAATCACTTTGCTGTATACCTGAAACTAACACAACATTTTAAATCAACTATACTTCAAAAAAATTTTTTATGAATCTTATGAAAAAATAAAATATTAACATCACCTCTCATGGTCCCTTCCCAACCATTGTTTTGATTTTCTTTTCTCTACCATAGGTTAGTTTTACCTGTTCTAAATCTTCGTATAAATAGTTACTTACCATGAACCTTTTAACATAAGACTTCATTCACTCAGATTTTTTTGTTTTGTTTTTGATTGAGTTTAGTATTAGTAGTTCATTCCTTTTTACTGTTTTGTCATAGCTTTTCTATGAGAAACCTAGACAGTGTATTCAAAAGCAGAGACATCACTTTGCCCACAAATGTCCATATAGTCAAAACTATAGTTTTTTTCCAGTAGTCATGTAAGAATGCAAGAGTTGGACCATAAAGAAAGCTGAGTACTGAAGAATTAATGCTTTCAAACTATGGTGCTGGAGAAGACTCTTGAGAGTCTCTTGGACCACAAGGAGATCAAACCAGTCAATTCTAAAGGAAATCAGCCCTGAATATTCTTTGGAAGGACTGATGTTGAAACTGAAGCTCCAATTATTTGACCACCTGATGCGAAGAGCCAGCTCATTGGAAAAGACCCTGCTGCTGGGAAAGGTTGAGGGTGGTAGGAGAAGAGGGCATCACAGACTCAATGGACATGAGTTTAAGGAAACTCTGGGAGATAGTGAAGGACAGAGAAGTCTGGCATGCTGAAGTCCATGGGGTCACAAAGAGTCAGACACAACTTAGCAACTAAACAACCTTTTTAATGTGGATATTCCATTGTATTTACTGTCATTAATGCACAGTTGATGAACAAAAGATTTCCTTTAAAGGCTCTTAAAACTAAATCTGCTATGAAAATTCTTGCAAAAGTCTTTTTGTAGTCACATGTTTTTATTCCTCTTGGGTAAGTACTCAGAATTGATGAACAATGGAGGAAGTATATGTTTAGTTGTATGAGAAACTTTGTTCTTATTGTTCAATCACTCAGTTATGTTTGGCTCTTTGCCACCCCATGAACTGCAGCAAGCCAGGCCTCCCTGTCCTTCCCCATCTCCTGGACCCTGCTCAAACTCATGTCCTTTGAGTCGGTAATGCCGTCCAACCATCTCATCCTCTGTTATCCCCTTCTCCTGCCTTCTATCTTTCCAAGCATCAGGGTCTTTTCTATTAAGTCAGCTCTTTACATCAGGTGGTCAAAGTATCGGAGCTTCAGCTTCAGCATCATTTCATCCACTGAATATTCAGGACTGATTTCCTTTAGGATTGACTGGTTTGATCTCCTTTGATCCAGTCCAAGATACTCTCAAGAGTCTACTTCAACACCACAGTTCAAAAGCATCAATTCTTCGGCGTTCAGCCTTCTTTATGATCCAACTCTCACACCAATATATGACTACTGGAAAAACCATAGCTTTGACTAGATGGACCTTTGTTGGCAAAGTAATGTCTCTAATTTTTAATATGCTGTCTAGGTTTGTCATAGCTTTTCTTCCAATGAGAAACTTAGAGCACTTAAAATAAATAATTGTATTATTTTACACTCCTACCAACAGTATATGAGTACAGTTATTCCAAGTTCTTGTCAGTATTTGATGTTGTCAATGTTGTTAATTTTAGCCATTTTCCCCCTAGTTCCTTGGGTTGTAACAGGTTCTTTATTTGATATCTCTCGTTTATTAAGATAGGCATTTGTTGCTATGAACTCCCCTCTTAGACCTGCTTTTGCTGGATCCCAAATGTTTTTGTATATTGTATTTTCACTTATCTTTTAATGTTTTCTGATTTTTTTTTCTTTCACCCATTGATTGTTAAGGAGCATATTGTTTAATACCTATGTATTTGTGAATTTTCCAGTTTTCTTACAATTTCTTTCTAGTTTCATACCATAATGATCAGAAATGATGCTTGACTTGTTTTAAAAGTCTCCTAAAATATTTGAGACTTGTTCTGTGGCCTAATATATATGCTCTCTCCTGGAGAATGTTGCATGTGTATTTGAGAAGAGTAAGTATTGTAAATGCCTTTGGATGAAATGTTCTGTAAATATCCCTCAAGTCTATTTGGTCTAATCTGCTTTAAGTCCAGTGTTTGCTTATTGGTTTGCTGTATGGATGATCTATCCATTACTGAAAATGGGGTATTTTAGTCCCTTACTATTACAATTCCTGTTTGCTGTCTGTTTCTTCCTTTAGGGCTATTAATATTTACTGTATAAATGTTATATCTTGTTAGATTGACCCCTTTATCATTACATAATTACCTTTCTTACCTCTTACTGCAGTCTTAAGGACTATTTTGTCTAGTATAAGAATAGCTACTCCTGTTCTCTTTTGGTTTCTGTTAATATTTGCATGCAATATCTTTTCCTATCTTTTCACTTGCAGCCTATTGTATATCCTTAAAGCTGAAGTGACTACTCTTGTTAGCAATATATAGTTGGGCTTTAGGTTTTTTCCCTCATTTTCCACACTTTATGCCTTTTAATTGGAGCATTTATTCCATTACATTTAAAATAATTATTGAAAGGTATGGGTTTACTGCTATCATTTTTTTAAATGGTTTTTTGGCTGTTTTGTAGTCCCCTCTCCCCCTTTTTTTCCTTCTCTTGCTCTCTTCCCTTGTGATTTGATGACATTCTGTAGTGGTATGATTAAATTCATTTCTTTTTGTGTATATTAGAAGTTTTGCTTTGTGTTTACCACGAGGCTTAATTAAAATGTAGATATAATAGTGTATTTTAAGTAGTAGACAACTTGAGTTCAAATGATCCCAGCATCAGGTTCTTTTCCAATGAGTCAGTTCTTCAGATCAGGTGGCCAAAGTACTGGAGTTTCAGCATTAGCATCAGTCCTTCCAATGAATATTGAGGACTAATTTCCTTTAGGATGGACTGGTTGGATATCCTTACAGTCCAAGGGACTCTCAAGAGTCTTCTTCCACACCACAGTTTAAAAGCATCATTTCTTCAGTGCTCAGCTTTCTTTATAGTCCAACTCTCACATCCATATATGACTACTGGAAAAACCATAGCTCTGACCAGATGGACCTTTGTTGGCAAAGTAATGTCTCTGCTTTTTAATATGCCATCTAGGTTGGCCATAACTTTCCTTCCAAGGAGCAAGCATCTTTTAATTTCATGGCTGCAGTCACCATCTTCAGTGATTTTGGAGCCCCCAAAAATCAAGCCTGGCACTATTTCCATAGTTTCTCCATCTATTTGCCATGAAGTGAAGGGATAAGATGCCATAATTTTAGTTTTCTAAATGTTGAGCTTTAAGCCAACTTTTTCACTCTCCTCTTTCACTTTCATTAAGAGGCTCTTTAGTTCCTCTTCACTTTCTGCCATAAGGGTGGTGTCATCTGCATATCTGAGGTTATTGATATTTCTTCCAACAATCTTGATTCCAGTTTGTGCTTCATTCAGCCCAGCGTTTCTCATGATGTACTCTGCATATAAGTTAAATAAGCAGTGTGACAATATACAGCCTTGACAGACCCCATTTCCTATTTGGAACCAGTCTGTTGTTCTATGTCCATTTCTAACTGTTGCTTCCTGACCTGCATATAGATTTCTCAGGAGGCAAGTCAGGTGGTCTGGTATTCTCATCTCTTTAAGTATTTTCCACAGTCTGTTGTGATCCACAGGGTTAAAGGCTTTGGCATAGTCAATAACGCAGAAATAGATGCTTTTCTGGAACTCTCTTGCTTTTTCAATAATCCAACAGATGTTGGCAATTTGATCTGATTCCTCTGCCTTTCCTAAATCCAGCTTGAACATCTGGAAGTTCACGGTTCACGTACTATTGAAGCCTAGCTTAGAGAATTTTGAGCATTACTTTACTAGCGTATGAGATGTTGGCTGTTTGGAAGCCAAATCCACAGGCAGCATCTTTTAAAGTATATAGATAGACTTCCTTAGGGAAATACTAGGAAGTGGACTTATCTCTGCACCCTGTGTGCTAAGTCCTGGGGAAATAATAAGATAAGAGCTGTTCCTTGTAATCATGAACATAAGGTCTGCTGGCTGCCAGAACTAGGCAGTCAAGGACTTCGTATTCTGGGTGACAGCTGCAGAGGCCATGGAACCAGATATTTACACAAGATTTTTTAGGAAAATACTGGTGACATGATGGGGGGGTGGCATGGAGGTGGTGCTTTCCAACCTCAGGAGAGATGTAGTCAGCCCCCAGATTTGTGTTAAATTAGAAGCCTGACCCTCAAACTGCAGATTTAATAATAAGCATACAGATCTCTTTCAGGAAGATGGGTTTCTAGTTCAGTCTGCTGTCTCTGTGCTGAGTTCATGGGGTAGAGGGGGGGTAATAACACTCCAATCCCTCAGGAACCCAGTTTTCTATAGGCTTGTGGGTCTTCTGAATGCAGTCCCCACTGAATATCAGAATTAGGTATTTTGGAACCCATCCCTTGGGTGCAAGCCTTAAAATTTGAGGAGCTAGATGTTGAATGGGTCCAAACCCTTTACTCCTCAAGGTGAAGTTGGAAGTTGTGAGTTCTCTTCCAACTCTATCTCACTGTGGTTTTTGGGTTTATGACAAGATTGTGTCTCAGCCTCTCCTAGCCATTTAAGTATGGGTGTTTTCTCATTTGCCTGATGTATATGAGTTGCTCAGCTAGTTTCTGGATTTCTTTCAGAGGGAATTTTTCCCTATGTAGCTGTAGATTCTGTGTGTCCATGGCAGGATGTTAGTTCAAGAGCTTCTTATGTTGCTTTCTTGAACCGGAACTTCAGAACATCCATATTTTTTAAAGACTCCCTCAGTTCAGTTCAGTCGTTCAGTCGTGTCCGACTCTTTGCAACCCTATGAACTGCAGCACGCCAGGCCTCCCTATCCATCACCAACTTCCAGAGTCCACCCAAACCCATGTCCATCGAGTCAGTGATGCCACCCAGCCATCTCATCCTCTATTGTCCCCTTCTCCTTCTGCCCTCAATCTTTCCCAGCATCAGGGCCTTTTCAAATGAGTCAGTTCTTCGCATCAGGTGGCCAAAGTATTGGAGTTTCCGCTTCAGCATCAGTCCTTCCAATGAACACCCAGGGCTGATCTCCTTTAGGATGGACTGGTTGGATCTCTTTGCAGTCCAAGGGACTCTCAAGAGTCTTCTCCAACACCACAATTCAAAAGCATCAATTCTTCCGCGCTCAGCTTTCTTTATAGTCCAACTCTCACATCCATACATGACTACTGGAAAAACCATAGCCTTGACTAGATGGACCTTTGTTGGCAAAGTAATGTCTGTGCTTCTTAATATGCTGTCTAGATTGGCTATAACTTTCAAGGAGTAAGCGTCTTTTAACTTCATGGCTGCAATCACCATCTGCAGTGATTTTGGAGCCCATAAAAATAAAGTCAGCCACTGTTTCCACTGTTTTCCCATCTATTTGCTATGAAGTGATGGGACCAGATGCCATGATCTTAGTTTTCTGAATGTTGAGCTTTAAGTCAATTTTTTCACTCTCCTCTTTCATTTTCATTAAGAGGCTCTTTAGTTCTTCTTCACTTTCTGCCATAAGGATGGTGTCATCTGCATATTTGAGGTTATTGATATTTCTCCCAGCAATCTTGATTCCAGCTTGTGCTTCCTCCAGCCCAGCATTTCTCATGATGTACTCTGCATATAAGTTAAATAAGCAGGGTGACAATATACAGCCTTGACGTACTAGATAATCATAATTTGTTTCCTAGGTTAAGATTCTTCTAAATTCTGATCTAAAGAGCTGGAGTAGGTTTCCTAAGGTATTCATTATTGTGTCTTGTTCCACAGGAGTCTATTAATTAGAAAAGGAAAAGCACATCTTCCCATTTAGAGGTCCACATTCCCATGGATGGCCATACTACATATGAATAAATTTGGGCAGATCAGTGTCTCTAGAGCTTGGAGTCTGAGGGCAGATGAGTGCTCCATAGAGAACTGCCCAGTCTGACACCGATAGTTTTGTTGCCCAAATGGCCTTGACTTCTTTACCTTAATCAGCCATGAGACAGAGTGCCATATCTGTAGATTGCAGTGGGCTTTTTGACTTGGAAGGTGGTTGACCGCACGTGAACTTGGGTACCCTGATTTTTGTCAGTTGTTCAAATCATTGTTTACATCTGTTGACTAAAAAAAGTTGTACAACTTGAGAGTTGCGAGTTAAGTTTTGTTGGGGGCAAAACGAGGACTGCAGCCCGGGAAGCAGCATCTCAGATAGCTCTGAGAGACTGCTCCAAAGCAGCAGTGGGGGAAAGTCAATATATACGGTTTTGGTGAAGGGGGAGTTCGATACCATGAAGCACTCAATTTACAAAAGGTTTTTTGTTAGCCATGAGGATCTGATGTCACCATGAAGGGATTTAGTGCTTCTCTAGATATGAGGAGATGCAAGGATGGAGATCATAAATCTGTTTCTAAAAACATCCAACTATCTAAAGACCTGTCCCACCAGATTCCCTGGAGCACAGAGTGCCTCTCTCCACCCTGACCTCCCTCAGGGGTTGTTGAAGGTTCACAGCTATAACAGAATGGAGTTCAGTCTCCATAGAGGCAGATGGCAAACGACTTTGTTGTTCAGTCATTGGCAATGCTCTTGCTAAGTGCCAATTTGTAGTTGACATGGCCCCCTTGTGGTCATAAATCCAACCATACCTGGGGGGGCATTTCATGACCATTTTGTCCCGCATTGCTGGGAAGGCCCATTCTCAGTTCTGAAGAAGGTTTTTGTTGATAAGACACTCAATGTGCTATTACTGGACTAGGTCTTAGTAGTCAAAGATCTCTGGACACCTGTCTTCTAGTTATAGTCCAGATAAGTATTCCCTCTCATTCCATCTTTTCATACCTAAAGTTACACTATTACAATCATTGATCATATATCAAGCTATACATTTGATCAACTGCTTCAAGTCTAGTCATCATTTTGTTGGAGGCTCAGTCATATACTTGGTAATACAAAGAATAATATCTTGTGAAACAAGATAATAATCTTGTGAAACAAGCAAAATATAAATGGTATAGTTAATAACATTAGTGGAATTAAAAGTAAATATTTTAGCCATGAGCCTCCCACACCAAACCAGCTTTAAAAAAAAAAAGAGTCATCAAGACTAGGGCATGGGTCACTTAAAGCAGAAATCTGATTTTTTGTAAGATTCATCAAATATGTTACATTAAAGGATTTACCAGGTATGAAAATGTAGCATTCACTTTGAATTATAGCACAGATATAACCCTGAGATGCTGTAAGGTGTCAAGGGCCTTGCAATTGTATAGCACTGCCTTTCTCATCATAGAGATCTCAGAATTCAATAGGCTAATAGCCCAGTTACTATCATTTAAAGCTTATGAAAGTTGTTAAGGCTTTGATATGGTCAATTACATCCTTTAACCCCATTGAAGGCACACACACACATACACAAAAGCTGTTAAATAGTCATATCAGTAGAATACACATCTTAGACCCATTGGGATCATACCAATGGTAGATTGTTTGGGATTACCTCTAATTTGTTAACATGTATGACCTTAAAATCATGGGAATACCACACTACACCTTCATATCCATCCATGTAGATGTGAAGACCATAAATTAGTGCCACAAATCCACTGAGTTCCATACCAATCACTCTAAGGATAATAATAGACATAATTCATAAAGCACCCAGCCTTGTCTCATAATTACCAAGTTGATCATTTTTAGTATGATTTAACCATCCCCAACATAGAGGAGATTTTAAACTTAAATGACCATAGCCTGGTGTTAACCATGTAGATTCTCCCCATAATTGTGAGAGTTTTCCTTTTAGTAGATGAGAGGCTAAGTTTTTATTTAGGCTTAGCTCGTCACTCCAGTTGAGTTTGAATGACCCTAAGAGAAAATTTAAATCTATGCGCAGCATTAGAGGAGGTATTATTAATTGGCCAGGTGAGAGGATCCCATCTAGTAATATCATGAGTAGATAGAACAGGACTGAACATTCATCTAAAATAAGTTTCCTAGGGGGTATCCAGTCAGAGCCCTAGAGAACAGAAATCCACCTAGGTAACCCAGAAGTACTAGACACAGGTAACTGACCACAACCCAACAATTGGATTGAGTTTTAAACTAGCATAGCATCATGTCCTTTATAGAAAACATTTGATTGGTAGGCATAGGTCCAAGGAATCAAGAAAACATTATAAATGATCATATAAGTCAGATCAGCATCTTGGGCGAACTGTCTACTTCTGATGTCATCTTCTTCTCATCCTAGTGTAGTGTAGCTTCCTCTGTTTGAGCATTGTTTTAAGGTGAGTTTGAGGTCAACAGGCCTCTCTATAGACCAGTCCAGCTTAGAGGCCTTTGGAAGTGGGAGTTAAAGCAAGAATCAATTTCCCTTCAATTTCACTGGGCGTGAGCTCGTTAAGAGTACCTGATAGAAAGGTCCTTCCATCCTGGTTGGAGAAAGCTCCTTAAATTATGTTTTCTTCCAGTCTTGATTGCAGGCCATGCATGAGGCATCTGATCTTCATCCACAGATAGATTCCTGAGATAAGCTTCAGAAAAAACCCTAGAGTGTCCTTTAATAATTCAATTAAATTTTACATTAATATACCCTAACAGCAAAGAACTATCCAGGAAATGATTCTTAATAGATACAGACCTCCATTAACAAACTGGGATTTAACATTCATTAAAACATCTTTTTCTCCCTAAAATCACTGTCTTTTTTTTACCAAATATAACTGAATTAAGAGTTGTAATATAGGTCTTTTCTCAATAAACTTGGCCTGATGATTTATATAACCATAATTGATCATAGACTTTTTGCTTTGCTGAGACTTTTAGAGTCTCAGCCTGAACTTTTAAAATAAAACCTTTCAGGGCTAGGAAAATCATGCCAAAGGCTTATCACAGATTTTGCTTAGTAGACCTAAGTGAATTCCTCCTTTTTCAAGGTCTCCAAAGTTCCTTCAGTTTTCTGTACCTGTTAGTGAGATAACCTTCCTAACTTATCTGATAAAGTTACTGGAAACTAAGAGTTTCCAATCTCTGGAGGGTTCAGATAGAGAGAAAAGATAAATGTTTGTTTGTTTGTTTTTAAAATAGAATTTTACCAAATTACCATCATAATTAGTTTGAGGGGAAGGTTTTTCTTAAACCTGGAAAACACAGATTTAACCCAGGAATTTTTCAGATAGAAACAATAAAAGTTAAATGTATATTTACCAGTTCATTCAGGCCTTCTGTTAACCTTTGTGAAGTCATCAGGTTTTCCATTAGAATCCTTACATAGTTAAGAAACTGGTATTTACCCGAGTCCTTTCTATAAATTTTTTTAAGAGGAATCATTTTGTGAAACTTTGTTAGTGCTATGACAGCATTTTGAGATAATAACTAGAATTATGGCTGATAACTTTTTACCCAAACATATCCAAATTTTAAAAACTCCATACAGTTTCTAGGATATCTGTATTAGTAACATTTACCATACAATATAACCCAAGACTTACTACTCCCTTGACAATACTTCCCATGTAATTTTGTTTACAAAATGAACTTAATTAGTGTAATATCTCTCTTTAGGGTGTTTCAGGGGCCCTCTGAAGTATCCTAAAGTTAGCCAGAAGTCAAGTTCTTCATTAGAATGATTTAAGAAGCTTTGTCAACAAATATCAAAAAGGTTTAAAACACTCAGTCAGATAGGATTATAGGTCATCGGAAACAATAGCTATTCACTTAGCCAAAATAACAAGAAAGTATTTCAGAACAGATCGTTTAAGAGATAAACTTAAATCTATTATCAAAGGCAGCTCAATATCTGAAGAAAAGATGTCCTCTTAACAGAGAGAAAAGTTAAATTCAAGTTTTTGCACCAGCTTACTTTACTTAAAAGGTAAACTTAATTAACTTTATTTTAAACTTAGTCCTAAGTGAGTGAAGTCACTCAGTCATGTCCAACTCTTTGCCACCCCATGGACTGTAGCCTACCAGGCTCCTCTGTCCGTGGGATTCTCCAGGCAAGAGTACTGGAGTGGGTTGCCATTTCCTTCTCCAGGGGATCTTCCCAACCCAGGGATTGAATCCCAGTCTCCCGCATTGCAGGCAGACGCTTTAACTTCTGAGCCACCAGGGGAGCCCAGTCTAAAGGTATAGGAGGAGTTATTTCCTCAGGGCAAGAATTCTTAAAGAGAGAATTTTTTTCTTCAAGCTTCCTCTGGCATCTAAAGAATATTGTGACCACATTGTCAAAAATTGTATTTTTCTGTGACCATAGTTTTTATAGCCAAAATTTAGACCAGATAGTGCTCAACTTGGCCCTGACAACAAGGGTAGATTGGTCCCAGCCGGGATTGTCCCTCTGGGGAAGTAGGGGTCTTAGTCTGACCAGCCCCTGGGAGTTGATTACTGGAGGAAGTCCTGGACATAAGGAAACTTCAGTCTATTTTCCTATCCTATGTCAATAAAGATCTAATATTTTAGGCTATTTTTCTTGTCATTGGATCATAGCTATAGATTGACCAGTCCAGAAAATTTAAAAAAAAAAATTTTTCCCCAAGAGGTTTCTAGGTGGAGTGTGGAACCTTAGAGTGAGCAATTCCCATATTAGCTCAAGCAGTTTGTACCAGATGTGTGTGTGCTCAGACCAAACCAACAAACCAAACCGAACTATAATTTCACCAGCCAGGAATCTCACTCCAAATGAAACAAGAGGCAAAGAGATGCCCAGAAATCAAAAACCAAGTGGCAAGCGTGTCCCAAAAAGATGGTAAAGTAATGTCCAAAAATCAAAAGCCAAATGGCATAAATGCCAAATGTGACTTCGCAGCTCCATTAGACCTGCGATGTGGCAAAGTCAGTGCTAGCAGCGGTTTTTAGTTCTGATACAGTTTCAAGCAATTTCTTGTCAGTTTCCTGCGAAGAAGTTGCGCTACCATTTCCTGCTTTAGAAGCTTCTAGATACCAGTCAAAGTAAGCATGGCTGGCCTTTTCTAATTGTGTGTGCAAAAAAACATCAATTTTAGAATATCAAAACAACCCCAATTTAGTCGTTTTAGGTTGAGATCTCTTTTAGTATAATTTCTCCAATTAACCAGGTACTTGTAAGTATGAGCTCCATACGTACCATACATGAATCTGGCTAGAGTGTTAGTCAGAGGCTGGCTTTCTTTGTTTCTGTTTTTGAAAGATTGTTTCCCATTTTAAGCTGAATGTGTCAGGGATAAAAATCACTAGTGAACTTGTGTAGTGGCCCCATGTGCTGCTTGTGAGCTTAACTCCTCCAGAAGTCACCCCAGAGTCGTTTCAACTCATCTTACATGTCTCGGATCTTGCCAGCGCAATCTAAGACCACCATGGCTGTCCAGGTCGCTGAATGGCCAGTTCTTATGTGGGACCCCCAGACAAGCAAGCATTTTAATTAATGAGTAGGTTTCCCTATGGGGCCACTGCAAGGTATGAGGATTAGGCCTCCACCACTCCCATAAATTTCTCAGTCACCTGAGAAAACCGAAACCAGCTGGGAGGAATCTTGTCCCTTTTCTTCAGAGCAAAGCTCTCACTTATTTTCCTCACTTTTATCCTGACAAATTCTATAATGGCAGTCAAACTGAGGGAAAGTGTCAGATCAGCCTCTTACTTAACCACTCAGCCAAGACCATTCAGTCCCCTACAACGGAGTGACTTTGGCGTCTTTCAACTGAGTCCCGGGTATCCCTTGATTTTTGTCAACTGATCCCCCATACCCAGTACCTACTGGGTAGAGAAGCAACTGGGTAGGCAATTGCCTACTGGGTGGGCAATTCTCCTGGCATCTTTCAGCCAGCCCCCAACCCAGTATCTTTTGCCTGGGTGGGAATTTCTCAGTATCTTTCAACTGAGCCCCACTCAGTGTCTAGACCATGAGTGGGTATGCCCCATATGTTTCACCCGCCACCCCTCACCCCCCGCCTAGTACTTTCCTACTGGGAGGGGGCAGGTAACCTGCTCCACCACCAAATAAAACTCAAAATCTCAACCAATACAGGAGATTCAAGAATCCGGAAAGGCTTGCCTAAATTCATCTGCACTCCCCAAGGAGGTGGATGGGCGCAAGGGGCCACTGCTGGTACCAAATCTCTGGTTCCTCACGGAGTCCAGTTGAAGGAAGGAAGTCCACTCTGGGTCCCTTTGTGGTCGCCATAACTGTTGACAAAAAAAGTTGTACAACTTGAGAGTTGTGAGTTAAGTTTTATTGGAGGCAAAACAAGGACTGCAGCCCAGGAAGCAGCATTTCAGATAGCTCTGAGAGACTGCTCCAAAGCAGTAGTGGGGGAAAGTCAATATATACGGTTTTGGTGAAGGGGGAGTTCGATACCATGAAGCACTCAATTTACAAAAGGCTTTTTGTTAGTCATGAGGATCTGATGTCACCATGAAGGGATTTAGTGCTTCTCTAGATATGAGGAGTTACAAGGATGGAGATCATAAAATCTGTTCCTAAAAACACCCAACTATCTAAAGACCTGTCCCACCAGATTCCCT
This sequence comes from Muntiacus reevesi, assembly GCF_963930625.1. Classification (NCBI taxonomy): domain Eukaryota; kingdom Metazoa; phylum Chordata; class Mammalia; order Artiodactyla; family Cervidae; genus Muntiacus; species Muntiacus reevesi. The sequence continues at coordinate 45,237,057 of NC_089254.1, read as the reverse complement.
GTAGCACAGAGTGCCTCTCTCCACCCTGACCTCCCTCAGGGGTTGTTGAAGGTCAACAGCTATAGCAGGATAGGGTTCAATCTCCATAGAGGCAGATGGCAAATGCCTTTGTTGTTCAGTTGTTGACAATGCTCTTGGTAAGTGCACATTTGTAGTTGACACATCATACTAGAGGCATACACCATGCTTCCTAGGATCATACTTTGGTATTACATGAGTCCAAGATCAAGGTCCTTTACAGAACATGTGACTCATATCACTCCTGATTTGGGAATAAAACCAAAAGTGGCTTTGCCTCCATCCCCCAGGCAGAACCAGTCATGCCCTTGACAACTTGGGATCCCACAGGGCAAAGGTCATATGTCTTGATTTTCAAATGCGGCTTATGAGGCCAGAATTGTGATCTGATAAGCCAGATGGACTATCTAAAATTGAAAGCGATAACTCTCAGTAAACACAGTCCTTACTATGTATTAGGCTCTGTTCTGAGTGCTTTCTGTTTATCGGCACTATGTTTCTCATACCAACCCTATGAGGGATGTAATAACAAAAACAGTAACAAAATTTAGTTCTAAGACCATGTCTCCCAAACTCCCCCTACAAAGAATGCCTTCATAGCAAAGTAATAAGGAGACTGACTCTGAAGACCGTGAGTTTAGATCCTGGCCCACCATTCACTTGTTTGTATGAGCTGGGTTGGTTCCTTAACCTCTGCATGCCTTACTTATCTTACATAGGAAGTGGGTCATAATAGTATCTGCCTCACTGGATTAATGGAGAATTAAATAAGTACATTGCTATGCACTTAGAGCAGGGCCAGTACATAGAAAATATTGTCTAAATGTCTGTGATTAATAGAATCATTTCAGGGAGAATTGGATAAGGGAAGATTGATAGTTGACTATTATCTATAGTTTCTATAGGGAGAATGGAAGTCGGTTGATAATAGTAGGAATCAGTAACATCATATTGCCATACAAATGGTAGTAGCATGGAGGAGTTAGGAGCCCAGAGGGTGAGCCAGAAAACCTGAGCTCAAATTTGACTGCCAATTACAAATTGTGTGACCTCAAAGAGTTTACTTATCTTCTTTATACTTCAACTGCCATGTCCAGTTCAGTTCAGTTCAGTCGCTCAGTCGTGTCCGACTCTTTGCAACCCCATGAATCGCAGCACGCCAGAACTCCCTGTCCATCACCAACTCCCGGAGTTTACTCAAACTCATGCCCATCGAGTCGGTGATGTCATCCAGCCATCTCATCCTCCGTCGTCCCCTTCTCCCCCTTCCCCCAATCCCTCCCAGCATCAGGGTCTTTTCCAATGAGTCAACTCTTCGCATGAGATGGCCAAAGTATTGGAGTTTCAGCTTCAACATCAATCCTTCCAATGAACACCCAGGACTGATCTCCTTTAGGATGGACTGGTTTGATCTCTTTGCAGTCCAAGGGACTCTCAAGAGTCTTCTCCAACACCACAGTTCAAAAGCATCAATTTTTCAGCGCTCAGCTTTCTTCACAGTCCAACTTTCACATCCATACATGACCACTGGAAAAACCATAGTCTTGACTAGACGAACCTTTGTTGGCAAAGTAATGTATCTGTTTTTTAATATGCTATCTAGGTTGGTCATAACTTTCCTTCCAAAGAGTAAGTGTCTTTTTAATTTCATGACTGCAGTCACCATCCGCAGTGATTTTGGAGCCCCCAAAAATAAAGTCAGCCACTGTTTCCACTGTCTCCCCATCTATTTCCCATGAGGTGATGGGACCAGATGCCATGATCTTAGTTTTCTGAATGTTAAGCTTTAAGCCAACTTTTTCACTCTCCTCTTTTACTTTCATCAAGAGGCTTTTCAGTTCCTCTTCACTCTCTGCAATACTAATAATAACAGTAGCTACTGCATAAGGGTGTTATAAGGCTTAAATGAGCTAATCCATATAAGTAAACTAGTCAGATCAGGCCTTAGGCTCTAGTAAGTGCTACATACTAGCTACTAGGGCTTCCTGGGTAGCACTACTGGTGAAGAATCCTCCTTTCGATGCAGGAGACGTGGGTTCAATCCCTGGGTCAGGAAAATACCGTGGAGTAGGAAATGGCAATCTGCTCCAGTATTCTTGCCTGGAAAATTCCATGGATAAAGAAGCCTGGCATGATGGGCCTGCAAAAAGTCAAACACAAAAGAGCAACTGAGCATGCACACATACACTAGCTGCTATAATAAGAAGGGTATCTTAGATATTAATTTTTTTCTCTTATGTACGTTATTGTTCTCTGTATCAGCTAGTCTTCACATAATTGTAACTCTTTCCTCAATGAGATTTAAAGAAAGTGAAATTGAAAGTGATTCTGTCATGTCTGACTCTTTGCGACCCCATGGACTCAGTCCATGGAGTTCTCCAGGCCAGAATACTGGAGTGGGTAGCCTTTCCATTACTCCAGGGGATCTTCCCAACCCAGGGATTGAAACCCAGGTCTCCCACATTGCAAGTGGATTCTTTACCAGCTGAGCCACAAGGGAAGCCCAAGAATACTGGAGTGGGTAGCCTATCCCTTCCCCAGTGGATCTTCCTGACCAAGGAATTGAACTGAGGTCTCCTGCATTGCAGGTGGATTCTTTACCAACTGAGCTATGAGGGAAGCCCAAATCTCTCAATGAGATTTAAAGAAGTCTCTCCAATTCAACATTTTTCATATGTAACTTCCACACATGGCATATTATGACCTACGCTATGAGGAATAGGATTCAGATATGTGTTCTGCCCCTAAATAGCTCCCAAGATCTTAGGAAAGATGGTGATGTCTTTTGATAAGACATCACACTGTGATAAACATTATAAGAGAGAAGGGATTACAGTGAGATCAGGCCCGAGAGCTGAGCCAGAGACTCAGAAGGTAAAAAGGCCTCATAGAGGGGGCTACATTTGGGTTGGGCCAGGACATGTAAGATTTTCTCAGAAGACTAGAAATTGTTTAAGACACAGGATCTTCACTTCTAGCAATGATCTGCAGGCATGTTAAAACATGAATCTCAAGGTTTTTACTGAAAATTTGTGTAACACTTTCCCAAGTGATGCTGGTGGTGCTGGCCCAGGCCCCACACTTTGAGTAGCACTAAGTTAAGATAAGGCTTCCCTGGTGGTTCAGTTGGTAAAGAGACTGCCTGTAATGCAGAAGACCTAGGTTCAATCCCTGGGTCGGGAAGATCCCCTGGAGAAGGAAATGGCAATCCATGCCAGCATTCTTGCCTGGAGAATCCCAAGGATAGAGGAGCCTGGCCAGCTACAGTCCATGAGGTCACAAAGAGTCAGACACGACTGAGCAACTAATGCTTAAATTAAGATCGGTAGTTCACCCAGGCTTCACTTCACTTTAGAATACCTTGGGCAACTGAAACCAACAAACAAATAAAACTGTCAGAATGACATCAGGTATTGGTATTTTAAAAAAAGCAAACTGCTCAGCTGACTTCTTGGCAAATGAGGTTGAGTGCCTCTGGGTTCAGGCTGAATTCTACAGGGCACTTTCATGGGCTTCATTGATCCTCCCACGCTTTGAGGTGTTATTATTGCTATCCCATTTCATGGTGGCTTTTGTTTTATCTTGGAGACACAGATAAGCGAGGATTTGTTGAGGGTCACTAAGTCCTTGGTGAAGCTGGACTCGAACCCAGGACACTGGCTAATCCGTCATCTGTTTTGAAGCTGGGGATAAGTAATGCATCCAGGGAGAATGGTGTGAGTATGTACAGGAGTGAACACAGAGGGTGTCAAGGTGTGAGTGGTCAGTTGGGGTGGCTGGGCCAGGGATGCCTCAGGAAGATGAGGCTGGGGCAGTTTGGGGCCGTGGCAAAGGGGCTACATAGTCATGTTTAGAAACAAGAACTTTATTGGGCAAGCATTATGGAGCCATTAAAATGTGCATATTAAGAACAAAAAATTTAACCTTTCCTAAGAACCAAAGTCTGGGATGGCCCCTGTGCTCCATGATTAATATACAGTATCCCCAGCTCTCAAAACAATGCTATAAAGTGGGACTTATTTGATGAATGAGGGAACTGAAGTGCAGAAGGGTCAAGTGGTTCACTGGTCACAGAGGAAGCAAGTGGCTGAACCTGAATTCAAAGCCAGGTTTTTTGACTCTAAAATCTACACAATTTTCATAATGTTGCACCAACATGATTTGGAGGTGTTTAAGAAGCATCTTTTTTTGTTCAGCCTTTTGTTTTGGAATAATTTATTATAAAAAAGAGCCATAAAAAAATAATTCAGCATTTCTATACATCCTTCACCCAGCTTCCCCTAATATTTATTGTACATAACCGTGGTACAAATATCACTGGCTTAACTTTGGATTTTTGCAGACTACATACTGAGCAGGGCCTCATAGATGTACAGACATAGGCAAAGTTTACTTTGGTTCTAAGGTTTGCTTTTTCTTCTCTCTCCCTTTCAGTGACCCTCCAGGCATCTTAACTCCTAACACCCAAATGCTCTGGCTGTTACTAAGTCCCTTCTCCAAAGTGCCTCATCCCCTTGTGTGTGCTCTGCCATCTCCCTCTTATAAAACATCCTGCCCCCTCCTCATCCTTCAGGGTCCACTCTCTGAATCAACTGATTGAATTACTGTGGTAGTGAATGAATGAGTAGCCTATGCTTTTAGGTGCAATATTGTTAAACTGGGGGACCAGCAAGGTAGGACAAGAGGCTCCTTTCCATTAAAGATATGGTTTTGATGAGCATCACGTATGTCAGCATTCATGTCAGATGATGCCACTGGCTGAAGGGTAGATTCTCACCAAAGCACCAGGTGAAAGATCTGAGAATGAGACTACCTTAGTGGTAAGAAGAGGAAGCTACCTGAAACAATTTTAGAGTGCATAAAAGCTCTACTGCTCCCTAAATGCTACCTCTCCCCTACATATCAAATTCTCTTCTCAGAGCAAGTTTGAATGGGAAGGGTTCTTGAGAGAAGGTAATTAAAGAGCTGGGGGCACAACCCCCACTAGGTATTCTCCCTCCAGACAGGAAAGCAGCTGGGTATCTGGAAGGCAGGCTTCTTGAGGATGGACCCTCCCTCACCTCATGAAGGCAGTGCACCAAGAGTTCCCAGTGCATATTGAACCATTGACTGCCTGACTGATAGAGTAAGTGAGGTTAAGAAGGGAGCAGCTGACCTTAGTCTGTAGATAACTGCCCAGCTCTCAACCATCATCTTCAGGGACTCACAGTCCTTGGAAATTGGTGTGATGTGGCCTTCATGCAATTCAGGGTGAGTTGTCTGAGTTCAGGGTCTCATACTCGAGGGAGGAATCAGGTGTGAAGGATGGGGTGGGACCTTCATAAGGAGTTCTGTGCCTGGGAAACTGTATAAAGCACCGTATGAAGCAAGCAAAACACTCCATCCCTGGGTGTTCCCTGACTAAGATTTTTCACAAAAGAAAAGATTTATTTCTTAGAATCTTTTTTCTAAATGTCATCTTATTGGGGCATTCCTGGTGGCTCAGTGGTAAAGAATCTGCCAGCCAACTAATAGGATGTGGGTTCAATCCCTAGTCTGGAAAGATCCCATGTGCCGAGGAGCAACTGAGCCCATGCACCACAAGTATAGGGCCTGTGCTTCTGAGCCCAGGAGCTGCAAGTATTGAGCCCATATGCTACAACTACTGAAGCCTAAGCACCATAGAGCCCGCGCTCCACAGCAAGAGGAGCCACCTCAACGAGAAGAAGCCTGTGCACTGCAACTAGAGAGCAGCCCTTGCTTGCTGAAGCTAGAGGAAAGCCCTTGCAACAATGAAGACCTCACACAGCCAAAAATATACGTAAATTATTAAGAAATGGTATCTGACCTAATTTCCTTCTTTTCTCCTACTCTTTCTTTTTCTCTCAACTATACTGGACTCTAAACATTCTCTTCTTTTTATCTCTTTTCTAGTTCATAAGTGACCTTTTTTGGAGATTTATGTCTCTTCCTCTCATCACAGAAGCTAGATGAGTTGCATTTTCCAAATCTCCGTGGTCATATCACTTTTTCTCCCCCCAAATTTACTTGTTCTCCAAGTTGTTGTTTAGTTGCTCTGTTTTGTATCTTTGTGACTCCATGGACTATAGTCCACCAGTCTTCTCTCTCTATGGGCTTCTCTAGTTGAGAATACTGGAGTGGGTTACCATTTCCTTCTCCAGGGGATCTTCCTGACCCAGGGATCGAACCTGCATCTCCTGCTTGGCAGGCGGATTCTTTACCACTGAGCCTCCTGGGAAGCCCCATTCTCTCACTTGATTTCAGATGTAATGGAAGGATCTAGACTTTGAACCATGAAACCATTTTGCTTACATTCTTTCGTCTCTTCTCTACCAGCTCTTTTGTTTACCCCTTCACTCTGAATGATTATATTAACTTGTCTTCCTCCATAACTCCTTCTTTAGATTATTTGGTTTGTTCCTGAATGGGCTTGAGAAAATGATCATTTTATGTCCACCTCTCTTAACACTGCCTTCCTCCCTGGAGCCTGGCTAAAGAGAAATGGCAGGGCTCTGTGTGAGTGAGCAGGGACCAAACCGGAGGTGGTCTAACAATATTGAGGGTTTCTGGTGTCCAAGGTCAGCAGAGAACTAGCCTTCCAACAGAATCTTTCAGGTAAAGAAAAACTCCTGGTTGGCTCTCGTATATGATTAAATCAGGGTTTGGAACTTGGTATACCTTGGTCCAATCTCATGGTTTACCCACTACAGTGAATGGTGTTGAAGTAGCAGGTGAGCGTTTCATCTGTCATGATGTAAGAGGAACTTCTGCTTTCTCTGCTTGTCTTTAGCATGCATCTTCAGAAAGTTTAGTCAATGATGATGACAGTGATAATATTCTGCTCTACCATATGTAATGAACTTCTAAAGAACTCAACAAGAGCATTCTATGTTGAACAATCTCATCACAAATCTTCTGGGACATAGATAGGGATCTTCTCCACCAGGGAGAATGGTGGGGACTTTGAACTGAAGTACCCTGCAAAGATCAATGTTTGTGGTTAAAACAGATTGATGCTCAGATATTAGATAAATCAGCATCTAGAATGATTCTTTTGGTTTGCCTTGCAAGTCCTCAGTTAATCTATGAGAATAGGAAAGGCAAAAATCACAATATGTCCACACTTTATTTATTTAGCAAAGCTGATTCTTGTTGATGATTGTAGAGTAACTGGCTGAGTGGTTAAAAAAAAAAAAAAAAAAAAACCACCTAGTTAAGTATTAATCACCCCAACAATCTACCTAAGGACATATGTTGTCTTTTTCATTGATCTTTTCTCCACAGTGTTGAGCATCCATTCATAGATTTCTTCCTAGCCATGAGTATCTTGAACAAGGCAAATAGATATGCAGTCCCATTGGAAGAAACAGTGGTATCTAATAGTCATATATGGGCAATAATTAATATTGTGACAATTTTCTGATAGTGCCTGATAGTATGTTAGCTATTAGTGATGCAATGGGCACTGAAGTAAAGATAGTCCTTGTCTTGATGAAACATGTATCTTAATGGAAAATACAGAAAAGTCAAAAGAGATTACATTAGAAAAATATCGACTCATGATTGGTACTCTTTGTATTTAATTCTGTTTTTATATATGTAAGTCACTGGTCCATATGAAACTTATTTGGCCCAGGAGTGGCTATAGAAATCCAAATGTTTTCCCCTCAAACACTTGTCAGTTATCACAATACCATTTATTAAGTGAACCATGTTTTCTCTGTAGATTTGAGATGGCACCTTTATCACATACTAAATTCTCATATATCCATGTTACTATTTTGGTACTCTATTTTGATCCATTGATTTGTCTCCCTATTTTTGGCTCAGTATTGGTTTTTAATTTCTGTAACTCTGTGATATATTTTAATGACTGGAAGGAAAGCCTTGTTTTCTTTCATCTTCCTTTCTTACCCCTCTACCTTTCCAGATCATTCCCATACATGTATTTTTCCAGATGGCATTTAGAATAGTTTAAGTTTCCCATGCCCCTTAAATTCCTTTCAAAACAAACCTGGGGACTGCATAGGCTATTGACAAAGTATCTACTGCAGATGTTTATCTGCTAAAATAATTTTAGAAATTCAATATATATATTAAACTTAGATTCCTGGCTATTCCTCATGGAAAAAATTCCTTTGGATTATGTTGACTAGTAAAATCTACAAGAGCTATTCCTTTAGAGTATTTTAAAATATAAAAATTGATTCCAGATGCAGCTTTTAGCCCATGCCTTCATGCAAACAATTCCCCAGTGTGCTTTCTGTAATACAGTTAAGGTAAATTACCAGCCACCTGCTGAAAGTTAAAGGTAAAAAAATTCCCTTATAACATGTATCTTTTATAGGAAGATAATCCATGGTGGTAGGTGGAGAATAATTCGACTTCTTTGAGCATTTTCCTGCTGATCATCTCTTTTACACAGAGTCAATCAATATAGATCTGTTGTAGAATCTTGAGTACTCTGTGATCAACTCAGAGCAGAGAATCAATAAAATAATACCAAAATTTCTCATAAAAACAATACAACATATTGCTGGTATCTGTAGTAGCAGCTGGTTCAAGCATCATATTAGGTCTTTGTCTTCCAAGCTTGTAGATAAATATGTGTTGACAAGCCTGAAGCAGAATTCACCAGGGCAGGATTCGTGGTGACACCATTAAGGGGATAGGCTTCTTTTTAAGTGGAGACTCAAAGAAAGCTTAGAATCATTAAAGGCACAGAGGACCATGGAACTTATTAAGTCACACAGTAACAGGAAAATAACCAAGATCTATTACTATGAAATAGGAAGAATAATAGTGGAAGTGACAAATAGATTCAAGGGATTAGATCTGATAGACAGAGTGCCTAAAGAACTATGGACAGAGGTTTGTGACATTGTACAGGGGGCAGGAATCAAGACCGTCCCCAAGAAAAAGAAATGCAAAATGGTTGTCTGAGGAGGTCTTACAAATAGCTGTGAATAGAAGAGAAGCGAAAAGCAAAGGAGAAAAGGAAAGATATATCCATTTGAATGCAGAGTTTCAAAGAATAGCAAGGAGAGATAAGAAAGCCTTCCTCAGTGATCAATGCAAAGAAATAGAGGAAAACAGCCAGGACATGGAAGCAACCTAGAATGTCCATCAGCAAACGAATGGATAAAGAAGCTATGGTATATATACACAATGGAATATTACCCAGTCATTAAAAAGAATACTTTTGAATCAGTTCTAATGAGATGGATGAAACTGGAGCCCATTATATAGAGTGAAGTAAGCCATAAAGATAAGCACCAATGCAATATACTAACGCATATATATGGAATTTAATAAGATGATAACAATAACAGAAAAAGAGACACAGATGTACAGAACAGACTTTTGGATTCTGTGAGAGAACGCGAGGGTAGGATGTTCTGAGAGAATAGCATTGAAACAAGTATACTATCAAGTGTGAAGCAGATCACCAGCCCAGGTTGGATGCATGAGACAGGTGCTCAGGGCTGGTGCTCTGGGAAGACCCAGAGGGATGGGACGGGGAGGGAGGCAGGAGTGGGGATAGGGATGGGGAACACATGTAAATCCATGGCTGATTCATGTCAATGTAGTGGCAAAAACTGCTACAATATTGTAAAGTAATTAGCCTCCAACTAATAAAAATAAATGGAAAAAAAAAAGAGGAAAACAATAGAATGGGAGAGACTAGAGATCTCTTCAAGAAAATTAGAGACACCAAGGAAACATTTCATGCAAAGATGGGCACAATAAAGGACACAAATTGTATGAACCTAACAGAAGCAGAAGATATTAAGTAGAGGTGACAAGAATACACAGAAGAACTATGCAAAAAAGATCTTCACGACGATAATTATGATGGTGTGATCACCAACCTAGAGCCAGATATCCTGGAATGCAAAATCAAGTGGCCTTAGGAAGCATCACTACAAACAAAGCTAGTGGAGGTGATGGAGTTCCAGTTGAGCTATTTCAAATCCTTAAAGATATGCTGTGAAAGTGCTGTACTCACTATGCCAGCACATTTGGAAAACTCAGCAGTGGCCACAGGACTGGAACAGGTTAGTTTTCATTCCAATCCCAAAGAAAGGCAATGCCAAAGAATGTTCAAACTACTGCACAATTTCACTCATCTCACACGCTAGCAAAGTAGTACTTAAAATTTTCCAAGACTCACTTCAACAGTACGTGAACTATGAACTTCCAGATGTTCAGGCTGAATTTAGAAAAGGCAGAGGAACCAGAGATCAAATTGCCAACATCTGCTGGATCATCAAAAGAGCAAGAGAGTTCCAGAAAAATATCTATTTCTGCTTTATTGACTATTCCAAAACCTTTGATTGTGTGGACTATGACAAAGTGTGGAAAATTCTGAAAGAAATGGGAATACCAGACCACCTGACCTGCCTCTTGAGAAATCTGTATGCAGGTCAGGAAGCAACAGTTAGAACTTGACATGGAACAAGACTGGTTCCAAATAGGGAAAGGAGTACGTCAAGGATGTATATTGTCACACTGCTTATTTAACTTACATGCAGAGTACATCATGAGAAATGCTGGACTGGAGGAAGCACAAGCTGGAATCAAGATTGCTGGGAGAAATATCAATAACCTCAAATATGCAGATGACACCACCCTTATGGCAGAAAGTGAAGAAGAACTAAAGAGCCTCTTGATGAAAGTGAAAGAGGAGAGTGAAAAAGTTGGCTTAAAGCTCAACATTCAGAAAACTAAGATGATGGCATCCAGTCCCATCACTTCATGGCAAATAGATGGGGAAATAGTGGAAACAGTGGCTGACTTTATTTTTATGGGCTCCAAAATCACTGCAGATGATGATTTCAATCATGAAATTAAAAGACGCTTACTCCTTGAAATGAAAGTTATGACCAACCTAGACAATATATTAAAAAGTAGAGACATTACTTTGCCAACAAAGGTCCATCTAGTCAAGGCTATGGTTTTTCCAGTAATCATGTATGGATGTGAGAGTTGGACTATAAAGAAATCTGAGCACCGAAGAATTGATGCTTTTGAACTGTGGTGTTGGAGAAGACTCTTGAGGGTCCCTTGGTCTGCAAGGAGATCCAACAAGTCCATCCTAAAGGAGATCAGTCCTGAATATTCATTGGAAGGACTGATGCTGAAGCTGAGACTCCAGTACTTTGGTCACCTGATGCAAAGAACTGACTCATTGGAAAAGACCCTGATGCTGGGAAAGATTGAAGGCAGGAGGAGAAGCTGATGATAGAGGATAAGATGATTGGATGGCATCACTGACTCAATGGACATGAGTTTGAGTAAACTCCAGGAGTTGGCGATGGACAGGGAGGCCTGGCGTGCTGCAGCCCATGGGGTCACAAAGAGTTGTACACAACTGTGACTGAACTGAGGGTGAATAGTGAATATATTAAATATCTGAATCTTTCATTTGAACCCAACATACATCACTTAATATGACCATGTGCTGAGGAAATTTACTTAACCTTTTGCAACATGAATGTAATAACTCTTGCTTAAATCCTAGGGTTCTTTATGATGTATAAATAGAATTACAAGTCAACATCTTTTTGATTCTCTGGGGAGCACTTCTGTACTGAAATTATGAAACCAGTCAAAAAAAAAATGATGAAAAAACCTTATTGACTACAGCCTTTGAGGGAAGAAAAATACCAAGAAATGAAATAACCCAAGAAAATACTTTGTATATCTTTTATATCTATTTTAATTTAATCAAAGTAAAATCTTAAAACAACTTTGAAAAGTAGTTTCAGTGTAGATTGCAATGCTCTGTCTTGAGTGGAGTAAATACTAGCTTTAAGGCATATGATATTGTTTTCTCCAACTGTTTGCAAGGTATATACTTTGACACCCCATTGATGTCAAATTGTTCCATTCCCCACATCAGGCCATCTGATTTGCTTTGGCCAATGTAAGTGAAACAGATGAGTAAAATAGTAAGAGCCTTCCTGAGGTTCTGCCATTTTCTAATTTCTTTTTCTCCTCTGCCACCTGAGCTTCATGTCCCAAGATGCACAGATTTGCTGTTCCAACTTGGTTCTGGATTGAAAATGTGATACAGTCATAGCTACACTAAAGCTAACATGAATTGTGATCAGAAAAAAACAAATAACTTGAGATATGGGGCTGTTTATGATCAATCTAAACTAAGCTGACTAACACACAACCTTATTCTAGCATGATAGGAATAAAAGATCTAGCGTCTCATTTCCCCTTATTCACTTAGATATCTATACAAGCAGTATAGAACTCTTGTTATTTCCACAGAGTAATCCTCTATTGATTCCATAATTAGAAATTGAAATATGATGCCTTGGAATGATAGACAACTGTTAATTAGACAATCCCACAGGCAACACAAATTCATGTGGGAAAGGATTTAACTTTGATGATTAATGATAGTTGAGCATTTACAATAAACTGTTGGTAAGACTTTGCAAAAAGCAGACTTGACAAAAGCTTCTTCCACTATATAATATTCAATCAGTTTCTCTCTTGGCCAAAGTATCAGGGAACCAAGGGTGGACACGGAAATGGCACATTTGGCTGTGACTGCTAATTAGTGACCAGCGAAATATCTTCTTCCTCGCCCTGTGACATGGGCCTGTGCTGGTGTTGAGACCAAGCAGGGGAAACCTCCACTAGGGCATCCAACTGTGGTTCCACTGGACTGGAGTTGAGCCAGCTGCCCAGGTGTTTGGGGAAGCAGGCAAATGCCACTGGATACACAGGCAAAAAAATAAATAAATAAAAGGAGATTGGCTGATGATGGCTCTTGATTACCAAGGAAAAAGTATACTGGACACACACTGGGGGCAAGGACTATTGTTTTGACTTTCCTGTGGTGCCCTTTAGGGCAGGATAGCTTGCTGTGAAAGTTATTCAAAGTGTGCAGCAGGCTCACATCGGCAGGACGATCCAGGGCTCAGTGGTTTAGGAAAGATAGCGGGTAACCTACTGAGGGAAGAGCCCCAACTTCCTGAGGTGTTGACAAAGAGAACATAGAATGAATAGTGAGGTTGGGAGTCTCATTATCAGCCATGGCCTTGTGAACCCAGGTAGAAATGAGGATTATGCTGTCTACCTATATTTCATTTCTTGCTGTGCCTTTTAAATACATATACATTTAAAATTTTCTATTTTCCCCCCTGTTCTTTTCATATAGAGTGTATTGGTTTATGGTTTAGTTCATTGAATTCAGAACCAAAATATACTTGACAGAGATAGAGGGGAAGGTGTAAGACCTGTAGATCCTGACTTTAAACTGGATGTAGTAATTGACAAGACTTAGTATTCTCTGCTTTTGAGGAGAGGATGAGCATGCTTTTCTTTGTATAATAGGGAATCATATTATGTTGATGTCATTATTTGGGTGTTAATGGTGGCAGCATAATTATAATTTGCAGGAGTGTGGAAGAAAGAGTGAACCATAGTGGACATGTGTCATGTTTTTATCAACTCAGCTTTAAGATCATCATGCCTGTTTTACGTAATTTCCCACAGTCTGAATCTAGCTCTCCAAGGAAGGAGTTTCTGATTCCTTTACCTGTTATTTGCAGGTGCCCTAGAATCTGATATTATGTTAGCCCAAATGAGACCAAGAACTCGTTTGAGAACAAAGTGATGTGAAGAAAATGTCACCATCTAGAGTCCAAGCTTTGGAAGCAGTGGTTATAACTGGGTTCTGCTCTGGGGAGACAGCAACAGCTTGAGCCTAAGGCTTCTAGTGAGCAGTGTCATCTGAGCAAAGTGCCTTTGTGCTGTGTGTGTGCGTGTGTGTGTGCATGTGTGTGTGTGGCCATGGGGACACAGCATCTTAGGGAGCTGTCCTCTGGGGTGTTCTGTGTGTTTCCAGTTGGGTAACCACCAAGTCTGATTTTTTAGCTCTTGCAGAGATTCTATAGGCTACCTAATGTCAACTAGTAAATTCATTTTTAAAAACTAGAGTGGATTATGCTGTTTGCAACAAATAATAAGACAAGAAGATTAAATAGATGGTGTTGACGTGTTTCATTCACAAAGCTCTGTTGAACAGACCTTAGTAAAGAAGCTATAGTTTGAATAAAACGTGAGGTATTGCTAACTTGGTAAATTGCTAAATGCCTTGTATACCTTTCAGGCCCCCATCCCTTTCTATGCTCCTTTGTTAAATAATCCTTTCATTCAATAAATATTTACTGAGATCCAACCATGTGCCCATCACTGTAATAGGTGCTATACATACAAAGTGTTACTTGCTCAGTCGTGTCTGACTCTTTGCAACCCCATGGACTATAGCTTGCCAGGCTTCTCTGCCCATGGAATTCTCCCAGCAAGAATACGGGAGTGGGTTGCCATTCCCTTCTCCAGGGTATCTTCCCAACCCAGGGATTGAACTCGGGTCTCTCCATTGTGGGCATATTCTTTACCATCTGACTACAGCAGTGCCCAGTACAAGGTCTCTATCTTCATATAGTTTACAGTCAAATGGAGGAGGAAGGCAATTAATAAGTAAGACATGAAATAATGAAGCTAACATAAAATGTGGTAAGTGCTTTAAAGAAAACTGAGTGATGTAATAGAGAGAAATTTCAGCTGGAAGGGATATCTACTTTGGAAGGATGGTCAGAGAAAGAAGCTAGTTGACAGTTAAAATTAAACTTGCTTTTTACATTAGTAAATAAATCTCTTGTTCCCATTCACACCAAGTGAGTTACTACAGTGAGAATGCTAATTCACAATCAAATCTTGGCCCAATTTGCTTTAAAAATGAAGTATCATTGATATAGTGTGTAAGCCCCCCAGAGGCAGTCTTGGGTGGCAATAAGCATAACCACCAGGTATTTAGAACTAAGTAGGGAGCCCTGTGCTTCAAAATGACAGTTTTTGCAGCTGTTGCTTTCAAGTATATTGACCTAAATGCTTGATCCAGTTGAAATGACTATGGCTTTTGTTGTAAATCCCCAAATAGATGCAGATCCCCAAATATATAGGATAAAACTCTATCCCAGGAGTATGACTGCCTGGGACACTGACTACTCTATACTAGGCACTGTGCTGAAAGTTGGGAAAAAGTTTTGAGTTTATGTAGTAACCACTGTCAGAGGTTTTAAGGTCTAAGTACTCCCGCCATAGTAAATGTCAAGCTTCCAACATGACCTTACAGTGCCCTGTTATGTAGCATATCCATCATATAGACAGAAAAAATGTAAGTACCCTCTGGAGCAGAGATAATGGTGAAATCTAGTAAAATAATCAGAGAGGGTTGAGTTTTTGTTATTTATGATTGTTACTTTAACAAAACCTAATTGTGAGATATATACATACACACACATATATATGTAATTTTATTTTTGATTAATGATTATGTTTAACAAGTGCTTCACAAAATTCCTAAAAATTTTACAGCCAGCTCTTGTGCCACTGCTTTTCATCTCGGCACCTGTAATCAGTGATTCTCACACAACATCTGGAGAGACTTTTGAAAAGTGTAAATCAGAAAACTTGCCCCCTCCCACCATGCTAAAACTAATCAGAAAACTTGCCCCTTTCCACCATGCTTACACTAATATTCAAACTCCTATCATAACCTTCAAGGCCCTTCTAGCTCTTTCCATCTCTCAAATCACAGCCTCCTACATTCTTCTTCTTGCTCAGTCCTCTCTAGCCACATGGACCTTCCTGCCATGTCCTCAGACCCGCTGAGGATGTTTCTTTCTCAGGAACTTGACACCTGCTACTCCCCATGCCTGGAAGGCTTTTCCTTGAGATCCTCACTTCCTTCAAGCAAGTCTCTTCCCTGATGGCTCTGTCAGAGTCCACCTTCTCCTCTCTTGGCTCACTCTATCCCATCTCCTGCTTTGTTTTCCTCACTGGACAGTAACTGTCTGGAATTTCTTACCTCTTTATTTTCTTGCTTGGTATTGTCCTGTTACCTGAAAACTGGGTTTGCCTCTTGTTACCTGTCTAGCCAAAAAACACAACCAAGCCAACAATTGGGAAAAAGGAGGATTTACTACTTGTGGCAAGAAAGGAGAACATTAGGGATCTTTCCCAAAACAGCATCTTCTTCAACAGCAAAATTGGGGAAAGTTTTAAGCTGAGGGTACATGCCTATAGAGCCCAAGCTTTACTTGATTGACATCACCAGGTTCAGAAAAGGTCAACATCAACATCCCTTAGGCTCCAGTTGATCTGGTGGTTGAGGCTTCGGGCTAATCTTTACCAATGAAACGGAACTGAGAGTCTTTACAACTGCTAAGTTATTTTTGCTATTGTTACTTCTCCTGACTGATAAGTCATTTGTCTCTGCCTTCTTTGGTTCCCTTAAGATCATTTATTACTGAGACCTGTTCAAGGACAAGCATTGTGGCTGAGAGTAGATCACAAAACGGCTTGGGCCAAAAATGGCTTCTCTTACGTCAAGAAAGTCACGCCTGGTTTTCTCTCTCTGGAGATTCCTACCCTATCTGCTCACAGCCCCACTGGAATATAAGTCATGTGAGGGCAGAACTTTTTATGTCTATTTTGGTGGTTGTTCCCCCAGCAGACCCAGAATAGCACTTGGTCCCTGGCCAACAGCACACCTCCACATTGCATGACTCCAGTGTGTCCCATTCTCAAGGTATTCTCTATGGAAGGTGTCCCTCTGTGGAATGCATTTATTCTAGAGCAAATCAGTGTTAAATGCACCTTCCATGAATGTGTGTTCTCTGCCAGGCTATGCACTTGACTTGTATTTTGAGTTCTAACATTTCAAGAAGTCTATCAGAGCCATCATGCCTCCCTAGGTTGGAAAGGATGAGAAATCTTCAAGATCAGAAATCATAGATTGAGAATAATTGTCTGTCTTAAAAGAGTCTTCTTACTCTTAGGCATATTTTCATGACAATTGCCTTATAAAACTGAACCCTGGCAGTTCTGACTCTTCCTGACTCCTGAAATTTGATTTGACACTGTCTAAAACTCTCCCCAATTCTAGCTATGGACTTTTTGACTTTTGGAGTAGAGCACTTTGCTTGCTCTTTTTTCTCATCCCTATTGTATACCACACCCTGACACCCCAACTCTAGCTCACAGATTTTTCCTTTGTGTGCCTGTGGTGGCTACTTTTGGTGTCTGGTTTTACCTTGATGTTTTTTGGGCTTTGTTTCTCATTCTATTCATAGCGATCACTGGTTGACTTCAGCGTTCCTTCTATAAACTGCACCCCACTTTGCTCCAACCACCTCCTGCTCCTACTTTCTAGATCTCTGGGTAGGGATTTCCTTATACCTTGCTCACTTCTGCCCTTTCCTGGGGCAGCAGTGATATCATTTGAGTGAACTTGACCATAGATCTTGATCAGTTGTACCACTGATATAAGTATTGATTCAAGGCTTCCATGACGGCATCGTGCTATCTGTAATGGGCAGCACTTATGCAATTTCTGGCTTTGGGCAGCTTGATGGAGAATATGGAGGACACACAGGACAACAGAGAAATCAATGCTCTCCAAGGGCTACAGAAGATGATTCACTGGAATGCTGGAAGGAAATGTTAGAGTCTTCTTGAAATTCTGTTTCATGCTTTTAATTTCTATATTTGTTTGTGATTCAAGCATCTTTACTGACAAGGACAAATTTAAAGATCACGGTTCTAGTTAACAATCCTACTTGCATTTCAGGACTATTAGTGACTGTCACACATTTGTTATGTAAAATAAATCCATTCTCTCTATTCCCCTTAACTGAATCATTTGTATTGTTGCTGCCTGAGCAGTCATCACATTCTTCTTTCCTCTTCAGTTGTGGAATTCTAACTAGACACAGGTTGATAAAAGTAGAACCCAGCCTGTGTGCATGCTCAGACTTTTTGCTACCCCGTGGACTGTAGCCCACCAGGCTACTCTGTCCATGGGATTCTCCAAGCAAGAATAGTACTAGAGTGGGTTGCCATTTCCCAACCCAAGGATCAAACCCAAGTCTTTTGTGTCTCCTACATTGGCACGCAGATTCTTTACCACTGTGCCACCTGGAAAGCCCATACCCAGGCCTGTGTAGTGAGGGTTACACTATCACATTGCAGAGATGCTCTTTCCAGAGATATATTCCTTATGAAATTATTACCCTATTTGAAAAGTGAGCTTCTGCAAATGTTAAAATTTTCTAATGATTCCAAGTGAAATGTATGCCATGTTATGGAATCAGCTAAAATGAGCTTCCTTTGAATCATACTTAAAATAATTTTGTTACTGTGTGTTTTTAACTTACATGTATTAGGCTCTTGCTATTTTTCTTTTGTGCTGCATTGTTGTTGGTCAACTTGATATCATTTCTTTCTCTTGGTGAGTTGGGGGCAGTGGAGAGGTGTTGAGTTAGATTTTGCCAAGCAGAAGAATTTCTAGAAGGAGAAATAATAGGGAAAACCCTAGTTCATTGGTAATAGCTGTGGACAGAAGGGAGTCAGTTGGCAGGCTTCTGGCTGTGGCAGATTCTGTATGCTGTAGTTGGCTTCCTGCTATTCCCGAGATTCTTGCAATTCCTAACATTTCTGCCCTCCTGGATTTCCTGAACACCAGCTGAACTTTTTTTGCTTGATCTTGACTCTTCCTGTTATTGTTATTCATTCACTCAGTCAGTCATGTCCAACTCTTTGTGACCCCATGGACTGTAGCCTGCCAGGCTCCTCTGTTCATGGGATTTTCCAGGCAAGAATACTGGAGTCGGTTGCCATTTTCCTCCTCTAGGGAATCTTCCCAACCCAGGGATCAAACCTGCATCTACTACATTGCCAGGCAGATTCTTTACTGCTGAGCAGTCGTTCTACCATTCCAAATATTGTGTAGGCTTCTGATTCCCTAGATGAAATCCCTTCCTACCTGAAATGTCTCTAGTAGTTTCTGCTTTCTTAACTGAACTCTGATCCATGGACTATTTGGTTCTAGAAATGCCTCCAAGAGGATAAGGGGAGGTCTTAGTAAGTGAAGCTTCCCTGATGACTCAGATGGTAAAGAGTCTGCCTGCAATGTGGGAGATTCCGTTTCAATCCCTCAGTCAGGAAGATACCCTGGAGAAGGAAATGGCAACCCACTCTAGTATTCTTGCCTGGAAAATCCCATGGACAGAGGAGTCCGGTAGGTTACAGTCCATGGGATTGCAAAGAGTCAGACATGACTGAGCGACTAACACTCGTAAGTGGAGAGACTCACGATGTTTCATGGAAGAAAACACTGAACATTTTGAAGATATCAATTAACTCCCTAATTAGTCTGTAATTTCTTTGAAATTCTAGTCAAAATTCCAGTAGAAGTTTGGTTTTGTGGAGTTTTGTTTTGTTTTTGTAACAAAAGTGTGTGTGTGTGTAGATAGATTTAATACAGATGTGTTTCTCAGATCTCTATTTTATTACTTCAGTCTACTTGGAAGTACCGCTTTTTTTTTTTTTTAATACGATTTTGTAAAAGATTTCAAAATCTGGTAACATCAGTTCTCATTCTTAAGTTTTTCTTTATAGCATTGCTTCTGCCAATTGTGGACCTTTATTCTTTCTTATATATTTTAGGTGATTTATCAGGTCCCCTTCCTTCTCCTCCATTCCCTCCCATACACTCTCATTATATAAATTTGGCAAAGGATAGTAGAGGCATTCCAAAACAGTGGGGGCAGGATGGGGTTTCACATCATATAGAAACAATCTTCAGTGGATTAAAGACCTAAATACGACAGAGGAAAACGATAAAGCTGGAGTGGAAGGAAGGATAGGAGGATATTTGCGACTTTTGATTAGAGAGGTTCTCTTTTAAAACACTGAAAAGCACAGAACTTTACTACATCAGATTTAAGTTTGAGGAAGGTCATCAAAGAGAGAGGTAGCAAGTAAGTGACAGGTGATCAGCTGGAAGATGGGATTTGTGTGAGCAGTATCTCAAACTGCCAAGGGATTTCCAACTAAGCAATGCCTAAAAGAGCAAGGGAAGCATCAGAAAAATGGACAAAGCTTATAAATAAGCTGATCTCAGACAGGGAAACTCAAATGCCCAACAAGAATACAAAGAATTGCTCCATTTCCATCAGCCATCAGAGAAAAGCAGATTAGAGCAGGAAATCACCACTCTGTACTCATGAAAGGGGCAGATATTAGAATGGATAGAAGCATTGCTGAGTTTGGGGGGAGTGGCACCGCTTAAGCATTTCTGGTGTTTACCTAATGCACGGTCACGTGCCCTACACAGTGAAACCAAATAAACCAAAACGTTGGAGTTTGGAGCAGAGGAGGGTTTATTTCAGGCCTGAGCAAGGAGAATGGATGGCTCATGCTCAAAAACAAAATCCCCAAACTCCCTGAAGGATTTCAGCAAATCACTTTTTTTTCCTACTGCAGCTAATTTATACTAAGCCCGGGTTCCTCTTTTTAAATTTTATTCAGTTTACTTTTTAATTGGAGGAGAATTGCTTTACAGTGTTGTGTTGGTTTCTGCCATACAGCAGAACTAAAATCAGCCATAATTTTACGTCTATCCCTTCCCTCTTGAGCCCCCCTCTCCTCCCCCCTCCAGGTCATGAAAGCATTTTTAAAAGCAAGGTTAAGGGAAGGGCATTTAAGGGCATGTGATCAGCTTGTGCACAATTCTCTGATTGGTTAATAATGACCACTCTGTGGGCACTAGTAGGTCTGGGGGCTACGTGTTCATGATCATCAAGTAGTTAATTTCTAACATTTGGTAGTGGTTTTTGCATGTGAAAAATTAAGGAAATATGCATGGGACACTATTACCTGGATATTTCAGAGAGGATGTGGGGGAAGGGTCTGTCCTGGGAAAGCCTCATAGGGCCCTGCTAGGTTACACAAGTAAGGCATCAGTTGTGGGGAGCATTCTGATTGAACCTCTCCCAGATCCCCAAGGAGACTGTGTGAGAATGCTCATTACAGTGTGTTTGTGTTTTCTGGGGGTTAGAAGCAACCCAAGACCTCACTATAAAACTAGAGAATAAATAAACTGTGCCAGATATGTCCTGTGGAATATTAAGCTGTAGGTAAAAGCAGTGAGATAAAAGCATATATAGAACATGAGTAAAATTTAAAAATCATTCTAGCAAGTGGAAATATGGGAAACAGAATAAGATTTAGCATGATACCATGCTAGAATTAGGCTGACACTTTTTTAGATATGGACATTTTAAATACAGAATTTAAGTGATCTGTTATTGCCTGCTTTTCTCAAAGGATTGAGAGTATATTTTATTGCTGGGTTGAAGACTCTTGAGAGTCCCTTGGACTGCAAGGAGATCCAACCAGTCCATCCTAAAGGAGATCAGTCCTGGGTGTTCATTGGAAGGACTGATGCTAAAGCTGAAACTCCAATACTTTGGCCACCTTATGTGAAGAGTGGACTTATTGGAAAAGATCATGATGCTGGGAGGGATTGGGGGCAGGAGGAGAAGGGAACAACAGAGGATGGGATGGCTGGATGGCATCACCGACTCGATGGACATGAGTTTGAGTAAACTGGGAGTTGGTGATGGACAGGGAGGCCAGGCGTGCGCAAAGAGTCGGACATGACTGAGCGAATGAACTGAACTGAAACTTGAAGTGTGCCACTAGCTCTTGGCCCGATGATAAAACAGAAAAGAGCATTAGTAATAAACAACTGTGACCTGATGTTTCCCCCACCCCCAGATTCTAACATTTAGGCCTGAATAAGTGATGTCCCCGGTTCTGTAAAGACACAGAATTGGAAACTAGCATGTTGCTTTCACCCTGGTGTATTTGGCTGAGTTCTTGAAAGTTACCAGAAATGATGTGAGGTTAAGGATAGTTGAAGGAGATTTTTCATTTTTGTTGAGTTGTTAATCCTCCAGTTCAGGGGCTGACAAACCATGGCCTACAGGCCAACTCTGGCCTGCTGCCTGGGTTTATATGAGGGGGAACCGGGAATTTATTTTTAACAGTTGTTAAATAACATCCTTGATTTTGCCTCTTGGCCTGCAGAGCCTAAACTATTGATTTGACCCTTTACAGAAAGTGTTTACCAAGCCTTACTATAGTTCACTGATTCACTAGGTAAGTATTTAATGAGAACTATTGTGTACCAACCGTCGTTCTAGGTGAGAATAAAGCAGCAAAAAAGAAAGGCAAAACTTCTTTTTTCATGTACTTAAATTCTAGTAGAGAGAGAGATAATACAGGTGAAAAATACTGCTTGTCAGACGAGAAAGAAAGCGGAGGCAGGGGAACAAGGAAGGCTGGAATGAAATGATTTCAAAAAAGTATGGCTATTATTTAGAAAAAATTGCTGTATGTAATTCTGACTGAATGTTTTATATTATCTGTGGATACAACATAAGCAGTTTGTTTTCAGAGTTTCTGGTTGATATTTTCCCATTTTCATTTCTGAGATGCCACTAAAATTTATGAGTGCATAGTCACCCTCTGGCCTGGCCTTTGCAGCATCCTCTTCTTATTACAAAACCTCTGTATCAGCTATTTCCTATTTTTTTTCATTTACCTACAGATAAACATCAATGCTTGTCAATTTCTTACTCATCATGAAACTGTTTTTTTAAACAAATTATTTTTAATTAAAGGATAGTTGATTTACAATACTGTACTGGTTTCTACCATACATCTACATGAATCAGCCATAGGTACACATACATCCCTTCCCTCTTGAACTTCCCTCCTACCTCTCACCCCTTCCCACCCCGCTAGGTTGTCACAGAGCCCCCTTTGAGTTCCCCGAATCATACAGGAAATTCCTACTGGCTATTTTACATCTGATAGTGTATATGTTTCCATCTACTGTCTCCATTCGTCCGCCCCTCTTCTTCCTCTCCCACCCCCATCTGTGACATAAGTCTGTTCTCTACGTCTGTGTATCCATTGCTGCCCTGCAGATGGGTTCAGCAGCACCATCTGTCTAGATTCTGTATACATGCATTATGATAATAACAAAAGTTGCTCAGTCGTGTCCAACTCTCTGCAACCCCATAGAATATACAGTCCATAGAATTCTCCAGGCCAGAATACTGGAGTGGGAGCCGTTTCCTTCTCTAGGGGATCTTCCCAACCCAGGAATCGAACACAGGTCTCCTACATTGTAGACCGATTCTTTACCAGCTGAGCCACCAGGAAAGCCCAATTGTTTTTCTTTTTCTGACTTACTTCACTCTGTAAAATAGGCTCTGGGTTTATCCACATCATTAGAACTGATGCAAATGCATTTTTTATGGCTGAGTAATATTCCATTGTATATATGTACCAAAGCTTCTTTATCCATTCATCTGTTGATGGACATCTACAATGCTTCCATGTCCTAGCTATTGTAAATAGTGCTGTAGTGAACACTGGAGTCCATGTGTCTTTTTCAGTTTTGGTTTCCTCATTGTATATGCCTAGTAGAGGGATTGCACAGTCATATGGTAGTCGTATTCCTAGTTTTTTAAGGAATCTCCACACTGTCTCCCATAGTGGCTGCATCAGTTTACATTCCCACCAACATAATAAGAATTATTTGTGGATTTTTTTATGGTGGCCAATTCTGACCAGTGTGAAAAGATATCTCATTGTAGTTTTGATTTGCATTTCTCTAATAAAGAGCATTGTTGAGCATCTTTTCATGTGTTTGTTAGCCATCTGTATGTCTTCTTTGAAGAAATGTCTGTTCAGGTCTTTTGCCCACTTTTTGACTGCATTGCTTGTTTTTCTGGTATTGTGCTGTATGAGCTGCTTGTGTATTTTGGAAATTAATCCTTTGTCAGTTGTTTCATTTGCTATTGTTTACCAATCTGAGGATTGTCTTTTCACCTTGTTTATAGTTTCTTTTGGTGTGTAAAAGCTTTTAAATTTAGTCGGGTCCCACTTGTTTAGTTTTGGTTTTATTTCCATTACTCTGGAAGGTGGATCATAGAGGATCTTGCTGTGATTTATGTTATAAGGTGTTCTGCCTATGTTTTCCTCTAAGAGTTTTATAGTTTCTAGTCTTACATTTAGGTCTTTAATCCATTTTGAGTTTAACTTTCTGTATGGTGTTATGAAATGTTCTAATTTCATTCTTTTACACATAGCTGTCCAGTTCTCCCAGCACCACTTAATGAAGAGACTATCTTTTCCCCATTGTATATTCTTGCCTCCTTTGTCAAAAATAAGGTACCCATAGGTGTACAGGTTTATCTCTGGATTTTCTATCTTGATGTAACTACTTTTGATGAACTTTTCCTACTCTTATCTACTTCCCTTCAAATACCTTAAAGATTTTATTGCATGGACAAAATATAGCAGGGAAACTGAATAGCACACACAAAAATATAATAAAAACTATCAATATTTTTGAAGATGCTTAATGAAGTAGGCATTCAAATATATCCATTGAATAGACAAATTAGTGGAGCTTGAAAGCATGTTCAAGAGTCTGTGATCCACATAATTCTCCATATTTGGGGAAATCACAGTCATTTTTCAGTGAGAAGGGATGGTTTGGGATCCAAATGGGGGGGCAGGTCAGAGTGGGGACACCAGGCTTAGGTTGGGATGACACGGTTGGCAAGGAACCAGGTATAAGGCATGAGAATTACGGTGCTTCTAGCCAAACTGTCAGATTCTACTTATCTTGAATCACTCTGAGCTCTTGGTAGCATAATTCCCATAAGAATCAGGAAAAGACACCTTTATCTCTGAAGCAAATCACCACTGAAGGGCAGAGTACAACGAACTTCAGGTGAACTGTCAGTCACCCTGGGCAGGAGAACACACATTCTGGTAAGCAAGTCAACATTCTTATTAAATAAAAATAAATTTATTAACACTTATAATTACTTTGGAAGGGTTTTTCCTTCTTTTTTAAATGAAAAAACAAGGAATCGAAGTGTATACTTTCACCTGTGACCTTCAACTAAATGTATCTTTCAGCTTTTCTCTGTGGCTTCCTCCACAAACTATTCCAGGGCTCTATGGGAACTTAAAAATTCTGATGTCGCTGATTAATAGTAGTTTTACAAAAGCCTTGTTGATAAAAATGTGAAGGCTATGGAGTAAATAGTTGTTCTGAATTGTCAAAATATGTCAGCATAATTGCTGTAATAATACATTTTGAACTGTAAAGCTGGTGGGTCAACTCTCACCACATTAATGGATTCTTTCTTCTTCCTGTGGATTTTTTTTTTTTTTTACATTAAATTGTCATGGTGACAGAGCTCCAGCAATGCCAAATGTAGTCTTCATGGTTGGAAAAAATATAAACTACATGCCATAAAACAAACCATAGAAACCTTTTAACTCTGCCTACCCAGAATTGACATTCAGATAGAATGGATCAGTTGACTTACAGAATATATATCCTTGTAGAGTTGGCTACAATGAATATAAAACTATTAATGCCTTTTTTTTTCCTATAAGATCAAGAGCAAGGAGATAGAGGTAAGCAAAAAGGTCTTTGTGGTTTATAATTCTATAAAGGAAATAAGAACTAGCATGAAGATGAAATTAAATATAAATGATGGTAAAGGTCTCCTTTCTGACCTGCTCTCCAGACTCGAGTCATCTGGTAGGCATGCTTTTCCTAGTTCTTATGCATCCCTCTTTCCAACTGCTTGTAGAACTATTCCTGGCTACTTACAGTTGCTTTATCAGAGAAAAATGATTAAAGTAGGTTGCAACTGAAAGAACTTGTAAGATCTGAAAACAGAACTTCATTTTACCCATGAGAAAGAAATTATGCTCATCAGGTCTGAGTGGTTATCCTTGCCCACACAGGAAGCTAGTGGCATTCACATGAGTAATAGATATCACTTGTTACGAGTCATATTTTAAGTACTTTAAATACGTTAGGTAACTTAGTCCTCCAAACAATCTGATGAAACATTAAAATCTTGATCATTTCATAGATAAGAAGAGTTTGTGTTACTTGTTTCAGGTAAAAGCCAGGAAGTAGCCAAGCAATGACTCATACACAGGCATCTGTGATAGAAAAACTCATGGGTTTTTTGAAGTGGATAAATTCATGTTGCATTTCTTGCATCAGCACTTAACTGTTATGAGATTTGGGGCAGTTTACTAAATCTCTCTAAGCCTCAGTCCCCTCATTTGTAAAAGAGGGTATTGTGGAACTGTGGAAAAATTAAATGAGATTATATATGTCTTAGCATAGTGTCTGGCACTTAGCATATATTTGGTAAACAGTGATGATGATTAGTATTATTTTTATGTCTCAGTCCTCTGTAGTCTAAGATTTCCCACTAAACTGTATATCAGATTTCTTCCACTTTCATTTTTTAATAATTTTTATTGAGGTATAGCTACTTTGCAGTGTTGTTAGTTTCTTGTTGTTGTTCAGTTTCTTGTTGTTGTTCAGTTATTGTGTCCAGCTCTTTGTGATCCTATGGACTGCAGCACTCCAGGCTTCCCTGTGCTTCACTATCTCCTGGAGTTTGCTCAAACTCATGTCCATTGAGTGGGTAATTCTATCTTACCATCTTATCCTCTGCTGCCCTCTTATCCTTTTGCCTTCAATCCTTCCCAGCATCAGGGCCTTTTCCAGTGGGTTCGCTCTTTGCACCAGGTGGCCAAAATATTGGAGCTGCAGCTTCAGCGTCAGTCTTTCCAATTAATATTCAGGACTGATTTCCTTTAGGATTGACTGGTTTGATCTCCTTGCAGTCCAGGGGACTCTCAAGAGTCTTCTTTCTCCAGCCCCACAGTTCAAAAACATCAATTCTTCAGTGCTCAGCCTTCTTTATGATCAAACTCTCACATCAATACATGACTACTGGAAAAACTATAGCTTTGATTATATCGACCTTTGTCAGCAAAGTGCTATCTTTGCTTTTCAATACACTGTCTAGGTTTGTCATAGCTTTCCTTCCAAGGAGCATCTTTTAATTCAATGGCTGCAGTTACTGTCCACAGTGATTTTGAATCCCAAGAAAAGAAAATCTGTCATTGCTTCCACTTTTCCCCCTTCTATTTGTCACGAAGTGATGGGACCAGATGCCATGATCTTAGTCTTTTGAATGTTAAGTTTTAAACCAGCTTCATCAAGAGGCTCTTGATTTTTTATTTATTTATTTATTATGCTCCCTAAATAGCCAATAATTCTGTCTCTTCCACTTCCATCAAGAAATATTAGTCCAATCACTGATATTTGGTGAATAACAACAGTAAGAGTATTGGTGCACCTGGACATGGGGTTCTGTATTATAAAACATTTTCAGGAAAAGTAAGGTGGCTTAAAGGCAGCAACGTTTTTCTGGGATAAGTTGTCTTAAAATTTAGGTACTTCAATATTCCTATAGATTCTGAATCTCATTAAGGTTACAACTGTATACAAAGTTATTCCAAAATAAAAGTCTCTATTATGGGGGCTTTTTGCTGAACGTATGATTGAAGCTTGGTTTAAGATCTTGGAAATAGAGTGTGGGGAGAAGAATGATGTTGAAAACAACTGGAAAGTGACAGATTTTAAATTTAATAAGGGATAACATTATACAGAATTACTCTAATATTCCTTTCAACTCTATAACTAGATGATATTGATAATTGATTCCTTTATGCCACTTCTTATATGCAAAATATTTGTTTAGTGGAGCCAACCACTCTTTATCTATGACTTAAAGAAAACCAGAATAATATAGAATCAGCAGTAGCTCATAGCTTCATCTTCCAAGATATTGAAACTCAAATTCATTCATTTATATTTTTATTCATTCATTCATCCATTTATTCAACAAATATTAGTTGAGCACACACTCTGATCCACCAACACTTGATAGATTCTGTAGAACTGACCTAAACCAACCCAAGCAAGAGAATGATTTTTTATTCTTAAAGAGAGATAGTCTTTTCTTATAGTGCTTAAGCACGGTTGCCCCGAGACACCCCAAATTTATCAGAAGGTTGCTTGCAGAATGTGGAATCTGAACAGTGACTATTGTCTGTTTTTTTTGTTGACTTCTTCAGACTGTAAAATCATCTGAAATTCATGCCTCTGCTACAGCAGCAGGGGCATAATCTGTGATTATAGTCCATCAATATGTATTCTATACAGTGTGTCAGTTATGAGCCCGATACTGTACGAGGTGCTGGAAAAAGCTACCATTTATTGAGCACTTACTGTGTACCACTCACTTTTACAGATCCAACAATTAATGTGTAGTAGAGTTATGTAACTCATCCAAGGTTATGTACCTTTTCTCACCAGTCTCTTCCCCCACTTGGTGATGTTAGGTAGCTTTCTCCCTCCTTCCACACTGGCTTCAACCCTGAGATATGAGTGAGTTGCCAGTCAGTCATCAACACCTACCATCACAGTCCTTTTATGCTTTCTGTATCCCCAAGATTAAAGATTGGAAATTAAACATACATAAGGCTGTGGTGGTCTACAATAAGGCTGATGTTATAGCTTGAGCACCAGCAGGCCATGGCCTTCATGTTCTGTCTCACAGTGGCAACAGACAGACTTGCAGTGAACAAGGCAGCTATTCTCCTCCTCCTCCCTACCCTTTTCTCTTGTCTCTTTCCCGAGAAGCATGTATTTGAGACATCGCTGGGAGAAACTAGACTTGGACGCATGGTCTGGGAAGAAAGTTTCCTCTGTGTTGGGTCTTGGGTGAATGGGACACAGTGATTTTCCTTAGCAAGCAACCCTACTTAAATAGCTCGGTGACTGGACGTTAGCTCATGTGGGCAGACACTGGGAGGGCCCTGGCAAGTGGGCCAGGTACTTAGTGGGAGGTCTGGGCAAGGAGTACCGCAGGGTAGATCAACGTGGTCTCAACTGCTAAAGGGGAGAACACTGGCCCTGTATGAAGTGGACAGATCCTATTGACCTGGTAAACAAAAGCACAAGGCTGAGATGGAGGATATGAGAGGATGAGATTATAGAAAATCAAATGTAAGGTTTAAAAAGTATAAATGAATAAAATCAGGTTAAAAAATCACTTTTAACATTCATGTGGGAGGATATTACATAATTAACAAGAATAATATAAATTCATCTTCATTGTCTTGTTAATGTAGACCCAAGTATTGGTAAGAAAAAAGAAATTGCAAAATAGTATAGCATGTACAACTACAAAATATAAGGAAAACTGTATATTTCTATAGATGTATGGTCCTAACATATTATTAGTGGTTTCCACTGTGTAATGAGATTATAGATGATTTTTAATTTCTTCTTTATGCATAGTTGTATTATCCATAATACATTTATATTTGTATTTTTTAATGTTTTTAATCAGTGGAACCTGAAAAATGAAGAAATTTGTCTAGTGATTCTATACTAAAAGCAGGAAGCAGTCTATAGCCATTAAATTTGGCCACCAAATGCATGAGTTATTTTGGTCTCATGGCAGACGTTTATAGAACAGGGCGTCCCAGCCTCTCCAAAGTTAGACCTGCTGACTTTGTGCTTTGCACACTGCAGTCTGCTGCAGACATGAGGAAAGTCAAAGAAGCAAAGGAATTTTATTCCCCCAGTTCTGTCAGGGCTAGGAAAGAGGCAGAGCCAGCAAGAGACCAGTCTGGTTGTCAACAAATTCTCAGCCTTTTCTCCAACTCTCACACTGTCTGGAGCTGAGAATCTCTTGTAACATCCATCCCCAGCTCTGTTGTATTGCTTCTCCATCATGCTGTGCTAAGTACCATCAACAGTGAGAGAGTTAACAGTAAGGAGAAGGCAGGTGTATTTTTTAAAAAAAGATCCAAGCCCTCTAGCAGCACAGCAGTCCAAGGCCTCTTAGTCTGACCAGTGTTAACTGAGCACTTGTGAGTGCCAGGATTCTCCACACTTTAACACACAGCATCATTATGAGATAGAAACATCCATCTTCATAGTCATAAGCTGAGCCATCCCCCCAAAAAATTAAAATGCTGATAATAATATAGCCAATTTATTGAAAACATTCCATTGTCCAGATGATTATTAAATCTTTATAAAACATGTAGTGTATATATAATGTGTAGTTATATTACACACACACACACACACACACACACACACACACACACACACACTTGATCCTTAAACTTAGCACAGGTGTTAGGGGCACCAACCCTCTGCTCAGTGGAAAATCCACATATAATTAATAGTCTTCCCTCCATATCCATGGATTCAGTCAACCTTGGATCATGTGGTACTATAGTATTTACTAATGAAAAAAAAATTATGTATAAGTGGATCTGTGCAGTTCAAATCTGTATTGCACAAGAGTCAATTGTATTTTTATATAAAAATGTATGTACCCAGAGGGCTTCTCTGGTGGCTGGTAAAGAATGGTAAAGAATCCGCGTGCAATGTGGGAGACCCAGGTTCAATCCTTGGGTTGGGAAGATATCATGGAAAAGGAAATGGAAACCCACTCCAGTATTCTTGCCTGGAGAATTCCATGGACAGAGTACATGGAAATGAGGCCTAGGGTCACAAAGAGTCAGACACAACTGAGTGACTTTCACTTCATATATACCCACAACATACATACATGTACATATATATATGTATATACACATACATATGTATACATATTAATACATATTTTTTAGTTAATGGATATATGGCCTATTTACAAAGGCAGGCAACTATGTAACATGTTTTCAAGTAATTTCCAGTCACAATTTTTTTTTAAACTTTTCCACTTCAAAGGAAACCACATCAGCCACTTGCAATAACAATAAAAATGAAGCTCTCTTCTTTGTGTTCTTTCCTCATACTTGTTTTGTGATAATAAAGCAAACAGTGAGTTTCCATTGGCTAGGTAAGCTGAAATGGGACACTAGCCAACTAATTCTGCTGAGGGGAGAGAATTTGCCAACTGTTCTGGCTCCAGAACCATCAGACATTTCTGATTTTATCCACCCATTCCTTTTCCTTTCTGACTCCGCCACCCTTGAGCACACACTGTGGTCCTGGGGCGGCTGGCAGTGTGAGGGGCTGCTGGGGGCGTCCTTCAGGGCTTCTTCCAGCCTCTTCCAGATACTGGCCTGCATCCAGTTTTGAGCAAGCGGTCTGTTCTCACTCTTTCCTCACCCAACTCTCTTATTTCCTCATTCCCCTTGGCTTAATCCTGCCCGCTGGCCTTTCACTGCTCCCCATTCACCTGTCCCAGCAGCCAAAGCAGGACATTTAGATTAGGATTCTCTTGTGGTGTTCAATATAAACATGCATTTTAGCGCCTGTCTTTCCAGTGGCCGTCATTGAGCCTTACCCATCCCAGTAGGGCTCAGTAACTTCCGTCGACGTTACCTTGAGGTTCCATTTCCTCTGTTTCCTCCCTGCACCAGTTCAAACCACTGAAACCATTATTGCCTCTTCCTTTATCCTTTGTTTTCTGGGCTCCCACCCATGTCTGCTCTATTCTCCATTCTTAGGCCAAAGTTTTCTCTTAAAATCAACTGCTCAGGCCGCTCATCCCATTATCTCATGCTTGATGGAACCCTGCAGGAAAACCCCAATTCCAAGTTCTATTCCCAGTCTCTTCATTCCTGCCACGCTTTTCCCTGTGTCCTCTAGGTTCAGCCCGAATGGATGTGCCTGATCCAGAAGGAACATGCTCTGCTCTTCTGTGCCTTTGCTCATGCTAGTCCTTCTGTCTGGAGTAATCCTTTGTCCTTTATACCCTTGAAAACCCTTTTGATCTGTCCAGCCTTGACTCAGTTGTTACTTCCTCCTCCTTGAAATCATAAACTTAGCCACCAAATTTATAATTAGTCAAGTGCTTATCTTTGCTCTCAGAGCTTTTTGTCCTCACCTTCAGTGTAGCTATTCTCCTTACATTGACTAATCTTTCAATGGTTTTCATCTGTAAAATGGAGATAATGATAGTATTTACCTCTTAGGGCTGTTGTGAAGATTAAATCAGTTGATATACATACAGCTATAAGAGTGGTGACCAGTCCAGGGTGTTTATATCATGTGTTGGTAATTGCTCTTAGCATCATGGTTGTCCTCACTCAGACTGTGTGAGCCATGGGTATACACCCATGTACACCCAGTTACCCAGCCCAGCAACTGTGTATGGAATCAAATTGAACAAGTTTTGTTTATATCATTTATTATTTGTCTATGCCAGATCTTAGTTGTTGCACGAAGGCTATTAGATCTTCCTTGCACCATGAGGGACCTTTGTCTGTGGCATGCAGACTCTTAGTCGTGGCATGTGGGATCTAGTTCCCTGACCAGGAATCAAACCCAGCCACCCTGCATTGGAAGCATGGAGTCTTAGCCACGGGACCACCAGGGAAGTCCCTAAACTGAACTATTTAGTGCCACCTCATGCACAGAGATGTCTAAGGGGACAAAAACAGGTTGAAATTCAGGAGACTTTTTTTCTTGTTATAGCAAAGCATTTAAATAGGTATTTGGGTAGGAATAAAGTGAAGAGATTTAGAGAAACCCCTGGATGCTATAATACCCTCAACTGTTAGCTCGGACCATTGCAGTCTGTTGCCAGAGGGGATGTCAGCAAAGAGGCCCTGGAATCCTTTGGTACCTGTACTTAGAAGTCTCCCACTGTCATGGGCTTGTCCTACTTCAGTGTTTGGAGAGAAGCAGCAGCCAGATTGAGCCTTTGTTTTCCCTGCCCCCTGACTGGTGGGTGGCTTGTATTCTTGCACTGATGGGGAAGCCTGGAGAAGCAGGAATAGATGAATCTCCTCCAACTGGTGAGCTTACATTGTAGGGTTTTGTCAGACTGCTTTGTAGAGACTTTCCCCAGGGGCAGTGAAATATGAATCAAAATAACTTTCTCAGTTATGGTCCTTATTCATTCCACCATTCAAATACCATATAGAATAAAGGCTCCACAGCTGTGTGTTTAAGGTCCTCCTTCATTCATAGATCCTTGACTCCAGCCACCTCTGTACCCCTGTGTCTCCACACCACAGCCCACCCATGAAATGCCCTTCCTCTATCTGCATGTATCTGTACTTTCCTGATATTTCAAGGTTGTCTGAAATGGGAATTCCATTTACCAGGTGGACTGATCTTAGGATGCCCACCACATCCACTGTCCCTTCTACGGGGATTCCCAGTGATAACTCTACTTTAAAAAAAAATTTTTTTTTTATTTTGGCTATGCCACGTCATGTGGCATGTAGGATCTTAGTTCCCCAACCAGGGATCAAACCCATACCCTCCGCAGTAGAAGCAGGGAATCTTAACCACTGGGGAACTAGGGAAGTCCTGTTGACTCCTCTTCTGAGGGAAGTAGCCCAAGTGGTCCCTTAATCATAAATTTCCAGCTATGTAACTTGTGACTCCTCTCTCCACCATTGGTGAGGTGGCAGAGAGCTATGGTCAGCAGATTATTAAATGAATAGATGAGAGCTTTGCCCAACAAGGATCTGAGTACACTGGGCCAATCATATTCTGTCTTAGGCAGTCTTAATATAAAGTAGAGAAACAGCTGCAGAGTGGTAGAAAGCAGGCCATGGGGCAGTAGATCCTGGAGAAGTTACCAGCAAACAGAAGCCATAATTAAGCAAAATCCAGAAGAGAAGTGCAGTAAGGCATGAGGTAACCAGTGGATAGTAGCAGGAATCATAGGGAGACATGGAAGAACCCAGGACCCTAAGAACAATTTCCTTGTCACCTGAGCTCTGGTAGATCCAGGTCCCCATCCTGTTTCCAGTCTACTTTCCTGACCCCATAGGGTCCCACTGAGGACTAGCTCCATAATTCACAGGGCCCAGTGGAAAATGAGACAGCATTGTTCCTTGTTCAAAAATATTTGAGAATCGCAAGGCAGCAGCTTTAATTATAGTAATCTGAAGGGGTCTCTCTTCCTCACAGCCATAGTTGTTCAGCTGAAACAGTTCTCCATTAGATCTAGATCCCCTCCAGTTGTAATTAATCTGGCTTTGAAGTAGGTTTCTTTACCACTGTGGTTTCTTTATAACTCCAGTGTTATTGTTATATTCATAACCTTGAGGCACTTAGCACTTTGCTTCTTGCCGTGGTGGTTGCTGGGATGTCTAATCTCCCCTCCTAGAGAGTGAGTGGTTTTAAAAAGCAGGTCTGTGTCTGGTTAGTCTTTGTTGCTTCACAGCTTGTTTATATTCATCTCACTTTATACCAGTTAAGCTAGCAAAGGGATTAACTCCTCTCCTGTTTGAAGCAGTTACCAAGAGTAGTTACATGACTGTTATAAAGCTATTACAGTTGTAAGACTAAACTGCCCCATTCTTGGGATCATTCCCTGTGAAGATATGCTCTCGGTGTTAGAATTGTCACAGGGGAGTGTGTCCCCCTGAGAAGGGAGGAATAACATTTCAGTGATCACAGAATCCTTGCTCATAGCTATTGGTTTTGTAGTTACTACCAAAAGAATCTTTGGGGGCTCTTGAGTTGGTAAAGGAGACTTACAGCTCATATCACATATATTAAGCTCTTTGTGTCATCAACCGTACTAACTAATGTACCTGCATCAGCTTCCTTAACTTGATTCTCATCATGAACACAACAAAGAAGGTGCTATTGTGCCCATGGGACAATAATAGAACTCAGTTTGATATCATGGACCAGGGTGATTAAAAAAAAAAAAAAAAAAACAAGAAAAAATAGAAAAGGCACAACCAAGAGTCCATACTCTTAGCCTCTACCTCTGTGGCTTCATCAATGTGAAATTTCACTCAGCTTACAAGGGTGGCCCTGGGCAAATTAATCTCTGTTGCTCCCTTCTCGCCCTCACCAGAGACATTTGTCCAGCTCTTTGGGGATTGGGACCTCTGTCACTGGTATCCTTTGTCAGCATGCTTCCCCATCATGCCTGTTAGAAAAGAAAAATCACTCTCTAAACTAGGGATTCCTAGTATTTGCATTAAAAAAAGAAAGAGGCCAGAATATTTTTTTAATCTGAAGCACAGTGTTTGTAAACCTTTCCTATAGTAGTGATCTGAAAAGCAGAGGAAGATGATCAGTGAGCCACTCCAAATGGAAGTTTTCTTCAAGCCTTATATATTATTTGTAAAATCCGTGAAAATTTGGTGTCCTTCTTCATAATATGTTTATATTGGTATTAAAATAATAATTCCTTTCATTAGACTTGATTGAAATATTTGTTGTTCAGTTGATCAGTCGTTTTCAACTCTTTGTGACCCCATGGACTGCAGTACGCCAGGCCTCCCTGTCCATCACCAGCTCCCAGAGCTTGCTCAAACTCATGTCCATCAAGTCGGTGATGCCATCCAACCATCTCATCCTCTGTCATCTCTTTCTCCTCCTGCGCTCAATCTTTCCCAGCATCACTGTTTTTTCCAATGATTCAGCTCTTCACATCAGGTGGCAGAAGTGTTGCAGCTTCAGCTTTAGCATCAGTCCTTCCAATGACTATTCAGGGTTGATTTCCTGTAGGATTGACTGGTTTGATCTCCTTGCTGTCCAAGGGACTCTCAAGAGTCTTCTCCAATACCACAGTTTGAAATCTTCTGTTCTTAGGCACTCAGCCTTCTTTATAATCCAACTCTCACATCCATACATGACTGCTGGAAAAACTGTAGCTTTGACTAGATGGACATTTGTGGGCAAAGTGATGTCTCTGCTTCTTAATATGCTGTCTAGGTTGGTCATAGCTTTTTTTCCATTGGGCAAGTGTCTTTTAATTTCATGGCTGCAGTCATCATCTGCAGTGATTTTGGAGCCCCCCAAAAATAAAATCTGTCATTGTTTTCATTTTTAAAGTATAACTCTTGCTAAATTCTTTAACTCTCTATCCCCACCCACCCCAAATCTCTTAATCAAAATGAAACTCTTAAAACATGTGTCATATCTGTTTCATGATTCTTAAATCCATTGACTCACCTCTGAATCCTGCAGTTTTATT
The DNA here is from genome assembly GCF_963930625.1 of Muntiacus reevesi. Classification (NCBI taxonomy): domain Eukaryota; kingdom Metazoa; phylum Chordata; class Mammalia; order Artiodactyla; family Cervidae; genus Muntiacus; species Muntiacus reevesi. The sequence continues at coordinate 45,201,256 of NC_089254.1, read as the reverse complement.
AGGTGAAAAGTAATGAGTTAATGAACTATAAAGGCAGAATTGAGGCACCAGAGATGCAGTGAGTGATAGAGGTAAAGGATGCCTTCCTGTCGGCAGTTCATGCTCTGCTGGTCCATTTTTCTGGTGATGTCTTTCTGGTGTCAGAGTCATATGTTGAGAAATAAGAGCCTTATGTTTGGACTGTTCAGCACTCACTTGACATATGGGCCGGGGTAGAGCTGTCATGTCATGCTTACTAAGACCACTTACAACTGGAACATGTCTAAAAGAAGGAACTTGAAACCTTGACAGAATAACAATAACAAACAGTATTTGAGCACTAAAAAATAAGCTACACCTTTGGTAAGTGACTTTTTTCAATATATATCATTTTATTCAATATACACAGCAACCTTTTGAAGTATAGTTATTGTCTAAATTTTATAGATGAGAAAAATCATGGCTCAAAGAGATTGAATAACTTGTCTAATTTCCTAACTGGTGGATGACTTGGCAACATCGTTGATTGTCTGCTCAGTCTCCACTCCCTCTTTTTTTGCTGACAGAATGGTGACCAGAATCATCCTCTTCTAAGACGTCATGTCTTTCTAAAGAGGCTGTGTCCCTCTCTGGGCCCATTGGAAGTAAGGGGGATGTCGAGCCTTAACAGTTTAAGCTGATCACGGCCATCACATCACCCTTGTCAAATGCCAACAGATGCTTTATCCTTTCCTCCAGTCAGCACAGAGTGATTGACCGTCACCCTAAACCAACCAGGGACTAGACAGAGTTGAGGCTGGTTGCAGTTTTTGAAAGTTTCTGTCTACATCTGATTCTGTTCTCTTCCTGAAGGATATTTTTCTAAATTTTTTGAATGAGAGCCTAGAATTTTCACTGGGGTACTTTCACCTGTTTGCCCTTAACTTGAATCCTCGTCTACATCAGAGTGAGACTACAGGAAACTCCATTCAGTCTGGGTATAGTTTTCTTCTCAGCTATTTAGCCTATACAGCTCCAGATTTTGACAAGAATCTTGGGGAGCAAATAGCTTGTGTGTTAGGCTCAGTTTTCTCTTTCCGCCTGGACATCAGCCTTTGGGTCTTTCATTTTTTCTTTCTGGCATCATGAGACCACCTAAAGTCTGTTTTCTCTGTTCCCTAGTGGTGATCCAATGATCAGGCCAAGTCCAGGTGCTCAGCCTCTTGCCCTGAGCCCAGATTTGGCAGATATGCCCCAGAACAAAAAAGGCTGCAAAAATCAACATGTCTCTACACGGTTCTCCTTGCTCTACAATCCCATGCCCTCCAGTCCCTGTTGCACCAATACCTTTCTAATGCCTTTAAACATTAGAGAATTTTAAGATTTTATCCAATTTGTTCAGCTTTTCTCAGAGAGAGCATTGATCAGCTGCAAGCTTAGCCATGTCTTCCTCAGAAAATAAAGCCAATGCAAACCAACCATCTTTTCTTATAATTTTTAACTGTAAACGTTTTCAGTTTTCAGAAAAGTTGAGAGAATCAGTATCATGACACACATCACTCCCATTAAAAAATTATTACCACTTTGGTATATTTGCTCTCTCATCTAACTTCTGCTGACCCATTTTAAAGCAATTTGCAATCTTATAGCACTCCCATCAAACAAGTAATTCAACATGTATCTTCTAAATATAAGAAAATTCCCTTATACCATGCTACCATATTGTACCTTAAAAATTAATAATAATTTCCTTATATTGTATACTACCCAGTCCATAGTCAAATTTTCCATTGTCTTCAAAGTATTATCAATAGAAGTTTCTTATAAGTAAAGTAAAATATGCATTAGTTATTATGTTTCTTTTAATGTAGGCTGTTACTTTTTTTCATGACATTTACCAGTGTGAAGATGCCAGAGCGATAGATTGAAATTAATATTTTTAGTAAGGATACTGAATAGATGATCTGAGTAGTCATTCTGCATCATTTCAGCAGACAGGTGTTGTCCATTGCTTCACTGTTAGTGATGTTAATTTGATCAGTAGGTTAAGGTGGTGACAGTCAGATCTTTACAATGTAGAAATATTTTCCCTTTCTCATTGCCAAATCATCCAGCACTATGCAAGTGTCCTGTTTCCCACCAACCTTTCACTTACTGCATTTAATATTTATGATTTTTGCCCGAGTAAGTTATTTTACCGAAGGTTGCAATATGGGTTAACTTTCTAATTCTGTCATTCACCCTTCATTCTTTATGTGGCTTTCCTTTCTGTTTCAAGCATGTTTTATAAACTTCCCCTCATGAATTGACGGTGCACTATAGTCCCTCCCACTTATGGAGGATAACTTCTGGTGTTTTTCTGAATAAGGAGATGGTATGTCACCTTTATGGAGAAGGGCATGGCAACCCACTCCAGTATTCTTGCCTAGAGAATCCCAGAGACAGAGGAGCCTGGTGGGCTACAGTCCGTGGGGTTGCAAAGTCGGACACGACTGAGCGACTTATCATGTATGCATGTCACCTTCAATGCTGGCCTGTGTGTTACATTTGGGTACTTCTGTGCTGTAATAAATAACATTTTACCTGTTTTATTCTGTCTTTGGAGAGGGGTATAGCTTCCTGATAGAGATGAAAGGTAGGGTTGCTTACTCAAAGTGTAAATTTATGTAAGATTTTTTTAGATGTTGCCAAATCCCTATTCTTGTGGAGTTGTGCTATTTTCTACTCCCCAACAGTAACACATGCCTTCCCATCCCCTCACAGACAGAGCACATTCTCAAACTTTTGGAGTTTTTGCCAGTATAAGAAATGTTGTATCAGTGAAGTTTTATTTGTGTTTCTCATCTGAATGGGATTCATGGCTCTTTTTTGTGCATTTAATTCCTATCTACATTTATTTTTCTCTGAAGTATTTGTTACGGTCTTTTGCTTAATATTTTCATAGATTTCTTGTCTTCTAGATTTTAAGAGGTCTTTATATATTTGACGATTAGTCCTTTTTTGTAATATAAGTAGCAAATATTTACTCCCAGTTGAATATTTTCTTTAAATTTGATTATGATGTTCCTCTCTATGCAAAATAACTTTAAGTTTAATATATTTGAGTAAAACTTTTTTTTCCTTTATTGTTTCTAGATTTTCCTCATGCCCAATAAATGAATTCTCCTATGTTTTCTTTAAGTACTTGTAAGGTTTTGTATGTTGGCATTTAGATCACTGCATAAACTCCATTCGGAGTTTGCCCTGGTAACTGGTGTAAAGTATGGTTTCAATCTTAAATTTTTCCAAATGATTAATTGTTCTAGTACTTACTATGAAAATGTCTATTTTCCCAAATTATTTGATATATCATCAAGTAATAAATTTCTACAAATAAATTTGTACTTTTGATTCAGTATTTATCAAATGTATATCACTGTTATAGTCATTTGATTGAAAGTGTTAGAAGTTTTCCTTCTTAACATCTGCTGTGGAAGAATTCAAATAGCATTGGGTGTTTCTAGTCTCTGGAAGTTTAGCATAATTTCTATGAAAATATACATATGGGCCTGATGGTTTCAAAGGCCCTTGATAACTTTCACTATTTCTTCTCTAGAATTTTTTTTTAAGTTTTATCACATTCAGTTTTGATACAGTGTTGTCCTAGAAAATAATCCATTTAATCTAGGTTTTTCAGCTTATTTCTGTAGAATTGTTCTAAATGATCTTTTATGGCTTTTAGTATTTCCCTTCTTTCAATAATATTTTTCCTTTTATCATTCCTTATTTTCCATAACTTCTGTTTCCTTATATTACTTTTGTATAGCTAGTTAATCTGCCTAGTTTGTTGATTTTCACAAAGAACAGCTTTTTAAAAAGTAATTCTACCTCTTTTTGTATTTGAACTTAATTTCTAAGTCAGTTCAAAGCAAATAGACACCTGCAAATAAGCAATTGTAGAGTACACCTTTAATTGTAACAGGAAAGAGGACTACATCTATCAGGTAAATCACTCACTTTTCCTCAGCCTTTATGATTTTTCTCCATTTATATATTTGACTTCAAAAGCCTGCTAGTTCATGGAGCTGAACCATAGACAGTTCCATTTTTCATGACTCCTCCAGATTTTACTGACTTCATAATGGTGATAGGTTTAATTTAGTCTTTATTTGTTCATCTGATTGCATCACAAGAAAATAAGGCAGAAGCTCCTGGGACCCCTGGCTTAGTCAGGGGTGCCTCTGATGATAGAGGGAAAAGCCACACACCCAGGATAGAACTTCTGCTTTCCACACTAATGAGGGTGGGGGCGGTATTGTCCTTCCTAATTCCAAATTTGAGTTAGTTCTTTGGAGATTCTTAAGAGTAAAGTTCTCATGGACCATAGAAATGGATCTGGGCTGAGAGGCCGTATCTTAGGCTGTAGTCTACCAGGCTCCTCCATCCATGGGGTTTTCCAGGCAAGCATACTGGAGTGGGTTGCCGTTTCCTTCTCCAGGAGATCTTTCTGACCCAGAGATGCAATCCGGGTCTCCTGCATTGTAGGCAGACACTTTACCGTCTGAGCCACCAGGGAAGAATACATATTCTTACAGGTTACCCCAAATCCCTTCTCTCTTCCTCACTCTATACAGGCCCTTCTCTTTTTGTCCACCTTCGATCCACCAGATTGCTAGAAATCCAAACCCAGTGAAGCCCTGTTTTTAGATTTCTTCCCTGGTAAAATGTAGTAAGCTTTTCTTATAATTTTTTTTTATTATGGTGCTTTTTAACCTGTCTCTTCTTCTAGGAATTTTATGGTTCCAGATATTACATTCAAGTTTTTAATCCATTATGAGTTAATTTTTGTATATGGTATAAAATAGTAGTCCACTTTCATTCCTTTGCATGTGACCATCCAGTTTTGACACTATTTAAGACACTGTCCTTTCTGCATCATATATTATTGCCTCCTTTGTCGTAAATTAATTGTAGATTATTTTGGTTAGAATGAAAATTTTAACAATATTAATTCTTCCAATCCTTGAACACTATATCAAACTAAAATGCAATATATAGATACAAAATGGGATACTACTCAGCCATAAGAAAGAATAAAGTTTCGCTGTTTGTGACAACCTGAATGGACCTTGAGGATATTATTTTATATTAAGTGAAATAAGTCAGACAGAGAAAGATAAATATTTTAGAAGACACATGATTTTACTTGCATGCAGGATCTAAAAAGTAACACAAACAAACAAACAAAAACACCAAAGCAGACGTCAAGATACAGAGAACAGATTGGTGGTTGTTGAAGAAGGGGAGGAGTGATTGGGGAGACAAAATGGGTGAAGGGGATTAAGAAATATAAACTTCCAATTATAAATTAAATATGTCATGGGGATTTAATGTACAGCATGGGAAATATGGTGAATAATAATGTAATAACTGTGAAGTGACAGATGGTAACTAGACATTGTGGTGACCACCTTGCAGGGCATAAAAGTGTTGAATCACTATGTTATACACCTGAAACTAATACAATATTATATTGTATGTTAGTTATACCTCAATAGAAAAATTCAGACTAATTGGAATTTAGAATTTAGTCTAAAATGGCTCAAAGTCTGGATCGTGAAATCATTTATAAAGTCTGCAAAATGAAATCATTTATAATTCCTGAAAATTTCAAGCACTTGCAAACATACAAACCAAGCCAACAAATTATTGCCTTGTTTTACAAGTAATGGGAGCATTTTTATTGTGTGCTATTAATAATTTATAAATGGCTGCCTTGAAAAGTGCTAGAGGTATGTGAAAGCAATTTATTCTAAGCTCTAAAATAATACCATCTATTGTTTGTTTTTCTGGTCTCAAGCAATATAATTTCATTGCTGGAATTTGGGAAATCAGAAACTTAGCAAAAAGAAAAAATAATTCTATTATTTTGAAATAAATAATTGAAATATTTAGTCATTTTCTTGGGGTACTTCCATGTATAGATTTATTTTAAAGTGAAATAATTCTGTATACAGTTTATATCCTAATTAATTAATTAATAACCTAGTTAGTGACCATAATATCTTATCTAAATATTTTTCAAAAGTATTGTTTTTAATGGCTGCCTAACAAAGAGCTGGTTTAATTTATCTAGTCATCTGAAGTTCAATATTGAATGTATTTTCACTTTATTATAAATAACTTACAGTCCTTCCTCTGGCATACACATCTGAGCATTTGTTTTGATGATTTCAGAAATTGTATTACTATGTTGAGGATAATGAACAGTTTAAGGCTTATTGATACAGATTTCCAAATCATTTTCAAAAAAGATTATAATTAACATGTGATTCATAAATGTGGTTACAAAGAATGTGAGGGCCTTTTTGGGGCAGAGGTATGGTTAGACCTTAGAGCTTTAGGAGAACAACGCACCCCTGGGATGCCTTAGGTGGACTCTAATGGATCCTCCAAACCACTGGGTTTCATGAGCTATTGTCCTTTCTGATGGAAGAGTCCCAAGATATGCATTCTGGGGAAATGTTGTGAACTGGAAAAGAAACTGGATTAGGATCAAAAAGAGAATGGGATTCATTCCACTGCTTTTTTGAATTTTCTTTTTTTTTTTTTTTTTTAATTTTATTTTATTAGTTGGAGGCCAATTACTTCACAATATTTCAGTGGGTTTTGTCATACATTGTCACAAATCAGCCATAGAGTTACACATATTCCCCATCCCGATCCCCCCTCCCACCTCCCTCTCCACCCGACTCCTCTGGGTCCTCCCAGTGCACCAGGCCCGAGCACTTGTCTCATGCATCTCACCTGGGCTAGTGATCTGTTTCACCATAGATAATATACATGCTGTTCTTTTAAAACATCCCACCCTCACCTTCTCCCACAGAGTCCAAAAGTCTGTTCTGTACTTCTGTGTCTCTTTTTCTGTTTTGCATATAGGGTTATCATTACCATCTTTCTAAATTCCATATATATGTGTTAGTATCTTGGTGCATCTGAACCACATGTGTCAGTCAGGATTGACTAGATTAGTACCTTAGGCAGAGTTCAAAAATATCCCCTAAGATCCCTGCACCATAGTGTACACTGCTCTGTATAAACCCCAGGACTATAAATATCATGATTTATATGGAACAGCTGACTTGAATAAAGGGTGATTATTGCAGGGGGTGAGAAGGAGAGGTTTGACCTGAATCGTATAAACCCTTTAAATCTGAGTCTAGAGGCCCAGTCTGGACAAGTCAGGGAGATTTGAAGTGTGAAATGGGTTTGGCATGAGGGACTTTCTCCATGCCTGCCTTTAGAGATGGAGACTGCACAACTAGACATGTGGATAGCCTCAAAGAGTTTAGCACAACCCCCAGATGACTACCAGCAAGAACACGGGGGCCCATAACTGCAAAAAGTTACTGGCTGTGCTTCTACTAAGAAGAGTGTGCTTCCCTACTATGTCCCAGGATGACACAAAGGAGCAGTCACTCTGCTTGAAAGCACATATGTTGATTCTCCCTTTGGAGCTCACCTGTATAAGCCCCAGTAAATTAACTAGCTCAACTCGGAGACTTCTCCTTGCATTTCCAGAGTGTCACCCTGACATAAACTAACCCTGGCATCTTCAGTCTTCAATAGGTAGTTGTGCTCATCATTAAACTCTCCAACTTGCACTAACCTGAAATGTCAGCACTGTGGAGGTAAGCAGATAGATTTATGAAACCAAACCCAGTGAAGATGAGCAGTCTAGAGCTGAAATGAGAATCCAGTGAGTTTAATGATAAACATACTATATGACATACAAAGTGACTCCTAATGTATATTTTCAATCTGCCCAAGGTAACAGTATACAGATGTTCATGAAATGACAAAATAGAGGAACCATTCTCTTTATCTATGAACAAGAAAAATATGAACAGACAAGCAAGTGATAGTGTGTATAGCAGCAAAAATGAGCTAGATTACATATCTTAACATCCATAAATCTCAAAAATATGTTGAGTGAAAAAGAGGATTCAGAATAGCATATACAGTAGGACACCATTTATAAAGCTTAAAACATGCAAAAATAATACTATGTGTTATTTACAGATATATACATATATAGTGAAGTTTAAAATATTTCTGAAAATAATAAAGAGTATATTCAGGATACTGATTACTTGTTGGGAGGGAGGAATATAGGGAAAGGGATAGAAAAGTGATGCAGAGAGAGTATATTGTAACTATAATACTTTCTTAAGCAGGATAGTGGGTCCATGAACCTGAATAGATCATTCTTGATACTTTCACATATGTGTGAAATATTTTTCTTAAAATAAAAATCAGTGAAAATATTGTTTTAGAGTGAACTGATGATGATTAATCTTGAGTTATTGCAGACCATGAGAGCAATTTGGGTAATAAAAAGTTCATTCAACTATGACTATGAAGATGCAAGCTCTGGTCCCAGTTTTGCCACTGATTAGCTGAGTGATTCAAAATAAAACAAAAATCACTATAGCTCCCAGGGCTACATTCTTTTCTGAAATGAGGGACTTGAACTAGGAGATTTCTGAAGTTTCGTCCAAACCCAGAAAGGAATTGAAACATCTTTCAGCCTCTCATTTTTTCAAATCGATGCTGTCTTTTCAAGGATGATTAACAGGTATTAATTACTTTATATTTTCAGTGTCTTTTTCAATATCAACAGATTCTTGACACATTTTAAAGCCTTACCTAATAATATACAACTTGCAGTGACTGAATAAACAACCACAACAAAAACAACAGAATCTTCACTTTTCATCATTAACTCCTTCTAAGTCAAAGGTGAGCTTCCCAGGTGGCACAGTGGCAAAGGATCTGCCTGCCAATGCAGGAGACACAAGATACATGGGTTCCATCCCTAGGTTGAGAAGATCCTATGGAGTAGAAAATGGCAACGCACTCAAGTATTCTTGCCTGGAAAATTCCATGGACAGAGAAGCCTGGCAGGCTACAGTCCATGGAATTGCAAAATGTTAGATGTGACAGAGCAACTGAGCACACACAAAGCCAAAGGTGGTACCTAAGTAACCATGCTGAGTTTTAGGTTACAAGAGTGAAGTAGCATCACAGAGAGAAACTGTTTTCTCAATCACCTTTATCCTTTGTTAGCCATGCCAATCAAGTGTGCTTTTGATTGTCAGAGGCAGGAGAGGAAGTGTCCTCATAGTTCTCATGTCAACCAATCCCTACAACCAGAAGAGAATTCCAAAAGGATACCTCTTCAATGATGAGTCAGTGGGACCATCTTCTTCAGGATGGAAAGTTCAAAGCATCAGTCTAGTTTTCTCCTTATAGAACATATAGTCACACAATGAAAGCATGTTCTAATGAAAAGTTGAATATGTTCAGCAAATATTTCATTACTTGGAGCCTGATTCTTTGTTTTCATAGGCAAGGGCTGGCTGTTTAAAACCATGGAGCAAAGTTACTAAGTGAACATCAACATAAATGTAGAATTAAACTTACTCATAGGGACAGATAGACATGAGCCAGTGTGACAAATCAGAGATAAAGGTAGGCCTTTGGAAAAGAATGGAGAGTTTGAGGGCAAATGACATTGATCTGAAAACTGTGGACCAAGTGAATCTGGGGCAGATATTTGAAGAAATTTGAAGTCTGACTGGAGAGTCTGTAGGGAGAAAGGATTTGAAATAGCCATGTTAGGCTCTGGGATGTGTTTCCCAGATCCCCTTTTGATAAAGACTCAAGGTCCCAGCTCCTAGGAGTGCTGTGGGCCAGCAGCCCTCAGTCGTCAACATCTTGATGCAGATTGTCCCATCCGCAATCAGCTGCCTCCTCCAAGATTGTGCCCCTCCCTCTGGTGGCCAGCATCCAATGACTGATCAATGTGAGGACCTCAGTTAGCAAATCAGCTGCCGTACCGTATGATACCTTAATGATATAAATGGCACCTTTTACACTGCAATCCAGGGGTGGTTTGGAGAAGGAAATGGCAACCCACTCCAGTATTCTTGCCTGGGAAATCCTATGGACAGAGAAACCTGGGCTACAGTCCATGGGATTGCAAAGAGTTGGACATGACTTAGCAACTAAACTACCACCAGCAGCAAAGGTGGTTGAAGACTTCTGCCTGGTGGCAAGTTCACAGAGCAGTGGGTCTGTGCTGTTCAGAGACCAGGAGGAGGATGTGTGCCAGAAGGCCCCGTCTGGAGGCCCAGCAGTGGCCTAGGAGCTTTGTCCGTGACTCTCCATTCATAATGGGGAATGAGTCTTTGGTGCCCTGTACTCAGAGGGTTCAGAGAACAAAGCCAAGGCAGTCATTTGTTTGCTGGCCAGTCTAGCTCCTAATCTTGGAACAAGTCAGTGTTTTCTGACAAGGAGGCTAATTTTAGCTTGAGTGAATATCTGTGGTTGTTTATTAATTCAACATCCAATGGAATTAAGGAAGGAAACAGTGAGTCAGACACCATTTATGTGCATCCTCAGCAGTTAGTTTCTTTGGAACCAGAGGCAGAAAAACAGATTGGTTTTACAATCTTCTCATGAACGTTGGGAGACAGTTTTTATTTAGTTTGCAATCACTTTTGTGTCTAGTATTTCAAAGCAGTGATGCCTGGGACCTGTTCACTGTCCAGGGTGATGCAGGCTTTGAGACGGAGTTGCCTTCAAATTTGAACTCTTCTCTGTCCCCGAAGAACCTTAATTGCTTCTGCTCAGGAAACCTGAATTCTACCATCACCGCCTGGGAACCTGCAGGTTGTCGTTCACGACTCTGGGTCTTAAGAGACTTTGCTATTAGGAGAGCCTCTTTGGCCAGCTTCAACTCCCTTTCATGTGTAGCTGCTCAACATTAATAATAAATTGCACAACTAGTCCCTTGGAAGCCAGTCACAGCCAACTCCAAACTATAACTGTTTGCTGCTACCTTCAGTTCCATCTGGTTTCCTCTCAGCTGGTCCTGTCATGAGATTGGGAGTGATCTTAGGAAGACACAGGATGATGCAAAAAGAAAAATTGAAGATGATGGAAAAAGAAAAATTGAAAGCTTGCTGTGACTTTCTTGCTTCTGTAGGAAGCTGAGTAAACAGATGAATCCTTCTCTTGTTTACATCTAGCTTTGCATGAGTTCTGTTTAATTTAGTCAACATACTGTATTCAGCAAGGGGGAGAAAAAGGGAGATTACTTCTAAGACAGGCAAGTGGAGGCTCAGTGTCTGGATAATCTCCTGAGGAGGATTGGGGGACATGAAGGATAAGATTTTTTTAAGGGAGTAACCGTACCAGTGTGGTGAACATGTGTGAAGCTCTCCAATATTGCCTCTTCCCCCATTCTGGGCACTTGGGAGGACTCCACTTTCCCACTCGTTGAAGTTAGTGGACATATGGTTTGTTTTAGTGAATGTCAAATGAGAAGAAATCATGTGTGTTACTTCTGGGTGGAACCATTCAAGAGCCAATGCGTCCTTTCCCATGCTTTCTTTTCCCCTGCTGTGACAAACACTTGAAGCTTCCTGATGAAATAGGGGCATCGTTAGATGATTTGGAGTTATTGTGGGCCGGGAGTCAAGCTCTCTACCGATTTCCATTGAACATGTAGTGGAAATGGTGAATACTTACTGTGTTATGTCATGGAGACTTTGTTTTTGTAATTTTTAGTTACTACTTAACCTAGTCTTTCCTAGCTAAGCTATTGTGGCACTGATTAACCTCAAAGAAAAGATCTCTGTTAGTATTTTGGAATCATTTTAATAGAAAAGTTCCTTTACTCTACAGTCAGTAAGTCTTGCCCTCTCTGATATTTTTGTACCTCACTCTTACATGACAAAGGAAAGCCAAAGATCACCAAGTATTTGAGAAATCTTCCACTTTGGAAGGGTCTGTACATACAAAAGTAACAGAAAAAAAAAGGAACTTAGGAAAAAAGTTCAGATAATTCATGGAGGAGGAAAAAAATACATATATATATATATATATATAATTTATATCTTCAGAAAGATGAGATATTTCACCCATGAAACAAAACAAAGTTATAGAAAATTTGAAAGAACTACTGTATATAAAATAGATTAACTAATAAGGACCTCCTGAATAGCACAGAGAACTCAGGTAAATACTCTGGAAAGGCCTATATAGGAAAAAAAATCTAAAGAGTGAATATATGTATACATATAACTGACTCACTTTGCTGTATAACAGAAAATAACACAGCATTGCAAATCAACTACACCCCAATAAAACATTTTTTAAAAGAACTCTTATAAATGAGAGACATTGAATGCAGAATTTTTTTAAAAAATTCAATAGAAAGATTGGAAGAGAACTGTTCCAAAATGAAGGGGAAAATATTTAAATAGAGACAATAGGAGTCAAAAGATCAATCCCTGAGGTCCAGTCTTTATTTAATATGTGTTTCAGGAAGCCTGAACAGAAAGAGAGGGCAGGGGAGGAAATTATCAAGGATATAACACGAGAAAAATTCTTAGTATAATGAGTCAGTGGAGTAGCCAGCACAATGAATAAAAGAAGAAATACTTCAAGGCACATCAGAATGAAATGTCAAAAGACAAAGAATCAAACATCAGTAAAACTTTCAAAAAGAAAACACACACAAAGGATAAGAATACTGAGAACTACCAACAGCAGTCAGAAGGTACAAACCAATATCACCATGCCCTTAAAATCTTGAGGGCAAATAATTTTCAACCTAAAATCCTATATCCAATGAGATAACCAAGTGTTAGAAGAATTGTTAGCTATGCAGTGTTTCAAAAGTTATGCTTTCAGACATTTCTCCAAAAACTCCACATGCTTCATCAATAGCTAATCCACCCAAACTATGGTGGCTAGTACTTAAACACATTTATATACGTGCTCATTTGATCTTGAGGACAGCTGAATGAGGGAAGTCCTGTCCTTTTCACGATGATTTTACAGGTAGAAAAATTGAGGCATAGACAGGCAATGTCTCCAAGTTGGCACAACTAATAATACAGAGCTAGAGTCTGAACTCAGCAGTTTAACTCCAGAGATGTGTTTAGATCACTATTTTACAAGACATTCAAGATAAGACATTTAACCCCGGAAACAATGTGCTCAATGAAATGAAAGAAAATTTTAGAATAATAGCTGTACAGAAGACCTAAAATAAAATAGTCAATATTGGAATGGAAGAATGAAGGACTCTAAAAGAATATCTGCAGAGGAAAAAAAGAAGTGATAGTTTATCTGACATATTTGTTTATTGAGGTGATGTCCTGGGGAGATTTAATCTACTCAAGTGAAAATATGAGGCATTTCTTTCTCTTTTTTCTCCAGTTACAAAGTGTTTTTAATCTTCACAAATCAAACCGTTACCAGAAAAGCTGTCACTTCCTCTACAAGATTACTTTCTAGGGGATTGAATTTCTTTTCCTCGAGGAACTCAGGAAAACATGAGGCATTTTTTAACCCCCAAAAATGAACAGTAAAATAAGCACAGTTTACTGTCCACTTCAGATAAAAAAGCATTTATATATTTATAGTATATTCTGAATATTGATTTAAGAACTATGGTAAAAATACCTTCAGAGGCAGAACTTCCAACTATTGGGAACAGATTAGAAAATTCTCTCTCCACAAAACAAATAGAGCATTGGTGGAAAAATATCAGAAACAGATCACTTAAGGGCTCTAAAAGTTAACCAAAGGCAAACAACAATTTAAGAAGCATGTATTCTGGAAAAACTGCTAGTACTTTGAATAAGAACAGTGGGAGTTTGCAGCCTTCTTGCCTGGGGCTGCTTCCATCCCCTCCAGCTCAGTTGGTGAGAAACATAGTTTTTCTAGAGTAGAACTGACTGTGAAAACCAGCAGCTTCACAGCCAGAGGGGACTGACTTGATCAGGAGCAGAGTGCAAAAATCCATGCCCAGAGTCCTTGTCAGTAGAAGTAGGAACTTCTTGGTAGGAAACAAACAGGAAAAAATCCATAGCTCTGCTAGTCTAAGGTGTGGTCTGGTTAGAGTGAGTGGCAAACCAGCCAGAAATGTATAGCAATACTAGAAATGAAAGCACTATAAAAGTATTAGACAAAATCTCCCTCAAGATTGTTTTGTCTATTCGGGTTCTTTTGTGTTTCCATACAAATTTTTAAAATTTTTGTTCCAGGTCTGTGAAAAATACTATTGGCAATTTGATAGAGATTGTGTTGGATCTGGATTGCCTTGGATAGTATGGTCATTTTTACAATGTTGATTCTTCCAATCCAAGAACATGGTATATCTTTCCATATTTTTATGTTGTCTTTAACATCTTTTATAGCATCTTAGAGTTCTCGGAGTACAGGTTTTTTGCTTCCTTGGGAAGGTTTTTTCCTCAGTATTTTATTCTTTTTTGATGCAAAGGTTAATGGGATTGTTTCACCAATTTTTCTTTCTGATATTTTATTGTAGTGTATAGAAATGCAGCAGATTTCTATATATTAATTTTGTATCCTGCAACTTTACCAAATTCACTGATGAGCTCTAGTAGTTTTCCAGTAGTATCCTTAGGATTTTCTATGTATAGAATCATGTCATCTGCAAATAGTGATAGTTTTACTTCCCTTTTACTTCCGTTCCAATCTAGAATCCTCTTATTTCTTTTTCTTCTCTTGATTGCTGTGGCTAGGACTCCCAAAACTATGCTGAATAAATGTGGTGAGTGTGGGCATTCTTATCGTGTTCCTCATCTTAGAGAGAATGCTTTCAGCTTTTCACCTTTGAGTATGATGTGTTAGCTGTGGGTTTGTCATGCATAACCTTTCTAATGTTGAAGTATGTTCTTTCTATGCCCACTTACTGGAGAATTTTTATCAGAAATGGATGTTGAATTTATTGAAAGCTTTTTTGGCATCTATTGAAATGACTGTATGATTTTTGTTCTTCAGTTTGTTCATGTAGCATATCATATTGATTGATTTGCAGATATTGAAAAATGCTTGCATCCCTGGAATAAATCTTATCACAGTGTATGATCCTTTTTAAGGTATTGCTGAGTTTGGTTTGCTTGTCCTTCACTGAGCAGGTCTGTACCTATGTTCACTAGTGATACCAGCTCGTGATTTTATTTTTTGTATGTGATGTTGTTGTCTGTTTTTGGTATCAGGGTGATGCTGGCCTCATATAAAGAGTTTAGAAGCATTACTTCCTCTATAATTTTTTTTAATAGTTTGAGAAGGATAGGTGCTAACTCTTCTCTGAATGTTTGATCAAGTTCACCTATAAAGCCATTTGGTCCTGGACACTTTTTTGTTGGGAATTTTTAAATTACTGATTCATTTTCAATACGGGTAATTGGCCTGTTTATATTTTCTATTTCTTCCCATGTCAGTCTTGGGAATTGTCTTTGTGTGCTTTCTTGTAGCTCACTGAGTTTCTTTTAGGCAGCTGTTTTGAATTTTTTGTCAGGTAAATCACATCTCTTTGTCTTTGGATTCAATTACTGAAAGATTATTGTGATTCTTTGGTGGTGTCATGTTACCTTGATTTTTCATGTTCCTTGACATTTTCGTTGCATTTGAAGTAGCAAATCTTTACCAACTGCATTTGGGAGAGAGAGACCTTCTATCAATACTACTGTGAATTTTGAGACTATCTCAGACCTTCTGGGTGTACACCTGCTCCTTGCTTCTTGCGCCCTCTTGTGGCAGAATTCTTAAACTTGCACGCCATCTCTGGATCCTGCATGCACCAAGCCCAGGGCTCACAACCTCTCTTGTTTTCTAGCATTCAAGTTTGTGGGCTCTCCCTGGCACACAGATTAGCCAACTTTCTGTGTGCTCACTGGAAACCTGCCAAAACCCACTCAAGCCATGGTCAGGAGCATGTACATGGAGCTGGCCACAAGATGGGTGTATATGTTTGTGTGGATGAGCCGTGTGGAGTGGTATAGGTGCCCATGGGCTAGAGGTGCTCACAGCCACTGTGGGCTGGCTTCTTGATGGAATCCACAGGCAGTGAGGGTCTGTGTCACTTCCACGTCCTCCACAATTTCTCTCTGCTGTTCTCCCTACTACTCCCTATCCTGTAAATCATAGAGATCTCCATGTAGTATTCCCAAAGGAGTGAAAGAGAAAGGAACCCTTTGGAGGTGTCCTGCACAGTTAGGGAATCAGGTGTCACTCGAATGCTGTCTCTTTCACCTTTGAGATAAACCAAGGACCAGGGAAGACCTTCCTAGGCCCTAAGCCGTGCCACCTTGAGAGAGGGGTGATGTAGGTAAGGTCAAGAGATTCTTCGTACCCTTTCCAGTGCATCCAAACTCTTTTTCTTTTCTTTTTTTTCCTCCAATGGAGTTCTGGAATTACTTCTCTGGAAACCTGGACTTCCACAAAGGCTGTGTCATCAGTGATTGATTGTATTCAGTATGTTCACCAGGGACTCCCAGATCATGACCAGGAGAAGTCAGTTCATGGGTCACCACAGGGTCCAACAAGAACCAAGGTCTGTCAGCCCATTGGACTCCTCCTAGGCCCACTGGCATATGGTGCTGGATCCCACAGCTCCCTCAAGGGAACTTTTGTCTATTGATGGATGCTAAAGTTTCGTTGGTGAGGGACAGGACAAAAATGAGTGATGTGTTTGGCTGGTTTTGTGCTAACATCACCACCTCCTCTCTTCCTAATGTCTCTTTATTCTAGTTCAGAGTTCTGTACTGACAGTTTTTTTGTTTTGGTACCTTGCATGTATTTCGAAGATATAAACACAAACAATGCTAAGAGTAAACAATGCAATATTTTCAGTATATTCACTGAAAAGCAGAATGGAAATCATCATAATGGTAGTGGTGAGGTTAGAAGGTGGAGAAGGTCTTGCTAGGAGCATGTGAAGTTTCAGGGGTCTCACTTGAATCCTTGCTTGATACTAAAAGGCAAGCAGAAGGCCATTTGTACATCAAGCGATAGACTAATTCTCAGTGCTGTATGTTGTGCTGTGTGTGTGTAAACATAATTTTTGGAGCACATGTGCACCATTGAGATATAGTTAGAAATTATGTCCTAGGCAATTTAGTGACTGATTATGGAGGGTTAGCATAACAGCCCAGAGAGTTTTAAGCTTTGAATGTAAGCATGGGATTCCATTAGAGGTTACCAAATATGGTAGTGAAAAGATGCATTTTGAGTTTTGGAATACTGGTCTGGCATGGAGGGATGGAAGCTACAGAGCAAGTGAGACCAGTGGCTGCAGTAATCCAAAGATGAAGCGGTAAAGATAAGGAAAGAGGGATGGCCCGGGATAGAGCAACAGGTACATCCAGAGACATTTTGAGAGGAGAATATCTTGGACATTGAGGCAGTTTGACGCCAGAAATTAAGAAAGGAGCATCAGTGATGACTCAGAGGTTTCCATTTTGGATAATTGGGATAATTGGTCGTAGAAAGTTCTCCAGGGTTGGCAGTGTAGGACTCAAGCAAGTAAAGCACATAATTGAATTCACTAGTTACCAGAATGCCTGCTAGACAAAACTAATAGCTGTATTAACATTGGGAAGAAAGGGGTGTTCAACCCTATGGAAGAGAAAAAAAAACAGAAGTTAAAGGATAGCTTTCAGGGCAGTTCTGAGGATGAGGCATTAAATTAAATACTCTTACTATCCCCTTGAAAATTACCTAGTACAGCCTGGCAGTGTTCCTTATGAAGGCTGGCCCCATATCTCTAGGTGGTGGCAAAGTGTATTCACTTGAATGCATTTCTTTCTTTTCCATGGGGCTGGATAAAAGAGCCTCCTCTTTATTTTTTGTTTGTTTTTTTTTTCTTGTGTTTTTGTTTGACTTTGACAAAAAAGACATGCTCAGGGAAGCTTTGGTGCCTGCAGAACCGAAAACATTTGCAGGGGTTGGGACAGGATCACAAGTCAATTTCTAGGAGGCACGGATGGCCGCTGAGTGGCGGGAGGCACTTCTGTAGGTACCCTGGGACGGCTCCCCAGCCGCTTTTAATGTCCACAACTTGACCTTGCGGGCTGACTGCAGGTCATCAGGGACTTCCAGGAAGCCCAAGGTCCACAGAACACCAGTCAATTTGTAGCATGGAAAAAAAGGAAAGAGGAGGAGAGGGGATTATGGGAGAGACTGTGCTGATAGGAAATGACATTCGGTGTAAAATGGGAATTAGAAAAGAAAGCATTGTAGGGATTGGCCATAATTAAACAGAAACAGTGTTCAATTCTAATATTGCAAAACCTTAAAGAAATGAGTTTGCTTTTCCATAGCGCAGCCTTCCTCTCTGGTTTCCTCTTCTGACTGCCCCTCCCCCAGGAGGCCCAGATAATGGTGTATGGGGCTTAGGAAGAAGAAAGGTGTTTCTTGGGACTTCCCTGGTGCTCCAATGGCCAAGATTCTGCCTTCTGGGGCAGGGGACGTTGGCTCCATCACTGTTTGAGGAAACTAAGATCCCATATGCTATAGGGGTGCAGCCAAAAATTTATTTAAAAAGGTGCTTCTTCACTTAGATCCAGCGTGGATCATAGTTTTCAACTTGCATGACAGCTCTGATTGATTCGTGGTGAATACCTAGAACGCTGTGTGGAGACTGATTTTAAGTCAAAATCTGGGTGCGCCAGGCAAGAATGTTGCAATCAACGAGCTATGTCTACTGTGGCTGTGGGTAAACCCATCCCCGCCTCACTTGCCCTACTTTGCTTTAGACAATTCTCTAAGCAGAGCACACCCCTCCTTCCCAATTCTGTTGCATTCATCACTCACATCTCATTCGCCCTCATCCTTTTCTTTCCTGCAGAAGTCATTATGGTGACTTCAGGAATACTGTGTGAGTTTCAAGTGCCTTCCCATGGATTTCTCCATCACCAAAACATCTGAGCCCCCAGGAATGCTCAGGTTTTAAGCTCCCACCAACTAGTGGCATGATTTTGAGCTCTAACCATTTACCCTCAGTTTTGAGGAAGTGATGGACCAATAGTAAGGGGAGGCAGCTGAGATCTGGGATGTTCAGAGTCCAGGAATTTATGCAGACACAGGATGGCCCCAAAGAGAGGGGCAGGCCATGCAAATGCCTTTGTCCCAAAGGATTCCAGGACCTAAGCTCTTTCCATGTTGAAACTGATACCAGAAATATCTAATCCAATGTTCAGTGAGAGATTCATTAAGCTTGAGAAGGCTTTCAGCTCACAGCCAATGACGAGGGATCACAGTCCAGCACCAGGGAAAAGGGGGTTCCAGGAACCATTGACTGATGTACTGAGCAGAATTCAGTTCCAGCAGGTGTGAGACTGAAACCCAGAAACGTCAGTCAAGAGAACTGGGAGAGGGCAAAATGTTGCAGTCCTGTGAGACTAGGCTGCCCCAGGGTTAAAGTGTATGTTGAAGGTGGTGATATTAGTCCCAGCTCTCCCACCAGCTGATGGGAACTGAGCTCCTAATGCAGGCCAGGCCTCAGTCAGAGTTAGATCAAGTGCTACTTGCAGATTAGAGGTAGCAGGCCAATAGCTGTATCACATCTAATCTTTTAAGTTGATGTCGCCTTTCTACCTGCTACAGGTAGAAATCTCCTGTTTTCTACACTAGTATTTCTCAACCTTGTCTCACGTTGACATCATGTGAAGAGCTTTGAAAAATAGGGTGCCTGGGTTCTACTCCCAGGAGGTGTGGGACCTGGGCATTAGGGTTTTTCAAAGCTCTTTCAATGTACAGTCAAGGTTGAGAACTACTGACCTACACCACTTTCCAGGTCACCACCCAAATGTCTATTTCATTACACTACTGGGAGCAGACTCTGTGACACTTCCTCCCTTACCCGCACACTCCTCCCAACAGATCATGAACCCTAAGAGAGGTACTTGAGCCCTCTACTGATCTTGCATCTTTCCCAAGTCCAGGATGTTTGCCCCTTGGCTCTCCTGGATGTATGCTACTCAGCCCAATTTCCTTTATCTTTTGTTACCTGCTCCTCCAGCCAACCTACCTCTGTCCCAGCCTCCTGGACTCTCAACTCCATCCATGCCTGCTGCCTCAGCTTCTTCTATCTGTGGGATCACAAAAATGATCACTTTTGTTTCCATATCAGTTCTGTAACATTTTCCATGATCTTCTACATATTAATTGGCTCCCTTGTCCTCTCCATCAATGGGCATGCAGAATCCATTAGATCAAAATTAGGTTTTCAGCACAGACATGACTTAAGCAGCAGCTGAGTGGACTTGAGTACCTTTCAGTTTCCGTCCAGCTTTCGCATTCTTTGATACACTGCAAATAGAGTGAAATTCATCATCATCATCATCAATATCAAAATCTGGGCTCAGGGTGAAGGTAGTCTTCTAAATTAGTTTAAAAAAATCAAAAGCATACATTTCAAAACTATTTCTTTCATATATTAGAGTCATTGAAACTTGTTATTAACAAACTATTTCCAAATTCAGAAAGAAGTTTATGTAGTTTATGTGCCAATTCCTTAAGATATATAATAAATTTGAAAGATAACTCTTAGGAAGGAGGACACTAAACTATCACTATGAACAGTATGCTTAGACCTAGAAAACAGGATTGGCCAAAAATATTTTTAGAATTAATGACAGTTGTGTTGTCAGATTAAAATGAAGATATACAAATGGAAATAGTAAAATCACTAGCAACTAGATGGCTGAAATATCATTTAAAAATCTTATACATGCTTTTATTTGGCTTTTGACACCCCTTCTTCACAGTAGAACAAAAATAAACTTTGGTCACATCTACATTTATGATTTTTATATTGTATCAGAAGAAGGTAACTATTAAAAACCATTTTTAATCATTTTGCAATATATACAAATATCGAGTCACTGTATTTACACCTGAAATGAATATAATATGATATGCAATTATCTCTCAATTGAAAGACACCCTTCTTTAGGCAGAATTTCTGAGATTGAGAATAGGTTGAACTAAGGGAAGGACTAGTGTTTACTAGACTGGCTCTCGAGTGCCCCAGCCCATCCGTTTCCTGGGACTCGCCTCCTTGCATCACTATTATCCACTAACTAAAAGGTTAAAAGTGTACACAGCAGAAGCCAGCAGAACCCCAGGCTGACCCCCTTACCAGTTTGCTTTACTGTACTTGTGACAACCGAGACATATTGGGATGGGTCCTTCGCTTATTTTCTGTGTGTCGACTCTTAGAAGTAATTAGACTCAAGGACCACCCATCACCCACACAAGCATCCTCTCAGTTTCCCAAGATCAGTTGTTAGAAACTGATCTCATGACTCAGCCCAAGAAAAGGGACTGCATCCATCAGCTCGTGTTCACTTCTTATTTTAGTTTAATCGATATTTGCGTAGTATCCAGGTTGCATCTATGTTTGTAAATTCACCTTATTGTTTTTAAGCAATATTTATATGTTGAGGCACTTTGGAGCTTTTAGTGCAAACTTGCTTCCCTTTAAAATACAAGGACCATATTCTAGTTTTCAGTTTATGGAGTCAAAAGCATACAGATGTAAGAAGTGTCTATGATTCACATTCTGATTATTCCATTAATTCTTGGGAAATTGCAAAATGCCTTTTGGATAGTAGATGGGGGCATTTTATAGTGAAAGAGAGGCAGTCCTGTACTGATGCACTATTCATGGCAGTCAATAGTGGGTTAATGCTTATATTGGCCAAAAGAATATTGATTTCTACTTCATTCTCCTTCTCCAGTCTGTGAAAACTGAAATTTCTCATTAGACCACAAGGTGGCAGATTAATTGCAGGAGGAAAAAAAATAAAACAACAATAGCACAAAAGCAATAGAGAAATGTCTTCAGCTAAAGTGATATAAAGAAATGTCCCGCCCCCACCTTATCAGTCCCTAAGTGGTAGACCTCTCTGCTCAGAAGTTAACACTTGATGAAAAAGAAAAACAAAAACGAACTCACTGATTTTAAGGCCTTTCTTAAGCAATTGTTATGGAGCTTCCCAGGTAGCATAGTGGTAAAGAATCTGCCTGCCAATGCGGGAGATGCAGGAGACACAGGTTCAGACCCTGGAGTTGGAAATGGCAACCCACTCCAGTATTCTTGCCTGGAGAATCCCGTAGACAGAGGAGCCTGGCAATCTACAGTCCATGGGGTCTCAAAGAGTCAGACACAACTGAGCACATAACACACACATACACACACACAAGTAACTGTTACACTATTTCTTTCAAAACATAAAACACTCTGCACATTTTATAACAATCTTCCTGAAAACAAGCTTGCTGGAGCTCTACTTGGCAGAGGCTTCTCATGGAAGCCCTAGATATGCCTCCTGGCACCCAGGGGTATTCAGCCGTCTCTTTGTCAATCAGTTGGGTTATTTACAATGGTGTCTTCCTTTTCAATGCCCATTATTACTGTTACTGTTGATTCACTACCCACCTGGGCTAGGCTTGTTGTCCTCTGTCATTTCCATGACTCCTCCCACTGCTCTTGCTACTGCTGCTAAGTCACTTCACTCGTGTCCAACTCTGTGCGACCCCATCCCTGGGATTCTCCAGGCAATAACACTGGAGTGGGTTGCCATTTCCTTCTCCAGTGCATAAAAGTGAAAAGTGAAAGTGAAGTCGCTCAGTCGTGTCCTACTCTTCACGACCCCATGGACTGCAGCCTACCAGGCCCCTCCATCCATGGGATTTTCCAGGCAAGAGTACTGGAGTGGGGTGCCATTGCCTTCTCTGCCAACTGCTCCTACCTGGCCTCAAACCTCCAGTCTCTTACTCTTTCACCCTACTGCCACCAGTTCTAGACCTCAGAACTGATCCTCTCACTACTGCTTAAAAACCTACCTCACTGGGGCGGGATCAAATGCAGACTCCAAAACACAGCACTCACGGCCTTTCCGCCTTGGCTCTCAACTAGCCTTACAGTGTGTGTAAGAATGTAACACATACACGTTAATTTAACACAAGCGTTTGACTGTCTGCCAAACACTATTTTTTTCAGGTCTCTGAGTTTGCACGCACTGTCCCCCTTACCCAGAATGCTCTGCCCTGCCTGTGTCTGGCAGACACCCCATTCTACGTGCCTCGACTGATGCTCTCAGGTGGACCCATGGTGTTCCTGCCTGTCTGACCATGGTACCCTGCACAGAGCCTCTGCTGATGGAACTCATTCCATTGATTACAAATGATAGAATTTTATTAATACATCTGTCCAATTTAATCTAATCTCTGTGTAAAGAGAATGGAATAAATGGTGGGTAGAATGTTATTTTCTAAATAAATTTCCAGAAAGCATCAACAGCAGAGTTGCAGGGTCTTAGCTGGTATGCAGACCAGTCACCCACAAGCCTATAGGGGAATGGTTCGGAAACAACAGCTTTGGTGCAGAAAGCCAGTGATTGAACAGATACTACTGATAACTCCCTCCGCCAGACCCCTGGGGCCAGAGTTGAATGTCTTCCAGACAGCCAGAGAGCAGAGCAGGCTCCAGGAGTGGGGAGAGGCATGGAAGCCCACTTCTGTGTTCAGCTCAGCCAAGGAGAATGGAGACTGAATTTGTTCCACAGCAGTGATGCCCCTCCCCACATTTTCCATACTCTGCTACTTTCCATTCCTCTGCCCTGCCTCGTCTTCTCCAAGATGCAGCACTCCCGCCTGCATCTTTCATCTTAATTAGAGAGAATTTTTCCCAAGGGTTCCCAGCACTGAGAGTGTTTAATAGCTATCATTCGTTGTCTCTTGAGCTAACTGCAGAATCTGTTGGAATGTCTGAGGGCAAAACCTGGACAAATAATGCTGAGTTAAGCTGACTAGTCATTAGAAAATCAAAACATATCCTACTCTAGGCTGCTTTTATACCACCATGGATCTGTAATACTTTCAGAAGTTTCCGTGGTAACAGCTGTTCACTTTAGTACTAAGTAATCCCATGTGAGTGAGATTGTCAGTGGGAATATGGTTGGTTCTATGCCCATCATAATCTTAAGAGAAGGAAACATCACAACCCCAGAATTTAACAAATTATTAACCTATTTAGTGGGCTCACTATCCCATGGTGAATTATTCAGATCCTTAGTGTTTCCTTTTTACTGTTCATTTTAACAAAACAAATCTGGAGCTTCGAGTGAAAAAAAAAAGAAGAAAAAATATTTCAGACCTGACTCTCCCGCTTTTGACTTGAGTGACTTTGGTTAAGTTATGAAACATCTCGGAGCCTCAGTTTCCCCATCTGAAAAATGGGGTAAGACCACTTTGCTCACCATACAGGGATGCTGTGAGGCTCATAATGAGAAACAGAGTTTTTTTAATGCTCTAAAATGGGTCTTAAAAAGACAAAAATTTCCTGGCTTTTTAGTACTGCCACCAGGAGGGGATTAAAAAAAAAATGGAGATGAAATCAAAATATATTCTTCATAGCTCACCTTGATGAGAGGAGGATTATCAGTGGCTTTTTCTTTGACCTTTCAAATGCATTTTATGTAAAGCAAGATCAGAAGAGAAGGTTCTGAAACTGAAGGAAGAACAAAGACCTGGCATTAAGCTATATAAAATCAAACATGGAAGAAGAAATAATTTGTGAAGCTGGGCCTGTCTACTCGATCTTCAGGCTGGCTACCCGTTCTCTACATAGTTCTCACCGCCTCTAAAAAATCACTTTATTCTGTAGAAAATATGGATTAGCATCCTTTTGCTCATTCAGAGTTGAGTAGTTATATGTTCCCACGCCTGTATTTTTGCGAGCAGGTCTGTGTATCCGTGTGGATGACACAGGGCCCACTGTGGGAAGTGAGGGCTACCCTGCCCGTCATCCTGACGGTGCCCGCCGTGGGGACAGAGCTCAAGGGTGACATCACCAGGAACAAGCCGCGCTGGGACTGAGACGTCGTGCCTTGCAGGGAGGCATTTCTTGGGCGAAGATCTTGAGAGACTGACATGTGCAGAGAGGGGAGACCACAGGTCCCCAGCCAGCACACACGGAGGCCACGTCCGCGGCCCCTCCCACCTTGAAATTTGGCAAATTCTGCTGATTCACCCTCACACAGTAGAATTCTCTCGGGAGTGGGGATGCTGTGTGGCACAGTCAGGGAGCCCCGTAGGAGTTGCAGCAGGGCTGCCGAGCTGTGGTCTGGATGCAGGTTTGGTCCAGACCCCCCTCCTCCACCTGTGCACCGGAGCCCTACAGCCAGGAACAGGGCTGTAAGGGCTGAGGGGGGTCTTGTCACATGCTGCTCTGGTCCTTCTCACTGGGAAACCTGCTTCCTGAAATGCATTCTTATTTCAAGGAAAATGGGATTCCTGTGGGCTGAATATAAATGGAGTCTAGGACTCCTTAGCAGATTTGAAGGAAAAATTAGCATCTACTGTTCCAGGAAAACCCCCAAGCTAGTAACTTCTCTGGGAATTTCCACCATCGAAGGGGCTTCTGGGGAGAATTCTAGCTTCGAGAGGGGGGTGCCCTGCACTGTGCAATGTGACGAATGTGCAGATGTCGTGGCTGTTTGTTTTCTTTTTCACCATAAGAAAGGCTGGATTAGAGACAGGTGGAGGGGAAGCGGGAGCTGAAGGTTCCCAGAAGCCTCGAGTACTGCTCAGTTCCAAGCAATTGGTGGGCATCAGCCCAACCTTGCAACTCTCCGTACTTTAGGATGTAGTTTCCATCTCACCTTCTGAATGTTGGCTAGTTGACCCTCCAGGCATGTCTTCTCTTTTCTGGACTATGAGTGGATGTGGAGAGGCTCTGTCTTAAGCAGTTATATCCCCCAGCGGCTAACATAGCAGGAGCTCAGTATCCTCTTGTGGAATGAATGAATGAATAAATGAATGGGTTTATTCTGTCCCTTTATTGTAGTCTACACGAATGGCCCATTTTCTTGTCTCTTCTGTCCCAAAACTGGCTGTTGGCTTAGGGCAGGAGCTGTCTGCTTTGCTCACCAGAACTGTGCATCCCAAAGTCAAGGGTAGTGCCAAACCACAGTATTTAAAATATGAAAGGGAAGAAGAGATGAAGGCACCCGAGCCTCTTAGAGTCTTTCTTCCACTTGGAGAGGACAGATTAGCACGTGGAATGACCATCAGTCAAACTGATAGCTGTGACAGCTCAGAAGGTGCGAGATGCCCACAGAAGGAGAGATGATGCGAGCTGGAGATGGGTTGCCTGGGACTGAGAGGACTGGAAAGCTGTGCCCCAGGAAAGATTGATCAGGGAACTGATGATGTGAGCAGCTTTGTGGGGACAGTATTGGAGAATTAGAGTTTTCTGAAAGGAAGGGTTAGAAAAAGCATCTAATTGATCTGTGTTACTTGGGCTCAGGTTATAAACAGGGAACGATGGGATGAGAGAGTTCTAGGTCCCTTTCTCCCAACCTCTCTGCCTGGAGCTGGGTTGCCATGAAAGCAGAAGGAATCTGGCTTCCCAGACAAGCCTGTCTTGGCTGGCAGAGCAACCCTAGTGACACCTTTGCTGGTCAGCTCGCTTTCATCTTTGGATACTTGACAAGTGCTTTGCATGAAAGTTCACTCAAAACAGATGTAACAACGTTTTAGTGGCAGAAGAATCCACTTGAGTTGTATTGATAGTTGGGTCAGCAGACAGAATGTTCTGGGTGATAGTGTATAAACCCGAAGAGAAATTGAGATAACAGAAAATATATGTTGGTCTTTGCTCCTGCCACCTGGCTCAGAGCTCCTCACCGTT
Source organism: Muntiacus reevesi (assembly GCF_963930625.1). Taxonomy (NCBI): domain Eukaryota; kingdom Metazoa; phylum Chordata; class Mammalia; order Artiodactyla; family Cervidae; genus Muntiacus; species Muntiacus reevesi. The sequence continues at coordinate 45,174,729 of NC_089254.1, read as the reverse complement.
GAAATTTCCTGAGTGATAAGAACTAGGAACATCTTATTCTAATATTTGGTCTTTAACCCTGTCCCTGACACAGGGCTCCAAAATCCCTTGTAAATTCCTAATAAGTGCAAGTTCAAGGATTCCTAGTTAATCTGTACATACTAAAAGTTTCACCAGTGAAACCATATCTCTAATTCCCTTTATGGTAGCCACCCTTCCTCCAGGCATAGTCACATGGAGAGTGATGAGGTAACTGTGTCCTTTGGAGAACTGAATGTTCAGATGCTAACTCACTCCCTTACAGAGTTTATTTTTGATTAGTTAATAACTAACCATCAAAGGATAAATAACCACCCCTCAGATTTGAATTAAAACTGCTGTATCTACCTATATGTCGCACAATGCCTATGCTGAAATATTTAAAAATCAATTACAGACTACCTAGCACAGAGAATTATGAAATTTTTGAGTTTAGAAAGACTTTATTTATTGTACACATGTGGAGGGGATCCTCTTGGGCAGTGAGGAGGGGCTGGCACCTGGGTGCAAAGGTACCAGAACGGGCTGACTTCACCACCAATATGTGAGGGATCTCCCCAGCCCTCACTCTCCTTAGTTTCTGCCTTATCTTCTTATGTTCTGGATTATTTTAATAACTATTAAATAATTATTTAATAATAATTAGATAATAATTATTTAATAGCCAGTTTCATGTCAAATATTTTCTGATTAATTTCCTCCCTTCCCTTCAGGCAAATCTATTCATTTCATAACCATTTGTGTATTCTCTCTAAAACAATCTAATATGGAACTTGCTGGTTTAAAGCCTTTCAATGGCATGCCCACGCTATTCTGAATAACTCCAAGCCTCTTAACTCATTAGCTTGGCTTACCTACCCTTCCTGCTTTAAAGTACTCCCTGTAACTTCACAACCTACCACCTCCTGTAACCTCCTCCTTTGCTGTTGACACTTGGATCGGGATGGAATGTTTAGGGTGAGCATCTTGCCCATTTCATCTTGTTCATGCCTCAGTACCTTCGCATGAGATGTTCTCTCTTTTTCAGACTCACCCCACCCCACGTAACCAATCGTTACTATCCTGAAATAATTTTTCAGGATGCAAGAATAATATACCAAAAATCAGTTGTATATCTATATATGAGAAATGAAAGGTGAATTAAAAATCAAAATCATTTGTAATAGCATCAAAACCATCATGTTTAGCAATAAATTTAACAAAATATATGCATCTCTTTTATGTTAGTAGCCACAAAACCTTGATGAGATAGAGAAGAACTAAATAAATTGATAGGTATCTTGTGTTCAGGTAATAGAAGACTCAATATTGTTAAGAGGTTCATTTTTCTGAAATTATATTTTCTGATTATATTCCCAGTTAAAATCCCAGCAGTCTTTTGGTAGCTCTTGACAAACTAATTCTAAAATGTACTTGGAAGATCAATAGTTCTGGAATAGCCAAGCAGTTTTCAGGCAGGACAAAGTTGGAAGAATCACTTTACCTGATTTTACAATTTGTTATAAAGCTTCAGTAATGAAGTCACTATGACATGGGCCTAAGGACAGACCATAGTTTAATGGCAGAATAGAGGGTCCAGAAATAGGACTTATTTCAATTGATTTTGACAAACATGAAAAGATAATTCAATGGAGAAAGAACAGTCTTCTCCACAAATGGTGCTGGGACAATTAGACATCTACATGTAAAAAAAATAAAAAGGTATTCCGACCTTACCTCACACCTCAGGGGAAAATTAACTCACACTGGATAATAGACTTAAATGGAACCTAAAATGATACAACTTCTAGTAGAAAAATATAGAATATCTTTATGATTTTCTGTTGGGTAAAAATTTCTTGAAGAAGACACAAAAAACCAAACCATGAAAATTTTTTTAAATGCTAAATTCAACTTTATCAAAATTATTCTATTTGAAAGGCACTATATGAGTCAGGGTTCTCCAGAGAAACAAAACCAATGAGATATATATTGAGTTGACCAAAATGTTTGCTTGGGTATTTCCATAAGATGTTATGGAAAATCATGAATGGACTTTTTGGCCAACCCAATACATAGGAAAAACTTATTATAAGGAATAAGTTCGTGCAATTTTAGACTGAGAAGTCCCACAATCTGCAATCTGCAAACTGGAAACCAGCCAGTGGGATGATTCTGAACCAAATATGAGGGCCAGGGCAGCTGATGATGTAGTTTCCAGTTCAGGTCTGAAACCCTGGGAGCCAAGAGCACTGAGATAGGAGAAGATTGATGTCTCAGTGCAAGCAATGAGGCAGGAAGGAAGAGGAAAATTCCTCCTATGTCTCCCTTTTCTCTTCTTTGGATGCTCAGACAATTAGATGATACCTACACTTGTTGGAGAGAGCAGTCTATTTTACTGAGTCTGTCAACTCAAGTGCTCATCTCATCTGCAAACATCCTCACAGACACGTGCAGAAATAGTATCTAATCTGAGTACCCCATGGCCAGTCAAGTTGACCATGGAGGCCACTGTTAACAAAATGAAAGAACAAGTCACATTAGAGAGAAAAGATTTTCAGGGCATACATCTGGTAAAGGGTTTGTGTCCAGAATACATAAAGAACTCTCAGAAAGAAGACAGTCCAGTTAAAAATTGGGCAAAATATTTGAACACAATAAAGTTGATTTACACATAGACAATAAACACCTTAAGATGTTCAATATCATTATCCATCAGGGAACTGTAAGTTAAAACCACAATGAGATACAACAATACACCTGTTAGAATGCGGAAAAAACTGAGGATACAGAGTATTCATGAGACTGCAGAGCAACCAGGATTCTCATAAGATGCTGCTGAGGAGGCTAAATGGTACAACCACCTTGGGAAACTGATTGGCAGTTTCTTACAAAGGTAAAATTATATTCACCATGAGATTCAGCAAATCTACTCCTAGATATTTATCCAAGACAGCTAAAAGCTAAAAGACGATGTCATTAAAGTGTTCCACTCAATATGTCAACAATTTTGGAAACTCATGAGTGATCACAGGACTGGAAAAGGTCAATTTTCATTCCAGTCCCAAGGAAGACTAATGCCAACAATGTTCAACTACCATTCAATTACGGTCATTTCACATGCTAGCAAGGTAATACTCAAAATCCTTCAAGCTAGGCTTTAACAGTACATGAACAAGATGTACAAGCTGGATTTAGGAAAGACAGAGGAACCAGAGATCAAATAGCCAACTTCTGTTGGATCATAGAGAAAGCAAGTTAATTTCAGAAGAACATCCACTTCTACTTCATGACTACAGTAAATCCTTTAACTGTGTGGATCGCAACAAACTGTAGAAAATTCCTGAAGTGATGGGAATACCAGACCATACCTGCCTCGTGAGAAACCTGTATGCAGGTCAAGAAGTGATGGGAATACCAGACCATACCTGCCTCCTGAGAAACCTGTATGCAGGTCAAGAAGCAACAGTTAGAACCAGACTTGAAACAACAAACTGGTTCCAAATTGGGAAAGAAATATGATAAGGCTGTATATTGTCACCCTGCTTATTTAAATTCCATGCAGAGTACATCATGCAGACTGCTGGGCTGGATGAAGCACAAGCTGGAATCAAGATTGCTTGGAGAAATATCAACAACCATTGATAGGCAGATGATACCACCCTAATGTCAGAAACTGAAGAGGAACTAAAGAGCCTCCTGATGAAAGTAAAAGAGGAGAATGAAAAGGCTGGCTTAAAACTCAGCATTCAAAGAATTAGGATCATGGCATCAGTTCCTATCACTTCATGGCAAATAGACAGGGAGAAAGTGGAAATAGTGACAGATTTTATTTTCTTGGGCTCCAAAATCACTGCAGATGGTGACTGCAGCCATAAAATTAAAAGACACTTGATCCTTGGAAGGAAAGTTGTGACAAATCTAGACAGCATATTAAAAAGCAGAGACATCACTTTGCTGACAAAGGTGCATGTAGTCAAAGCTATGATTTTTTCAGTAGTTATGTACAGCTGTGAGAGTTGGACCATAAAGATGGCTGAACACCAAAGAGTTGATACTTTTGCATTGTGGTGCTGGAGAAAATTTTTGAGAGTCCCTTGGACAGTAAGGAGATCAAACCAGTCAATCCTAAAAGAAATCAACACTGAATATTCATTAGAAGGACTGATGTTGATGCTGAAGCTCCAATACTTTGACTACCTGATAGGAAGAGCTGACTCATTGGAAAAGACCCTGATGCTGGGAAAGATTGAAGGCAGAAGGAGAAGGGGACAACAGAGAATGAGATGATTGGATGGTATTACTGACTCAAAGGACATGAGTTTGAGCAAACTCCAGGAGCTAGTAAAAGACAGTGAAGCCTGAAGTCCATGGAGTTGCAAAGAGTCAGACACAACTTAGAGACTGAACAACAACCACAAAATAAAAACTAATATTCAAACAAAAATCTGTTCATGAATGTTTATAGCAGTTTTATTCATAATCATAAAAAACTGGAGACAACCCAGATGAACCTCAACTGGCGAGTGGATAAACTTGTGAAATGCTAGTCTACAATAAAAAGGAATGAATCACTGACACATAAAACAACATGACTAGATTTCAACTACGTTATGGCTACATGAATAAAGCCAGACTCAAGAGTTTACTTGCTTTATTGCATTCTGGTAAAGGCAAAAACAAAAGATAGATTAGTGAGTCCCTGAAACTGGTAGAGGGAAGGAGTTAATGACAAAGAGGCACAAGGAAATTTGCGGGGTGGGGAGCATTGTTGGAACTCTTCTTTGTTTTGATTGTAGTAATGGTTATATGATTGAATGCATTTGTCAAAATTCAAAACTATGTACCATAAGTTTGTATTTTACAGGGCTTAAATTATGTCTCAATAAAAATTTTGAAAGAATTTAAGAAAATTTAAGAATTGCTAGTACTCTCAAAACCTTGAAGATTTCAGAAGCATGGAACTTAAATCCTTAACTTTCAGAAATTCCCTTTATACTTATTGGAGGTGCCTTTTGCCTAATAATTACTTTGTTGATAGTCATTTGTTTCTGTTCAGCAAGATGATCATGCAATTTTCTGTCCCTCTCATTCTTTCCCTCTTTTTCATTCTTTTTCCTTTTCACTCCCTCTTTTTTGGTAAAAATGTGACTTTCATGCCTTTAGATGCTGCTGGCAGTGGTTCTGGAGAAAGATTTATGTCCTCATTGACAAAGGTACTCTTTGTGAACTGGATTCTGTGGAGCTGCAAGGCCACATTGTATTGGAAGTTCTAGAATGAGTTTTAACTGCTTAAGTATGTTTCTGGAGACTTGATAATTCATACGGAGGATACAAGATATAGCTGTCAAAGGCTGCCCAGTTTCGTCTGACAAACCTGTGTCTGGGCACCCACAATCTGACATATAAAATATGGAAATTGAGGGCAGCCATTGGCATCAAGGATATGCCTATACAACTGCAATGTTGGGGAACAGGGGCCAAACTCAGGAAAATCTTAGACAAATGGAGGAGGGAGATAGAAGTTTGAGATCCATAGAGGGCACTGCTTGTTCCTTTTGAAACTCTAATTGCTAAAAAATGTTTCTCTCACTCTCTTTCTCTCAACTGTTTTGCAGTAGACATTTCCAGACATTTACAAAAATAATGTTTGACTTACTCCCATCACTCAACTTCAAAAAAAACTATCCATTTATAAACAACCATGTTTCAACTGTATCCCCACCACTTACCTTAGGTTATTTGGAAGGAAATTTCTAGATATATAATTTCTTCTGTAAATATAATAGTTCAAGATGTATGTAAAATGTAAATACTGTTTTAAAATAACTATAATTCTATTATTACATCTAAAAATGTAACAAATTCCTTGATACCATTAAATGTTAATATTCAAATCTCAAAAGTGTCACTGTTAACTTTATTTTATGTTTTGTCTACATCAGCATGTTTAAAAATTATTTAAATTATTCAGCATCCAAACAAGGTCTGTACTTTATTTGGTTATTTTGCCTTTTATGCCCTTTTTCCTGCCAGGCTTCCCAGGTGGCGCTAGTGGTAAAGAACCTGTCTGCCAATGGAGGAGGTGTAAGAGATGTGGGTTGGACCCCTGGGTTGGGAAGATCCCCTGGAGGAGGAAATAGCAACCCACTCCCGTATTCTTGCCTGGGAAATCCCATGGACAGAGGAGCCTGGAGGGCTACAGTCCATAGGGTCACAAACAGTCGGACATGACTGAAGCGACTTAGCACCTTGCCTTTTTTAATCTATAGATTTTCTCTCCATTTATTTTTATTCTAATAAACTATTTTCTAGAACAGTTTTAGGTTTATAGAAAGTTGAGAAGATGGTTTAGAGAGTTTTCATATACCCTATATATCCGTGCATGGTTACTCACTTCAGTCGTGTCCATCTTTTTGTGACCGAAAGGACTGTAGTCCACCAGGCTCCTCTGTCCATGGAATTCTCCAGGCAAGAATACTAGAGCGGGTTGCCATGCCCTCCTTCAGGGGATCTTCCCAACCCAGGGATCGAACCCATGTCTCTTATGTCTCCTCATTGGTAGGCAGATTCTTCACCACTAGTGCCGCTAGATATAGAGAAGTCACCCTATATCTAGTTTCCTCAATTATTAACAATATTCATATAGTGTATTTATTACAAAGAGTGAGCCAATATATCAATAGATACATTGTTATTAACTAAAGTCTAGATATTATTCAGATTTCCTTAGATTTTTACCTAATGGCATTAATCAGTTCCAGGATCTCATAAAGATATGTTATATTTAATCATGTCTCCCTAGGCCTCCTTTTGACAGTGACAGTTTCTCAGACTTTGGTTTTGGATGACCATAACAGTTTTGAAGCATACTGGTCAGATATTTTGCAAATGACTCTAAATTAAGATTTGTCTATTTTTCTCATGGTTATACTGGGGTTATGGCTTTGAGGGAGAAATATTAGGGAGATAAAGTACAATTCCTATCACATCACATCACATCAACGGCATATTAATATGCCTTACTATGTTAGATGTTGACCTTGATCACCTGACTGAGGTGCTCTTACCCATTGTAAAGTTACTCTTTTTTTTTTTCATCATTCACACACTGTATTGTTTAGAATAAAGTCCCTATACACCACTCACATTTAAGAAGGAGAGAATTATGAGCCATCTCCTTAAAGTCAGAATATTTATGTAAATTACTTGGAACTCTTTCATTTGGGAGATCTCTCTCTTCTTCCCATATTCTTATTTATTTACCCTTCATTTATGTTTGTATAGACTGATAGGTACTTAATTTTATTCTTTTGGCTATAATCTATAATTGAATACTACTTTATTTTACTACTCAAATTGGAGACTTCTTCAGTTTTATAATTGTGATTGGGTTGCTAGCTTACTTGTTTTTGAGCAGTTCCATACTTTCTAGGAATACAGAATACTCCAGTTTCAGTTTCATATTTTTTAACCAGTCCTAGGATTAGGCATTCTTCTCAGAGGCTGTGGTTTCTTTTATTGCAGAATGGTATTAGAAGCCAAAATTTAGCCTCTAAACGTGCTCATTGTTCTGGGATTTCTCAACTGGCAGAGCAAAAAAATGTAAATCTACATACTAACCTGTGTGTATATATGCATATCAATAAATATTGATATTTCTATATGTAACCATCTGTATCTGTTATGCTAAACATGAATTCATACTGATATTTTCAGTTTTAATGCATTACCACAAGGATCATTCTGGCCTCCTTCCCTTGCTTATCTGTAAATTTTCACTTCAACAGTGAGAAACCTGGCTCCTACTATCCACCATCCATTTATTTAATTATTTAATTCCAAAATACATTTATACAAGTATCATAATTGTTAACACAAGGAAATAATTTCATCAGCTAGAATGCAGTGCTTATGTGCAGTTCCTTTTACTTTTAGCCTTATAAACGCCACTCATTTCCACAGTTACTTAGGTCACTTGGCATTTAGGTTAAACATACACCTACCATATAACTTAGCCACTGTACCCCAGTATTTACTGAAGAGAAATGTAATATGTCCTACATATGATTATACACACATGCTGATAGCATCTTTATTTATAACAGCAAAAAACTCAGAACAACCCAAACTGTCTATGCATTGATGGGTGGATAAACAAATTTGATACAACCAAAGGAATACTATTCAACAAAAAGGAATGAGCTATTAATATGTGCACAATATATATGAATCTCTAAACTATTATACTGAAAGAAGAAAGATACAGTGTCTAATACAATACATACTATGTGAATCCATTTATATACAATTTAGAAAATGTAAACTAATCTGTGATTTTTTTTCTTTTTAATTTTTTTTTCATTTATTTTTATTAGTTGGAGGGTAATTACTTTACAATATTGTAGTGGTTTTTGCCATACATTGACATGAATCAGCCATGGATTTACATGTATTCTCCATCCTGATCCCCCCTCCCACCTCTCTCTCCACCCGATTCCTCTGGGTCTTCCCAGTGCACCAGGCCCGAGCACTTGTCTCATGCATCCAGCCTGGGCTGCTGAACTGTTTCACCCTAGATAATATACATGTTTAGATGCTGTTCTCTCGAAACATCCCACCCTCACCTTCTCCCACAGAGTCTAAAATTCTGTTCTGTAAGGATAACTGCTTTACAGCATTTCGTTCTTTTCTGTCAAACCTCAACATGAATCAGCCATAGGTATACATATGTCCCCTCCCTCTTGAGCCTCCCTCCCATCTCCCTCCCCATCCGACCCCTCTAGGTTGATACAGAGCCCCTGTTTCAGTTTCCTGAGCCATACAGCAAATTCCCATTGGCTATCTATTTTACATATGGTAATATGTTTCCATGTTACTCTTTCCATACATCTCACCCTCTCCTCCCCTCTCCCCATGTGCATAAGTCTATTCTCTGTGTCTGTTTCTCCACCGCTGCCATGTGGATAAATTCTTCAGTACCATTTTTCTAGATTCTCTATATGTGCATTAGAAAACGATAGTTATCTTTCTCTTTTTGACTCATTTCACTCTGTATAATAGGTTCTAGGTTCATCCACCTCATCAGAACTGACTCAAATGCATTCTTTTTTATGGCTGAGTAATATTCCATTGTATATATGTACCACTACTTCTTTATCCATTCATCTGTTGATGGACATCTAGGTTGCTTCCATGTACTACCTATTGTAAATAGTACTGCAATGAACAATGGGATAATGTGTCTTTTTCAACCCTGGTTTCCTCAGGGCATATGCATAGGAATGGGATTCCTGGGTCATATGGTGGTTTTATTCCTAGTTTTTTAAGGAATCTCCATACCACCTTCCACACTGGCTGTATCAATTTCCACTCCCACCAACAGTGCAAGAGTGTTCTGTTTTCTCCACACCCTCTCCAGCGTTTCTTGTTTGGTCATTCTGACTGGTGTGAGGTGATATCTCATTGTGGTTTTGATTTGCATTTCTCTAATAATGAGTGATGTTGAGCATCTTTTCATGTGTTTGTTAGCCATCTGTATGTCTTCTTTGGAGAAAAGTCTGTTTAGGTCTTTTTCCCACTTTTGATTGTGTTGTTTGTTTTTCTGGCATTGAGTTGTATGAGCTGCTTGTAAATTTTTAAATTAATCCTTTGTCAGCTGTTTCATTTGCTATTATTTTCCCCTTTCTGAGGGTTGTATTTTCACCTTGCTTATCATTTCCTTTGCTGTGCAAAAGCTTTTAAGTTTACTCAGGTCCCACTTGTTTATTTTTGTTTTTATTTCCATTACTCTAGGAGGTGGGTCATAGAGGATCTTGCTTTGATTTATGTCATTGAGTGTTCTGCCTGTTTTCCTCTAAGAGTTTTATAGTTTCTGGTCTTACATTTAGGTCTTTAATCCATTTTCAGTTTACCTTTGAGTATGGTGTTAGGAAGTGTTCTAATTTCATTCTTTCACATGTAGCTGTCCAGTTTGCCCAGCACCATTTATTGAAGAGGCTGTCTTTGCCCTATTGTGTATTCTTGCTTCCTTTGTCAAAAATAAGGTACCCATAGGTGTGTGGGTTTATTTCTGGGCTTTCTGTCTTGTTCCATTGGTGTATATTTCTGTTTTTGTACCAGTACCATACTGTCTTGATGACTGTAGCTTTGTAGTATAATCTGAAGTCAGGAAAGTTGGTTCCTCCAGCTCCATTCTTCTTTCTCAGGACTGCTTTGGCTATTCAGAGTCTTTCATGTTTCCATATGAATTGTGCAATTTTTTATTCTAGTTCTGTGAAAAATGCCTTTGATAATTTGATAGGGATCACAGTGAATCTGTGATCAGATTGCATTTATTTGGTAGTATAGTCATTTTCACAATATTGATTCTTCTACCCAGGAACATGGAATATCTCTCCATCTGTTTATGTCATCTTTGATTTCTTTCATCAGTGTCATAATTTTCAGTTCTTTTGTACAGTTGTTTTGTCTCCTTAGGTATGTTTACTCTTAGATATTTAATTCTTTTTGTTGCAATGGTGAATGGAATTGATTCCTTAATTTCTCTTTGTGATTTTTCATTGTTATTATATAGAAATGCAAGTAATTTCTGTGTGTTAATTTTGTATCCTACAACTTTGCTAAATTCGCTGATTAGTTCTAGTAATTTTCTGATACTATATTTATTCTATGATATACAATATCATTTATCTGCAAATAGTGAGAGTTTTACTTCTTCCTTTCTGGGCTGAATTCCTTTTATTTCTTTTTCTTTTCTGATTGCTTTAGCTAGGACTTCCAGAACTATGTTGAATAATAGTGATGAAAGTGGACACCCTTTTCTTGCTCCTGATCTTAGGGGGAATGCTTTCAGTTTTTCATCACTAACAATAATGTTTGCTGTAGGTTTATCATATATGGCCTTTACTATGTTGAGGTAGGTTCCTTCTATGCCCATTTTTTGAAGAGATTTAATCATAAATGGGTGCTGAATTTTGTCAAAGGCTTCCTCTGCATCTAATGAGATGATTATATGGTGTTTATCTTTCAATTTGTTAGTATGGTGTATCACATTGGTTGATTTGCATATATTGAAAAATCCTTGCATCCCTGGAATAAACCCAACTTGATCATGGTATACGAGTTTTTTGATGTGTTGCTGAATTCTGTTTACTAAGATTTTGTTAAGGACTTTTGCTTCTATGTTCAGTGATATTGGCCTGTAGTTTTCTTTCTTTGTGTTGCCTTTGTCTGGTTTTGATATCAGAGTGATGATGGCTTCATAGAATGAGTTTGGAAGTGTTCCTTTCTCTGCAATTTTTTGAAAGAGTTTTAGAAGGATAGGCATTAGCTCTTCACTAAGTGTTTGATAGAATTCTCCTGTGAAGCCATCTGGTGCTGGGCTTTTGTTGTGTGGGAGATGTTTGATCACAGCTTCAATTTCAGTGCTTGTAATTGGGTTGTTCATAATTTCTATTTCTTCCTGGTTCAGTCTTGGAAGATTGAACTTTTCTAAAAATCTGTCCATTTCTTCCAGGTTATCCATTTTATTGTCATATAGTTCATAGTAGTTTCTTATAATCCTTTGTATTTCTGCATTGTCTCTTGTAACCTCTCCTTTCGCATTGCTAATTTTGTTGATTGGATTCTTTTCTCTTTTTTCCTTGATGAGTCTGGCTAAAGGTTTGTCAATTTTTTTATCTTCTCAAAGAATCAGCTTTTTAAAAATTAATCTTCACTATTATTTCTTTCATTTATTTTTTTATTTATTTTGGCTTGGATCTTTATGACTTTTTCCTTCTATGAATTTTGGGGATCTTTTGTTCTTCTTTTTGTTGTTGTTTTAGGTATAGAGTTAGGTTGTCTATTTGATGTTTTTCTTGTTTCTTGAGGTAGGATTGCATTGCTATAAACTTTCCTCTTAGAATTGCTTTTGTTCCATCCTATAGGTTTTGAGTTGTCATGTTTTCATTGTCATTTGTTTCTAGAAATTTGTTGATATCCCTTTTGATTTCTTCAATAACCTGTTGCTTATTTAGAAACATGTTGTTTAATCTCCATGTGTTCATGTTTCTTACAGTTTTTTTCTTGTAGCTTCTATCTAGTCTCAGAGCACTGTAGTCAGAGAAGATGTTTCATACAATTTCAATTTTCTTAAATTTACTGAGGTTTGATTTGTGACCCAAGATGTAGTCTATCCTGGAGAATGTTACACGTGCACTTGAGAAGAAGGTGTATTCTTCTGCATTTGGATGGAATGTCCTAAAGATATCAATGAGATCTCTCTTTTCTAATGTATCATTTAGGACTTGAATTTCCTTGTTAATTTTCTGTTTTGATGATCTGTCCATTGGTGTGAGTGGGGTGTTAAAGTCTCCTACTATTTTCGTGTTACTGTCTATTTCTCCTTTTATGTCTGTTAGTGTTTGTCTTATGGATTGAGGTTCTCCTATGTTGGGTGCATAGATATTTACAAATTTTGTCTTCCCCTTGGATTTATCCCTTGATCATTATGTACTGTTCTTCCTTATCTGTTGTAATCTTCTTTATTTTGTCTGATGAGGATTGCTACTCCAGCTTTCTTTTGCTTCCCATTTGCATGGAATATATTTTTCCATCCTCTCACTTTCAGCTTATATGTGTCATTAGGTCTGAAGTGGGTTTCTTGTAGACAGCATATATATGGATCTTGTTTTTGTATTCATTAAGCCAGTCTGGGTCTTTTGGTTGAAACATTTAATCCATGTACATTTAAAATAATTATTGATATATCACTACGAACAAAGCTAGTGGAGGTGATGGAATTCTAGTTGAGCTATTTCAAATTCTGAAAGGTGATGTTGTGATAGTGCTGCACTCACTATGCCAGCAAATATGGAAAACTCAGCAGTGGTCACAGGACTGGAAAAGGTCAGTTTTCATTCCAATCCCAAAGAAAGGCAATACCAAAGAATACTCAAACTATCACACAATTGCACTCATCTCACACGCTAGTAAAGTAATGCTCAAAATTCTCCAAGCCAGGCTTCAGCAATACGTGAACCATGAACTTCCAGATGTTAAAGCTGGTTTTAGAAAAGGCAGAGGAACCAGAGATCAAATTGCCAACATTTGATGGACCATTGAAAAAGCAAGAGAGTTCCAGAAAAAACATCTACTGTTGCTTTATTAACTATGCCGAAGGCTTTGACTGTGTGGATCACAATAAACTGTGGAAAGTTCTGAAAGAGATGGGAATACCAGATCACCTTATCTGCCTCTTGAGAAACCTGTATGCAGGTCAGGAAGCAACAGTTAGAACTGGACATGGAACAACAGACTGCTTCCAAATAGGAAAAGAAGTATGTCAAGGCTGTATATTGTCACCCTGCTTATTTAACTTATATGCAGAGTACATCATGAGAAACACTGGGTTGGAGGAAGCACAAGCTGAAATCAAGATTGCTGGGAGAAATATCAATAACCTCAGATATGCAGATAACACCACCTTTATGGCAGAAAGTGAAGAGGAACTAAAGAGCCTCTTGATGAAAGTGAAAAAGGAGAGTGAAAAAGTTGGCTTAAAACTCAACATTCAGAAAACTAAGATCATGGCATCTGGTCCCATCACTTCATGGTAGATAGATGGGGAAACAGTGGAAACAGTCGCTGACTTTATTTTCCTGGGCTCCAAAATCACTGCGGATGGTGATTACAGTCATGAAATTAAAAGACGCTTACTCCTTGGAAGGAAAGTTATGACCAACCTAGACAGCATATTAAAAAGCGGAGACATTACTTTGCCAACAAAGATCCATCTAGTCAAGGCTATGGTTTTTCCAGTGGTCATGTATGGATGTGAGAGTTGGACTATAAAGAAAGCTGAGTGCTGAAGAAATGATGCTTTTGAACTGTGGTGCTGGAGAAGACTCTTGAGAGTCCCTTGAACTGCAAGGAGATCCAACCAGTCCACCCAAAGAGAGATAAGTCCTGCGTGTTCACTGGGAAGGACTGATGTTGAAGCTGAAACTCCCAATACTTTGGCCACCTGATGTGACTAGCTGACTCATTGGAAAAGACCCTGGTGCTGAGAAAGATTGAGGGTAGGAGGAGAAGGGGAGGACAGAGGATGAGATGGTTGGTTGGCATCATCGACTCGATGGACATAGGTTTTGGAGGACTCTGGGAGTTGGTGATGGACAGGGAGGCCTGGTGTGCTGTGGTTCACGGGGTCCCAAAGAGTCAGACACGACTGAGTGACAGAACTGAACTGAACTGATGTTCATATTGTCATTTTTCTTAATTGTTTGGGGTTGATTTTGTAGATCTTTTCTCTTCTCTTGTATTTCTTGACTATAGAAGTCCCTTTAACATTTGTTGTAAGCTGGTTTGGTAGTACTGAATTCTCTTAACTTTTGCTCGTCTGAAAAGCTTTTTATTTTTCCATCAATTTTGAATGAGATCCTTGCTGGGTACAGTAATCTTGGTTGTAGATTTTTTTCCCTTTCAGTACTTTAAATATATCCTGCCATTCCTTTCTGGCCTGCAGAATTTCTGCTGAAAGATCAGCTGTTAAACGTATGGGGTTCCCTTTGTATGTTACTTATTGCTTCTCCCTTGCTGCTTTTAATATTCCTTCTTTGTGTTTAGTCTTTGTTAGTTTGATTAGTATGTGTCTTGGCATATTTCTCCTTGGGTTTATTCTGTATGGGACTCTTTGTGCTTCTTGGGCTTGATTGACTATTTCCTTTTTCATGTTGGAAAAAGGAGATAGGAAATTGAAAAAAGTTGAAAAAAGGAAATTTTCAACTATAACCTCTTTAAAAATATTCTTATGCCTTTTCTTTTTCTCTTTTTCTTCTGGAACCCCTATAATTTGAATTTTGGTGTGTTTGATATTGTCCCAGAGGTCTCTGAGACTATCAGTTCTTTTCATTCTTTTTACTTTATTCTCCTCTTCAGAAGTTATTTCCATCATTTACCTTCCAGCTCACTGATTCATTCTTCTGCCTCAAATATTCTGCTATTGATTCCTTCTAGAGTATTTTTAATTTCAGTAATTGTGTTGTTTGTCTCTGTATGTTTATTCTTTAATTCTTCTAGGTCTTTGTTAATTGATTCTTGCATTTTCTCCATTTTGTTTTCAAGGTTTTTTTTTTTTTTTTTTACCATCTTTATTGTCATTGTTCTGAATTCTTTTTCAGATAGTTTGCCTATTTCCTCTTCATTTATTTGGACTTCTGTGTTTCTAGTTTGTTCCTTTATTTGTGTAATATTTCCCTGCCTTTTCATTAATTTTTTTAACTTATTGTGTTTGAGGTCTCCTTTTCCCAGGCTTCAAGGTTGAATTCCTCTTCCTTTTGGTTTCTGCCCTCCTAAGGTTGGTCCAATAGTTTGTGTAAGCCTTGTATAGGGTGAGATTTGTGCTGAGTTTTTGTTTGTTTTCCCTCTGATGGGCAAGGCTCAGCGAGGTGGTAATCCTGTCTGCTGATGATTGGTTTTGTATTTCTGTCTTGTTTGTAGTTTAGATGAGGCGTCCTGCACAGGGTGCTACTGGTGGTTTAGTGATACCTGGTCTTGTATTCAAGTGGTTTCATTTGTGTGAGTTCTCACTTTTTGATACTCCTTAGGGTTGTTTCTCTGGTAGTCTAGGGTCTTGGAGTCAGTGCTCCCACTTCAAAGGCTCAGGGCTTGATCTCTTGAACAAAGAGTTCACAAGTGGTTTGATATGGCATTATGTGAGATTAAAACAAATGTCCAAAAATGAGAAACCAAAGATGAACCCCAGACAAATGGCGGTTACAAATCAGTCAAATAATGATCAAAATAATGGAATATACACAAATACATATACACCCATGAGCAAAGTCAAAACAGTCCAACAAAAATAAAGTACAATAGACTGATCCAGTGAACAAAGGAAATAAAAAAATTATATTTACCAATTAAGAACAAAATTAACTAAAGCACAAACTGGAAAACAAAACTAAATCAAGGTGCCAAGTGGGGAATAAAGCAATGAAAATGGAACTAAAAAAATGTGTTGAGAGGAAAGGAAAGAAAGAAAAAAGAGAAAGAATAGATATGCAAATTTAAATAGAGGTAAATAAAGAAGATTTATATACATTAAAGATTAACTGCATGGGGAAAAGATTAGTAGGAAAAGCAAACAAAGGAATAAATGTAGAGAAAATAATAATAGGTTTAAAAAAATTAAAGTTAATAAAGAAACAAAAAAGGGGGGAGAATGCCTCAGAACTGCAAAAGCCCAATGTAGAGGCAGAGGTTTATAACTACAATAAGAAATGTGACTGAGAAGGAAAAAAAAAAAAAAAAGCCCAAATCTTAATTAGATTTCATAGTGCCAATAAAATCAACAACTGCAATGGGGGGAGGGGGAAGAAAGGAAAGTCCAAAGAATCTACAGAACAAGTCAAAACATAGGAATAATAAATGTTTTTCTTGAGTCACTGCTGTCAGAGTCCTTTCCCTCGCTGGGAGTCACAGTCCACCTCACCTCCCTAGGATGCCCCCCAACACTGAGCTGATCTCTGGACCTACTGTGGGGGCCGCTCAGATTCTAATCTGGTCCTACTCCTCTTTGTTCTTGCCTCCAATGTCCATAGCTATCAGAACTAGTGAGTTTTCTTTTGTGGGAGCTCTGAATGACCTTTTATATATTTCATAGACACAGAGTCTGCCAAGTTGATCGTGTGGATTTAATCTGCAGATTGTACAGTTGGTGGGAAGGTTTTGGGTCTTCTTCCTTAGTCACACTGCACCTGGGTTTCAATTGTGGTTTTATTTCCACCTCTGCATGTGGGTCATCCATTGGGGTTTGCTCCTGAGGTTTCCCTGGAGGACTGGGGTTTGCCCCTGTGAGGGCCAGGTGTGGAGGTGGTGCAGCTAATGGGTTGCAGGGATTCTGGCAGCACCAGGTACTCAAGGGAGTTGGAGGCTAGGGTCGCAGGAAATATAGTGCTCTAGAAGGGTATGGCAACCAGTATTGGTCAATAAACTCCAGTGTTCTTGCCTGAAGAACCCCTCTACCCGACCTGACCGTGGCCTGACCGGCCACAGTCTACAGAGTCAAGAGTCTGACACTACCGAAGTGACCCTGCGCACATAGATCAAGACTTTTTTTGGCCTGTGACAGCTCTGCCCCAGTGAGAGTTAAGCAAGAAGGTGGCACAGCTGCTTGGCTTGAGGGGACCCTGGAGGCACCGAGTGGGCAGGGACATGGACTGCCTCTGCGGCAGGAGTTATGGCCCTATCAGTCTTTTTCCCAGCCTCTTGAGACTGGTAATCAGGTTTCTTTGGCCAGTCTTTCTCTATAGCTGCACCCATTCAGGCACTTAGAGGGCTCCCTTGCCTGGGGTCCTTCTCTGTCGTTCCATGCATCAGACACATAGAGGGCCCCCACTGGCTGGGGTCCTACTCTGTAGATTGGCAAGTCAGGTACTTAAAGGGGCACACTGGGTGGGGGCCTACTCTGTAGTTCAGTGCATCAGGCATTTGATGGGCCAGCCTCTCTATTGTTCAGCTGCCAATGCTGGTGTGCGGGAAGAAAGAGGCTATGGTGATGGCTCCACTCACTATGCATGACTCAGCAGTTATTGCCTTGCTTCCATTGCTGCCTGGCTTTCCTCCACAGGCATTTCCCACCACAGTCTCCTCCCTCACGTCCCCTCGATCCATCTCTCCGCAGCCAACTGCAGCCCTCACCCTGGGATTGCTCCACAATCCCTAAACTCCAGTTCCCAGCTGCTGCATCTTCCAGGGGACCTGCATCCCTGTCTGGGGTATGTATGGCTGTGGCAGGGACTGTCTGATTCTCTTTCCATTTAGGCTGCCACAGATCAGCTGTTTCACTCTCAGCCTTAAATGTTTCTCCTCTGACTCAGACAATTGCCCCGATGTGGGGATTGGACCCTTACTTCAGTTCCCCCACCAGCTAAGGGCAGGTCCAGTCCTACTAATATTCCTGTTTTTCCCCCTAGTTCCTTCATCCTACCGAGTTTTGTGTGGGTCTATATGTTCTTTTCCACTGGTCAGGTACTCCTGCCCGCTCTTAGCTGGTGTTCTGCATGTGTCTGAAGTTGTATTCCTGATGTATCCATGGAGAGAGATGTACTCCACGTCCACCTACTCCTCCGCCATCTATAATTTGTGATTTTTAAAGTTGATCAGGGATTGCCTGGATTGAAGGTTCTGGGCCAAGGGACAGGAGAGAGGGACTATAAAGGAGCAATCTCTTTAATTTTTATTTTATATTGGGCTATGGTTGGTATACAATGATTTGTTAGTTTCAGGTATACAGCAAAATAATTCAATAACACATATCCATTCTTTTTCCAATTCTTTTCCCATGTAGGTTATTACAGAATATTGAGTAGAGTTTCCTGTGCTGTACAGTAGGCCCTTGTTGATGACCTTTTGTATATGGTAGGGGTTATATGTTAATCCCAAAACTCCTAATTTATCCCCTCCTCCTTTCCCACTTGGTACCAGTGTTTGTTTCCAAAGTCAATGAGTCTGTTTCTGTCTTGTAAATAAGTTCATCTGTAACATCTTTAGAGAATACACATATAAGTGATATCACATGATATTTGTCTTTGTCTGACTTATTTCACTTAATATGATCATCTCTAGGTCTATCGATGATCAAGTTTAGATCCATCTATGAAATAATGCAAATGACACTATTTCACTTCTTTTTATGGCTGAGTAATATTTCATTGTCTATATGTATCATGTCTTTATTCATCTGTTGGACATTACGTTTGCCTCCATGTCTTGGTTATTATAAATAGTGCTGCAGTGAATGTTGGGGTACATGTGTCTTTTTGCATTATGGTTTTCTCTTGATAGATGCCCAGAAGTGGGATTACTGGACCATATGGTAGCTCTATTTTTAGATTGTTAAGGAACCTCTTTACTGTTCTCCACAATGGTTCTACCAACTTACATTACCATCAATAGTGTAGGAGGTTTCCCTTTTCTGCACACCCTCTCTGGGATTTTTTGTTTGCAGACTTTGATGATGGTCATTCTGACTGGTGGAGGGGATACCTGCTGTAGTTTTGATTTGCATTTCTCTATTAGCAATGTTGAGCACACTCTTATCTGCTTTTTGGCCATCTATATGTCTTCTTTGGAGAAATGTCTGTTTAGATCTTCTGTCTTTTTTTTTTTTTTTTTTTGCCTTCTATCACTAGTATGGTATTTTTTTTTTTCATTTATTTTTATTAGTTGAAGGGTAATTACTTTACAATATTGTAGTGGGTTTTGTCATACATTGACATGAATCAGCCATGGAGTTACATGTATTCCCCATCCCAATCCCCCCTCCCAATTCCCTCTCCACCCAATCCCTCTGGGTCTTCCCAGTGCACCAGGCCCGAGCACTTGTCTCATGCATCCCACCTGGGCTGGTGATCTGTTTCACCATAGATAATATACAGGTTTTGATGCTGTTCTCTCGAAACATCCCACCCTCGCCTTCTCCCACAGAGTCCAAAAGTCTGTTCTGTACATCTGTGTCTCTTTTTCTGTTTTGCATATAGGGTTATCATTACCATCTTTCTAAATTCCATATATATGTGTTAGTATGCTGTAATGTTCTTTATCTTTCTGGCTTACTTCACTCTGTATAATGGGCTCCAGTTTCATCCATCTCATTAGAACTGATTCAAATGAATTCTTTTTAATGGCTGAGTACTATTCCATGGTGTATATGTACCATAGCTTCCTTATCCATTCTTCTGCAGATGGACATCTAGGTTGCTTCCATGTCCTGGCTCTTATAAAGAGTGATGCGATGAACATTGGGGTGCACGTGTCTCTTTCAGATCTGGTTTCCTCAGTGTGTATGCCCAGAAGTGGTATTGCTGGGTCATATGGCAGTTCTATTTCCAGTTTTTTCAGAAATCTCCACACTGTTCTCCATAGCGGCTGCACTAGTTTGCAATCCCACCAACAGTGTAAGAGGGTTCCCTTTTCTCCACACCCTTTCCAGCATTTATTGCTTGTAGACTTTTGGGTAGCAGCCATCCTGACTGGCGTGTAATGGTACCTCATTGTGGTTTTGATTTGCATTTCTCTGATAATGAGTGATGTTGAGCATCTTTTCATGTGTTTGTTAGCCATCTGTATGTCTTCTTTGGAGAAATGTCTCTTTAGTTCTTTGGCCCATTTTTTGATTGGGTCATTTATTTTTGTGGAATTGAGCTGCAGGTGTTGTTTGTATATTTTTGAGATTAATCCTTTGTTGCTTCGTTTGCTATTATTTTCTCCCAATCTGAGGGCTGTCTTCACCTTGCTTGTAGTTTCCTTTGTTGTGCAAAAGCTTTTAAATTTCATTAGGTCCCATTTGTTTAATTTTGCTTTTATTTCCAGTATTCTGGGAGGTGGGTCATAGAGGATCCTGCTGTGATTTATGTCAGAGAGTGTTTTGCCTATGTTCTCCTCTAGGAGTTTTATAGTTTCTGGTCTTACATTTAGATCTTTAACCCATTTTGAGTTTATTTTTGTGTATGGTGTTAGAAAGTGTTCTAGTTTCATTCTTTTACAAGTGGTTGACCAGTGTTCCCAGCACCACTTGTTAAGGAGGTTGTCTTTCTTCCATTGTATATTCTTGCCTCCTTTGTCGAAGATAAGGTGTCCATAGGTTTGTGGATTTATCTCTGGGCTTTCTATTCTGTTCCATTGATTTATATTTCTGTTGTTGTGCCAGTACCATACTGTCTTGATGACTGTGGCTTTGTAGTATAGTCTGAAGTCAGGCAGTTCCTTTTTATTGTGGAGGTTTCACCCAGTGGGTGGGGTTGGACGATTGGCTTGTCAAGGTTTCCTGGTTCAGGAAGCTTGCGTCAGTGTTCTGGTGCATGGAACTGGATTTCTTCTCTCTGGAGTGCAATGGAGTATCCAGTAATGAGTTTTGAGATGGGTCTATGTGTTAGGTGTGACTTTGGGCAGCCTGCATGTTGATGCTCAGGGCTATGTTCCTGCATTGCTGGAGAATTTGCATGGTGTGTCTTGCTCTGAAACTTACTGGCTCTTGGGTGGTGGTTGGTTTCAATGTAGGTATGGAGGCTTTTGGATGGTCTCTTATTACTTTATGTTCCATGTAGTCAGGAGTTCTCTGGTGTTCTCAGGTTTTGGGCTTACATCTCCTGCCTCTGGATTTCAGTTTTATTCTTCCAGTAGTCTCAAGACTTCTCCAACTATACAGCACTGATAATAAAACTTCTAGGTTAATGGTGAAAAGATTCTCCACCGTGAGGAACACCCAGAGAGGTTCACAGAGTTACATGAAGAAGAGGAGAGGGAGGAGGGAGATAGAGATGAGCAGGAGGAGAAAAAGGGGGACTCAAGAGGAGAGAGACAGATCTACGCAGTTGTCTGTTCCCAGAGTGTTGTCCATAGCCCAGACAGCCACAAAGATTCACAGAATTGGATTCGGAAGAGAAGGGGAAGAGAGGAAATAGAGGTGTTCTGAGGTAGAAAACGGAGAGTCAAAAGTGGGAGAGAGTAATCAACACACTCCTGAATAAAAATGGGAACTGAATATTGAATTCTTAAATGTCCAAAATTTACATCACATATTGAAAAAAAAATTAAAAATCCAGAGTAGAGGTTAGACTCTTAAAAATACAATATTAAAAACAAAAACACAAAAAATTTTAGAAATATATATGAGATTCGTTCTAAAAATAGGGCTTCTCTCTCTTTTTTTTTTTTTTGCAAGGTTATGGTGAAATGAAAATGAAAATTAAGGAGTAGTAGAGGAGTAATAGAGGACTTTAAAAGAAAATATGAGAAAAAGAAAAAAAGACAAGAAAAAAAACTTTTTTAAAACTTTAAATAAAAAAATTGTAAAAATCAATGAAAATGATAGTTAAGGAGTAATGGGGGAGTAATACGGAATTTTAAAAGAAAATAAAAGAGAAAAAATTAAAAAGAAAAGAAAAAAATTTTTTAATTAAAAAAAAGTAAAAATATATCTAGGAATTTCTCTGGAGCTGTTGTGGTCAGTATGGGTTCGGTTCAGTTTCAGACAGCCCCTCATTCCAGCTTACACTTCTCGATATCTATAGGCCTCATCTGGCGTAGTTGGTGTTCTCTACAGGGATTTTAATCTGTTGCACCGGTCCCTTCTGAAGTGCTTCCCTTTGTTTATTTGGCTTCTGTTTGCCAGTCTCTTCAGTGCGTAATTTCCGCCCTGACACAGGCGGGCGGAGGTGGTCTCTTGTTCAGGTTCGCTAGTTCTGTCGTGCTGTGGGGAGGGACGGACGCTGCTTTCCCCATCTAAGCTGCTCAGGCTCCCGGCTGCTCTATATGGAGCATGCCCTGCACTGCACGAGGTTCCAGCCCTCGGTTATTCCACAAAAGCGTGGACTCGACTGCGCCCGCATTTTGTGCCTTCCCCGGCCCAAGAGCTTGGCAGCCAGGAGCTTGATGGGCGCACTCTCCCCAGGTGCGGCGCGCCTTCTCCCCTCCGCGGTCCCAGCCTCAGTCCCTGCCCGCGCTGGTCAGGCCGCGACCCTCCCAGCGAATGTCAGCCATCCAGAATCTTAGGAAGTCTTTGGTTAGAAACTGGAGGCCTGCTTGCAGTGTGGTATGGGATGCCATCCTTGACACTGAGCCTACCCCTTTCCCCTCCCCCCTGCCTCCTGTCTCCGGAGGGGCTGGGCCAGTCCACAGCCAGCTAGCTTCTCTGGACTTGCTCAGTCTCTTTGTTCTGTGAACGGCCGGCAGTGTGTTCCGGCAGGTTAATTTTCTCTCTCTCTTTTGCTATCCCACAGTTTAAGTTGGAATCTCACAAAAGCTCCCTCCGATTGCCCTCAGGGCACTCAGGCCCGGTCCTTACCCTAAGCAGTGCCGCCTGCTCCTCTCCGTTCCGCCCCCACTTGCTGGTGGCGGATGCGGGAATCTGGGGCACTTTTCTGCTGGAAGTTGCTTTTATGCACGTAATCTGTGGGTTTTATTTATTTTTCCTCCCATTTAGGTTGCCTTCCGAGATTCAACAACTTCCCCCAGACCCGCCAGTGTGAGGGTTTCCTGGTGTTTGGAAACTTCCTCTATTAAGACTCCCTTCCCAGGACGGGTCTCTGTCCCTATCTCTGTCGTCTCTCTTTTAATCTTTTGTATTTTGTCCTACCTCGTTTCGAAGACAATGGGCTGCTTTTCTGGGTGCCTGATGTCCTCAGCTAGCGATCAGAAGTTGTTTTGTGAAGTTTGCTCTGCATTCAATTGTTCTTTTGATGAATTTGTAGGGGAGAAAGTGGTCTCCCCATCCTATTACTCCACCATCTTGGCTCCTCCCCTACTACTCCTTAATTTTCATTTTCATTTCACCATAACCTTGCACAAAAAAGAAAAAGAGAGAGAAGCCCTATTTTTAAAACGAATCTCATATATATTTCTAAAATTTTTTGTGTTTTTGTTTTTAATATTGTATTTTTAAGAGTCTAACCTCTACTCTAGATTTTTAATCTTTGTTTTTCAGTATGTGATATAAATTTTGGACATTTAAGAATTCAATATTCAGTTCCCATTTTTATTCAGGAGTGTGTTGATTACTCTCTCCTACTTTTGACTCTCCATTTTCTACCTCAGAACACCTCTATTTCCTCCTTTCCCCTTCTCTTCCGAATCCAATTCTGTGAATCTTTGTGGCTGTCTGGGCTATGGACAACACTCTGGGAACAGACAACTGCGTAGATCTGTCTCTCTCCTCTTGAGTCCCCCTTTTTCTCCTCCTGCTCATCTCTATCTCCCTCCTCCCTCTCCTCTTCTTCATGTAACTCTGTGAACCTCTCTGGGTGTTCCTCACGGTGGAGAATCTTTTCACCATTAACCTAGAAGTTTTATTATCAGTGCTGTATAGTTGGAGAAGTCTTGAGACTACTGGAAGAATAAAACTGAAATCCAGAGGCAGGAGATGTAAGCCCAAAACCTGAGAACACCAGAGAACTCCTGACTACATGGAACATAAAGTAATAAGAGACCATCCAAAAGCCTCCATACCTACATTGAAACCAACCACCACCCAAGAGCCAGTAAGTTTCAGAGCAAGACACACCATGCAAATTCTCCAGCAACGCAGGAACATAGCCCTGAGCATCAACATGCAGGCTGCCCAAAGTCACACCTAACACATAGACCCATCTCAAAACTCATTACTGGATACTCCATTGCACTCCAGAGAGAAGAAATCCAGTTCCATGCACCAGAACACTGACGCAAGCTTCCTGAACCAGGAAACCTTGACAAGCCAATCGTCCAACCCCACCCACTGGGTGAAACCTCCACAATAAAAAGGAACTGCCTGACTTCAGACTATACTACAAAGCCACAGTCATCAAGACAGTATGGTACTGGCACAACAACAGAAATATAAATCAATGGAACAGAATAGAAAGCCCAGAGATAAATCCACAAACCTATGGACACCTTATCTTCGACAAAGGAGGCAAGAATATACAATGGAAGAAAGACAACCTCCTTAACAAGTGGTGCTGGGAACACTGGTCAACCACTTGTAAAAGAATGAAACTAGAACACTTTCTAACACCATACACAAAAATAAACTCAAAATGGGTTAAAGATCTAAATGTAAGACCAGAAACTATAAAACTCCTAGAGGAGAACATAGGCAAAACACTCTCTGACATAAATCACAGCAGGATCCTCTATGACCCACCTCCCAGAATACTGGAAATAAAAGCAAAATTAAACAAATGGGACCTAATGAAATTTAAAAGCTTTTGCACAACAAAGGAAACTACAAGCAAGGTGAAGACAGCCCTCAGATTGGGAGAAAATAATAGCAAACGAAGCAACAAAGGATTAATCTCAAAAATATACAAACAACACCTGCAGCTCAATTCCACAAAAATAAATGACCCAATCAAAAAATGGGCCAAAGAACTAAAGAGACATTTCTCCAAAGAAGACATACAGATGGCTAACAAACACATGAAAAGATGCTCAACATCACTCATTATCAGAGAAATGCAAATCAAAACCACAATGAGGTACCATTACACGCCAGTCAGGATGGCTGCTACCCAAAAGTCTACAAGCAATAAATGCTGGAAAGGGTGTGGAGAAAAGGGAACCCTCTTACACTGTTGGTGGGATTGCAAACTAGTGCAGCCGCTATGGAGAACAGTGTGGAGATTTCTGAAAAAACTGGAAATAGAACTGCCATATGACCCAGCAATACCACTTCTGGGCATACACACTGAGGAAACCAGATCTGAAAGAGACACGTGCACCCCAATGTTCATCGCATCACTCTTTATAAGAGCCAGGACATGGAAGCAACCTAGATGTCCATCTGCAGAAGAATGGATAAGGAAGCTGTGGTACATATACACCATGGAATAGTACTCAGCCATTAAAAAGAATTCATTTGAATCAGTTCTAATGAGATGGATGAAACTGGAGCCCATTATACAGAGTGAAGTAAGCCAGAAAGATAAAGAACATTACAGCATACTAACACATATATATGGAATTTAGAAAGATGGTAATGATAACCCTATATGCAAAACAGAAAAAGAGACACAGATGTACAGAACAGACTTTTGGACTCTGTGGGAGAAGGCGAGGGTGGGATGTTTCGAGAGAACAGCATCAAAACCTGTATATTATCTATGGTGAAACAGATCACCAGCCCAGGTGGGATGCATGAGACAAGTGCTCGGGCCTGGTGCACTGGGAAGACCCAGAGGGATTGGGTGGAGAGGGAATTGGGAGGGGGGATTGGGATGGGGAATACATGTAACTCCATGGCTGATTCATGTCAATGTATGACAAAACCCACTACAATATTGTAAAGTAATTACCCTTCAACTAATAAAAATAAATGAAAAAAAAAGCAGTAGTAGAAGAGTAATAGAGGACTTTAAAAGAAAATAAGAGAAGAGAAAAAGAAAAAAAATACAAGAAGAAAAATTTTTTTCCTAATTAAAAAAATCGTAAAAATATATGAAAATGAAAGTTACGGAGTAGTGGGGGAATAATAGGGAATTTTAAAAGAAAATAAAAGAGAAAAAATAATAAAAGAAAAAAAATTTTTTTAATTAAAAAAAAAGTAAAAATATATCTAGGAATTTCTCTGTAACTGTTGTGGTCAGTGTGGGTTCGGTTCAGTTTCAGATAGCTCCTCGTTCCAGCTTACACTTCTCAACATCTATAGGCCCCTTCCGGTGTAGTTGGTGTTCTCTACAGGGATTTTAATCTGTTGCACCGGTCCCTTCTGAAGTGCTTCCCTTTGTTTATTTGGCTTCTGTTTGCCGGTCTCTTCAGTGCGTAATTTCTGCCCTGACACAGGCGGGCGGAGGTGGTCTCTTGTTCAGGTTCGCTAGTTCCATCGCACTGCTTTCCCCATCTACACTGCTCAGGCTCCCAGCTGCTCTTTATGGAGTGTGCCCTGCGCTGCGTGCTGTTCCAATTTTCAGGTATTCCACAAAAGCGCAGACTCGGTTGCGCCTGTGTTTTCTGCCTTCCCCGGCCTGAGCAGCTCAGGCAGCCAGGAGCTTGATGGGCACACTCTACCCGGGTGCGGTGCTCCTTCTCCCCTCCGCGTCCCCAGCCTCAGTTTCTGCCCGTGCCAGTCGGGTGCGTGTGCCTTGAGTTTAGCTGCAACCCTCCTGGCAGATGTCGACCATGGAGAATCTCAGGAAGTCTTTGGTTAGAAACTGGAGGCCTGTTTGCAGTTTGGTAGGGGATGCAGTCTTTGGGGCCAAGTTTGCCCCTTTCCCCTCCCCCCTGCCTCCTGTCTCCAGAGGGGCTGGGCCAGTCTGCCACAGACTAGCTCTTCTCTGGACTTGCTCAGACCCTTTGTTCTGCGATTGGCCGGCAGTGTGTTCGGGCCGGTTAATTTTCTCTCTCTCTTTTGCTATCCCACAGTTTAAGTTGGAATCTCACAAAAGCTCCCTCCGATTGCCCTCAGGGCACTCAGGCCCGGTCCTTACCCTAAGCAGTGCCGCCTGCTCCTCTCCGTTCCGCCCCCACTTACTGGTGGCGAATGCGGGCATCTGGGGTACTTTTCTGCTGGGAGTTGCTTTTAGGCATGTAATCTGTGGGTTTTATTTATTTTTCCTCCCAGTTAAGTTGCCCTCCGAGATTCGACAACTTCCCCCAGGCCCGCCAGTGCGAGGGTTTCCTGGTATTTGGAAACTTCCTCTATTAAGACTCCCTTCCCGGGACGAATCTCCGTCCCTAGCTCTTTTGTCTCTCTTTTTATCTTTTGTATTTTGTCCTACCTCGTTTCGAAGACAATGGGCTGCTTTTCTGGGTGCCTGATGTCCTCAGCTAGCCAGAAGTTGTTTTGTGAAGTTTGCTCTGCATTCAATTGTTCTTTTGATGAATTTGTAGGGGAGAAAGTGGTCTCCCCATCCTATTCCTCCGCCATCTTGGCTCCTCCCTGTCCTTTTTTTAATTGAGGGTTTTTTGGGGGTTTTTTTTTGAGCTGCATTAATTGTTTGTAGATTTTGGAGATTAATCCCTTGTAGGCATCTTTGTTAACAAATATTTTCTCCTATTCTGTGAGCTGCCTTTTGTTTTGTTCATGGCCTCCTTTGCTGTGCAAAAGCTTTTAAATTTAATTAGGTCCCACTTGTTTATGTTTGTTTTTATTTTGATTACTCTAAGAGATGGATCACAGAAGATGCTGTTGTGATTTATATCAGAGTGTTATGCCTATGTTTTCCTCTAAGAGTTTTACAGTATTTGATCTTAATCCATTTTGAGTTTCTTTCTGTGTATGGTATTAGAGAATGTTCTAATTTCATTCTTTAACATGTAGCTGTCCACTTTTCCCAAGACCAATTATTAAAGAGACTCTCTTATTTCCATTGTATATTCTTGCTTCCTTTGTCATAGACTAATTAACTATAGATGCCTAAGTTATTTCTGGGTTTCTACCCTGTTCCATTGGTCTATACTTGTTTTTGTGCCAGTACCATACTGTTTTGATTACTGTAGTATAATTTGAAATCGGGGAGCCTGATTCCTCCACTTCTGTTTTTCTTTCTCAGGATTGTTTAGCCTAGTTGGGGTCTTTAGTATTTCCATATGGTTTAAAATGTTTTTTCTAGTTCTGTGAAAAATGTCATTGGTAATTTGATGGGTTTGCATTGAATCTTCAGATTTCCTTGGATAATATAGTCATTTTGACAATCGTGACTCTTGTAATTCAAGAACAATGTATATCTTTCCATCTGTTTGTTTCCTCATTTGACTTCTTTCATCAGTATCTTATAGTTTTCAGAGCATGTGTCTTTTACCTCCTTAGATTGGTTTATTCCTAGATTTTTTTCTTTGTGATGGTAAATTGGATTGTTTCCTTGATTTCTCTTTCTGATATTTCTTTGTTAGTATATAGAATTACTGAAGAGTCCTGTGTATTAATTTTTTATTCTGCAACCTTCCCAAAATTTAATGAGTTCTAGTAATTCTCTGGTAGCACCTTTAGAATTTTCTTTGCATATTATCACGTCATCCACAAACAGTGATAGTTTACTTCTTTTTCCAGTTTGGAATTATTTCTTTTTCTGCCATGATTGCCATGGCTAGCACTTCCAAAGTTATGTTGAATCAAATTTACTAGGGTGAACATCCTTGCTTTGTACCTAATCTTAAAGTAAGTGCTTTCAGCTTTTCACCTTTCAGTATGATGTCAGCTGTGGGTTGTCACATGTGGCCTTTCTTATATTGAAGTATATTCCCTCTATGTCTGTTTTCTGGAGACGTTTATCATAAACGGGTGTTGAATTTTGTAAAAAGTTTTCTTCTGCATCTGTTGAGATCATCATGTGGTTTTTATTCTTCAATTTGTTAACATGGTGTTCAGTTCAGTTCAGTCACTCACTCGTGTCTCACTCTTTGCAACCACACGGACTGCAGCAAGCCAGGCCTCCCTGTCCATCACCAACCCCCAGAGTTTACCCAAACCTATGTCCATCGAGTCGGTGATGCCATCCAATCATCTCATCCTCTTTCGTCCCCTTCTCCTCCTGCCCTCAATCTTTCCCAGCATCAGGGTCTTTTCCAATGAGTCAACTCTTCACATGAGGTGGCCAAAGTACTGGAGTTTCAGCTTCAGCATCACTCCTTCCCAATGAACACCCAGGACTGATCTGCTTTAGGATGGACTGGTTGGATCTCCTTGAAGTCCAAGGGACTCTCAAGAGTCTTCTTCAACACCACAGTTCAAAAGCATCAATTCTTCAGCGCTCAACTTTCTTCACAGTCCAACTCTCACATCCATACATGATCACTGGAAAAACCATAGCCTTGACTAGATGGACCTTTGCTGGCAAAGTAATGTCTCCGCTTTTTAATATGCTGTCTAGGTTGGTCATAACTTTCCTTCCAAGGAGTAAGCGTCTTTTAATTTCATGGCTGCAGTCACCATCTGCAGTGATTTTGGAGCCCAGAAAGATAAAGTCAGCCACTCTTTCCCCAGCTCTTTCCCATGAAGTGATGGGACAAGATGCCATGATCTTAGTTTCTTGAATGTTGAGCTTTAAGCCAACTTTTTCACTCTCCTCTTTCACTTTCATCAAGAGGCTCTTTAGTTCTTCTTCACTTTCTGCCATAAGGGTGGTGTCATCTGCATATCTGAGGTTATTGATATTTCTCCCAGCAATCTTGATTCCAGCTTGTGCTTCCTCCAACCCAGTGTTTCTCATGATGTACTCTGCATATAAGTTAAATAAGCAGGGTGACAATATACAGCCTTGATGTACTCCTTTCCTATTTGGAACCAGTCTGTTGTTCCATGTCCAGTTCTAACTGTTGCTTCCTGACCTGCATACAGATTTCTCAAGAGGCAGGTCAGGAGGTCTGCTAGTCCCATCTCTTTCAGAATTTTCCAGAGTTTATTGTGTTCCACACAGTCAAAGGCTTTGGCATAGTCAATAAAGCAGAAATAGAAGTTGTTCTGGAACTCTCTTGCTTTTTTGATGATCCAGTGGATGTTGGCAATTTGCTCTCTGGTTCCTCTGCCTTTTCTAAAACCAGCTTGAACATCTGGAAGTTCATGGTTCACATATTGCTGAAGCCTGGCTTGGAGAATTTTGAGCATTACTTTACTAGCGTGTGAGATGAGTACAATAGTGCGGTAGTTTGAGCATTCCTTGGCATTGCCTTTCTTTGGGATTGGAATGAAAACTGACCTTTTCCAGTCCTGTGACCACTGCTGTGTTTTCCATATTTGTTGGCATAGTGAGTGCAGCACTTTCACAACATCATCTTTCAGGGTTTGAAAGAGCTCAACTGGAATTCCATCACCTCCACTAGCTTTGTTTGTAGTGATGCTTCCTAAGGCCCACTTGTCTTTGCATTCCTGGATGTCTGGCTCTAGGTGAGTGATCACATCATTGTGATTATCTGTGTCATGA
This sequence comes from Muntiacus reevesi, assembly GCF_963930625.1. Lineage (NCBI taxonomy): Eukaryota > Metazoa > Chordata > Mammalia > Artiodactyla > Cervidae > Muntiacus > Muntiacus reevesi. The sequence continues at coordinate 45,144,352 of NC_089254.1, read as the reverse complement.
AGATCTTTTTTGTACATTTCTTCTGTGTATTCTTGCCGCCTTTTCTCAATATCTTCTGCTTCTGTTAGGTCCATAACATTTCTGTCCTTTATTGAACCCATCTTTGCATGAAGTGTTCCCTTGGTATCTCTAATTTTCTTGAAGAGATCTCTAGTCTTTCCCACCCTATTCTTTTCCTCTTACCCCCAATTAAAGGTTATGCCTCACACCTGTTACTAAATCTTTCTGGAGCAGTGTTTCTCAATCTTTAATGTGTACAGGAATCCCTGAACATCATGTTAAAATGCAGGTTCTGATCCACTATGTCTAAGAGGCAACCTGAGAGTCTGCAGTTGTAATAAACACCCAGGTGACGCCATTACTACTGATCTGTGGTCCCTCTTCAGATGACAAGTCCTGTGGCTCATCACCTTTGGTATAGAAAAGAGTCACACCTGAAAAGCTTTTGGAAATTGCACATACTTTGTACTCAGAAATTAGTATCCCATGGGCATGTGGAAGAGCCTGGGAATGTATTTTTCACATGACCTTCAGAGACTCTGATGCCCTGATATTCACTGACCACACTGGGAAAGTGTTCATCAAAGGCTCACAAACCAAATTGGCCATATTCTCTAACATATTCAATAATTTGTACCAGATTTCAAGACATCACTTAGATATCTCTAAGTCTTCCTTTTGAACTTTTCCCCTCTTCTTTTGTTTTTATAAGGTAAATAGAATTGAAGTGCCAGAAATGAAATTAGGATCATTTAACTAAGTGAGTGAAATATGCAATTTTGTGAAGAAATACGCAAATAGTGAAGCTGAAACTGGTGGCTACAGTCCATGGGGTTGTGAAGAGCCAGACACGACTAAGCACAGCACAGCATACTCAGAGTTGTGTAACCTCCCTAACCTCTTACCTTGTATTTTGGTTCCTGCATTTTATTTATTTTGTTTGCATCTACTTTCTCTAGATAACTGATTCTGGTTTCAGGTTTATTCTTCCTCTATTTTTGCCTACATAAGCAAATACATGTGTATTTTTTCATTTCTCCTTTCTAATATCAAAGGTAGCATAATAGTATAGGCACTCTTCTGTGCTTTCCTTCTTGCACTTAGCGATGTACCTGGGAACTCTTTCCATACAGTTCACGGAGCTCTTCCTCCCAACTGCACGGGACTCCACTGTGTCGAGGTGTCTTGTGTGTTCTACTCATCTCCCACATATGGGCTTTCAGGGGATTTTCAGTGTTTTGTAATTAGACATAATGCTGAGGTGAATAAACTTGTGCCAACGTGTGTTTCTGCTCTTGGGACTGTATCTTCAAGGTAAATTCCTTGAAGTAGGATTTCTGAGTCCAGTGCAAGTGTATGTGTAGTCTTGTTCAATCTTGAAACAAGTTTCCTTCTGTACAGTTGTACTAATTTGCCACCACCAAAGCTCATTTCCCAACAGATTTTGTTGTCCTGCTCTTTATATTTTTATCAATATTATAGCTGAGAAATAGGATACCATTTGTGAAATATACTATAGCATTTTAAGTTACATTTCTTTAATAATGAGAGTTTGGGCAGCTTTTAATATGTCTAAAGGAACATGTCTTGTGAATTGTTTGTTCATGTCCTTTGCTTATTCTTCTATCAAGTTTTCGGTCCTTTGTCCCTCAATGTCTAAGAGGTTTTTAAAAAATATTAGAACTACTAACCCTTTCTCTGTGACATATGTTACAAATTCTTCCTGTTGAATTTTCTGATACAAGCATATAATACTTCAAAATTTTATAAAGAATACAGGAATGTGTTTTATAGCGACTGAAAAGAAAAGAAGAAACTGTGGCAAGTTGGAGGTTGGGAGTGATTTTACCTCTCTTGGTCCTTATGATGTCAACTTGGCTTTCTCCTAGGATCCCTCCAGTAGAGCAACAGAAGTGTGCTGCCTGAGAGACTGGGTCAACAGCCTGGTTTGAGTAACCAAAGGTGAGTCCTGCCCACTGCTCCTGATTCTCGTGGTACATGTACTTGTGTGACGTCACCAGTTCCAGGAAATTAATGGGGAGTAACACGCACGACTTATTTACCTTCCTGGTGGCCTTCAAGTGCTCCAGCAAAAACTGTAGGACTGCTGCTCTCAGAGGCCTATCAGCGCTTCTCTTCTAAATATAAATGCAGAGACACTAAAAATAAGCAGTGCTAAAGGTGAGTGTCATGGTTCCTGAAATGTCAGCACACCAAGGGAATAAACTTAGCTCTCAAGGAGCCAGAAAGGAACATGTGGCCACCCACTTCTAACCGAGCTTTTGCAAATGAGAAACTGTCCGAGGGTTACTGAGTAGCTGGAATATCTTAATTTTTTTTTTTTTTTTTTTTTTTTTTTTTTGCTTAAGTTGAGCTGAGGGCAGGACAGCAGAGAAATGGTTCTTCCATCATCAGACATTTTTGTAGCAGGACCTTAAGTCCACACAGTCCACAGGCATGGTGAGCCCACCTCAGCAAATCCGGGGCTGAAAGAATGCAGTGATGAATCTCAATCAGCAGAGGATTAGCAGGGCTTTTGGACAGGGCGAAGTACATAGTATCATGAGTCAGTATCACGAGGAGACACATGTGCCTGGCATAGTGTCTGTCAACCAGCATTCTATTAATATGTGTTTGAATAAATGAATAAGAAGGTATTCTATACTGCCTTGTATGATTATTAAGGATCTGAAGGCTGGTATTAAAGGCCTTAAAGGTTCAGGCGAGAAAGGCGAGGCAGAGGATAAAGGGCAGCAAGACCCCTAAACAGATAACTCTGAGGTCGGCCTGTAGATGAGACTTAGGAAAGGCTCTGCCAACAACCAACTGCACAAACACAACAGGTGACAACAGCAGCAGGTCATCCAAGGCACACTTGGAACACAAAGTCCCAGACCCGCAAACAAGGTCAGGCCCTGTTAACACCCCTGCCAACTGCCCAGCGGAGAAGGAAGCACATTTACTGTTGGCGACAGCAGACACTTGAAAACCCAAGTCATACAACCAGTTAAGCAGAGGCAAAATCATCTTCCAACACAAAGAATGTGGCCAGGGTACTTATACGACCTCAGTATTACTCCAAGAAATATTTTCCCCCACCACTCCCAGCCTCCCCACTCTTCCAAACAAAATGTACCCTATATAAACAACCACAGACATTCTTTGAACAGGTTATATTCACATACTCTTCCTTGCCTTTATGCTTTTCATTTTGCCTATAATACTATGTGCTCATTCATTCATTTATTCAGGAACAAATTCATTGATTCGTTCACCAATTGTGATTGATTTTTTATTGAAACATAGTTGATTTACAGTGATTCGGGTATACAGTAAAGTGATTCAATTATATGTATATTCAATGTAGTTCCCAGTGCAGTACAGTAGATACTTGCTATTTATCTGTTTTATCTTTGATAGTTATGTATCTATTAACCCCAAACTCCTAATTTATCCCTCCTTCATCCTCTTTTCCCCTTTGGTAGCCATAAGTTTGTTCTCTATGTCCATGAATCTTTTTCTGTTTTGTTGTTGTTCAATCACTCACTCATGTCCAACTCTTTGTAACCCTGTGGACTGCAGCACACCAGGCTTCCCTGTCCTTCAGTATCTCCTAGAGTTTTCTCAAACTTATGTCCATTGAGTTAATGATGCCATCCAACTATCTCATCCTCTGTCACCCCCTTCCCAATCTTTCCCAGCATCAGTCTTTTCCAATGAGTCGGCTCTTCACATCAGGGGGTCAAAGAGTTGGAGCTTCAACAGCAGTCCTCCCAGTGAGTATTCAGAGTTAACTTACTTTAGGATTGACTGGTTTGATCTTCTTGCTGGTTTGATCTCCAAGGGACTCTCAAGAGTCTTCTCCAGAACCACAGTTTGAAAGCATCAATTCTGTTTTGTAAATAAGTTCATTTGTGTCATTTGTTTTTATATTCCACATGTAAGTGATATCATATGATATTTGTCTGTTTGATTTTCTCTGATTTTTTTAAATTTGCTAGTTTGTCGATTACCAGTTATGTCCCAGGCACTGTGCTAGGCACTGGGGATATTGTGATGAACAAAACAGACATGGTCCCTGCACTCTTGGGGGAGAGACAATAAACAAATAGAAATATTTGCTTACACGTTATGATAAGTACCAAGGAGAATTTTTGCTGGCGGAGAAAACACTAGATGGCACTGACTGTAGAGAGAGTGGTTAAGTGAGGCCTCCCGGGTAACTCCCCTGAGAAGCATTTCCTCACCAGCCCACACACCCACCCCACTCAGTCACTGATCTCTGTTCCAAAGTCGTTTGCTTCTCCTTTTGACTTGACACCTCTCTTTGATGGTTGGTTTCTGAGGCCAAGACTCTGTTTCTGTATTAGTTCTCTCAATGCAAGGAGGAAAGAGGGGAAAACACATGTTGTTTGGGAATCCAAAGGCCTGACTATAAATTACAGTCTTCCACATGAATTCTAGGATGCTTGGCGTCACCTGGTTTCATTATTTTAGTCTGGGTTCCTTAGAAGCAGAGCTGGATGTATAAAGGCCTGTGTATAGGTTGTTCATTTGGGAAGAAGCCCTAGGGAGTAGAAGTGAGGGGTAGAAAGTGAAATGGGGGAAAGTGGGAGAGCCAGCCCAAGGATGCAAGGCTGAGTGGGGCCACCTCTTGTGTACAGCTAGTTGATGAGGCTGTGACTGGAGGAAGAGAGAGGTGAGAAGGTTTTAAGTTGCGGCATCTGGTATACTCATCTAGAAAACAGTCACAGCAATAAAAATGCCTGCCTCTTAGGTGTTTGAGAGTTAAATGAGATGCTCCAAGTGAAATGGTCTGTAACCTGCAGACATCATACAAACACTGACCACTACTGCCCTTACAGTGAACTCTATTTATACCCCCAAGAAAGTGCCTGACATATGATTAAACAAAAATCAAATGAGAGTCAGGTGAGTAAGTAAACGGAGAGAGGCTAAGTAGACATGTCCCAGGATCTTTACCAAAGGTTCCTACCTGTGTGAGATGAAGACATACATTTCACTCAGTCCAGGTCCCTTCCACATTCAGTTAGGTTAGAATGAAGTAAATGGTGCCAGGAGAGACATTTTGAAAGTAGCTTACTTGAAAAATGAATTAAGGCCATGCCCTTGGGAGAAGAGACCTGGAAAAGATTTATTTGCCTATGAAATGCAGCCCCATAAATGGGCTTAATTTTCTTTGACTTTGTCTTCAGTTCAGTTCAGTCACACAGTCATGTCTGACTCTTTGCGACCCCATGGGCTGCAGCACTCCAAGCCTCCCTGTCCATCACCAACGCCCAGAGTTTACTCAAATTCATGTCCATTGAGTTCGTGATGCCATCCAACTATCTCATCCTATGTCGTCCCCTTCTCATCCCGCCTTCAATCTTCCCCAGCATCAGGGTCTTTTCAAATGAGTCAAATCAGGTGACCAAAATATTGGAATTTCAGCTTCAGCATCAGTCCTTCCAATGAATATTCAGGACCGATTTCCTTTAAGAAGGACTGGTTGGATCTCCTTGCTGTCCAAGGGATTCTCAAGAGTCTTCTCCAACACCACAGTTCAAAAACATCAATTCTTTGGTGCTCAGCTTTCTTTATAGTCCACATCCATACATGACTACTGGAAAAACCATAGCCTTGAATAGATGGGCTCCTGTTGGCAGAGGTGTGTCTCAGCTTTTTAATATGCTGTCTAGGTTGGTCATAACTTTCCTTCCAAGGAGCAAGAGTCTTTTAATTTCATGGCTGCAGTGATTTTGGAGCCCCCAAAAATAAAGACTGCCAATGTTTCCACTGTTTCCCCATCTATTTGCCATGAAGTGATGGGACAAGATGCCATGATCTTAGTTTTCTGAATGTTGTGCTTTAAGCCAACTTTTTCACTCTCCTCTTTCACTTTCATCAAGAGGCTCTTTAGTTCTTCTTCACTTTCTGCCATAAGGGTGGTGTCATCTGCATATCTGGGGTTATTGATATTTCTCCCGGCAATCTTGATTCCAGCTTGTGCTTCCTCAAGCCCAGCGTTTCTCATGATGTACTCTGCATATAAGTTAAATAAGCAGGGTGACATTATACAGCCTTGACGTACTCCTTTTCCTATTTGGAACCAGTCTGTTGTTCCATGTCCAGTTCTGTTGCTTCCTGACCTGCATACAGATTTCTCAAGAGGCAGGTCAGGAGGTCTGCTAGTCCCATCTCTTTCAGAATTTTCCACAGTTTATTGTGATCCACACAGTCAAAGGCTTTGGCATAGTCAATAAAGACGAAATAGATGTTTTTCTGGAACTCTCTTGCTTTTTTGATGATCCAACAGATGCTGGTAATTTGAGCTCTGGTTCCTCTGCCTTTTCTAAAACCAGCTTGAACATCTGGAAGTTCATGGTTCACATATTGCTGAAGCCTGGCTTGGAGAATTTTGAGCATTACTTTACTAGCGTGTGAAAGTGAAGTCATGTCCAACTCTTTGCAACTCCATGGACAGTAGCCCACCAGGCTCCTCCATTCATGGGATTCTCTAGGCAAGAGTACTAGAGTGGGTTGCCATTTCCTTCTCCAGGGGATCTTCCTGACCCAGGAATAGAACCCAGGTCTCCCACATTGTAGACAGACGCTTTACCATCTGAGTCACAAGGGACATGAGATGAGTGAAATTGTGTGGTAGTTTGAGCATTCTTTGGCATTGCCTTTCTTTGGAATGGGAATGAAAACTGACCTTTTCCAGTCCTGTGGCCACTGCTGAGTTTTCCAAATTTGCTGACATAGTGAGTGCAGCACTTTCAGAGCATCATCTTTTAGGATTTGAAATAGTTCAACTTGAATTCCATTACATCCACTAGCTTTGTTCTTGGGGATGTTTCCTAAGACCCACTTGACTTCAAATTCCAGGATGTCTGACTCTAGGTGAGTGATCACACCATCATGATTATCTGGGTTTTGAAGATCTTTTTTGTATAGTTCTTCTGTGTATTCTTGCCACCTCTTCTCAATATCTTCTGCTTCTGTTAGGTCCATACCATTTCTGTCCTTTATTGAGCCCATCTTTGCATGAAATGTTCCCTTGTTATCTCTGATTTTCTTGAAGAAATCTCTTGTCTTTCCCATTCTATTGTTTTCCTCTAATTCTTTGCACTTATCATTGAGGAAGACTTTCTTATCTCTCCTTGGTATTCTTTGGAACTCTGCATTCAAATGGGAATATCTTTCCTTTTCTCTTTGCTTTTCGCTTCTCTTTGTCTTCACTTCCTCTTTTGTCTTTCTCTTTGTCTTTCACTTTCTCTTTTGACTTTGTCTAGTATCTGACAAAATACTCAAACAGGATTTGGGTAAGAAACTGTTTGAAACTGTGTAGAAGATAGAGTTCTCTCTGTCTTAAAAGCTTATAAACTATGGAGAAGGAAGGAGAAGGCAAATGACATTCAGTCATAAACTATAAAGCAGGCCTAGCATGTTGCCATGGTCAGTAGTCACACATGATAACCGATTAATTCTATTGAAATCAGGCAGCATCAACCTGGGAAGGTTTCATTTCATTGCAACTTACTTTGGTTCAATTAGCACTTGAAGACCCAGTAATAGTCAAAACCTGGACTGTGCTGGGGCAGTGGGACTCTAAGAGTGGTGAGGGCAACAGATAAGAAAATGAACAGTGAGGGACTTCCCTGGCAGTCCAGTGGTTAAGACACTGTTCTTCCAAGCAGAGGGTGTGGGTTCAGTCCTGGTCAAGGAAGTAAGATCCCATATGCTGTGCGCCATGGCCAAAAAATTAAAATAATAAATATAAATAAAGAAAATAAATTGAGCAAGTGTCAGAAGTGATCAAGAGAGGCACACAGAGAAAGGGACACAGAGAATAGGTATAAACAAAGGACACCTAACTCGGCTCACAGAGTAAGCAAGGAAGGACCAAGACAGTTTTCAAAAAAGACCAGACACTCCTGTAAGGCTGGATACAGAAGTAATTGGATGGTACAAAGGGAAGAGGGAGTGTTGGGCAGGGAGAATAGCCCAGACAAAGGCCTGGGGGTGGGAGGGAGCCTGGTGCTTTGAAGGAATTGCAGGAGGGTCAGTGTTTTCAGGGAGCTTGCATGGATGTGGTGGGAGGTGAGGCTGCAGCTGCAGGACCTAGTGAGGGCAGGATCATAAGAAGTCTTCCATGTCAGACTAACACATTTGAGCTGCCTAAGGGTAAAGGGAAGCCATGGAAGGATTTTGGGTGGTAGGATGACATGATCCCATCAGTGCTCTTCAAGACACCTCTGGCCATGGTGTGAGACAGTGGGAGACAGAGTGGGTTTGGCTACATGTGGAGGCAGGGAGCTGGGTTTGGAAATAATTGTGGTGATCAGTCTGGGGAGAGATGACTGTAGTGTAGGGGCAGCGAGAGAGTGCTGGATTTCCAGGGGGGCAACCAACATAGTGATCACCATTTCCTTGGATGCAGAAAGTGGAGGAGCGGGGGGAATCAGAATGAAACCCCAATTCCTGCCTCAGGTGACCCAGTGGATGTTTGTGCCTTTTGGTAAAGAGAAGAAAGAGGTTTCTTCAATTCAATACAGCAGAATTGGAAGAAGAGTAAAGTTGGAAGAGACATCTACTTGGAAAATGTTGTATTTTTCTCTAGTTGTTTTTGGGACATGGGATCCTTTTGTAATATTTTTGCCCTTGAAATGGGGTAAAACCCTCAAAGGCTCTGAGGCCTCCTATAGATGGTTGAGTAAGCCATGCCAGCAAAAGGGCGTCTGGCCAAGGCAGTGAGTGGGGCTGAAATGTGGTTCATACTCGCTTCTTAGGTATTGCTGGCCAGGGCTGCATCTGGCCAGCAGGGAAGGGCACCATGCTGGACATTTCCATGTGCCTCTCCTGATCCAGTCTCCATGCTTCACCCTTCTGTGGGCCCTGGATGGCTGGCCTGTGTGAACTGCATTTCTCACCCTGGGTTTCCTAGCAGGAGGCACTGGCAGGGGATCAAACAGAGGAGTGTTTATGTCTCTGCTCCCTCCCTACTGGGTGGTCTCTCTCCCTTTACTGAGGGGCACGGCTCCCACAGCATCAGTCCCTGTTGGGTTCGAGCTCAGGGTTCTCTCCTGTTCAGGGTTCGGTTGTTAATGGCTCTACACTGTTCTGTCTCCAGGATGCTCTGTCATTCCTTGTGGATTTCTCTAAGTCCTACCCATACCTTTGAAAGTGGGGCCTCCCTTACACTCTCCTCAATATCCAGTTTGAGGGTTTCTGCTGGAACCAGGACTGACTTGGAATATTTTTCTAATTAATGCAGAGCAACATCTCCATTTACTCAACCATGCACCTGTGGAGCTGTGACACTCATAGGGACCCCCATTTCTCATTCTTACAAAGATGCTGTGTTAGCAAGGAGGCCCTTTAGGTTCTCAAACTCAGCCAGCCTTAGTCCATAGGTACTAGAATAAATTTTCAGTCTAACCCAAAGTTTGACTCAGAAAGGAAGAGGAAACATAGTAGTTGTCTGTGTCCATTTGAGCTGCTGCAACAAAGTACCAGAGCCTGGGGCTTATCAGTTCAGTCACTCAGTCGTGTCCGAATCTCTGCGACCCCATGGACTGCAACATACCAGACTTCCCTGTCCATCACCAACTCCCAGAGCTTGCTCATCAAGTTGGTGGTGTCATCCAACCATCTCCTCCTCTGTCATCCCCTTCTCCTCCTGCCTTTAGTCTTTCCCAGCATCACGGTCTTTTCCAATGAGTCAGTACTTCGCATCAGGTGGCCAAAGTATTTGCGCGTCGGCTTCAACATCAGTCCTTCCAATGAATATTCGGGGCTGGTTGCCTTTAGGATTGACTGGTTTGATCTTGTTGTCCAAGAGATTCTCAAGAGTCTTCTCCAAAACAACAGTTCAAAAACATCAATTCTTTGGTGCTCAGCTTTCTTTATGGTCCAAATCTCAAATCCATACATGACTACTGGAAAAACCTAGCTTTGACTAGAGGACCTTTGTCGGCAAAGGTTGGCTTTATAAACTACAGAAATTTATTTTTCACAGTCCTGGTGGCTGGAAGTCCAAGATCAGAGCACCAGTGTAGTTGAGTTCTGGTGAAGGCCCTCTTCCTGGTTCATAACTGGCATCTTCTCACTGTGTGTTGACTTGGTGGAAGACCTAGGGTCTCTGTGTGCATCTTTGGTAAGGGTCCTAATCCTATTCTTACAAATGTGAAGCAACAAGTCAGAGGAGCTGAGGAACCTGTAGGCTTGTTCCCTGTCCTCTCTGTCCTCAGATCCCACCACCAGGACTGAGAAAGAGGACCTGTTGGTTCCCATTCTCCCTCTGGCCCCTTCCAAGCTTTGGGTGTGGGGCACTGTGCTCATTTAGGGTTGCTGAGCTACAGGCAGTGTTAAAGAGGCTCTGGCATCTCAAATTTACTGCTTGACCATCTGGACTCCTTATTCCAGGAAGTTAGAAGTCTTCCGAGTAGCTTATCTGAAATTAAGCTTTAAAAAGATCATTGCAGTTTGATGGTTTGGTGAAACCCTAGGTACCAGGGCTCTTCTTACCAAAGTAATCTATCAGTAAGGAATCAATCTTGTTCCATCTGTCTGCCTTCCCAGGCGTTCTCTAATGTCCTGTGAGGCAGGAGTGAGCAAAGTGCCTTACTCAGCCTTCGGGAGCTCTAGCCCTCTGATCTGCTTGTGTTTTTCTACCCCAAGCTACTGACACTTGTACTGAAGTGGTGGGATCTCCCCTAACCTTGTCCCCTGCTTTCCCTGCTCCACCATGGCTGAAGAGAGGGTTTAGAATTTGGATTAAGACTTGTTCTCCAAAATCTTCTGTTGTTTTTATTCTTTCCTTCCCTTTTTCTTTTCCTTCAGTTCCTTCCCTTTTTATTCATTAATGTATTAATTATTTGTTCATTGATTTGTATCTGGAGTCTGAACATAAGCTAGCTAGCACCCCTCCTATCACTAGGATTTAGATTTAAGTTTGGGAGTGCTTAGCTGATTTGTGGGTGAGCCCACCTTTCCTCTATGTATCTGAAGGACAGGAACCTTAGTGTATAGGACTAGAAAGTGGAGGATACTTACCCGGTTCAGTTGCAGTGAATCAGCAGTGGGCTGGAGCTTGGGGTGGTCCTGGTGGGATTTTGGAAACAGCAAAGCACCTGTCACTCAGATGTCCTCTGACATAGCAGGCAAGGACTTGCGCCTGAGTCCTTAGGTGAGAGTATTAGTGAAAGGGCAAATCAAAACTAAACTAGCTCTTCACTCCAACATCCTAAGGTTACTGAAAGCAGCAGTAGCAGCAGCAACAGCAGCCAAGGGCCAGGCAGCTGTCAGCATCCTTATCCTGGGCACGGGCAGGCACCAGCTTGGGGGGATGCCTCACAAGGCCACTTTTGGTGTCAGCAGCAGTGGAGACATCAGCCCAGTGAGAACAGGTGAGGAAGAAAGTGGCAGGTGCCACGGGTAACTGGAAGGCCTCTGTGCTTGGTATCTGTGTGATAATCACTGAGGAATCCCAGATTTGGGGGGATCTAATTCATGGGAGGATGGGGCATTATAGCAGCCACAGAGTGCATTGCAGTAAATCCTGAGAACCTTGTTTTGTGTGTCTTTTTCTTTAAGATCCTATCTCACTCCAAGTAGTGGAGTTTGGGGGACACATTCCTTAAATCTGATTTAATTCCAAACAGAATTTGCAGGAGCTTTAGATGAAAGCCTGGGATTAAAAAAAACCAGGCAGCTGTGTAAAACAGGGGCCCATACCTGCCTGGGAGGGACACGCACATGTGCGTACACACACACACACACACACACACACACACACACACACACACACGTCTTCCTTCTTCTATG